>NC_081409.1:264491646-265181646 GCF_030272615.1 Cryptomeria japonica | reverse complement strand
TTCGTCAAGTTGTCTGAAGGGTGTGCGAATTCGTTGGGTATGTTGGGTGATCTTGTATTTTTCCAATTTGGGGAAAATCAAATAGGATCTATTCATTCACTCCATGTTCTTCAATTTTATCCTTCTCGAGTGATGGAAATTCAATAAGGAATGAGTTGTGATCATGTTTATTCTTGTGTTTTGATCTCCCATGTATTTCATTGTTTCTTTTGTATGATGTGGGATTTTGATGTTGAAATGGGATGTTTTGAAGGGGAAATGCTGCCAAATATTTATGGTAATCTTGTATGTGTGTTTTTATTGTTTTTTTAGGATACCCTAAGGTATTTTCCAAATGGCTTGGTCTCCAATTTGGCCTCCTATGTTTCATTTTGGCCCAATTTGATGCCTTAGTTAGTCTCCTTGTAATGCCCGCCATGAAACCTTAGAGAGTCTAACACTCAATCTAGGAAAATAGGGATAATTTTTTTTTAAAGGATTACAATAACATATCAAGTACATTATCTCATTACTCATTATAAATTTCATACACATTAAATATGAACATATGAAAATAAGTGCACAAACAAAATAATTATATAAACATATGATAATCTTTTACATCTTACATTATTCTATTTTTTCCTAGGATATCATAATGCCATTACTGAATCACAACTAAGATAATATACAAAAACTAACAATGATCAAAGACAAATTTTTCCTACTAACACTATTACTTCACCATAAATAACATAGAAAAGTAATCATATAAATTCCATTAAACACCTCGAACACATTGAATCCATTAATTATTAATTCATCAAATAATCCTAAAATAACCAGACCAATATCCACTTATTCCTAATCAACAATACATGTCATAATACATATTACATCTTGTACAGGTGATCGTTACAAATATACATCTTCTGTAGTTATTAGGAAATCATGATACACACATGCTCCAAGAATCCATAGTACAAGAACTGAAGAATAATAGAAATATTCAGTATGCTCATGAACATCCAACACAGAGAAAATATCCCAATGGAAGAAAGGCATCAACCACCCGACCATGTGGAACCAAAAGGAACCACCCCCCATGCTCAGAGAATGACGTAAGACCCCACAGACACTAAGCTTAGACTGACACCCAACTCCCAAAGAAAGCAATGAAATAACATAGCAAAGAGCTATCAATACATGACATAGGCTCAAATAAAAAAAAGACAAATGCAAGAAGCTTCCATGAAACAAGGCTAAGACCAAGGACACATACATAGGGAAAGTGATGCAAGAGAATCCCCAGTTCATGGCTATCTTGCATCAACCAAAAATAATTCCTTTCTATTTTGCTTTTTGTTTTGCAGTTTCAACATTTCTTTTTGTATTTCTCATATTTGGCTCACCGGATCTTGTGGAGTTGGATTTTTCTTGAGGACTTGATCATCTACCTTATTCCCAAACTATAGAGCATTTGGATAATTTTATGGCAAGTTATTGCTACCGATTTTTGAGATAGTTTTCTAGTATCAGTTGCCTAGTTGTAATCTACCGGGATCTACCGGATCCCTTTTGTAGCTTGTGGAGCCTTAAGTGTTGATTTCGATGTTCCTTGGTGTATGGCCTACCTTTCCCTTTGATTTACACTTCATCTTTGGATTTTTTGGAGGAATTTCTTTGGTGGAGGCCGACCTTGTTCTTTTTACACATTAGGACTTGTTGTTTGGCATTTGATCCCTTTTAGGGCCAACCGGATCCGTTTGGATTATATAAGTCATTGTAATTGAGCATTAGAATGTAGTTAGTTCAAAAAAGAGATACAACTTAGAAGATAGATTGTAATATTTGAGGTCTCGGTTGTGACTTGTTCTATAATCAAGCACGTTTTAGTAGGCTAGTGTATTGGTTACTGTAACCCAACTGCTATCGGTTGATTGTAAATAGTTTTCATGATATAATTCATTTAGTTCTCCATTGCCTCCATTGTATCCTTGTGTTTTGATTGTGTTTACTCTTGTTGACCAACTCAAATTGATCTCTTTGAGGTCACTCCTAACCGGTGACTACACCAAGTGCTATTAGAGCTAGCTTTTGTTCTGGAGATAGTATTATCCTGAGATATTTTTTGTTGTAGGGTGGCACACTATGGATTTGACCTGCAGCTGCTGAGGACTGGTGTGGAAATGGCGCGAAGAGGAAATAGGAATGGTGGACCACATGGGAATGCAAACCCTATTGTAATAGAAATGTTGCGAGGAATAGTAGCCCAATTAGAAGTCATTGAGATAGCCCAAAGAAGAGGCCGCCATTTGAAGATGTAAGTGAAGATGAAGGAGAAGAAGCCCTAACAAAACAAGCAAACCCACTAGCGATTGATCCAGATGAAGAGAGGTTCTTGAGGGTTTTGAGTAGGGCAAATACTAAACCCCATTTTATCCCATCGGAATATAATGGAAAATTGGATTCGAATGAATTGATGGATTGGATCTCAGAGATGGAGAAATATTTTAATTTTGAAAACACCACAGAAGAAAGGAAGGTGAAATATGCTTGTACCCAGTTGAAAGGTCATGCATCTCTTTGGTCAGAGCATTTGCAGGTTGATAGATAGAGAAGAGGCAAAGAGAAGATCAAGACATGGGATCAGATGATTGTTAAGTTAAAATCAAAATTTATGCCAGCTGATTATCAAGTGAATTTTTTCCAAAAGTTGCATAATTTGAGATAGAAGGAATCTAGTGTGGGGAGTAGACCAAGGCATTTTCCAAGTTGAATATGAGATACAGACATGTTGATGATGAAGTTGAACAAGTTGCAAGATAATTGAATGGGTTGTGAATGTCTATACAAGATGAACTCAGTTTGATCAAATTGAGAGTGTCGAAGAAGCTTACCAATATAACTTCAAAGCAGAAGAGAAGCTAAAAAAAATACATGAGTGGAGGTAGAGAGGTAGAGGTTGAAGGTTTTCCAGAGGAAGATTTCAAGGAGGAAGAGGATATACTAGAGGTAGAGGAATCGGTACGGATCAAAAAAAGGACAAGGAAGTGAGCAAAGAAGGTAATTCATACCAGAAAGATGATAGAAATTTCTATCGGAGGAGAGAATCAGATGGCTACCGGAATGAGAATTTTGGAAAAGATGACAAAAGACAAGACAAGAGAGTGTTTAGAGGAACTTTCTATAAGTATGGAGGAGATGGACATCGTTCTTTTGAGTGTAAGAATACAAAGATTACCAGAAGAACAATAGTGGTGGAAGAAAACCCCACTAGATCAACTAATAAACCAGAAGATGGAGAACTATTGACGATGAGGAGAGCTTTGTGTCATACTAGGAGAGATGAAGAACCCTTACATAGGAATAATTTGTACAAGATCAGATGTAAGGTATTTGGTAAGTACTGTAAAGTTGTCATTGATAGTGGTAGTTGAGATAATCTTGTTTTAGAAGTGATAGTGAATAAGTTGAATTTGAAAAGATTGAAACACCCTAAGCCTTATCAGATAGCATGGATTCGGGATGATCATAAGTTGTTAGTAAGTGAGAAATGTTTGGTGAAATTGAAAATTAGGAATTATCATGATGAAGTCTTGTGTGATATTATGCCTATGGATATTTGTCACCTTTTGTTGGATAGACCTTGGCAGTTTGATAGAAAGGAAACACATGATGGGAGGAAGAATACATACACTATTGTGGCCAATGAGATGAATCAAACCTTGTTACCCTTGGAGGAATCTTTGAAGAGTGAAATCTGTATGAATGCTAGAATCTTTTTGGTGGATGGAAGGAAATTCTTGGATGGAATGAGGCATGAGAATGTGTATTTTGTATTAGTTCCTAAGAAGACTAAGAATCTAGAGCATGAAGAAGAACAACCAGAAGAGATAAAAGATTTGTTGACAGAATATGAAGACATCATTTTAGATAATGTTCCTGATGGATAACCACCTTTGAGAAGTATCAATCATTGCATGGACTTGGTTCTCAGAGCTAGTTTGCCTAATAAAGCTGCACACCAGATGACACTGACAGAGAAGGAAGAGTTGAATAGACAAGTGCAGGAGTTGTTGAAGAAAGGTTTGATTAGAGAAAGTATGATTCCTTCTACAGTACTAGCAGTATTAGCACCTAAGAAGAATGAAGAATGGAGAATGTGTATCGATTCCAAAGCAATAAACAAGATCACAGTGAAATACCAGTTTCCCTTGCCTAGAATGGATGACATAATGGACTATTTGAGTGGAGCCAAATACTTTACAAAGATAGACTTGAAGAGTGGATATCATCAGATCAGGATCAGAGAAGGAGGTGAGTGAAAGACAACATTCAAGATAAATGAAGGACTGTATGAATGGTTGGTGATGCCTTTTGGGTTAACTAATGCACTGATTACTTTCATGAGGCTGATGAATGAGGTATTGAAGAAATTATTGGGTAAGTTTGTTAGTGTATATTTGGATGAGATTCTAAATTTTAGTAAGACAAAGAGGAGCATTTGTTGCATTTAAGACAAGTTTTGCAGAGGTTGATAGAGGAAAAGTTGATAAATCTTAAGAAGTGTACTTTCATTAAGAAGGAGTTAATCTATTTGGGATTTGTGATATCTGAGGATGGTTGAAGATGGACCCTAAGAAAGTAAAATAAATTGTTGAATGGCCTACACCGGAAAGTATTGGAGAGGTACGATCATTTCATGGATTGGCTAGTTTCTACCAGAAGTTCATCAAAAATTTCAGTTCAGTTTATAACCCTATGAGTAAGACAATGAGGGGAGATAGGAAGGAGTTCAAGTGGACCACCAGAGAAAACAAAAGTTTTAAAATGTTGAAGTAGAAAGTGACTAAGAAACATGTGTTAGCTTTACCGGATTTCAATAAAGTATTTCAAGTGGATTGTGATGCAAGTGCAATAGAAACATGAACAATCTTGAGTCGGGAAGGGAGAGCAATAGCTTATTTTAGTGAGAAATTGAATGATGCTTGGAGGAGATATTCAGTGTATGATCAATAATTTTATTCCATAGTTCAAGCCTTGAAGAAGTGGAGACATTACGTGTTGCCTAAGGAGTTTTTTTTGTATACGGATCATCAAGCTTTGCAGTATTTGAAAATTTAGAGTAAGCTGAATCAGAGACATATGATACGGGTAGAATTTTTCTAGAGTTATGCCTTTATGTTGAAACATATAAGTGGGAATTCTAACAAAGTTGTTGATGCATTGAGTAGGAGAATAAATTTGCTAACAGAGATGAGAGTAACCATATTAAGATTTGAGGAATTGAAGACTTTGTATGATGATGACCCAGTTTTTGCAAAACCTTGAAGAGCATGTAGAGAACCGGTTATGGTAGACAAAAGCAAGTGGTTGGATTACTTCATTTAGGATGGGATGTTATTCAGAGGATTCAGTTGTGCATACCTAAGAGTTCTATGAGGGAGAATTTGATAAAGGAGAAACATAGTGGAGGATTAGCCGGACACTTTGGTTTTGATAAAATAGTAGCAGTGGTGAGAGAGCATTACTTTTGGCCCTAGATTCATAAGGATGTTAGGAAATATGTGCAAAGTTATAGAGTTTGTCAAGTTGCAAAGGGTAGTAGCCAGAATGTGCGATTGTATAAACCTTTGACAATACCAGAAAGACCTTGGGAGGATATAAGCATGGATTTCATACTAGGATCTCCTAAAACACAGAGAGGAAATGATTCTATATTTGTGGTAGTGGATAGATCCTTGAAGATGGCTCATTTCAATCCTTGTAAGAAGATATCGGATGCATTACATATAGTAGACCTATTTTTCAAGGAAGTAGTGAGATTGGATGGGTTACCTAAGAGAATAGTTTCAAACAAAGACATTGAGTTTGTTGGTTATTTTTGGAGAACACTTTGGAAGAAGATGAAGATAGATTTGAAGTTCAGTTCTACTTTTCACACAGAGACTGATAGACAAATAGAAGTAGTTAACCGGAGTTTGGAAAATTTGTTAAGATGTTTAGTTGGAGACAAAACCAGAAGATGGGATTTAATTCTTGCACAAGAAGAGTTTGCCTACAATATTTCAATAAATAATAGTACTAGAAGGACACCTTTTGAGATTGTTACTAGAGCACACCCTAGAGTTATATTAGAATTAAGAGAGATTGGCATTGAAGACTGAAGAAGTTTAGAAGTAGAAGAATTTGTAGAGCACATGAAGGACTTACATATTTAAGTTAAGCAACATTTGGAGGAAATGAACACCAAGTATAAGTAGAAAGTAGATGAGAAGAGGAGATATAAGGAATTTGAAGTTGGCGATGAAGTGATGGTGTATCTAAGAAAAGAAAGATTCCTGGTTGAAACTTATAACAAGTTGTAGATGAGAAAGTTTGTACCTTGCAAGATTTTGAGAAAGTTCAACTTTGGAAATGCATATGAAGTCAGGTTACCAGATAGTCTAAGTATTTTACCTGTATTTAACATTGCAAATCTTCATCAGTATCATGAACTAGAATCTAGTGAGGAGACTATTGTAGACTTGAAGAAACAGTTGCCTCAGAAGGAACCGAATTAGATTGAAGACATTTTGGATAGTAGGATTGGGCGTAGTACCCAGAATAGTCAGTATAAGGAGTATCTTGTGAAGTGGAAGGGTAGACCAGATGAAGATTCATCTTGGATTTCTTAGGCAGAGGTAGACCACCTTGGTTTTCATCTGACCCCAACAAAGTGAGAGACTCACTTTTTCAACAACCCCATATGTCTGATGCAGGAGCATCCTCAGTTCATGGCTATCTTGCATCAACCAAAAATATTTCCTTTCTATTTTGCTTTTTGTTTTGCAGTTTCAAGATTTCTTTATGTATTTCCCAAATTTGGCTCACCAGATCTTGCAGAGTTGGATTTTTCTTAAGGACTTGATCATCTACCTTATTCCTAAACTGTGGAGGATTTGGATCATTTTCTAGTAAGTTATTGCTACCAGTTTCTGAGACAATTTTTTGGTACTGGTTGCCTAGTTGTAATCTACCGGGAGCTTGTAGAGCCCTGAGTGTTGATTCTGATGTTCCTTGGCATGTGGTCGACCTTTCCCTTTGATCTACACTTCATCCTTTGGATTTTCTGGAGGAATTTCTTTGGTGAAGGTTGACCTTGTTCTTTTACATGTTAGGATTTGTTCTTTGGCATTTGATCCCTTTTTGGGTTGACCAGATCCCTTTGGATCATATAAATCACTGTAATTGAGCATTAGAATGTAGTTAGTTCAAAAAAGAGATAGAACTTAGAAGATAGATCCAAAGATTTGAGGTCCCAGTTGGGACCTGTTTTGTAATCAAACATATTTTAGCAGGCTAGTGAGTCGATTACTATAACCCAGTTGCTACCAGTTGATTGTAAACAATTTGCATGATATAATTCATTCAATTCTGCATTGCTTCCATCATATTCTTATATTTCTATTGTGTTTACTCTTGTTAACCAACCCAGATTGATCTCCTTGAGGTCCCTCCTAACTGGTGATTGCACCAGAAAGTGTCATCACATGTTGTCATCTAAATCTACAAGCATCCTTACAAGGAACCTCTCGATAGTCTAGACCTCCAGGCAAGACATAAAGCCCTCAAGCACACAAACAAAGGATAAAGAGTATATGGTATAGACTCACTCCCACCAAGTAAAGCCAATCAATGAAGATACACATAGATGAATCATATAACAAGAATACTCCAGAAGATTACAATATAGGGCAGCACGCTATTGCTCACAAGGGGAGAGTGTCATCACATAGCTTGATATGGGTTATCTTGGCAAGTCTCCATTCAAATCTCATGCGGAATGACCAACATACCTTTCAAGTGGACAAGGTAGTTGATCATGCCATTCCACACCTTAACACCTCATCTTGAGCCTAAAAAAGCACTCAAGCCCTGAGTGGGGATTACATTATCTTGATTAATGTGTTTATCTACCCAACCCCATAATTCATTATTAAGGTTATCACTTATTAAGCAACTCTCCCAACGGGTTATCCTAGGAATCACTTAGGATCCCTGACCCCATGGAGAGCTACTCTCCCTTATGACACTATGCCTACCTAAACCCAAATCAAAGCATAAGATAAAATATGAATTATCATTTAATGAACAATATAATATGATTTTATTAAGTCTCATAATAGAGATCTGAACATCATTGCATCCATATAACATTATAATCAATATCTCAACATAGGAGCACATAGGGCTCAAACCAACACTGGAATACATAGAGATAACACCATAAGATAATCAAGAAACCACATACATCCACAAATCAATCAACTTTAAACAATCTGATCCAAATATGACTAACAAACAAAGCATAAACCTCATACTCAGCCTCTAGAGCCCACGAGAGACACCCGAATTGAAGAAGAGAGAAAAACAAAAAGTACGAGACTCAAGATGAAATGTCCCCAAAAGTATTAAGGATTTATTTAAGATCCTAATAATCTCCCAAAAATATATTAATGTTGCATTTCAAATTTGAAAATTGATTTACAATTAATCTTCTATAAATCAATCAAAAACAACAAAACTAATCAACTAGACTTTCACAAAGGAACACCAAATTAAATGTAATCTTGTAGGATATCATGGGAATTTATTTTCTGATATTTAGTAGAAAATTAGAATTTCTAAAACATGACTTCTCACAGTAGAAAATAATACATATTTTATTTCCAAAATCTCAAGAAATGGGAATGCATTCAAAGCCCTCTTACCCAATATTTGTCCAAAAATAAAATAAATTCAAATAAGAGAAAATAATTAAAAATAACATTTTTTTCTTTTCAAAGCAATAACATAATAATTCTCCTAAATAATGGGGTTTCTAGATCAAAATTTCAAAAATGGGATTGACAACTAGGGTTGTCTTTGGGCTCTAAAAACAACCATCAAACCATGTCAAAATAAAAATGTGGAAAGTACCCATTTGAGAGGGGTAAATCCACTTTCCAAAAATGTATTCAATTCATCCCCATCATCAAAATTTGATTCACACAAGAGAAAAACTCAAAAATTGTTCAAAAAAACAATCTAAAGAACATACGTATTTGGATTATTTGAACACCCAACAAACAATGAATGCAAATAACTTTCAGAATGGAACAAAAACATAGAAAATACAAAGAATACAATCTTTTCAAATTCAAAAAAACCATTTTAAACCATATAATAGAAAGTGGCATTCGAATCCAACTTGGAGAGTGTAGAAAGTGTAGAAGAAAAGTGTAAATTTGAGAACCACAACAACAATGAAAACTCTTAAATTTGCAATCCACAAACAAAAATTGCACAAAAAATCTCTCTGAAATCCAAAAGGAATCTTTCACTCGAAAATCCCAAATCACAAGAAATTTTCTAGAGCGATAATGTAAATCCTGTTCCAAAATTTAGCCAATGCAATAATGCAACAAATCCCTTCAAAATTCTCTAAAATCCCTCAATAAAACTTCAATCAAAAATCATAAACATAATAATAATAATCTTACATGCATAAAACCCATTTAGAAATTTCTCATGCAAAACATAGTGCTCGCCCCAGTTCCACCTTCAAAAAAAAAAAATTACTAAATAAAACTCCCAATAAAGCCATATAAAAGAATACATAATTAATTAGCAATTAAATAAAAAGCTCCAAATAAAATAATCAATTAAACTCCCAATTAATCCATAAAACAAAACAAAAATAAATGAACAATTAAACAACTAAATAAATGTAATAAATAAAGAATATTAAATTCATTTTCAAAATAAAATCTCTATTAAACAATAATTCATAAAATAACAAAATAATAAATTATTAGTTCCCACTCAAAAGAATAATGAAATAATAAATCATCACAAATAAATAATTCTCACAAAAATAATTAATAAATCACCAATTACAAATACTCAATAAATAAATAATTCTTTCATGACAATCCAAAAATAATAAATAATTAATTAATTTCAATTAAATATAATAATCTACTAAAATAAAACTAGTGGTTACACCCACTTAACTAGATAATAAAATAACAATTAATTAGTTTCCACAAATAAAGAATATTCACAATAAATAATTTCCAACTAAATATAATAAAAGAACTAGTCCCACCAAGAAAGAACAATTAGTTCCAACAAGAAAAAGAAAAGTATAATTTTCACTAAAATAATCCCCACAATAAAATATCACATGCACAATAATAAATAATAAACAATTAAATGAATAATTAAATCCATTTAAAATCATAAATACTCAAATAACTCAATTACCAATATTATCTCTCACATACCATTAAAATATAACAAATAATTTTGATGCATAATTATAAATGCTCTAATAATATATTTCCATAGAATAATTATTAATATATTATAAACCCACAATAAATATTATTTATCTATTACTAATATTATTTATTAACCACCCAATAAAGCTTATAACATTATTAATTAACTAATTATCATAATAAAACTAACCCACAAAAAACATCACATGACAACTTAACAAAAATACTAGAACTGACAAGGTATCCACTAGGCCTAGAATGTGATAGGGCATTATATCACTGTCCATTTTCAACTTGTCATTGGGATTGGAGACACACTCGGACCTATGAAGCCATGTGGAGTCAATGTCTACTACTTGCAATCCTGCATAACACCAAATGTCTATGCACAACATGTGTGTGTGTGTATAGTCACTAAGTAGACACACTAGTGGAAAGAGATTCACAACGTCACACCCCGCTCACAGTGAGTGGTATGACATCGTCCCTTCCACACCACAACAAGGACATAACATATTGAATAACATTAACATCACTCTTGTTGGCATTTTGGCATTAAGTTGTCATTGATGTCAACCGGCAAGATGGATATTCACATGAGTGTGAGCACACAAAATGAAGGCTTACCGATAAGGCATAAACTAGTTTGAAGGATAGCTTCTTGTTTATGATTAAGAGGAAGAATGTTAAACTTATCACAAACCACTAGAGGTGAAGATGTGTTACTAGTATAGTGTACACTACCGGTTAGGAGAAGAAGAAGGCCTTATCGGTAAAGGCGTGTACCGGTATGAGTTTGTTGAATGTTCAAGTTTGAACTGACTATGTGTCGATGAGTAGAGCGATTGACAATGGTGATGCCATGTGGAGCCGAGGTGGCAAATAGGCAGAGGTTGATAAAACCATCATCGACATGGTTAGTGAAACTGCCTATTGATATAAATGAAACAACCACAAATCATGGGATTGTAACTGATCGATTTGACACAAGGAAGAAAGAATGACAGAGGAAGATCATGGAGTAGTTGGCACCTGGATCAATGCAAAGGAAATCTGATTCAAGAAGACCTCAAAAAAAACAACTAAAGTGTTGTATCTGTCGATAGATTTCAAGGCAGGAGATCTTGTTTGAGATTGCTATTTTCAACAAATATGTGTTGGATAATGGAAACCATGTATAGATGCATCCTTGAAGGACTAGTGATTGATCCAAGACAGGCTAGATCAGATCTCATGAAGATTGTGTCAGGAAGAGGAAACTTTAACCACTTCAAATTTTGAATTTATTTCTGGCGAGAAATCATGAGATAAAAGAGGAGAGCTCGAGACAGAGTGGGTTGATGCTACTAAGAAGAGGAAGGGAAAAGAGAGAGTTAATGAAAGAGAAGAATTGCTAGCCTTATAAATAGTTCTAAGAAAGTTGCAGTGTAGGTGAGCAAGCATACTGGTGAGAGGATTCTACTAGCATAACTATAGTTTTGCATTTAAGCCAAACTGGCAAGGTGTGGCAGAGCAGGTAGCATCCAAGTGTGACACAGTGTGTTGAGAGACTGTGTGAGAGAGGGAGAGAAAGATAATAGAGGCCAAGAATCAAAGAAAGTAATCTCACATCCGATAGTGTGAGATTCAGTGGAGGAGAAAAGATTGTCAACCGGATGTGAGTAATTTGATCAAAGAGTTATAGAATTCATTTGCAACAAGAAGCCTTAATTGTATTAAATTAGTATTTCAATATACATCACCAAGTTGAAGCTTGGTGTAAGGTTTGGTGCCCTAAAAGTGCAGGGGTTGGTGCTCCTTGGGTTGGTGCCCTAAATCTTTGTAATTCAGTGTTTTACTTGTGAGGCTAGATTGGAGTAGTAGTCTCCAACAACTTTTCTCACCAAAGTTTTTCCCACTTTGGGTTTTCCTCATAAATCTAGTGTTGAGAGTTAAATTTGTGTGAATGATATCTTTGGCTTTCTTTCTTGTTCTACTGGTTTGATTGTTTAGTGTTTAAGTGAATAAATATTATTTTGAAGTTTACTTGAAAGTCAAAAAATTCAGGAACCACTAATTCACCCCCCTCTTAGTGGTACTTTGTGTTCAACAATTGGTATCAGAGAAAAAGTTCCCGATTATCTTTAAACCTTGGGTAGATTCTAGACTTTGAACACAATGGCGAGAAATGAGTCTGCTTCCTCAAAAGCCCCCATGTTTGATGGATCCAACTATGCCTTCTGGAGCAGAAGAATGGAGACCTATATTTCCTCCCTGGGTTTTGATGTGTGGATGTTTGTTAAGAATGGGTTTGTTGTTCCTAATGCTCCTCCCACTGATCCGAATGCCAAAAAGGAGTATGAGAATAATGCAAAGGCCAAACATGCTATCTTGCATGGACTGTCTGATAATAAATTTGTCAAAGTCATGCACTATGTTTCAGCAAAGGAGACTTGGGAAAAATTGCAGAGGTTGTTTGAAGGAGATGCAAAAGTCAAAGAAGCCAAGTTGCAAGCACTAAGGGGCCAACTTGAAAGCATCAAAATGAAAGATGATGAAAATATTGCAGACTATCTTCACAGATTTGATGAAACTATGAATACTATTAGAGGACTTGGAGAAGAGATTGCAGATGAGATTCTTGTCAAGAAGGTGCTTAGATCTCTCACACCCAAGTATGATACTAAGGTGTCTACCATAGAAGAAGTCAAGGATCTGAAGACTTTCTCAATGGATGAGTTATTTTGTTCACTAATAACCTATGAGATGAGAACAATCGGTGATACTTCCTCAAGGAAAGAAGCAGCATTCAACATCACCAAAAGGGGAAAGAGGTAGCTACTCATGAAGATTCCAGTGAAGACTTGAATGTAGAAGTATCAAATTTTGTCAGGAAGCTCAAAAGAGGAACTGATCGGTATAAAGGAAAGCTACCACTTAAATGTTTCAACTGTGGGAAGGTAGGACACTTTTCTATTAATTGTCCTCACAAGGAAACAAGTGGAGATGAGTCAAGAGAGTTCAGAAAATCTATCAGTAAAGATAGAGAAAGAAACGACTACTAGCAAGGAAGTAGAGGCTACTAGAATCAGAATAGTCTATATACTATTGAGGATGATATGACAAATGAAGGAAATGTATCAAAAGTTGGTTACCATGAGAATGATAGAAAAGTCAACGTCTTCATGGCTCTTGGTGAACTGGTTGATGAAGATGTGGAAGAGGAGGATATTGAGGCTAAAGTGAACTTGAAAGGTGAACTTATTAGTGCTCTTCAGGAATTGAGTAAAACAAGAAGATAACTCAAGAGGGTTAAGCTTGTTACAGTAGATGAACAAGATCTCTTGAAGAAATCCCTGGATGAGTCCAGTCAAGTTATATCTGACTTGAAATTGCAGCTAGAAGAAACTAAGAGGACATGTGAAGCTACAACCTCTGATTTGAAAAAGAAGGAAAAGGAGCATCAAAAGTTGGAAGCAGAAATAGTAAAGCTTAGAAAGGAGCTTGAAGAAAGTAAGGAAGAAATAAAAATAAGGAACAAGTATGAAGGCAACAACGAGGCCTTAAACAAGATGTTGAGCAAACAGAAGCAATCCAAAGACATTAGTGGCCTAGGCTTTGAAGAAGGTCAAAGTTCAACCCACAATGATAAACCCGCCAAAGAAATAATGTTCACCTCTTCAATTAAAAGTTAAGAAAAGAAGACATTCACTATAAGCAAGGATACCGACAAAAAGACATATGTAGACGCTATTGGAAATCGCCACTCAAATCGGTACACAATAATAAACCGAAGGCCACAGTTCCTATATCAACATGCAGATCTAAGGAGAAATGCAAGAGTTGACCATGAAGGATTCAATAGACTCAACAACATGAAGGGAAGACCCCCAATGAGGTAGTTCCATTCAGGACGAAAACAACCTAACCAGTATGTTTCGATCTTTCATGGTTACTATTATCGGTGTAACAAATTTGGGCACAAAATAGCTAACTGTAGATTAATCAATAAGCCCTCTATGAGTTATGAAAGTAGAAATCTATTTAATGCACTCTAGGATATGAATGTTGTCTATATCAGTGTTAGGTCCTAGAGACAACTGAGAGGGGGGGGTAAATCAGTTGTCAAATAAATTCAAACCAAAAACTACTTAACCAACCTTAATGCTTAATGCCGATAAACTAAACTTTAAGCTGGTAGATAGTTTATCAGTTAATTGCACTACCGGTATAGATTAATGTATGAAACAGAAAGACAATAACATCCACAACACATAACACCAATATTTGTACATGGAAACCCTATAAGGGGAAAAACAATGGTGGGAAACCTTACCCACAATCAGATGATACTACTGCAGATAGTATGTGTATACAAATGAGGTCTGCACATGCAGAAAGGCCAAGCGCCTAGAGCTCACTACTCAAAAACAAATAGGAGACACACTGACTATAATTGGATGGTTAAATCCAATAATGATGTACTACTAAAAATAACATCTTCATATGTTGGATTCAGTACCAGTTCAGTTCTGATATGCTTTCACAAAAACCTTGCTTCACCTTCAAGTGATGTCTACGTGTATAGCTCTACTTATTCTCACATATACTGAATTACAATTCCTTTTCCCAATCGCATATCGATCTTACAAATAAGATCTTACATATATACCATAACCTAAGACCAATTTTAGTAGGTTGGCTCTAAAAGATATTATAATAAAAACAATTTACAAGTAAATCAATAACCGATGCAATATCTAATTCAACATGTCGGCTTAATGCATTTACAACAATAATAAATCATCTCCAAAGCATGTCGTGCTGATCTGGAATAGATAAGCCTGCCAATGCTTATTCTGGACGTATTTGCCGGTAACAACAAATATGCAAACATGAGTATACCAATGAACAAATCTCCAAGATCAAGTGTCCAAATGATGTCTTCAACATAACCAAGTGTTTATCATGTCATTCCAAGTACCGGTGAACAATATATCCTGTCACTAAACCAGATACTAGTGACTATGCATAAAGTCACTTGCTTGCCGATGAACATAACCAATCCTCCAAAGTGCTAGAGTTGATAAGTGTTAATAGGTGTTGACATCAATGATAGAACCATATCAACATATCCAAAATACCAACAATCTCCCCCTTTGGCATTGATGGCAACAGAAGATGGAAAAACCATCAAAGTGCCAAAACAAAAATGCCAAATACCAAAAACCAACAATCTCCCAAAAGAGATCATAACCAGAAATCAAAATTCAGGGTTAGGCTTGTATGTTCTTCTAGCTTCTTCTCATAGTCTAGCATGTCTATCAGGGCATCTTGAAGCCATATGACCAATCTTATTATACTTAAAACATTTAAGGGGTGTTTTACCTTCATACTTACTTCCAATTGGACCTTTAGACATTTTTCTTGCAAATAGGGCTTCAAGTTCTTCAAGTTCTTCATTTTCTTCATTTTCTCTCCTGCTTTCTTCAAGTTCTCTTGCATAGAAGGCTTTGTAATCAGATTTGTCAAATAATGGTGTAGATGATGTTGATGGCTTAAAAGCTAAATCTGTCTTTATAGTAGCAACATGACCAAATTCATCAATTTCAAAAACTGAAAGTTTTCCAATCAATGTGTCCCTAGTTACTGATGTATTAGGCATTGTTCTTAACTCATTTATAGTAGTAACTTTCATTTTGTATGCCAGTGGAAATCCTCTTAAAACTTTTGAAATAATTTCATCTTCACTTAAGGTTCGTCCACAACATTTAATACCCAAAACAATTTCATTTACTCTTTCCATAAAAGCAGAAATCCTTTCATCTTCTTCCATTTTTCAGATTTTCATACCTGACCTGAAAGCTTTCAAGTTTTGTAATTTTGACCATGGAATCTCCTTCATTCAATGTTTCTAGATGGTCCCAAATAGCTTTAGCAGTAGATCTATCTGATAATCCCATGATTTGCTGATTTGATAATGCACTCAAAAGTGCTTCTCTTGCTTTGCAATCATTTTCTTCATATTTTCCTAAGGTAGGTATGGATTAGGTTGATTTTGACTAGGAGCAGTATACCCATTCTTTGTAACTTCCCAGATGTCCTTTCCAATGTAATTTACATGTGTCTCCATCCTGATCTTCCATATGTCATAGTTGGTTCCATCAAGTTTAGGACTGTCCTTCCTAAAATAGTTAGTAGACATTGGATCTCCTTAAGCTATTAAACTTCTGCAAAAAGAGGACTAGGCTCCAATACCAATTGTTAGGTCCCAGAGACAACTAAGAGGGGGGGGGGGTGTGGGGGGGTGGGTGAATCAGTTGTCAATTATGTTCAAACCAAAAACTGCTTAACCAACCTTAATGCTTAATACCGATAAACCAAACTTTATGTCGGTAGATAGTTTATCAGTTAATTGCAGTACCGGTAAAGATTAATGCATGAAACATAAAGACAATAACATCCACAACACATAACACCAATATTTGTAGGTCTGCACATGCAGAAAGGCCAAGTGCCTAGAGCTCACTGCTCAGACACAAATAGAAGTCACACTGACTACAATTGGATGGTTAAATCCAATAATGATGTATTGCTGAAAATAGCATCTTCATATGTTGGATTCAGTACCGGTTCAGTTATGATATGCTTTCACAAAAACCTTGCTTCAACTTCAAGTGATGTCTGCATGTATAGCTCTACTTATTCTCGTATATACCGAATTACAATTCCTTTTCCCAATCGCATATTGATCTTATAAATAAGATCTTACATATATACCATAACCTAAGACCAATTTTAGTAGGTTGGCTCTAAAAGATATTATAATAAAAACAATTTAAAAGTAAATCAATAACCGATGCAATATTCGATTCAACATGTCGGCTTAATGCATTTACAACAATAATAAATCATCTCCAAAGCATGTCGTGCTAATCTGGAATAGATAAGCCTGCCAGTGCTTATACTGGACCTATTTGCCGGTAACAACAAATATGCAAACATGAGTATACCAATGAACTAATCTCGAAGACAAAGTGTCCAAATGATGTCTTCAACATAACCAAGTGTTTATCATGTCATTCCAAGTACCGGTGAACAATATATCCTGTCGGTGAACCAGATACTAGTGACTATGCATAAAGTCACTTGTTTGCCGATGAACATAACCAATCCTCCAAAGTGCCAGAGTTGATAAGTGTTAATAGGTGTTGACATAAATGATAGAACCATATCAACATATCCAAAATACCAACAATCTCCCCTTTGGCATTGATGGCAACACAAGATGGAAAAACCATCAAAGTGCAAAAATAAAAATGCCAAATACCAAAAACCAACAATCTCCTGAAAGAGATCATAACCAGAAATCAAAATTCAGGGTTAGGCTTGTATGTTCTTCTAGCTTCTTCTCATAGTCTAGCATTTTTATCAGGGCATCTTGAAGCCATATGACCAATCTTATTATAGTTAAAACATTTAAAGGGTGTTTTACCTTCATACTTACTTCCAACTGGACCTTTTGACATTTTTCTTGCAAATAGGGCTTCAAGTTCTTGAAGTTCTTCATTTTCTTCATTTTCTCTCCCGCTTTCTTCAAGTTCTCTTGCATAGAAGGCTTTCCAATCAGATTTGTCAAATGATGGTGTAGATGATGTTGATGGCTTAAAAGCTAAATCTGTCTTTATAGTAGCAACATGACCAAATTCATCAATTTCAAAAACTGAAAGTTTTCCAATCAATGTGTCCCTAGTTACTGATGTATTAGGCATTGTTCTTAACTCATTTATAGTAGTAACTTTCATTTTGTATGCCAGTGGAAATACTCTTAAAACTTTTGAAATAATTTCATCTTCACTTAAGGTTCCTCCACAACATTTAATACCCAAAACAATTTCATTTACTCTTTCCATAAAAGGAGAAATTCTTTCATCTTCTTCCAATTTTCAGATTTTCATACCTGACCCGAAAGCTTTCAAGTTTTGTAATTTTGACCATGGAATCTCCTTCATTCAATGTTTCTAGATGGTCCCAAATAGCTTTAGCAGTAGATCTATCTGATAATCCCATGATTTGCTGATATGATAATGCACTCAAAAGTGCTTCTCTTGCTTTGCAATCATTTTCTTCATATTTTCCTAAGGTAGGTATGGATTAGGTTGATTTTGAGTAGGAGCAGTATACCCATTCTTTGTAACTTCCCAGATGTCCTTTCCAATGTAATTTAAATGTGTCTCCATCCCCATCTTTCATATGTCATAGTTGGTTCCATCAAGTTTAGGACTGTCCTTCCTAAAATAGTTAGTAGACATTGGATCTCCTTAAGCTATTAAACTTCTGCAAACAGAGGACTAGGCTCCGATACCAATTGTTAGGTCCTAGAGACAACTAAGAGGGGGGGGGGGGGGGTGTGGGGGGGTGGGTGAATCAGTTTTCAATTAAGTTCAAACCAAAAACTGCTTAACCAACCTTAATGCTTAATACCGATAAACCAAACTTTATGTCGGTAGATAGTTTATCAGTTAATTGCAGTACCGGTAAATATTAATGCATGAAACATAAAGACAATAACATCCACAACACATAACACCAATATTTGTAGGTCTGCACATGCAGAAAGGCCAAGTGCCTAGAGCTCACTGCTCAAACACAAATAGGAGTCACACTGACTACAATTGGATGGTTAAATCCAATAATGATGTACTACTCAAAATAGCATCTTCATATGTTGGATTCAGTACCGGTTCAGTTATGATATGCTTTCACAAAAACCTTGCTTCAACTTCAAGTGATGTCTGCATGTATAGCTCTACTTATTCTCGTATATACTGAATTACAATTCCTTTTCCCAATTGCATATTGATCTTATAAATAAGATCTTACATATATACCATAACCTAAGACCAATTTTAGTAGGTTGGCTCTAAAAGATATTATAATAAAAACAATTTAAAAGTAAATCAATAACCGATGCAATATTCGATTCAACATGTCGTCTTAATGCATTTACAACAATAATAAATCATCTCCAAAGTGTGTTGTGCTAATCTGGAATAGATAAGCCTGCCAGTGCTTATTCTGGACCTATTTGCCGGTAACAACAAATATGCAAACACGAGTATACCAATGAACAAATCTCCAAGACAAAGTGTCCAAATGATGTCTTCAACATAACCAAGTGTTTATCATGTCATTCCAAGTACCGGTGAACAATATATCCTGTCGGTGAACCAGATACTAGTGACTATGCATAAAGTCACTTGCTTGTCGTTGAACATAACCAATCCTCCAAAGTGCCAGAGTTGATAAGTGTTATAGGGTGTTGACATCAATGATAGAACCATATCAACATATCCAAAATACCAACAATCTCCCCCTTTGGCACTGATGGCAACAGAAGATGGAAAAACCATCAAAGTGCCAAAACAAAAATGCCAAATACCAAAAACCAACAATCTCCCAAAAGAGATCATAACCAGAAATCAAAATTCAGGGTTAGGCTTGTATGTTCTTCTAGCTTCTTCTCGTAGTCTAGCATGTCTATCAAGGCATCTTGAAGCCATATGACCAATCTTATTATAGTTAAAACATTTAAAGGGTGTTTTACCTTCATACTTACTTCCAACTGGACCTTTAGACATTTTTCTTGCAAATACGGCTTCAAGTTCTTCAAGTTCTTCATTTTCTTCATTTTCTCTCCTGCTTTCTTCAAGTTCTCTTGCATAGAAGGCTTTCCAATCAGATTTGTCAAATGATGGTGTAGATGATGTTGATGGCTTAAAAGCTAAATCTGTCTTTATAGTAGCAACATGACCAAATTCATCAATTTCAAAAACTGAAAGTTTTCCAATCAATGTGTCCCTAGTTACTGATGTATTAGGCATTGTTCTTAACTCATTTATAGTAGTAACTTTCATTTTGTATGCCAGTGGAAATCCTCTTAAAACTTTTGAAATAATTTCATCTTCACTTAGGGTTCCTCCACAACATTTAATACCCAAAACAATTTCATTTACTCTTTCCATAAAAGCAGAAATCCTTTCATCTTCTTCCATTTTTCAGATTTTCATACCTGACCCGAAAGCTTTCAAGTTTTGTAATTTTGACCATGGAATCTCCTTCATTCAATGTTTCTAGATGGTCCCAAATAGCTTTAGCAATAGATCTATCTGATAATCCCATGATTTGCTGATTTGATAATGCACTCAAAAGTGCTTCTCTTGCTTTGCAATCATTTTCTTCATATTTTCCTAAGGTAGGTATGGATTAGGTTGATTTTGAGTAGGAGCAGTATACCCATTCTTTGTAACTTCCCAGATGTCCTTTCCAATGTAATTTACATGTGTCTCCATCCCGATCTTCCATATGTCATAGTTGGTTCCATCAAGTTTAGGACTGTCCTTCCTAAAATAATTAGTAGACATTGGATCTCCTTAAGCTATTAAACTTCTGCAAAAAGAGTTCTAGGCTCCGATACCAATTGTTAGGTCCCAGAGACAACTAAGAGGGGGGGTGGTGTGGGGAGGTGGGTGAATCAGTTGTCAATTAAGTTCAAACCAAAAACTGCTTAACCAACCTTAATGCTTAATACCGATAAACCAAACTTTATGTCGGTAGATAGTTTATCAGTTAATTGCAGTACCGGTAAAGATTAATGCATGAAACATAAAGACAATAACATCCACAACACATAACACCAATATTTGTAGGTCTGCACATGCAGAAAGGCCAAGTGCCTAGAGCTCACTGCTCAAACACAAATAGGAGTCACACTGACTACAATTGGATGGTTAAAGCCAATAATGATGTACTGCTCAAAATAGCATCTTCATATGTTGGATTCAGTACCGGTTCAGTTATGATATGCTTTCACAAAAACCTTGCTTCAACTTCAAGTGATGTTTTCTTGTATAGCTCTACTTATTCTCGTATATACCGAATTACAATTCCTTTTCCCAATCGCATATTGATCTTATAAATAAGATCTTACATATATACCATAACCTAAGACCAATTTTAGTAGGTTGGCTCTAAAAGATATTATAATAAAAACAATTTAAAAGTAAATCAATAACCGATGCAATATTCGATTAAACATGTCGGCTTAATGCATTTACAGCAATAATAAATCATCTCCAAAGTGCGTTGTGCTAATCTGGAATAGATAAGTCTGCCAGTGCTTATTCTGGACCTATTTGCCGGTAACAACAAATATGTAAACACGAGTATACCAATGAACAAATCTCCAAGACAGAGTGTCCAAATGATGTCTTCAACATAACCAAGTGTTTATCATGTCATTCCAAGTACCGGTGAACAATATATCCTGTCGGTGAACCAGATACTAGTGACTATGCATAAAGTCACTTGCTTGCCGATGAACATAACCAATCCTCCAAAGTGCCAGAGTTGATAAGTGTTAAATGGTGTTGACATCAATGATAGAACCATATCAACATATCCAAAATACCAACAACCTCCCCCTTTGGCATTGATGGCAACAGAAGATGGAAAAACCATCAAAGTGCCAAAACAAAAATGCCAAATACCAAAAACCAACAATCTCCCAAAAGAGATCATAACCAGAAATCAAAATTCAGGGTTAGGCTTGTATGTTCTTCTAGCTTCTTCTCGTAGTCTAGCATGTCTATCAGGGCATCTTGAAGCTATATGACCAATCTTATTATAGTTAAAACATTTAAAGGGTGTTTTACCTTCATACTTTCTTCCAACTGGACCTTTAGACATTTTTCTTGCAAATAGGGCTTCAAGTTCTTCAAGTTCTTCATTTTCTTCATTTTCTCTCCTGCTTTCTTCAAGTTCTCTTGCATAGAAGGCTTTCCAATCAGATTTGTCAAATGATGGTGTAGATGATGTTGATGGCTTAAAAGCTAAATCTGTCTTTATAGTAGCAACATGACCAAATTCATCAATTTCAAAAACTGAAAGTTTTCCAATCAATGTGTCCCTAGTTACTGATGTATTAGGCATTGTTCTTAACTCATTTATAGTAGTAACTTTCTATTTGTATGCCAGTGGAAATCCTCTTAAAACTTTTGAAATAATTTCATCTTCACTTAAGGTTCCTCCACAACATTTAATACCCAAAACAATTTCATTTACTCTTTCCGTAAAAGCAGAAATCCTTTCATCTTCTTCCATTTTTCAGATTTTCATACCTGACCCGAAAGCTTTCAAGTTTTGTAATTTTGACCATGGAATCTCCTTCATTCAATGTTTCTAGACGGTCCCAAATAGCTTTAGCAGTAGATCTATCTGATAATCCCATGATTTGTTGATTTGATAATGCACTCAAAAGTGCTTCTCTTGCTTTGCAATCATTTTCTTCATATTTTCCTAAGGTAGGTATGGATTAGGTTGATTTTGAGTAGGAGCAGTATACCCATTCTTTGTAACTTCCTAGATGTCCTTTCCAATGTAATTTACATGTGTCTCCATCCCAATCTTCCATATGTCATAGTTGGTTCCATCAAGTTTAGGACTGTCCTTCCTAAAATAGTTAGTAGACATTGGATCTCCTTAAGCTATTAAACTTCTGCAATAAGAGTACTAGGCTCCGATACCAATTGTTAGGTCCCAGAGACAACTAAGAGGGGGGGCTGTGGGGGGGTGGGTGAATCAGTTGTCAATTAAGTTCAAACCAAAAACTGCTTAACCAACCTTAATGCTTAATACCGATAAACCAAACTTTATGTCGGTAGATAGTTTATCAGTTAATTGCAGTACCGGTAAAGATTAATGCATGAAACATAAAGACAATAACATCCACAACACATAACACCAATATTTGTAGGTCTGCACATGCAGAAAGGCCAAGTGCCTAGAGCTCACTGCTCAAACACAAATAGGAGTCACACTGACTACAATTGGATGGTTAAATCCAATAATGATGTACTGCTCAAAATAGCATCTTCATATGTTGGATTCAGTACTGGTTCAGTTATGATATGCTTTCACAAAAACCTTGCTTCAACTTCAAGTGATGTCTGCATGTATAGCTCTACTTATTCTCGTATATACCGAATTTCAATTCCTTTTCCCAATCGCATATTGATCTTATAAATAAGATCTTACATATATACCATAACCTAAGACCAATTTTAGTAGGTTGGCTCTAAAAGATATTATAATAAAAACAATTTAAAAGTAAATCAATAACCGATGCAATATTCGATTCAACATGTCGGCTTAATGCATTTACAACAATAATAAATCATCTCCAAAGTGTGTTGTGCTAATCTGGAATAGATATGCCTGCCAGTGCTTATTCTGGACCTATTTAAAATCTTTGATTGTGTTAACAAATGTAAAAAAAAATCAATAAAATATAACAATTCTTTATTAGATAGTATAAATTCAGCCACCTCATAAATATTTAAAATTCTTGATTGTGTTAAAAAATATAAAAAAATTTATTTATAAAATATGATAATTCTTTATTTACTTATTTTTAAGTTAGATATATTTAAATATTATTTAGAGTAGAATAGAACAAAAAAAATCTAATGAATCAAGAGAATAAATCAAATAATATTTAAAAATTCTTTAATAGGATTAGTTAGAAAACAATTGCATACAAAACTAACAATTAGTTTTTTATGTAAATATTCTATTTAAAAATAATTGAAAAAAATTGATGTCTAATTATGATACATTAAAATTAGTAAGTCTTTTAAAAGATGCTTAAAATTATTTTCTTGTTCTTTAATATTATTTTCTTTCAAATTCTATATGTTCATGTGCAACTTATTGTTTTAAATTAATTTTGCATTCTTTCATGTTTAGTTTTCCATGGTTCAAAATCAATTTATTTATATTAAAAAATAATTATTATTAATAAAAATTCTTACTATTTGTGTTTTTTGTTCCCTTCAATATACTATTCAAACTATATCTGACTATCGACATTTTGAGGGCATTCTGAGGGTGGCAGATCTTGGGCAGATTCGACGCACGTGGCTCTTCATTTCTTCTCTGTTGCATATTTGAGTTTGCCATTGTTCTTGTTTTTCTTATGAATCATCTATGTTTATGGATTCAAATTGTGAATGAATTCATGATGTAGACTCACATGTATGAATCCATTCAATAATTTGAATGAATTTTTAAGGCATTCAATAAAAAAACTGTGTTCAAAGTGTGTGAATCCATTTTGGGTGTTTGTCATTTTATTGGACTATACTTTTTGATTGATTTGTAAATGTTTTTCTTTAATTATATTTTTACTGCTGCTAAGATTTAGTTAAATCTTTTCATAATACATCTCTTGTGTTTTCATATTAATTTAATTATAAATTATTTAGTTGTTAATTTGTTGGTTTCCTTAATGGTGTAAATTAATATTTATTTATTAAATATTTCATTAAACTCTGTAATATGCAGCTTGTAATTTTATTATATTAAAAAAAAAAAAAACTGTTGTTTGGAGCATTGTTTTTATTGTGATTCCACGGTGTGTGTATTGACAGTAGAGCGGGGAGGGTTGTGTGGTGGTAGCGCTCCACCCACCACGTGGGTGTGGGTGAGAGCCCACCCCCACATAACTTTATTTGATTTAACTTAATTTAATTTAATTTAATTCTTTTTAAAATTTCACTAGTATTAATAAATACAATTTAACAGTAATATTTAATTTGTCAGAGTTTAGATTATTAAATTAATATGGTTCCCTGAGATAAATTTATTTTACTTTGTGTTAGCATTAATTGTTTATTTTTTATTATTTAATATTTATTTTAATATATCAAATGAGATTTTTAATTTATAATTGAGATTTATATGAAGGGAAATAATTAATCTTGTTTGATTGGAACTAATTAAATAAAGTTGGATTAATTATAAACTAATTAGCGAGGTTCATCTTTCATGTATATAATTTTGTTAATTTGAGATCATATAAGTTTAATTAGTGTTAGGTAAATAAAATTGTGAGATAATAATGTATTTACTTATTATTCAAGTAGTTGAAATCTATGATATTTATACTTAGATAATGATTAATATAAATGTTATGTAGACGGTTTCTTAATCAATATTAATTAAAATTGTGATCTTAATATAAATATTATTTAAATTTTTTTTCTCATGGTTGTTGTCTATATGTAAACCCTATGCTTATGATGTTAGTGTATTGATTTTGGAGTTGTTATGATGTGTAATTAAATCAACTCTTGATCTTTAATTTTATAGTATCCTAAACCATTAGGTGTCAGGGTTTTTGTGCCATATATGATGTTTTGGTTGTATGTTTTTTAGGGCTCCAGAGGTCGGTTTTTAAGATTTGACTTTGTTGTCAGTTTTATTATGTTCTTATTTTTGCTTGAGTTGTACTTATGAATGGCTATGGTGGTATATCAGTCTCTTGATATTTTTGCATTACCCTCCCATTGGGATTGAGTTATGTTGTGCTCTTGTGGGAAGCATTTGTATTTGATGATATGTGGTTGAGATGCGATGTGATTCCAGGCTTGATTGGAATTCATTTTATGGTCCATGGTGATTCTGATATTTTCATGAGACTTATGAGATTATTTTGATGATGATTCTTTTGGTGATGGTTGGTTTTGGTATGTTTGTGTCATAAGGGGGAGTGGCTTCCAAGTAAGGGTCGAGGCCCAAAGTGGCTGCTAGGATAACTCATTGGAAGTTTCCTTAATAAGTGATAACCTAATTAATGTATTAGGGGGGGGGGTAGTTAATCACATTAAACAAGATAATTGGATGCCCCGATCATCGCTTGAGTGCTCGTTTAGGCTCAAAATGAGGTGTGGAAGGCCTAGAATGGAAAAACTAACTATCGTGTCCTCATGAAAGGTATGTTGGGTCCGCATGAGTCTTGTATGGGAGTCAAGGGTCGGGAGAGGCTATCAGGATAACCTAGGGTGAGGGTCGGGGCCTATGGATACCTGTCAGGATAACCCATAGCAAGCTATGTGATGACACTCTCCCCTTGTGAACACTAGTGTTCTGCTTTTGTGGTTGTAGCCTCTAGAGTACTCCTATTTAGAGCTTAGTCTATGCGTATCTTGCTTGTGGTTTCTCGATGGAAGTGAGTTAGCCCTTGTGTTGTCTTTCTTGTTTGATTACTTGAGGGCCTTATGTTTATCTCCTAGCACAGGGGTGGACATTTTGGATCCACATGGTTGGGTGGTAGTTGGCTTCTTCC
The DNA here is from genome assembly GCF_030272615.1 of Cryptomeria japonica. Taxonomy (NCBI): domain Eukaryota; kingdom Viridiplantae; phylum Streptophyta; class Pinopsida; order Cupressales; family Cupressaceae; genus Cryptomeria; species Cryptomeria japonica. Next base: position 265,155,192 of record NC_081409.1, on the reverse strand, counting down.
ATTGGGCATTTTGTACCGTTCTTGCATGGATTGGCTTCATACCTGTTCCAGCTTGCTCTCTTGGATTTGGTTAGATCAGTGTTTCAAATGGTGACTTTATGTATCTATTAATTGTATTTTGTGTATCTAATGTAACCTGTGTACATACATGCCTTCATGGCATATGATGTAATTATGATGTAAACAATGTATCTATGATGTATTGATGATGCAAATCTTATGTAACTAAAATAAGACTTGGGTGGTAGGATTTTATATCAGTTTATGAAAACATTGTTCTCTTGCTATTAAATATGTTCATGTTCATAATTCATTACTTATGTGTTATGATTAACTATAGCTAATTCTTTTCAATGAATATAGCTTTGGAATGTATTTATATTGTGAATTGTAAATGAATTAATCAATAATTTGCGTAAATGGAATACTTGGATTACATTAGTCATTTAAATTGTTGAAGTGCATGTATTCATTATATGATAATTCTTGTTATATTATTTTATTAAGAGATATATGGTTAGATTAAGTAACACCATTGAGGAACCTTAGGGGAAATGTTGAAGTCTTCCGCTTGTGCATTACAGAGTAATCTTATCCTATTAATGTTTTTGATGTTCATTAAATGTTCTTTTAAAAAAAATTCCCACGTTTTGGAATGTTAGTCAATTCCTCTAGGGTTTCTTAGTGGGGTGTTACACTTGGTATTAGAGCCCATGTTACAAATACTGGGATCTCTGGTTAAGGGTGTGTCCTTAGTTTGGTTTGATATATATAGTCTTTCTATCACATGCTTGTCCTTTTTGAAGTATGCTTGTGATTGTTGTATAGGACCTTTAAAATCTTAGATGTTTCATGCGAGCTATTTCTTCTGCTTATCCTTTCTGAAGATCCTAATTGAATATATCATGTGTATTCGCTTCTTCCTCTTACCTTCTTGATGTTAGTACTTGTTATATGATGATATGTGTCTTTGGTTGCTTTGAAATTTCTAGTATTCTCTCAAACCCTTTAGATTTTTTAGATATATGATTGCTTTTATTTAGAGGAAATTGTCTATGCTTCCCTATCCAATGTTGTAATCTTAGGAGTAGTTAGTACATTAGATAAGGTATCGTCTTAATCCAAAAAACATATGATGATGTGCTTGTGTTATGCATGTGACTTGACTTAGTACAGTTTACAAGAACTTGCTTGGAAGATATTGAGTGCATTTACATAGTGAATTGAATGTATTTCTCCCTTTCTCCTTCTCTCTAGAAATTAAAGCTATCTACATCATGTGTACTTATTGCCTATGTATGTCTTCTTATTGCGAGTAAATGTATGTTTTTATGAAACCCTTGTTTGTGCCTTGAAGATTCTAGTGCGTACCTGAATTTCGAAGGAGTTTTTGGGTGTATAAATGATAATGGGGTAGATCAGGAGGGGATAGTATGTGTCTCCTTTAATAATTCCATCATGTGCCTTTGTATGACTAACTTAATAAATGTCTTTCTTATGAGCAACTTGACAATGTGCTTTCATTTGACGTATTTATTTGACATTGCATAAATAGGACGTGTAAATGAAGAAAATGTTTGATGTGTATTCATATAATAGTTAATTGATAGTTCTCTCTCTCCCCTCTTTTCCTCGTATCTTGATATTCAATGAAAGATGATAGGTAAAGATGTATTTGTTATAATAATAAGTAGTGAGCGTGTACGCAAGAGGTTTTGTATGTAAGAAAATATTGTCTATATAGACCTCATCTTGAAAATTAGGACCATCAGTTGCATCTCTAGTTTTATGAAAAGTTCATGCTAGGCCAATTTGTATGCTTCTAAGTAGGTAGTGAAATTAAGTATAGTACAATAGAGGCAACATGCATAGGGAAAATTTAATCATCCTTGTATGATTTTGTTGGTTTACATGCATATGTATGAATTGTTTAACTATCAAATTCTCTCCCACTTCTCTCTATCTAGATATAAGAGCTCATAAAGATGCTATTAAATGATGTATCAGATATTAAATAAAATTACTTGATGTTTATTAATGAATATTGTATGGATATCATTAAGGAATGTTTGATTAATTTTTCATTAAAGACCTAAAATGTTGTATTGCACTTAGGATTTAATGTAAAGTGAGTAAGTAGGTAAAATACCTCTTTGCATATATACTATAGGTAGATCATATGATTTAGTTGTTGGATGGATCATGATAGAGGATAAGTATTGACTAAGAAAATGTTGTGCACTGCGTGTAGAATGTGTATAGAGAATATGAAGTTATTCTTTTGTGGTTTTGTTTTATGCTGAAATATAGGAGTCTTAAACTTTGTAAAATTTTTGCGTAGTTAGAAAGAAGTATATGAACATTGTGTTTGATCAGGGACAATTTAGAAATGATGCTACTTTCTTACCTTACTCGAGTTGTGAAGGATGTGTTGTTTAATGAAAATTCTAGTAGAATGGATAAATGATGATAGGAATGGTGAATCCTTAGGTTATTAATTTTAATTATAGTTTATGAAATCATTAAGTGGTTAGAAGTTTATGCTTAAGAGCTGCTTGAAAATGGTATTGTTAGGAATGTGATTACTTGGAATTGTCATATCATGAAGAATGAAAGTTATGTATTGAGTGTATTCCCTATATGTGTGAAATACCATATCTTTCCCTACCTTGCATATGTTTTCCTTCATAAAGGATAATTACATGAATCTTCATGTGTACAAAAGATTGCACTGTATTAAAAGATATGTAGTTAATCTAATAGCCTAAGGTGTCTATTATTCATTCTTTAACGCACTCAAGACATGTGATCTTGGGTGTTGTGTAGTAGTTACTCCCTATGGTGTGGCTGAAATTGGTCACCTCATTTTGTGATCTAATAGCCTAAGGTGTCTATTGTTCATTCTTTAACGCACTCAAGACATGTGATCTTGGGTGTTGTGTAGTCGTTACTCCCTATGGTGTGGCTGAAATTGGTCACCTCGTTTTGAGATTTTGTTGTGACAATGATTGCTTTGATTTACTTATGGATTTTTTTTTGTGATAATGGGGTTAGCATTGTTCTTTTAAAATTTCTTATGGAAGGAGTGACCACCAAATTCTCTTTTCTCTCCATTTAATTTATGATTCTTGTCTAGTTTCTGGTGTTGTTGGTTGTTGAAATTGTAGGTATTTTTCATTATTTGATGTTGATCGTGACAATTTTACTTCTTGAATTATTTTCTTTTGAAGCTTTTGTTGGTCATTTTGAATGTTTGACTTAGCTGGCCCTAGTTATGTGTTTAGTGTTGTTTCTATCATGTTCACTTGAACCTCTGATAGTGTTTTAAGGAAAAACACCACGAAGAGTGGATCTAGGCATGTTGGGTAATCAAATTGTATTGGTGTTAGCTTAAGGAAATAAAAGTGTATTTTTCTATGATAAAATTCATTTGTAACGATTTGGATCATAAGATGTATTAGGAAGAAGTGTGAATTGTGTTAAGTAGATTGTTTGATATGCATTAGACAAATATCAATGATCTGCAGACTTATTATTTTGATGAGTGTTTGGGGATGCCTACATGGGTTCTAATTGAGTTAAGTTGGTACTAGGTGGTTGTTGTATGCAACTATGTTCACTTTCTTTCTTAGATTGAGATTGTATTATGCTTTATGTTTGGTGTTTTGGTGTTAATGTTGATGTGATTTTTATACCATGAATCTTTCTCCTTCCAATATGTATGGATTATGGACCTTAGATAATATATATGATACATTGGTTATGGCTGAATTTGAGAACCTAATTTTAGAGTATGTTGTGTTTCCCTGGTGATGTATGAAGGGGTGTATGTGTAATATGTTGTGTAGATGTATATTTATTATGTTAATGGTGCATATGGAAATTAAGGGGGTGTTTTCATGTTTGAAATGTGTAAGCTATGATGTTTTATACACCATGATATTTATACTTTTGGGTAAGGACTTCAGTAGAAAATTTATGTCCTATAAGAATGCTTGTTGGAATAATGGTTTCTAGAAGGTGAATAAGGGAAATAATATGCTTAACCTAAGAAGTGAAAGATGTTGTATCTTGTTTTAACCCTTATGTAGCGCTTCGGTTACAAGTAATTAAGGGATGTGTAGGAAAAAATCGTTGAATACTACTTTACTTAAGGAAGAAAATAATTATGTTAAGATAAATTGGATGGTGATTTATGATTGTTAGTAGATTAATTTTATGGATTGCATTTTCTTATAGATAAGTCTAGATGAAGTATTATTTAATATAATTGTTATGACTAACATGTCCTTGTTTTCCCATCTTAACCTTGTGACTTCTAGGAGTAATTTGAACCCTAAGGGAGGAGGATGTGTCTGTATTATCGGAGAGAGGTGATTGTGTGAACAAGAGACTTATCATTCAGTGTAGTGTTGAGGTGAGATTGGTGTTGCAGAGTAGACAATTGTTCTTAACTGGACCTATAATCAGACATTTGTAGATGCTACCAGTACAGTTCATTTTTTCTGGATTGAAGTCTGAATCATATTGTAAGTCAGTGACACTTCCCTGAGGGTTGTAGCCTTCTGGGCATATATATTTTGAGTAGTGAGCTCTAGGAAGTTTGCCCAAGAATGCATGTGCATTCCCCATTGTAACATTTTCACATACTACTGCAGAGTATCATCTTACTGTAGGTAGGTTCCCACCATGGTTTTTCCCTTAACTAGGTTTTCCATGTCAAAATCTTGGTGTCAGTATGTTGGCATTTGTATGAAGATTGTATTAATGAAATGTTATGTTGTCATTGATATTAATTAACTGGTAATGATATTGTTGTCATGTTGTTTTGTGATCGGTAGGAAGAGCTAGTGAAAGGAAACTATAACCGGTAGGTAAGTTTGTGGAGTGAACCAGTATTGCTAAGTATTGGAGAGTTGAACAAGTAAACCCTACCTGTTGATTTAATAAACCCTAACCAATTAAGTTTGGTGAATTGGTTATATTGGTTTATGATCTGATGGTGAGTGGTAATGATTATGACACGTATGCATATTGCTTGAAGAGAGTTTCAAAGTGTTTTTGGTACATTGAGGTAACCGTTTTTGTCTTGGGAATGAGCAAGTATATTGTATGTAATGAAAAGCATGTGATGAGTTACTAAGTTCGATGAAGTGGTGATCAAGGAGCGATCGAGGCTTTCTTGAATGATGTGTAGAGATTGCTATGTAATCCAACGGTCATACTTGAACCAACTTGTTTGTAATCTCTATGTGAATTAGGTTTTTGTTGTGTTACCGACCTAGTTGATTTGTTTATAAGGTTAATGAGTTGTTTAGTTTCAGAGTTGGAAAAGTTTTAGTTGAGTGTGTGGTTGCCAAACCGGATGATGTATCTATAGTTTGAGTAAAGGCAGACAAGAGCATGAAAAGGATCTAAAAAAGCAAGTGTAGTGCTATTCAAATAGATCAGCAAACTCCTGATGTTTTCTAACAATTATAGTAGATTGAAATCCCCTAATCGAGTAAGCTCTAACAAGCTTGGTGCTATTCAAATCCTCTAACCAAGTGGTCCATTAGCTTGGATTTCAAATCCTCTATCAAGGTTACTCCTCATAGGCTATTGCTTCTAACAAGGCATTATAGTCAATCCCTTAACCTGGTGGTCCCTAAAAGGATCTGTTCTTAACAGGACTTTTTGTAAAGCTTTAACAGGCTTGGCTCCTAACAGGATGAACTTCAGAAGAGTTCAGATAGTTATCTTGTGAGTCTCATCTCACTGTGGTTTTTCCCATTTGGGTTTCCACGTCAAAAATATTGTGTCAAGTGGTGAATGTTTTTATGGTTATGTTTTTTATGGTTGATTTGCTTAACTACTTAATCCACTTTGATAAGTCATGATAGCCCGCAACAATATGAAATGAAGTTTTACTTAGCAGTAAAAATATTTGGATGCTTGTGAGTTTCAAGTTGTTTACTGTTAATTTGTTGTAATAGTCAGCTGGTTTAACTTGATAGTGATATTGGATTGATAGTTCTAAGTTTACTTTGAGAGATTGATTTTGAGATTGGTGAAGTTTATCAGTTTTTCTATCTACAGATTCACCCCCCCTCCTCAGTAGTTGACCAGATCGTTGTTCTTTCATCATACCATCACGGTATTGTGTCTACATTATTAGAGAAAGGTGATTGTGCGAACAAGAGACTTATCATTCAGTGTAGTGTTGAGGTGAGATTGGTGTTGCAGAGCAAGCAATTGTGCTTAATCACAATTGTCATCAAGCATTTGTAGATGCTACCATTAAAGTTCATTTTTTTGGATTGAAGTCTGAATCATATTGTAAGTTAGTGAGACTTCCCTGAAGGTTGTAGCCTTTCGGGCATATATCTTTTGAGCAGTGAGATCTAGGAAGTTTGCCCAGGAATGCATGTGCATTCCCCATTGTAACATTTTCACATACTACTGCAGAATATCATCTTACTGTGGGTAGGTTCCCACTGAGGTTTTTCCCTTAACCGGGTTTTCCACGTAAAAATATTGGTGTTGTTTGGTCTGTTCTTAATTTTCTTATCTGATTCATTGCTGCAATTTGCCAGTTTATGTTTGGAAGTTTAATTTATTTTGATCCAGTGAAGATTGATTCACCCCCCTCCCCCTCTTCCTTCTTGATTACTGCTAACAATTGGTATCAGAGCTAGATCCTCTGGTAGAAGCTTAATCTCTTGAGGAGATCCAGGATGATAGCTCAAGGTATTCTTTTTAAGAAGTATAGTCTGAGGTTTGATGGAAGTAACTATACTATATGGAAGAGCCAGATGGAGGTGCATTTGAAATGTCTTGGAGAAGATTACTGAAAGATTACTAAGAATTTCTATGTTGTTCCTCAAAATGGACTATCTAATCTTGATGAGGTCAAGGAAGCAAAATATAATATCAAAGTGAAGGAAGAATTTCTTAGTGCCCTGACTGATTCTGAAATGACAAATGTTATGGGACTTTAAATTGTGCATGAGACCTGGGAGAAGCTTGAGATCATATATGAAGGTGATAGACAAGTGAAAGTTGCTAAGTTGTAGAGCTTGAAAGGAAAGTATGAGACATTGAAGATGGGAGATGATGAGAACATACATTCATACATGGCTAAAGTGAATGAACTTGTCCTCGGTATCAAGAATTCCGATGGAAAGATTAAGGAAGATGAGATTGTTGCTAAGGTGTTTAGATCTTTGCCTCCTTATAAACATAAGGTTGCTGCTAGTGATGAGATCTAGAGTGTAACTACAGTGACAAGAGATGTGTTAGTTGGAAAATTTGTGGCATTTGAGCTAAGCAAATTTGGAGAATCACATGGAAAGTCTAAGACTCCATTTAAAGCATCAACATCAGTATTCAGTAAGAAGAAGTATGATCCTAATGAGTGTAGGATATCTAGATATGAAAGAGAGAGAGAAGAGAGATAATAGAGAAAGAGAAAGAGCTTGATGAGCTTGAAGCATTGATTGCTCAGAGATTGCCTAAAGGTGCCAATAATTATGATGGAAAGTTGCCCTTGAAATTTTTTTCTTGTAACAAGATAGGACATTTGCTTCTAGATGTCCGGAGAGAATGGCTAAGAATGATAGACATGATAAGTTTGATAAGTATGATAGGAATGGTAGATATGAGAAGCATGAAAAGTATGATAAGGCTTACAATTCTAACCGGAAATTTAGGAACCAGAAGAACTGTTATTATGCTACATATGAAGGTGTTACAGATGATGAATCAGAAGGAGATGAAGTTGGGTTTATTGCCATTAAAGAAGATAGACCTCTACCTATTGATTACACAAGTTGTTCTATTGAGGAGAAAGCTTTGGCTGCTAAGGTAGAAGAAAAGAGTGTATGGGTGATTGACAGCAGTTGTTCACATCATATGACCAGTGACAAAAGAAAATTTGTAAGCATGGAAAGGTATGATGGTGGACTAGTCAGATTTGGAGATTATAAAGCCTAAGTAATCCATGGGAGAGGTTCTATTTCTTTTGATGGTAAGCATAATACTGATGATGTCTTGTATGTTGAAGGTTTGAAGCATAATCTTTTGAGTTTTGGACAAATGGTTGATAAGGGTTATGATCTACAATTCAAGGATGGTAAATGCAAGATCTTGAATGCCTTTGGTATAGAGATTATATCTGGGATTAAGACTGAAGGTAACAATTTTCATTTGAATGCTGGTGAGAAAAGTTGTTTGATTGCTAAGATAGATGAGAGTTGGTTGTGGCATAGAATGATGTGTCGTGTAAACTTTGACTCATTGATTAAGATCAGTTTTATACAAGCAGTTAGAGATCTGCCTAAGATTGTTAAACTTGTTAATCCGATATGTAAGGAGTGTCAGTTGGGTAAGAAAACAAGGATATATTTTAAGAGAAAACCTTATACATCTGATGGATTGTTGGATCTTGTGTATACTGACCTATGTGGACCTACAAATATTAGAAGTGTGCAGGGTGACAGATACTTTATGCTGCTAATTGATTATTATTCCATAATGATGTGGGTTGTCTTTTTGAAGGAAAAATTGGAAGCATTTGAGAAATTTAAGATATTCAAAGCTAAATTTGAAACTAAAGTGTCTGAGATCTGTTCCAGTGAATTCAATACATTCTGTGAGATGCATGGAATTAGAAGACAATTATGTGCTCCTAGGAATACACATCAAAATACGGTTGTTTAAAGGAAGAATCATGTTGTTTAGGATGCTATAAGAACCATGTTGATTGAAGGAAATGATCTGAAGGTCTATTGAAGAGAAGATATTAGCATTGCAATTTATACATTCAACAAACTTCATATCAAAGGTGACACCAGTAAGACCCCTTATGAGCTTTGGTTTGATCATATTCCTACTGTAAAATATTTCAAAGTCTTTGGTAGAAAATGTTATATTAAGAGAGATGAGGATCTTGGAAAGTTTGATGCTAGAAGTGATGAAGGTATCTTTTTGGGATATTCCATGGAGTAAAGCCTACCGGTGCTATAACAAGAGACTAAGAAAGATAGTTGAGAGTGCTAATGTAAAGGTGGATGAGAACCTTGGGAAGGAGATAAGAGATTATGATAATGGTCAACATATTGTTCTAACTCCTATTCATCCTAAAGAGCCTAAGTAGAATGATCTGGTAGAAACTGTTAATCCGGATGTTGTTGATGCTTGTGATGATGTGCAGGAACTTGAGGATCAAAAAATCAAAAGACTCTAAGGTATGTTAGATTGAATCATTCTAAGAATTAGATTATTAGTGACACAAATAAAGGTGTGATGACTAGAAGAAGGTTAGCTGCAGAAGAAGTATGTTTGATTTCTAAAGTTGAATGTAAAGATGTTGTTGAAGCTTGTAAAGATGAAAATTGGATAAGAACCATGGAAGAAGAGTTGGATAATATTGAAAAGAACAACACTTAGGAACTTGTGCCTAGACCTAAGGATAAAAATGTTATTGGTAGTAAGTTGATTTTTAGGAACAAACTGAATGAAGTTGGTTAAGTAGTCAGAAATAAAGCCAGACTAGTCTGCAAAGGGTATTCACAACAAGAAGGGATTGATTATTAAGAAAATTTTGCTCCGATTGCCAAAATTAAAGCTGTTAGATTGTTACTTGCTTATGCTACTTATAAAGATTCCAAGGTATATCAGATGGATGTCAAATTTGAATTTTTGAATGGTTATCTAGAGGAAGAAATTTGCATTGAGCAACTTGATGGAATTTCACTGTTGAATGATGGAGACATGGTATGTAAGTTAAAGAAAGCACTTTATGAACTAAAACAAGGTCCTAGAGCTTGGTATGCTAGATTAGACAAATATTTGTTGAAATTGGGATTTCCCAAATGTGCTGCTGATAGTAATCTATACTTTAAAATTGAAAATGATAACATTTTGATTGTTGAAGTCTTTGTTGATGACATTATCTTTGGTGGTGATGATGATATGAGTATGAAGTTTGTCGGTGATATGCAAAAAGAATTTGAGATGTCTATGATTGGTGAGATGAATTTTTTCTTAGGTTTGTAGATTCCACAAACAGGAAAAGGTATCTTTATATCTCAAACTAAGTATGTGAAGGAATTGTTGAAGAAGTGTGGACTAGATGATTCCAAACCAGTTGGAACTCCTATGGTGACTGGTTGTAAACTATCCCAAAGTGACGAATCTCCTAAATCTAATTAGAGTTTGTACATATCTATGGTTGGTGGACTGCTATATCTTACTCAGACTATGCCTAACATTATGCATGCTATGTGTATAGCTGCTAGATATCAAGTTGATCGGAAGGAGAGTCATGTCATTATTGTTAAGAGAATATTCAGATATCTAAAGGGAACTATGGATTATGGTTTATGGTATCTAAAGAATGATGATTTCATGTTATGTGTTTACACTGATGCAGATTGGGCTAGTGATGTTGATGACCAGAAGAGTACTACTGGTGGAACATTCCTTTTAGGTAAGAAGTTAGTTTCATGGGTGTAGTGTCATAAAATTGCAACCCTAGAAATTTTTGACAACATTAGGGTCCTCACACATGTGAATTTGAATCATCTAGCTTGATCGAAGATTGAAGATTGCTTAGCTTGCAGAAACAACTTCTTCCTTGGCCTCTGCATCACCCCGTCCACACTCTGCCCTGAGGAAAGGGGTAGGAAAGGGGCATGGTGCCACTGTCCCTCCTTGGATAGGGGCGTGGCACCCTTTTCCTCCCAAGATAGGGGCATGGCGCTCCTATCCCAGCCCTATTTTGGGCCAAGACCCTTCCTAGGGTTGCATTGTTGGTTGTGCCTCAAGTGGGAAACTCCCTCGATGTCGGCCCATGATGAAATTCAAATTCACTAACATGTATTTAAGGGCCATTCGTCCTCTCATTTGTATAAGTGGAAATTTGATAAGCTAGATAGGTCAAAGTTGGAGAGATTCAAGTGTGCACAAGTGATCAAGCCTTCAAGCATTCTTTTCTAGCATTGAGCATTCTCAAGTCTCCCTTAAAGGCTAGGTGTTGCATTCAAGTCAAGGATTCAACCATTGAAGAGGAGATTGATTTCAACATTCAATTCCACACAAGCACTTCTATCAAAATTACTATCTCAACCTCCCTTGAGGTGATTTACAATTCAGTCTTTCATTCACATTTACTTGCAAGTACTTTCTTTCATTACTTGGTTAATTCCAAAACTAGGGTTTGACCTAAAGAAAAACCCCCAATTCCAACTCATTTTCCTCTCTTTTCTGTGTATAGGTTGTAGGTGTGCAGTTGTACTTTCAGATTCAGGCTGCATATATAGAGGTGGAAAAACCCTTTTCATTTTGCGGATGTTTTGGAGGACCGTGTACATTCTCACCACGGTTCAGGCAACTTTTCCTCAAATTCACAGGGTGAGTTCATCTCGACATTTTACTGCCAGATCTAGGTGCATAGCTTCATCCCATATTCTGATCTGAAGTTATAATCAATTCTTTGTCACTTTTGCACTATATAATTCAATCAATTCCTTTCCATTTCAAACAAGGAAGAGGGGATCAACTTAGCATTCCCAATTCATTCAGAATTCAATCTACCATCTTTGTGTGGAGAGATTGAATCTAGTGAATTATCCTCTCCTCTTTCTAATGTAGCATGGTGAAAAGAGCTTGAATGGTAATCAATAGTGAAATTATCATCTCTCTTTGAGCAAAAGGATAGTTTTCCTTTTGATCTATCATTCACCATATTTCCACCATTACATTTTGGTGAACCTGACATCTTGCATGCTTTCCTTTGAACAAAATTGCATAATTTCATTTACAACTTTCAACTTTCTGCAAACTTAGTTGTTAAATCATTCAAAACCCTAGTTTTTATATTTAAAATTGAACTTGTGATTTGTAAAAATTACTTGTGGTTATCTTAGATCTAAAAATTGCTTTGTTTGTCAAATTCAATTTGCAACTAAAATTTACAAAATTGAGAGGTTACTTGTTAAAACCCTAATTTTCAAATATCATCTTTAACTTATGCAAAAAAGGATTTCAATTTAATTTTCAGATTTATGATTGTTCACAGATTTGTCTTCAATCCTACAATTCAAAATTTCAATTTCCCCCCTTTTCCCCAAAATTCAAAATTCAAAATCAAGTGGTTAGGTCATCAAACCCTAATTTTTAAAATTAATTGGATTTTGTGTGAATTTTAAATCAATTTCATTTACATTTAGATTTCTAAACATTTTCCAAGGTGTCCCTATCCATTAGGTTTGACCCTTTTCAAAATTGCAATTCAATTCCTCTTTTTCTTCAAAACCCTAATAGGGTCCTATTTTCACATTTGTGCCTTCATTTCGCCCATCTAGAGATCGTAAAATTTGCCAATTTTTTGGGGTTATCTTTAAAATCATCGTAATATCCACCCCTGAAAAATTTCTAAAAAATTTGGTCAGACCATGTACGTTCCCGCCATGGTCCTCGGTTTTTTTCTCGAAATTTTGGGAGACTGCTATGACTATATTTAATAGCCTAAATCTAGAAGATTGGTTGATTTTATCAATTTTTGATCCCTCTAGAATCGGAAATACCTTAAAAATTCAACATTTTAGCTTTCAAGAAAGTTTTTAAAATTAAGAGGTTAATTATAGTCTGCCTTGATTTTTAAAATTTTGATTTTTAAAATTTTGTTTTTAAGATTAAGTGGTATTCCCTTGGCCCTAATTTTAAAATTCTAATTTCCTTTCATTTTTGGAAATTGTGTCATCCTCTTCCCCCAACAAAGTTCAAATTATATAATCATTATTTTCTTGAATTTTGAATTACTCAATTTTGTAAGCTTTGTTCTACAATTGAAAATTGAAAATTTCCCTCTAGTGCATGAGTTTTACAACTATTAGTCCTACTTATCCTATCCTCATTAGACAAAGCATTAGAATTAAGGCTTCCTAAGGTTTAATTACCGAGCAGATGGAGCCTAATTTGGGTAACTTTTTTAATGAGGATCATGCTAATTTTTCCCATCCTAATCATATGCCCATTCACCCCATTGATGGATCCCATGATGAAGAAGAAGCTTTAACTAGGGTTTCTTTAGATCAAATTTCCACATTGGACAATCAATTTGATAGCTTTTAACAATGGATGTCCCAAGTATACCCTAATAGTGAAGCTCTTCCATTAATTAAAGGTCTTAAGCACATGCTTCAAAGTGATAAGAATAGAATTGATATATTGTGTGACATTTCACATATTGTTGATTCTAATGTCATGCCTATCAAGAGTTGTGCTAAAACCCTAGGTTACTCACAACCTTCAACACAAGTCAATTCTTCTATTCCTTTGACTACTCCTATGACTAGTATTCCTACTTTCACATCTAACATCATGGCTACTTCAACTCAAAATGTCATTCCTACAACCATAGGTTATGGGGCCAATCCCTCTTCTTCATTTAATCCTCTATCATTACCTATGTCTTTTATGAGTGTTCCAATCAGTATGACACAAGAGGGCAATTCCTTCAACAAATTTATTCCTCCTTCAAGTGTCCCTTGTCCTACTAAATCATCACCAATGCCTACTTATCATAATGTCCCACCACCTTATTCTCAATCCATACCTTCTTTCAATTACACCACACCACCTTCTCAGTTTCTTATGTCTAACATCAATTCTTCTACTGAAATGGCAATTAACAATCTTGTTCAAGCGGTGTCTTCCTTACAACAACAAATTGCTTCTATGAGTCAATCCAATTTTAGTGTGCCCACCTTTGATGTTGTGAGCCCAATTTCTCTTGATATTGTTAAATTCACACCACCTAAACATGTTGTGATCCCTCAATTGGAACTTTATAATGGAAAAGGTGAATGTCAAAACATTTCAAACCTTGTATACTGATTTTGCTTATGATCAACAATTCTTGCAAAATTGTTTACAAGAACACTAAGAGATAAGGATTTACAATGGTATAACTCCTTTCCTTCTTATTCTATCATTTCCTTTCAACAATTGGAAAATGCTTTCATCCAACAATTTCAAAACAACATTGGCCCTAAAATCATGTTGACTAATTTAATGCATTGTAAACAAGGTCTTAAAGAAAAAGTGACTGATTTCATTGGTAGATATAAGAATTTGTGTGCTCAAATTTCTTTTAATGTACCTGATAATTATATTCAAAGATTTTTCATTTCTAATTTGCAAAAAGATATCAGGGAAATGCTTCTTTTGTCTGAGTTTACTTCCTTTCCGCACTTGTACGCAACACTCCACAATTATCAGCTGGTTGTAAGTCAAATGGAGCAATCCACTCCTATGGCTCCGACTGATAAGGGGGAGAGTGTTCAACAACCATTTGTGAAGTTCAAACCAACAAAAAGATTCATCAAGTTCAATGATCCAATCAACAACAACCATGTGAATGCTACAACATGTGTGTCATCTATTTCTAAATTTTTCCAAAGAGAAAGACAGTTTACTCCTTTGAATGAATCCTTAGATAGTATTATGTCTTAGTTGTTGCACAAAAATCTTATCAAACTTCCTCCTATAAAACAAATTGATCCTTCCAAACTTGCATCTCCTTATTTTGATAACAATTCATTTTGCCAATTTCATCGTCAACTTGGTCATGATACTAAAAAATGTTTTGCATTGAAGAATAAGATTCAAGACTTGATTGATAATAATACTCTATCTGTGGCAGGTGTGAATGATAAAGGGAATAAATCAGTTACTCCTCCTAATCAAAATCTTAAGATTTTCACTGATCCCTTGCCATCTCATACCTCTAACATTATTGAGATTGTGCCTAATTCTCTCTCTTCTAAATAATTCACCTCTATGGCTCCAAACTTGGTTAATATGGTAGAAACACAAGATTTGCCTAAGGATCTCTATATTAAATTTGACCCTGATGAGACCATCAGAGCACCTGATGGCCCTTTATACATAGTTGCAAAGGTTAAGGATATCCCTTGCCGCGGTGCCCCAATTTATCCCTCTTGCATGGTTAAGTCATAACTGAAGAGTATCTTTTCACTTTACGATTGCATAAACCACTATATGATGCTTCTAATGTGGTTATGAAGTTATTTGATGGCTTTTCTTGTCCTACCATTGGTTCTATCACCCTTCCTGTTGAAGTTCATGCTAAATCCATGGATGTTGACTTTGTTATCCTACCTTCTTTTGAGCAATTCCATGTGAAGTTGGGCTATCCTTGGCTATCTTCCATGAAGGCAATTACTTCTCCAATCCACAAGTTTCTTAAATTTCCTCACAATGGATAAATCATAACTTTGAACCATAGCTTATTTCGTCGATCAGAAAGAAGTTTCGGTGTTCCTATTGATTTATTTTGGCCTAAACAATTTCAATCTCTTCTATCAAGGAGTGATGCTCTTTTTCAATCTTATAAAAAATGGAAGAAAGATATGATCTTATCCTTAACTCAAAATAGATCTCCAACACTTGACATTCCTATTATTCTTCAAGATGAGGTTCTTCCCCTCTCGGATAGAACTAATCTCTCTCCTAAGGAAGATTGTCCACCTACCCCTATGGATGTGACTTTACCTTCTCTTAAGGAGAACAAAAATATTCTTCCTAAGGTTAGACCTATACCTCTTCCTCATGATGGACCTAGTCTCCTTCCTACACCTAATATTCCTCCTTTCTATGGTGCAATTCCACCTCCTTCCTCTTATCAAGAGAAGAGGCATGCTTCTCCTATTGTTCAACCAAAAATACCTCAACCTAAACCTTCCACTATCAAGGAGAGAAACATTCCTACTTTTTCAAGTGTTCTTCCTCCTTCTCAGCCTTCCACTAAACTTGATGGAATTGTTGTGCAAGAGAATGCTGATGAAGATGCTGTGTTCGATCTCATGAAGCTATCCCTCAAAAAAATCAATCTCCTCAGACTCCAACAGTAGACATGACTCCCTTTTCTCCTAAGCAAGATGTTCAACCTACATCTCCAAATCATAAATTGTATAAAACATGTGATGGTTTTACTTCTATTCATGTTCTTGCTCCTCTTTCTCTAAACTTTGATGAAGAAATGGGTGAAAATGTTATTCATAATGGCAATACAACTCCTAATGCTTCCGATAGTGATTGAGTATGTTGATGTGGACAAAAAATTATCAGATGAGCTTTCACAAACCCTAATCCTAGCTCCTAGAATCGAACAAAGTGACTTACAACATGAGCATAGTCCTTGTTTGGATCTTGTGATAGCTCCATCAACTATGCTTGATGTCGCTCCTCTGGCATGTTTCTCACCTTCCCAAAATAGTGATCAGCAAGATTGAGAGGTGAATGTCATCCTAGATTAGCGATACTAGCACTGTAGACCTTCTCTCTCTCTCCTTTCTTTCTCTTTTCTGACCATTCTTCTGTGTATCCATGCTCTTCTAATGCTCCCTTAATGTCTACTTGGGGACAATGCAAAGCATTGAGATCTTCTCTTGGTATCTTTTATGTTGACTCAAAAGACATCCTCTCTTCCCTTTCTTCTAAGTTAGTGTCCTTCTTTGGGGAATGAAGATTATTTTATGCATATACATACATGATATACATGAGTTATCAAACAACATACTAACCCTGAGGAAAGCGACACTACCTCGTGTTTTGTGTTCATTATCCTTGGGTTTATTCCTTGATTGGGGGCTAAATACTTGCTATAACATGCTTCCTCCTTCTCTCTCTCTTGGGTGTCTGCTACCTAAAAGAAATATCTCTCGATAAGGCGCGTGTGATTGCTTTAACATGGGGGCATACACTCTACTCATATTTTCCTTCTTGCGATACTTAGAATTACTTAGTGAACTTTATTATGCTTTCTAATCTTTAGTATCCTTGCTTTCATGACTCATAGTGAAGGGAACTTTGCTACTTGCAGTCATGGTTCTCCCCTTCTTGATCTTCCCTTTTACTTTGTCAATCAAAGTCGTAGGATCCTAAGTCCACTGGGGGCTTGGCACATCTTGCCTCCTTGATGTGGTAAAAGTCTCTCAATCTTGTTTCCTTGATCTTTACCAACAGTATTGGCATACACTTATACTCCTGCTAAAGTGGGGCCTAAATGTAGTGTCATAAAATTGAGACCCTAGCAATTTTTTATTGCATTAGGGTCCTCATGCATACGAATTCGAATCCTCTAGCCTAATCAGAGACTAGAGATTTCTCAGGTTGCAGAAACAACTTCTTCCTTGGCCTCTGCATCACCCTATCTGCACTCTACCCTAGAGAAAGGGGTAGGACAGGGGCATGGTTCCACTATCCCCCCTTGGACAGAAGCATGGCACCCTTGTCCTCCTAGGAAAGAGGCGTGGTGCCCCTGTCCCTGCCCTATTTTGGGGTAGGACCCTTCCTAGGGTTGCATTGCTGGTTGTGCCTCGGGCGAGAAACTCCCTCGATGTCGACCCATCACAAAATTCAAATCCACTACAATGTATTTAAGGGCATTTGTCCTCTCATTTGCATAAGTGGAAATTTGATAAGCTATATAGGTCGAAGTTGGAGAGATTCAAGTGTGTGCAAGCAATCAAGCATTCAAGCATTTTTTTCCAGCATTGAGCATTCTCAAGTCTCCCTTCAAGGCTAGGTGTTGCATTCAAGTCAAGAATTCAACCATTGAAGAGGAGATTGATTTCAACATTCAATTCCACACAAGCACTTCTATCAACATTACTATCACAACCTCCCTTGAGGTGATTTACAATTAAGTCTTTCATTTAGATTTACTTGGAAGTACTTTCTTTTATCACTTGGTTAATTCCAAAACTGGAGTTTGACCTAAAGGCGAACCCCTAATTCCAACTCATTTTCCTCTCTTTTTTGTGTGTAGGTTGCAGCTGCGCAACTATACTTTTAGATTTAGGCTTCATTTGCAGAGGCGGAAAAACCCTTTTTGTTTTGCGGATTTTTCAGAGGACTATGTACATTTGCACCACGGTCAGGGCAACTTTTCCTCAAATTCACAAGGTGACTTCATCTCAAAATTTTATTGCCAGATCCAGGTACACAAATTAATCCCATATTCTGATCTCAAGTTATAATCAATTCTTTGTCACTTTTGCACTACATAATTCAATAAATTCCTTTCCATTTCAAACAAGGAAGAGGGGATCAACTTAGCATTCCCAATTCATTCATAATTCAATCTACCATATTTGTGTGGAGAGATTGAATCTAGTGAATTATCCTCTTCTCTTTCTAATGTAATATGGTGAAAAGAGATTGAATGGTAATCAATAGCGAAATTCTCATATCTCTTTGAGAGAAAGCGTAGTTTTTGAAACTTGAACAATCTTCAGTCTCTGATTAGGCTAGAGGATTTGAACTCACATGCCTGAGGACCCTATTGCAGTCAAAAATTGTTAGGGTCACAGTTTTATGACACTACATTTAGCCCCCACTTTAATGGGAATATAAGTGTATGCCAATACTATCGGTAAAGTTCAAGGAAACAAGATTATGGTTTATGGTATCGGAAGAATGATGATTTCATGTTATGTGCTTACTGTAATGGTGGGAAAATGGTGAGTGATAGATCAAGAGGAAAACTACCCTTTCCCTCAAAGAGAGATGATATTTTTTGTATTGATTACCATTCAGGCACTTTTCACCATTACATTAGGAAGAAGGAGATGACAATTCACTAGATTCAATCTCTCCACACAAAGATGGTAGATTGAATTTTGAATGAATTGGGAATGCTAAGTTGATCCCCTCTTTCTTGTTTGAAATATAAAGGAAATTGATTGAATTATGTAGTGCAAAAGTGACAAAGAATTGATTATAACTTAAGATCAGAATATGGGATGAAGCTGTGTACCTGGAACTAGCAATAAAATTTTGAGACGAAGTCACCCTACGAATTTGAAGAAAAGTTGCCTAGACCATGGCAGGAATGTACATAGTCCTCTAAAAAGTCCATGAAATGAAAAGGATTTTTGTGCCTCTACAAATAAATCCCAAATCTGAAAGTACAACTATGCACTTGCAACCTACACACAGAAAAGAGAGGAAAATAGGCTGGGATTGGGGGTTTGCCTTTAGGTCAAACCCCAGTTTTGGAATTAACCAAGTAATGAAAGAAAATACTTGCAAGTAGATGTAAATGAAAGACAAAATTGTAAATCACCTCAAGTGAGGTTGTGGTAGCAATGTTGATAGAAATGCTTGTGTGGAATTGAATGTTGGAATCAATCTCCTCTTCAATGCTTGAATGCAACACCTAGCCTTTAAGGGAGACTTGAGAATGCTCAATGCTGGAAAAGAATGCTTGAATGCTTGAATGCTTGATCACTTGTGCGACTTGAATCTCTAGAACTTATACAAATGAGAGAGATAATACCCCCTTAAATACATGCCAATGGATTTAATTTTCATCACAGGCCGACATCGAGGGAGTTTCCTACCTAAGGCACAACCAACAATGCAACCCTAGGAAGGGTATTGCCCAAAAATGGGGTAGGGATAGGGGTGCCACACCCCTGTCCTAGGAGGACAGTGGTGTCATGCCCTATCCTACCCCTTTCTCCAGGGCAAAGTATGGATGGGGCGATGCAGAGGCCAAGGAAGAAGTTGTTTCTGCAAGCTGAGCAATCTCCAGTCTCTGATTAGGCTAGAGGATTTGAGTTCGCATGCATGAGGATCCTAATGCAGTCAAAAATTGCTAGGGTCACAATTTTATGACTGTACACTTACACTGATGCAGATTGGGCTGGTGATGTTGATGACTGGAAGAGTACTACTGGTGGAGCATTCTTTTTAGGTGAGAAGTTGGTTTCATGAGCTAGCAAGAAACAAGATCAGTATCTTTATCTACTATTGAAGCTAAGTACATTGTTGCTACTAGTAATTGCACTCAGATAGTTTGGACGATGCAAATGTTGAAAGATATCAGAGTTACTCATGATGAGCCTACAGTTATATATTGTGATAATTCCATTGCTTTAAACATGTCAAATAATTTGGTGCAACATTCAAAGACTAAGCATGTGTCAATCAAATATAACTACTTGAGAGAGCAAGTCAATGAAGGGAAGGTGAAGCTGGAGTATGTATCTACAAAGTAAGGAATTGTTGATATTTTCACTAAACCTTTGCCTACAAATACATTTATCTATTTGAGAGACAAGTTAGGGGTATCAACCCATCCTGATGAGAATTAGGCACATTGAGTTGCATCGATCCAGTGGAATTCAGAGCCTTATTCTTTTATTTGGATTGATGAGTTGATGTTGCTCCTCTATTGGAGTAGTCTGTTGATTTGGTTGTATATCCCAGGGGGAGAGATTCATGATTCTATATTGGGAGAGAGTTTGATTTTTTGTTTTGGAGATCTTTGGCAACATTGTCAAAGGGGGAGAGAGATCATGTGAAAAATTGATTTATCTATTTTGATCTTACAGGGAGATTGCTGGTGATGTCTTCTTTCTTTGCATTGACTGTTTTTCACATTCATATGTTGCCATTAATGCCTAAGGGGGATATTGTTTGATTGTTGAGGATATTGTTGGATATGGTTGTTGTCATTAATTCTGCTAGGATATGTTGTTGTCATTGATGTCAACACATTCCTGATCTATTCCCATGAGTTTGGGAAGATCTTTTGATCCAGTTTTGAAGTTTGGTTTTGCTGATTACTATTTTGTGGAATACGATATTTCCTCCGGTATATTCTGGTGTGATCAGATCTTGTGCTGAAACTTTGGGATATTGTTTGGGATGATCTTGTATATCTTGATTTCTGATGGTTCATGATTTTGTGCTCTGCAAGTTATCTTTCTTCGTGATAGTTGCTGATTGGTTGTGTTCTTGAGCTTTGAGACGTTGATTGATGAAGATTTGAAAAGTGGTGTTGGTGAAACTATTCCATATGATTCTAATGTGCTTGATGGTGTTTCCTAGTCATTTCCTTTTTTTTTGGTGATCCGCATTAATCATTGTGTGAGTTTTTGGTGACTTCTATGAACCAGTGATGATTTTCGTGTTATGTGATATTTTTGGTGGTGTAGTGTGTTGTCATTGATCTTGGCATGATTTTTGGTGGATGTGATCATTTGGGAATTTGAATTAGGTCCATGCTATGTAATTTAAATCATTATATTGGTCCGGTGATCAATCTTTGTATCGTGTAATTTAATTTTGGTAATTATGAGTTGAGGGTTGAGGGTTTAGCCGACCTTTTTATCAAGGTTGATGATTTGTATTTATAGGTGAGATGATTATGTAATTTAGGTGTTGGTATTGTGTCTGCGTTATCAGAGAGAGGTAATTGTGTGAACAAGAGACTTATCATTCAATGTATTGTTGAGGTGAGATTGGTGTTGCAGAGAAGACAATTGTACTTAACCGGAACTATCATCAGGCATCTGTAGAAACTACCATTGCAGTTCATTTCTTCTGAATTATAGGTTGAATCATATTGTAAGTTAGTGAGACTTCCCTAAGGGTTGTATCCTTTTAGGCATATATCTTTTGAGCAGTGAGCTCTAGGTAGTGTGCCTAAATGCATGTGCATTCCCCATTGTAACATTTTCACATACTACTGCAGAGTATCATCTTACTATGGGTAGGTTCCCACCATTTTTTTTCCCTTAACTGGGTTTTCCATGTCAAAATCTTGGTGTTGTGTGTTGTGCTGTTAATTTTCTTATCTGATTCATTGCTGTAGTTTGTCAGTATGTTTAGAAGTATAATTTGTTTTGATCCAGTGAAGAGTGATTCACCCCCCCCTAAGTCTTCCTTCTTGATTGTTGCTAACACTATCATGTATTAGATTTCATGTTATGTGTTTGACTCTATATTAGGTATGAGGGGATGATCTTCCATCACTCTCTTTGGAGAGACACAAAATGTCATGATTCCCCTTCACTGATGTATGAGTTATTGTTGGTTATACATATGTTGTTCGTGTATATGCTCTTCTAGTGATGCAGGGTTGCAGGTACAAGGCATCGACTCCACCTGGTTCTCAGGTCTAAGAATGCCTACATAATCTCGATGGAAGTTGTGGGAGATAACAGAAGGCTCGATATCCTTACCCTTAGCCCTGCTTGGTCGTAGGACATGTGTGTTCTTTGTTTAGTGTCAACCCTATCGTATTGCCACATAGACAAAAATCCAATATCTTGGTATGTTGTGTATGTGTTTTTGTTGGTGTTTATGTGGGTTTTATTGCATTATTTTGTTGGTAGATTTTAATTACAATTTTATGATAAGGTGTTATTTATATTTGGTATGAGTTTAATTAAGTACTCTTTCTTAAGTGAATTGAAAATAAAATATATGTATGTATATATATCTGTGTGTGTATACATATATATATATATGTATATACATGTATTAGAATATTAATACTTTAAATAAATTAATCAATATTAGTGTTTTATTTAAATAATTTAAAATATAAGTTTTATTGGTTAATAAATTAATGTTTATGTTTTTAATAAATCAGTTTTATATTAGTGCCTTATTTAATAAATTAAAAACAAAGCTTTATTGAATTATTAATTAAA
This sequence comes from Cryptomeria japonica, assembly GCF_030272615.1. Taxonomy (NCBI): domain Eukaryota; kingdom Viridiplantae; phylum Streptophyta; class Pinopsida; order Cupressales; family Cupressaceae; genus Cryptomeria; species Cryptomeria japonica. The sequence continues at coordinate 265,132,672 of NC_081409.1, read as the reverse complement.
TTGTTTTTTAATTCTTGAAATAAACTAGATTATAAATTAAGTTTCTATTAAAAAATAGTGATTAAGTTATTAAATAAATATATTGATGGAAATAAATAAATAAATAAATAATATGTTAGAAAGTTATTAATTAAATAAAATGCAGTTTTTATTTTTAAAAAGGCTTTATTGTTTAATTAATTTAGCGGTATTAATTTTAAAGAATAAATTAATCCATAAAACAGATTTTATGGCATTTAAATTATAAATTCATTAATTATTTATAAAAAATGTTATTTTGGTATTTGGGGGTAATTGTGATTTGTGAGGGAAGTTTTCTATTTCTCGGGAGAAATTGGGGAAAGAAACAATTTATGGTTCTGGGAAAAATTGACAGAAAAAAAAAGAGGAAGAAAAAATGGGATTTGGGAAGGAATTGGCATAGTTGCATTTTGAGGGCGATAGATCTTGGGTGGATTCGGCGCATGTGGCTAGCTTCATCAAATGAAATTTGTGCTTCCTCAATCTTCATTTCTTCTTTGGTTGCATATTTGAGGTAGGGTTTTATTTGCCATTGTTCTTGTTTTCCTTATAAATCATCTTTGTTTATGGATTCGAACTGTGAATGATCTAGTTATAAATCTATTTGTAATTAGATTATAGAATGAATTCATGATGCAGACTCACATGTATGAATCCATTTAATAGTTTGAATGAATTTCTACGACTTTCAATAAAAAAATGTGTTCGAAGTGTGTGAATCGATTTTGGGTGTTTGTCATTTTATTGGACTATATCTTTTGATTGATCTATAAATGTTTTTCTTTAATTATGTTTTTACTACTACTAAGATTTAGTTAAATCTTTTCATAATACAACTCTTGTGTTTTTTGTATTTAATTTACTTATAAATTATTTAGTTGTTAATTTGTTGGTTTCCTTAATGTTGTAAATTAATATTCATTTATGAAATATTTTATTAAACTTTGTATTATGCACCCTGTGATTTTATTTTATTATATTTAAACTCTGTATTATGCAGCCTACGAATTTATTATATTTAAACAAATTTTATGTATATATATATATATATTTTAATTCGACACTGTGTGTCGATGTGTATTGATAATAGAGCAGGGAGGGTTGTGTGGTGGTAGCTTCCACCATGCCCCAACCACGACGTGGGAGGGAAGAGCTCCTCTCAACCATGGCATGGGGGTTCCCACTCCATGGTGGGTGGAAGCTCCACCCACCATGTGGGTGTGGGTGAGAGCGCACCCCCACATAACTTTATTTATTTTAACTTAATTTAATTTAATTTTATTCTTTTTAAAATTTCACTAATATTAATAAATACAATTTGCCAATAATATTTAATTATTAAACTAATATGAGATTTATAATTTATAATTGAGATTTATATGAAGGGAAATAATTAATCTTGTTTGATTGGAACTAATTAAATAAAGTTGGATTAATTATAGACTAATTAGCGAGGTTCATCTTTCATGTACATAAATTTGTTAATTTGAGATCATATAAGTTTAATTAGTGTTAGGTAAATAGAATTGTCAGATAATGTATTTACTTATTATTCAAGTAGTTGAATTCTCTGATATTTCTACTTAGATAATGATTAATATAAATGTTATGTAGACGGTTTCTTAATCAATATTAATTAAAATTATGATCTTAATATAAATATTATTTAATTTGTTTTTCTCATGGTTGTTGTCTATATGTAAACCCTATGCTTATGATGTTAGTGTATTGATTTTGGAGTTGTTCTGATGTGTAATTAAATCAACCTTTGATCTTTATTTTTATAGTATCCTAAACCATCAAGTGTCAAGGTTTTTATGCTTTGGCCGTATGTTTTTGAGGGCTCCAGAGGTCGGTTTTTGAGCTTTGACTTTGTTGTCAGTTTTATTATGTTTTTATTTTTTCTTGAGTTGCACTTATGAATGGCTATGGTGGTATATCTATCTCTCGATATTTGCATTACCCTCCCCTTGGGATTGAGTTATGTTGTTCTCTTGTGGGAAGTGTTTGTATTTGGTGATATGTGGTTGAGATGTGATGTGTTTCTAGGCTTGATTGGAATTCATTTTATGATCCATGGTGCTTCTGATCTTTTTATGATCTGAAATTAAGGCTTACAAGTAAAATTGTGCTTAATTTGAATTACAGATTTTTCCCAATCACAAACAGAATTATGTGGTTATGTTTTTTAACCGTTGAAATTACAAAAGCTAAGCTCAATTAATCCTTTGCACAACTTAATAATGTTAAACAATAACATAAAGAAGAAATTGAAAATCAATCGAATAAAAGAGAATTAGTAGATAGAAGAGAGATCATGAGCTTGATAACGGAGTTCACTCAATATGAGCTACGTCTCTGGGTTTGCTTCTCAATGTAGGACCGCTTTATTGATGATGCCAAGCATAAACCACCTTATTACATCATCCAAGCTTCAAACTTGCAACATCTCTCACAGTCTCCACACGCACCTAAAGACACTCGCATACTCTTCTTCATGGGCTAGGCTTCAATTGCCTCTTAACCCAATTGCACTAGAGAGTATTACAATTTAACAAATGTTTTTGTGCTTACAAAAATTAGGAAGACTCTTGTTCTTCAATTTATTTTCAAGAGAAATTCTAAGTTCTTCTCACAATGAAAAATTGATTTCCTTTACAAGACAAACCCTCCCAGTTATATACAATTTCATATGCTAAAATGGGGTTAAAACAATAATATTTTACAAATATTCCATACACCCTAATTCGAGCCTTATAATCTTTTAATAATGGCTTAAAATATTATAACATGGGCTCTCCTTGATTTTGGGTTTGTATGGTTTAATTATTATTTTGATCTTGTGTAAATGAAGGAGCTCGAGCCCTACCTCCATGGACTACCTTTGTTTCCAAACAAAATTTGTTTTAAGGCTATGCGGAAGCACCAACTATGAGGCATGAACAGTAAGCGGGGGGTTAGTGGTTTGAACTACCACCTCCTTAATATAGGCTTCATTAATTTCAATAGAAACTTAGCCCCTCTCATGTCCAAGGAATCCTCTTGCTCTTAGCGATGCAGAGAAAAAGTAGAGAGGGGGAGGTCAAGTCTTCTAGATCCCCCCGGATCATTTCATGAGACTTATGAGATTATTTTGGTGATGGTTGGTTTTGGTATGTTTGTGTCATAAGGGGGAGTGGCTTCCAAGTGGGGGTTGGGGCCCAAAGTGGCTGACAGGATAACCCATTGGAAGTTTCCTTAATAAGTGATAACCTAATTAATGTATTAAGGGGGGGGGGGGGAGGGGGGTTGGGTAGTTAATCACATTAAACAAGATAATTGGATGTCTCGATCATCACTTTAGTGCTTGTTTAGGCTCAACATGAGGTGTGGAAGGCTTGGAATGGAAAAACCAACTACCTTGTCCTCATGAAAGGTATGTTGGGTCCACATGAGTCTTGTATGGGGGTCAAGGGTCAAGAGAGGCTACCAAGATAACCCAGGATGGGGGTTGGGGCCTATGGAGACCTGTCAGGATAACCCATAGCAAGCTATGTGATGACACTCTCCCCTTATGAACACTGGTGTTTTGCCTTTCTGGTTGCAGCCTCTGGAGTACTCCTATTTAGAGCTTAGTCTATGTGTATCTTGCTTGTGGTTTCCTAATTGTAGTGAGTTAGCCCTTATGCTGTCTTCCTTGTTTGATTGCTTGAGGGCCTTATGTTATGATTAACTATAGCTAATTATTTTCCATAAATATAGCTTTGGAATGTATTTATATTGTGAAATGTAAATGAATGAATCCATAATTTGTATAAATAGAATACTTATATTACATTAGTCATTTAAATTGTTGAAGTACATGTATGCTTTATATGTTAATTCTTGTTAGATTATTTCCTTAAGAGATATATGGTTAGATTAAGTAACCACGTTGAGGAACCTTAGGGGAAATTTTGAAGTCTTCCACTTGTGCATTACAGAGTGATCTTATGCTATTAACGTGTTTTATTTTCATTAAATGTTCTTTTAAAAAAAATTCCCACCTTTTGGAATGTTAGTCAATTCCTCTAGGGTTTCTTAGCAGGGTGTTACATCCTAAGTGGTTTGAGTCTCAATCTTGTCATCTCATTTGAAAATTCATAATGAATTTTTTTTCTAATTGTAATTTAGTTTCCCTCATACTATTCCCTATATTTTAGAATGGGTAGACATGTGCATTTTTTTTTTATTGAGTTTTGTAATTATGGTAGTACTTTGTGAGGAAGATTATTTTCTTTTTTTGTATTTTGTATACTTCAATTATTTCATAAAATCATAAATGAGATCAAATTTGTCCCTTTTAATTTTTTATATATTATGCTTGTTGGTGTAATTATTTATTCTTATAAGATATAATTACACTTTACTTAACTTAACTTAGGATAATGTGTCTCATCGTAGTTTGGATATGAGACACTTAGGGAAGTGTGCACATAGGGATGTAGCTTGTAAGAGAAATTCTACCTTTTGTGGTCTTATCTTGTTGTTACATTCCACATTCAGTGGATCATCCACCTCTTGTGGAATATTATATTATTTCTCCTACCTACCCCTACTTTTTCTTACCTACCCTTGTTTCTCATTGAGCCACATGTCATGATTGTGTGCTCACATATCCATTTGGCCTTGCCTATATATGCAAGCCCATATTCATTGTATTGGTTAATCCAGTTGATCATTTGTATATTTATGAGAATATAGTTTGTTCTTGTCATACTATTGTCTCTCTTTTATGCTTTTCATTGTTCCCTTGATCTTGGCAAAATCTCAGATGGTATCAGAGCCATTGGGGCTTCATTGATTGGTTTTGGGAGACATCTTGGAAAAAGGACAATCATCCTCTCCATCACAAGGTGATTTTTCATCCTCTTCCAAGAAGGGGACTCCACCTAAGAAGGATAAACCAACTTGTGCTTATTGCAAGAAGTATTGTCATGATGAGCATCGATGCCACACCAAGAAAGTTGATGAGTTGACAAATATTCTTAAGAAGAACAACATGAATTTGCCATCCACCTACAACAAGAAGGAATCATCTCCTTCTACCTCATAGTCTAAGGGAAAAGGGCAAGCATTTGTGGCTAAAACAGGTTCTTCACAGCATTGGATACTTGACTCGGGTGCCTCTTATCACATGGGTTGTACAAAGGAGTAGTTTTCTTCATTAGAGACATCAAAGGTACCTCACATTTACATAGGCGATGATACACAAGTTGAGGTCGAAGGGAAAGGTACGGTTGACATGGATGATGGAATATTTGAGAATGTTCTTTATGTTCCTAACTTGTCTACCAATCTTCTCTCTATCTACCAAAACACTCACTATGGGATTGGGGAAAAGGTTGAGATTACACCTGATTTAGTTGTGGTCAAAGAACTTGATAATGATGCCTTGGTAGGAGTGGGACAAGTCAATGACAACTCAAGGATTTATTCATTCTCCCACTTTGTGCCAAGTTCTCCTTCGAGGGCCTTGCTTACTCATTCAAATTCAAAAAGTAAGCTATGGCATGAGCGGTGTGGTCACCTCAACTACCGCGATCCTTAGTAGCTTAGCACTAAAGACATGGTCACAGGTCTACCTCGAATCAGTTTTTCAGAGGGTGTATGTTCAGGATGTTCCATGGGCAAGCATCCCAAGGAGAAGTTTGATAAGGGGAAATCTTGGAGAACTTTGGAAGTTCTTCAACTTGTTCACAGCGATGTAGTAGGTCCATTTCCATCACTTTCATTTAGTAGGGCTCGCTATGTCCTCACCTTCATTGATGACTACTCCTGCTTCACTTGGGTCTATTTTCTTGTTTATAAGAGTGAATTGTTTGACAAATTTCTAAACTTCAAGGCTCATGTGGAGAAGCAATCAGGAAAAGTGGTCAAGATTCTTCACACACATAATGGAAGGGAATATGTGAACAAAAGACTTGAGGATTTTTGTACATTTGAGGGGATTGATCTTTAGCATTCAATTGCCTACACTCCATAGTAGAATAGAGTTATAGAACACAAGAATAGAACTCCCTAGGAAATGGCTATCTATATGATACATGCACATTCTCTTGATCCCACCTTTTGGGCAGAGGCTGATAGTACTGCCACACACATCCAAAATCGTGTTCCTCACAAAGCTTTGACAAGTATTACTCCTTTTGAGGCTTGGGCTAGTAGGAAACCAATTGTGAGACATTTTAGAGTCTTTGGGTGTCCAACATGGGCTCCCATTCCTCTGCAGAAATCCAAGGCATTGGAACCTTAGAGTAGGCCTTGTATTTTTGTTGGATATTCTGAGGGTGTTAAGGCATATCGATTGATGGATCTTGAGACACATTAGGTGTTTATTGAGAGGAGTGTTCATTTTGAGGAAATCTCTCCTAGCTTGGCCTCCCTTCCTCCTCTACCTTCCTCCATTGTCGATAGTGATGAGAGTGATTCAGATGGTGAGACTCCTTCAACTTTGACTCATAGGGTTACACCTCTGCAGGGTCCACTTGCAATTGAGGATCCTCATTCTCCACCTCCACCTAGACCTCATTGGGCTTGATAGACACTTGAGTCAGTGGGTTCTCTTGTTGGGGATTCTTTAGATACATGGAGGACTTGATCACAGCATTAGGACCTTCCACATGCATACATTGCTATCGGTTTTGATCCACAGACATTTCAGGAAGCATCAAGGGTTCCCGAGTGGGACCAAGCTAAGGAGGAAGAGTATAGTTCCTTGATGAGGAATAACACTTGGGAGTTAGTCCCTCTCCTTAAGGGGAGAAAGATGGTTCGATGTAAGTGGATCTATCAAACCAAGTTTGTGGCGCATGGTAGTGTGGATAATTATAAGGCTCGACTTGTTGTGAAAGGTTTCTCACAATTCGAGGTGTTGACTATACTGAGACCTTTGCACCCATAGCCAAGATGAACTCCATTCACTTGACACTTGCTATTGTTGCAGCTCATGGTTGGGCTATACATCAGATGGATGTGAAGAGTTATTTTCTTCATGGGGATCTTGATGAGGAGATGTATATGGAGCAGCCACAAGGTTTCATCCAGTATTCTTCCTTGGTTTGCAGACTGAGGAAATCTCTCTATGGCCTTAAGAAGGTCCCCAGGGCTTGGTACACCAAGATGGATTCCTTTCTTCTCTCAGCAGGGTTCACCAGGTGTCATTCTATTCTGAATGCTTAGATTTTGTGACAAGACGACTCACACTTGATACTTGTGCTCTATGTTGATGATTTGATCATTACTTGGAGCACCACATCCATCATTAATTAGTAGTGTCAAATCTTCTTTGCATGAAAAATTTGCTATGACTGACTTGGGTCTTTTGCACTACTTTCTCAAGATAAATATTTCACATTCACCTTCCAGGATTACACTTTCGTAGCCCAAGTATGCTCTTGATCTACTTGCATGCTTTCATATGGTTGATTGTAAGCCCGCATTGACTCCCTTTCTTATAGGAGTTAAGCTTGAGGCTAGGTGCTCTTCTCCACCAGTTGATGCTACATCGTATCATTAACTTATGGGTAGTCTCATCTACTTGAATCACACACGCCCTGACATTTCATTTGCGGTTGGCATGGTTTCCCACTTCATGCAAGAATCACATGAGCTTCATTGGAAAGCAGTCAAATGCATCCTATACTACATCCAAGGTACACATCATTATGGGATTCACTATGCAGCAGGCACAAGACTTCGCTTGGTTGGGTACACAGACTCTAATTGGGCTGGTGATCTTGATTATCATAAGTCTACTTCTAGTTACAACTTTCACCTTAGTTCGGGCCCCATTTGTTGGTAGAGCAAGAAGTAGCATGCTATTGCTCTCTCTTCGACTGAGGCTAAGTATCAAGGGGCTATTAACATAGTGACTAAGACTATTTGGCTTCAGCATATTCTCACAGATTTTGGGTTCTCCACTCCATGATCGACAGTTCTATATTGTGACAATTAGAGTGCTATTGTAATCTTGAAGAACCCAATTCAACTTTAGCAGACCAAACATATCAAGATTCATATGCACTACATTCAAGAGTTGATTCAGGAGCATGTCATTGATTTGCAATATTGTCCTACAACAAAGTAGGTTGCAGACATATTCACCAAGCCCTTCACAAGTTCCAGCAGTTGCGAGCACTCTTAGGGGTGCATGTTGTTTCATTAGGGGGGTTAGATGACTTCTCTTTCCTCTCTTATGAGGGGGACTTTTTCCTCTTTGAGGTTTTGTCCTTTTTCTTTGAGAGCCCCTTTGTACATTTATCTCTCTTTTGGGGGGGGAGTTTTTTTCCCACTAGGTTTTCTCCCTTTCTCTGTTTGTGAGAGATTGCATTGCATAGGTTTTCTTGCATTTGCATATTGTACATGGGTACCTATCATGGCCTAGTATCTGGGACCCATCTTGCATTATTGACTTGAGTCTTCATTCCCCTAAGTTGCACTTAAGGGGGGGTGTTGGTGTAATTATTTATTCTTATAAGATATGATTACACTTTACTAAAGTTAACTTAGGATAATGCATCTCATCATAGTTTGGATATGAGACACTTAGGGAAGTGTGCACATAGGGATTTAGCTTGTAGGAGAAATTTCACATTTTGTGGTCTTATCTTGCTGTTATATTCCACATTCAGTGGGTCATCTACCTCTTGTGGAATATTATATTATTTCTCCTACCTACCCCTACTTTTTCTTACCTAGGTCCTTGTTTCTCATTGAGCCACATGTCATGATTGTGTGCTCACATATCCACTTGGCTTTTCCTATATATGCATGCCTATATTCATTGTATTGGTTAATCTAGTTGATCATTTGTATATTGATGAGAATACAGTTTGTTCTTGTCATACTATTGTCTCTCTTTTATTCTTTTTATTGTGCTCTTGATCTTGGCAAAATCTCACAATGCTAATTAATATGATATTAAAATTGATTCCTTTAGAGTGTAAACTTTTTTTTTCTTATGGTCAATTGATGATTTTTTCTCTATTCGAATATGAATGATTCAATTTCATTTGAGCACCTTCTCATATTTTCTTTAAATATGATATCAAACTTATTTTGTCATACTTCCCAATTCATAAATGGATATTTATTTTACTTTCATAGATTTAATGTTGATTAACATAGATTTTTTAGGTTGGTCTCTCTTTCAAAATACTATTGAAATCTTGATGTAACTTTTTTGTTTAACATAAAATACATCTCCCTTTTAAACATTAAAAAAAATACAATTGATTAAGTGGTACGAGGTCTAATTAAATTCAAAAATTTAAAAACATGTAATATTTATTTGTTCAAATAAATACACAGATTGTTGGCAACAAGGCAACAAACTAAGGGGGGGAGGGGGTGAATCAGTTTTCTCACAAACTTTTTCAACTAAAACACAATTTTAGATGTGATAATTAACAATGAAAGCATAAATAAAAACCACATCAATAATGCACATAAAACCAAGATTTTTGACGTGAAAAACCTAGTTAAGGAAAAAACCACAATGGGAACCTATCCACAATATGATGATACACTATTAGAAGTATATGAAATATTACAATGGGGAGTGCACGTGCATTCAGGCTCAAAACACATAACAAAGAGGGCTAAAACCCTTAGGAAGCCTCACTATCTTACAACAACATTCAGATTACATCTTGAAGATCATGAATTGATAAAATAGCATCTCCTCATGCCTGGTTATAGTTCCAATTAAGCACATAACACATATTATTCTCTTTCACACTTCTTCACACCTCTTCTATGCTATAGAATGATTAATACATTATTCGCACACACAAATACCTCTCTCACATGATTATTACATTTATTTATACATATCATCAACCTATCTTTCAAGATTGGCTCAACACACATCACAAATTACAAAGCTATAATCATACATGCTACAACATTACATGTAGACCAAAACAATTTTAGCTAAGACATAGTATGTACCTAAATCAACACCTTGAACAAGAAACACCTCCAAGAATTATGCCTCAAACATCCGCAACATGATACAATCATCATGTCAGCCAACAACATGAGGAACTGGATCAAAGAAAATCATCAATAACACACACAATGATCAATGCAAACCATCAACGTGAATAGGAAATGATCTAGAAACATCCACAAGCATCATGAATTACCACAACAATAACCGCAACACCACCACTTACTATAATCTTCATCATCATTATATCGAACTTCAAAAACACTAACTGAATTGACTGTCAAACTAAAAGATTCACTTGCGGACTTCCAAATCACAAACCATTTTAATTGAAGACACATCATAATGTTCATAACACTATGCCAAAATCGTAAACCAAGATGTTGGCATGTGGAGAAAAATCCAGAACACTGATCAACACTGAACAATTGAAAAACCAATAGTAATATCGGATCTCATAACTCAATCAAATCTCCATGTGAACCTCTGAAACTATACTTGAATCAACTAGAGATACTTATCTCAAAACCCTTTAATCTGCAACAACTCATCTGCAACACACTGGCCAAACCAACTCATTTAATCTAACTACAACACTGAAACATATAGAGGAATATGTTGACATCAATGACAACACATTATTCCAACAAACTTCTCAACAATCTCCCCCTTTGGCATTGATGGCAACATATGAATATGAAAAAAAATCAATGCAAAGAAATAAAATAATCACCTCCCCCTTAGATCATGCACACAACTCAACATAGGTTTTTCACATAGCGCTCTCTCCCCCTTTGACATCAATGCTAAAGGCACATATTGCAAAAATCTCTTAACAATCTCCCCCTTTGACCAAACTCTCTCTCCACAACTAAACATCAAAATCAACAAATCTAAACATTTGAACCACCACACTAACTAGTCCCCTTGAGTAGTAGCCACCACTCATCAATCTGGATCACAAGATATCACTGTGAAATCCACAAGAATGATGCAAATCCATGCATCTTAGTTCTTATCAGTCGGGTCAATCACCCCTAGCTTCTCTCAGAGATACTCAAAAGTATCTTTAGGCAAAGGCTTACTGAAGATATCTACAATTTGTTCCTTTGTAGATACATACTCAAATCTGACTTCCTTCTCATTCACCTTTTCTCTAAATAAATCAAACTTGATTGATATATGCTTGGTCTCTGAATGGAACACCAGATTGATAGCATTTGAATTATCACAATATATAGTAGTAGGCTCATCATAGATAACTCTGATATCCTTTAATATCTACTTCATCCATACCACCTGAGTACAATTGTTGGTAGCAGAAATGTTATGCCTCTGTAGTAGATAAAGAAATTGCATTTTACTTCTTACTCATCCATGAAACCAATCTCTTACCCAAGAAAAATGCACCACCAGTAGTATTCTTCCAGTCACCAACATCACCTCCCAAATCAGCATCAGTAAAATCACTCAAAGTAAAGTCATCATCTTTAGGATACCAGAAACCAAAATCAGTTGTCCCTTTCAAGTATCTAAATATTCTTTTCACAACTACAACATGAGATTCCTTAGGACCAACTTGAAATCTAGCAACAAGATAAATAACATTCATAATATCCAGTCTAGTTTGAGTCAAATATAACAATCTGTCAATCATAGATCTATATCTACTATGATTTTCTTTCACAGAATCATCATCCTTAGTTAACTTACATTTGATCATCATAGGAGTACCAACTGGCTTTGAGTCATCCAAACCAAACTTCTTCAACAATTCCTTCACATACTTGGACTGATATATAAAAATGCCTTTATCCAACTAAGTAATTTGGAATCCCAAGTAGAATTTCATCTCACCAATAATAGACATCTCAAACTCATTTTGTATTTCATCAACAAATTTCTTGCACAAACCATCATCTCCACCAAAAATAATATCATCAACAAAAACTTCAACAATTAAAATGTTATCATTATCAATTTTGAAATAGAGATTACTATTAGTAGTACCTTTATTGAATTCAAGCTTCATCAAATACTTATCTAATCTAGTATATCAGGCTCTTGGGGCTTTCTTCAATCCATATAGTGCTTTCTTCAATCTTCAAACCATGTCTTTCTTATCTGTCAACTAAAATCCATCCGGTTTCTCTATATTAACTTTTTCTTCCAACTCACTATTAAGAAAGGCTAACTTGACATCCATTTGATAAACTTTGAAATATTTGTAAGTAGCATAAGCAAGAAATAATCTAATAGCTTCGATTCTTGCCATCGAAGCAAAAGTCTCCTCAAAGTCAATTTCTTCCATCTAAGAATATCCCTTACAAACAAGTCTTGCTTTATTCCTAACAACTTCACCTTTTTCATCCAATTTATTTAAGAAGACCCATTTAGTTCCAATTACATTTTTATCCTTAGGTCTGGGAACAAGAATCCATGTATTATTCTTTTTAATCTGGTTCAATTCAACTTCCATTGCTTTAATCCAATTTTTATCTTTGCATGCTTCACTAACATCTTTAGGTTCAATCTTAGAAATCAAGCAATACTCTCTACCAATTCTTCTTCTAGTCATCACACCTTTATTCTTATCACCTATGATCTGATTTTTTGAATGATTTAACCTCACATACCTACGAGTCTTAGGATTTCCTTGATTTTTCAGGCTCTTGAGTTCTTTCTTCTGCACTGGCACTGGTCTCTCGTTGATCTTTTGACTTTTCCAAAATAACCTGAATTAGGTTTTGGTTCTGCACTTGCTTTCCTTTACTAAAGCCACCAATCTAATCATCTGAATCATATCCAAAGCATCTGGGCTGATACTCATTACCTTCATTAACTTTCACATTAGCACTTTCAACTATCTTCATCAATCTCTTATTATAAAACTAGTAGGCCTTTCTCTTAGTAGAATAACCAAGAATAATTCCTTCATCACATTTTGCATCAAACTTCCCTAAATATTAATCTCTTCTAATATAGCATTTACTTCCAAAAATTCTAAAATATTTAACTATAGGTGTATACACCTAAAAATGGTCTGAAGATAGTTAATTAAATACACAGTTATTTGATTAATCCCCCTTCCCATTAATTGTATTCACAAGCAATTTGATTAATTTCTCTATTCATCTACTAGTAAATAAATCTACATGATTTATTTGTATAGTTCATTTCATATCCCCCTTTGATTAATTAATTGTAAATTAATTAATTCTCCCTCCATATAAATCAATTCTTCTAATCCCTAATTAAAATTAAAAACTCAATTTTGTTGAGGTTAATTATCATTTGCCAAATTATTTGAATTTTTAAATCCAAATTACCCACATGCCTCCTAACTTCTAACCACCTAACCTAACCCATTCCACCTAACCATGGGTTTAACTAACCCTATCCTATCTTGCACATCCTAACCTCCTTATCCTAATCTCCTCTGGTGTGGATATTTTTCCCTTGAAACATGTGGTACTTTTGCCACATGTATCCTCCCTTGGACACTTTCCCACTCAAAAGCAAGGCTCCTTGACACTTGTAACCACACAGATGACAAGTGTCCCTTCCTCCAACCTCTTCTCCAACTTCCTCAATCTTTGCCCTTGATATCTTTAGATCAAATCTGGACAGTTGATTCTTTCCACCTCAGCTTTGGCCTTGGAATTCCTATAAATATCCCCCATTTTGGAGAAATAAGGATCCATCTCATATCAATTTAGGCATTGTTACTATAGGCATATCCATTCTAGAATATCATTTGAGCATTGTTATTATAGGCAATTTCATCTTAGACCTAATTTAATTTGATCATTTTCTATCATAATTGTTGAATCATGTAGCTTAATCAATCTCTTTTCTAGCTTAAATTGCATCATCATGATAGCTTAATCATGCATATCATTAGCTTAATTAGAATCTTGGATCAATCTATCACAATCAATCTCATCTAGTTTGCATATCATCATCATTTCAAATCCTTTGTCTAGGTGTAGTCAAGTCACTGGGATTTCTTATCCAGATCTGAGAGAAAATCCATACTCGCATCTCTTAGGAGGTGATAGGTCACTTTGTCATGGTTTAACTTTCAATTTCTTTCAATTTGCTAAACATGCTTGTAATGATCTATTAAGTGTTTGTGTTGCAGCTACAAGTACCCTACTTCACACAGACGACATTTTGATGCCCAACCTGGGGCTTAGCCCCTTTAATCTTTAACAAGTTTTCTTGTAGAAAATCTCATTGATAGGTTGATTAGCTCTCTGGGGTTCTAGATTCACGTTCTTGGCCTCTTTTGTAGTGTTTTGACACCTCAAATGGCATTTTTGGGAGATTTCTCAACTCTGTTTTTATGTTTTTCTATACTTTAGCACTTTCAGTCTACACTTTAGTATTTTTGGTCTGTCTTGCTATCTGTCTTATAGCGCTTTTGGTTTGTTTTGCAGTGCTTTTGGTTTGTTTTGCAGTGCTTCTGGTCAATTTTGCAGTACTTCTGGTCAATTCTACAACGTTTTTGGTTAATATAGCAGCATTTCTAGTCAGTATAACAACATTCTCGGTAAGTTTAGCAACATTTCTAGTCATTTTGTTAGTGTTTCTGGTAAACTGCACCAAAATTAGAAAACAAAAACAACCCATTTCTAGTCAGTATAGCAACATTCTTGGTCAGTTTGTCAGCGTTTTTGGTTAGTATAGCAATGTTTCTGGTCAGTATAGCAGTGTTCTCAGTCAATTTGTTAGTGTTTTTGGTCATTTTGTCAATGTTTCTAGTCCATATAGCAGCATTTATGGTCAGTTTAGCAGTGTTTCTGTTCCGTATAGCAGCGTTTCTAGTCATTTTGTCAGCATTTCTGGTAAACTGCACCAAAATCAGAAAATAAAAAACAACCCATTTCTTAGACAGCCAAACATAGGGACTAGGTCATCTTCTCGAGTCACTCAGTCAGGTTATCTTTTGTTAAAATAGATTCAAAGATAGATGCACTAAGGTTCTCAAGTATTCATCTCCAACAAGTTTAAGATCTAATATCTCAAAGTGCAACATCACACCTTCTTTGATAAAGTGATCACTCAAAATATAGTTTCTCATCAAGATCTATCATCCTCTATCATGAAATTGTAACGTTTGATCAAGATAACCTTGTTCCACATCGTAGGATATATCATTCCTATTGGACTTGGTTTTATCAAAATAATCATCATTGCACTCCAAACTAAGATTGAAAAACTTACAAATCTACAAATACTTGAATTATCTTTTCATGTCATATCACTCTATCATACCTACATTGGGAGTTGGTCATTTATTGAAACACCTTTTAGACAATTGAATCCTTGCACAATATTCAACACACGTATATGCCCATTTTAACTAGAGCACAAAGACATAAGATTGTTGAAATGGAAATTGAAACATTCGAAATAGATGAAGATCATAGAAACATGGAATACCAAAGCAAAATACAAGAAGACATAACAGGTCAACATATCAAAGAAATCAAACAAGTCCAAAATCAAAAGATAACTATCTCAAAACCTCACAAGGATTCAATACATCTCCAAAGAAAGGTGGCTCTTTTATGCAACTCTTAAAGAGATCCCTAAAGGATTTTGTTGAGGAAGATCAAAATCATGCACCTATGTCTAGCAATGGCTCATCCCCCCATTACCAAATTGACTCTCCAAAGGCATCTATTCCTACACCTCTTGAAAACTTGCAAGAAACTTCCATGGCATCCTCACCAAGAAATACACCCAAGGATGAAGTTCCCCAAGGGATATCCATAATGACCATCAAACCTATTTCATAGGATCATATTCAAATCCCATCCCCTTCATGTCCAAACATTGATTCCTTGCAACATCCCCATAATGCTCCCTTGCAAATTGAAGTCCTCATTCATAGAACACTTGTTAAACATGTCTTAATAGATGGGGGAGTTGGCTTAAACATTTTCTCATTGAGTCTTGTCTGTGCTCTAGGTTAATCAGAATATACAGTTGATCCCTAGAAAAATATCACATTCAAAGCATATGATGAAGAAGAGCATTCCTCTAAAGGAATTGTGATATTACCCATTAGAGTGGGACCTTTGCAGAAAGAGACAGCATGCCAAGTTCTATACTTGGACTTACCATGGAACATACTCTTGGGAAGACCATGGATACATGACATATAGGCTATTCCATCAACATGTCATCAGTACCTAAAATTTCCATACAATGGGCAGGAAATCACGATCTCAGCAGACTCAAATCCATTGCAGTGTTGTAGTAATCTAAAATCAGCTCAAGAGGTCATTGTTTCACATAACAGAGAGGCAGCATATTCAAGAACACAATCCAAGGAATAATCATTTGTATCAATTTTGTCAAGCATGGAAAGATAAATGTAGCTAAGAGATCGAGGGAATGGAGAATATTTTTTATCATGGAAAAACAAACAAGAGCAACTTGAAATTGAAAGGGATGAAGAAGATGTAGGTGTCAATATAGTTCACACGTATGTAGGACAAACATTAGGAACTAGCCTACTTGAATCAGAATCACATTCAGTTGACTTGGACTTAATCAAGGACAATCAAGAGCTACCTGCAAGAGGTCATTTTGACAAGAGTATCATTCTAGACATGGAAATACATATTGAAAGATCTAGCACCTCTATCATGACCCCTAATATCTTTGAAACAATTCAACAAGAGGATCCTTTACCCTTAATCCATCCTAAACTTATGGGTTGGGAAAATGAAAGACATACTACCATTGATACATTTCCTAATAGCCATGCCATATCCTTATATCTTCATGCAATCGAACCCACAACAACTTTCACTAGGGACTTTGCTAATGTATCTTCAAGTCAAGTGTGTGCCGAATCTCCTAGTCGCAAAAATGAAAATAAAGAAAATAATATCAGGTCTAATGCTGGAAACCATTTATTGGCAACATTAGACTGAGAAAAAGTAAAAAGAAAGGACACATATAATGGTGAAAACCTCCTTGAGGGGCCGAAAGATGGGATATTTGACACCTTACCTAAATTTTATCAAGAGAGGTCATCTATCCTGATAGAACCAATAGAGGCAATTAACATTGGCACAACTGATCTATATCTAGCAACTTCTCTATCAGAAATAGAAAGGCAAAAATATTTGGAAATCTTCAAAAGGAGGAAAATCAAAAGATGGTCATATGCAGACATTCTAGGGCTGGATCCAAATCTTATAATACATCACCCAAATATTAGGCCAGGAGCAGGCATCAATAATGGAACACAACATGGATCAAGAGAAAGCATACTATTCATAACACAAGAAGGTCATACAATTCCAAAAGTGTTCAAATTAAGCTTCCCATGCACCAACAATATAGAAGAATATGAAGCTTTGGTCATAGGAATCAAAATGGCCATAGAGTGGAACATTACATAGCTACAGGTCTTTGGAGACTCTCAGCTCATCATCAATCAAATTAATGACAATTATCAAACAAAGGATGAAAAGCTAATGCCTTATAAGAAGATGGTTGATGATGTTAAGAAATACTTTGTCAAAATAAATTTTCAGTAGATTCTGAGGAATGACAACAAAGCAGCAGACACCATGGCAACACTTGCTTCTCTACTTTAGACACAGGAAAATCAAGAGCATTACGAATTCTTGGTGGAAGAGTTATTTTACCCTGCACATAATTGTCCTAATTCCCAAACTATCTATCACCTTGTTGGGCATGATTCCTCCCACTATGGACAAACTTACACATAACTAAAAGATAATATCCTCCCACTTGACTTGTCAAAGAACCAAAAGAGAAACTTTATTTGCCAATCCTCCCATTATACTCTTGTCATGGATACCCTTTTTAAACAAGGTCTGGACGATACTCTTTTAAGATGTCTCAAGCAAGAAGAATCTAAGAAGACCTTAAATGAAGTCCATAATGACATTTGTGGCACTCATTCAAGTGGTCTTATCCTTTCAAAAAAACTCATACGCTGGGGCTATTATTTGTCAACTATGGAACAAGATTCTTTTTAGATAGCTAAAACATGCAAACAAAGTCAGATCCATGGAAATTTAATTCATGCACTAGCACAAGAACTTCATGCTTTGGCAACATCTTGGCCTTTCTGCCAATGGGGTCTTGATCTAGTAGGAGAGATAAATCCTTCTTCATCCAATGGTCACAAATTCATCCTTGTAGCAACAAAATATTTCACAAAATGGATTGAGGCAATACCTCTCATCAATATCACAGGAAAATAAATTACTGTATTTATCTTGAACTACATCATCCGTCGCTATGGAATACCCATGACCATTATCACTAATAATGGGCAACTATTCAAGAATTAGGATGTACAAGAGCTATATGAGAAATTCAAGATCCAACACAAATTTTCCACACCCTACTATCCACAAGGCAATGGTCAAGAAGAAGCATCAAACAAAATTATTTTGAAAATCCTCAAAAGGACAGTGAATGATGTTGGCAGAGGTTGGTATATTCAATTGAACCCTACTCTATGGGCCTATCGTACCAGTATCCGCACACCAACAGGTGCCACACCTTTCTCTCTTGTCTATGGATTAAAAAAAATACTGCCAATAGAAGTGGAGATACCTTCTCTATGAGTATCATTAAAAGGCCTTATCCCAGATGAAGAATAATGAATATCTAGATTGCAAGGGTTAGAATTGATCCATGAACAAAGGTAAAATGCCTTTGATCATTTAAAGGTATATCAACAAAGAATATGTCGAAGTTATAGTCACAAGGTCAAACCACGAGTCTTTCAAGTTAGGGAACTAGTACTAAAGGAAAATCCACAAAACCAGTCAAAACGAGAAAAGAAAGGTAAGTTTAAATCAAACTGGTTAGGTCCATTTGTGGTCACAATAGTATTTGGGTCAGGAGCATATCATCTCTCAACACAAGACGGGGATCAACTCGAGGAACCCATTAGTAGCATGCATATGAAGAAGTTTTATGTCTGAAAAAATAGAAAGTCCAAAAAATAGTGAAAAAGTGGAAAAATCCCAAAATAGTGAAAAAATGAGAAAATCTAAAAACACTGAAAAAGCAAAAAATCCAAAAAACAATGAAAAAGAAGAAAATCCAAAAACAGTGAAAAAGCAGAAAATACAAAAAATAGAAAAAACAATTAAAAAAAAAAATCAAATATGAGAAAAAGTGCAATAAAAACAAATGGTGAAAACATGGCAAATAGACGCTATCTATCAGCTAGCTCTTCCATCTATTGGTTCATGCATCCTTCCACTTGCATTATTTTCCATCAGCATTGTTCATATCCATAATAAAGTCTTTGTACATACGCAGGCATCCCAGGTGATTTCTCATCATGGTTTGGATCAATGTATATATCATAATAGTGTTTGTTTCTAGACTGGGGGCAAAAAATTTCATCGTTTTGAGCTTACTCAAACAGGTAGAACAAAAATTAGGCAACACTTGTCAAGCAAAAAACTGAGACACATTCAACGTTGAATATAAGATCGCATTGTCAACCATCAATTATCACATATCAGTCTAAACATGATAAACACATATCAAATGGATGATATATTTTGACTAATGATTTTAACACTTTGACAATAATGGTTCAACTATTTTATCTTGATTTTTGGCTATCATGATTTCTGAGTGACTCCATGATGTCTTTGACTAGAGGCACAAGGAAAGAACATGATATTCTTCTTGTCTGTTGCCTGTAAATTAATCGTTAATATGTGCAAAGTTGTCTCAGGACATGATCATCAGAGCATCATGGAAGACATTTTGGACTTGCATATAGAAATGGTTAATATTTCCTATTTTACGCAAGCAACACTTATGTCAACTTGTTTCAACTATACCTCGATGCTTGTGCTCACTTGCAATATCAAAACCTAGGAAAGTAGTTCTTAGGTCATCGTGGTTCAATTATACCATCAATGTTTGCATTCACTTCCGACATTTTAAAAAGCTCAATGATGACAAAATGTAATAACCCAGTGACTGGTCTGATTGTAGCTTTGCATTTCATTTGCATTTGCATTTAGCTTGCATTTCATTCTTGCATGGGATCACAAAAGCTCATCTTATCCAAGGCCAAATCTATCGCAAGAATCATCAATGTATCATCATAGGTGTATACACAATCAAACTGATGACTCATCTCTCTCCAAATATTGTCAACCCAACAAAAATATTATGTTACCCCCTCAACAGAACCAACATCAGCATATCCAAATCTTCCTGCAACCTGCTGTCAACAAAATGTCAGTTCTTTATCCAATCAATCGATCTCTTCTAATCTATTCTATCATATCTTATACGGGATGTACCTTTCCTGGAACCACACATTCTGATCAAGTCTTATACAGGATATATCATTCTTGAAACTAGATGCTTCGATCATCTTTGTCTTATTCAGGGGGTGTCATTTTTGAAACTAGACTTGATCTCAATCTCATCAATCTAATCAATCTTATCAATTCAATCAAACTCTATCAATCATCATATCAAGAACCACATCAAAGTGATCAAAGAACTCACACTTTCATCAACCACAGTTGTAGGAATCATCCAATAATCCATCAAGAAACCAATTTCACAAAGATCCAAAAACTCCAAAGCTCAATTATGTCAATTGATCTCCTAAGGGGCATCATCGTATCACAATCTAGCAATAAATGGTTGGGGAATCCTATCGAACCAATATCACATCAACATCATCACATTGAGATTATTCTTTGAATCAATGTGTCATCACACATCACTTCAAAGAGGGGCAAAATGTATACACCTAAAAATGGTCTGAAGATAGTTAATTAAATACGTAGTTATTTGATTAATTCCCCTTCCCAATTAATTGAATTCACAAGAAATTTGATTAATTTCTCTATTCATCTACTAGTAAATAAATCTACATGATTTATTTATATAGTTCATTTCATATCCCCCTTTGATTACTTAATTATCCCCCCATATAAATGAATTCTTCTAATCCCTAATTAAGATTAACAAACTCAAGTTTGTTGAGATTAATTATAATTTTCCAAATTATTTGAATTTTTAAATTCAAATTACCCACATGCCTCCTAACTTCTAACCACCTAACCTAACCACCACCTAACCTAAACCATTCCACCTAGCCCTATCCTATCTTGCACATCCTAACCTCCTTATCCTAATCTCCTCTCGTGTGGATATTCTCCCCTTGAGACACATGGCACTTTTTCCACATGTCTCCTCCCTTGGACACTTGCTCTCTCATGAGAAAGGCTCCTTGACACTTGCCACCACAGAGATGATAAGTGTCCCTTCCTCCAACCTCTTCTCCAACTTCCTAAATCTTGTCCCTTGATATCTTCATATCAGATCTGGACCATTGATTCCTGCCATCTCAACTTTGGCCTTGGAATTCCTATAAATATCCCTCATTTTGGATCAATAAGGATCCATCTCATATCAATTTAGGCATTGTTACTATAGGAATATCCATTCTAGAATATCATTTGAGCATTGCAATTATAGGAAATTGCATCTTAGATCTAGTTTAATTTGATCATTTTCTAGAATAATTGTTGAATCATGTAGCTTAATCAATGTCTTTTCTAGCTTAAATTGCATCATCATCATAGCTTAATCATGCATATAATTAGCTTAATTAGACTCTTGGATCAATATATCATAATCAATCTCATCTAGTTTGCATATCATCATCATTTCAAATCCTCCGTCTAGGTGTAGTCAAGTCATTGGGATTGCTTATCCAGATCTGAGAGCAAATCCATACTCGCATCTCTTAGGAGGTGATAGGTCACTTTGTCATGGTTTATCTTTCATTTCATTTTAATTTTATAACCATACTTTTAATTATCTATTGAGTGTTTGTGTTGTAGTTGTAGGTACCCTACTTCACACACATGATAGTGGGAACATGACCAAACCATAACTCATAAGTAGCCTTACCGATATCACCTTTGATATGCACCCGATTAAGAGTACATACAACACTACTCACAAATTCTCTCCAATATATTTCCTATGAACATCATGGTTCTAGTAGCTTCCTAAATTATTGTATTCTTCCTCTCCACAACACCATACTGTTGAGGTGTTATAGGTGCATATAATTGTCTCTTCACTCCATGCTCTTCACAAAATGCATTGAACTCACCAAAAGTGAATTCGCCACCTTTGCAAGATCTCAGACACTTCATCTTTAGTCTAGTCTCAGTCTCAACCATGGCTTTCAAAATCTTGAACTTCTCCAAGGCTTCAGAGTTCCTTCTTAAGAAAGTAACCCACATTATCCTTGAATAATCATCAATCAGCAATATGAAATACTTGTCTCCCTACAAGATTATCACTATAAAAGGACCACACAAATCAGTATGCACAAGATCCAATAATCCTTTAGAACAAATACTATTTGCTTTTAAAAGTAACTCTTATCTGCTTTCCTAATTAACATTCCTTGCATACCAGATTAGTAGGTTTCGCCAACTTAGGAATATCTCTCACTGCTTGAGTAGAATGTATCTTAACCATGCAATCAAAATTCACATGACACATCCTTCTATTCCATAACAAACTTTCATCAATCTGAGAAATCAAACAACTTTTACCAGCAACATTCAAGTGAAAGATATTACCTTTAGTATTTGTCCTTGATGCAATCTCAATTCCGAAACCACTTAAGATTTTACACTTGCCATTATTGAATTAAAAAATCATATCCCTTGTCAACCATTTGTCCAACACTCAAAAGATTATTCTTTAGACCTTCTACATACAAGACATCATCAGTATTATTCTTACCATCAAGAGAAATGGAACCTCTGCCACAAATTATACTAGCTTTGTCATCACCAAGTCTTACTACACCAGCATCATACTTTTCCATACTCACAAACTTACTCTTATCACCTGTCATATGATGAGAGAAACCACTATCAATAACCAATTCATCTTTCTCTTCAACTTTGGTAGTCAAATCTTTCTCCTCATTTATGCAGCTAGTAGAATCAATAGGCACCAGATCATCTTCCTTGATAGCAATAAACACCCATTCATCTCTTGAATTTCCCTTATCAGATTCATCATTTGTCACACCTTTATCAACAACATAGTAACATTTCTTCTAATATTTAGACTTGTATGGCTTGGACTTAGGAACTCTTTCCAAGCACCTTGAAGCAAAATGTCCTATATTATTACAAGAAAAACATTTAAGAGGCAATTTTCCTTCATACTTACTGGCTCCTTTAGGCAATCAGTGCTTCAATCTTCTCAAGATCTCTTTCTTCTTCTTCAAGTTCTCTCATCTCCTTCTCATATCTAGATGCCCTTGTAGAAATTTCTCCCGGATCATATTTTTGCTTCCTGGAAATAGTAGCTTTGAATGCAAATTATGATAGGAAGAGTTTCACCAAATTTTCTCAACTCAAAGGCAACAATATTTCCAATCAACATGTCTCTAGTCACATTTGTCATAGTCTGGATCTCCTCAATAGTAGTAGCCTTGTGCTTGTAAGAAGGAGGCAAGGATCTCAGCACTTTAGCTACAATCTTTAATTCTTCCAACACTCCACTAGCACATCTAGTATTCAACACACGCTCATTCACTTTCTGCATAAAAGAAGTTATATTCTCATTTTCGCCCATCTTCAACAACTCATACTTTCCCTTCAATATCTGCAACTTGGCAATCTTCACATGACTATAACCTTCATACAAAGTTTCCAACTTCTTCCATATCTCATGAGCAATCTACAAACCCATAACATTAGTCATTTTAGAATCAGTTAGGGCACTCAACAATGCTTCCTTAGCTCTAATATTGAATTCAACTTCCTTTATCTCATCTAGAGTTATAGGACCATTCAAAGGAACATTATACACATTCTTAGTAATCTTCACCGATGCATCTCATGTGACACTCCGTTCAATTTTTCAAAAGAGTGTAATTCATTCCATCAAATCTCAGACTATGCTTCTTGTAAGCATAGGTTGCCATCCCAAATCAGCTCAAGCGATCAAGATTCTTTCGAAGAATCTATCTCTGATACCAATTATTGACAACAAGGCAACAAACTGAGAGGGGGAGGGTGAATCAGTTTGCTCACAAATTTTATTCAAATCAAACACAATTTCAGATCTGATAATTAATAGTGAAAGCGTAAATCAACACCACATCAATAACACACATAACACCAAGATTTTTGATGTGGAAAACCCAGTTAAGGGAAAAACCATGATGGGAAGCTACCCACAATATGATATACCCTATTAGAAGTATATGAAATATTACAATGGGGAATGCACATGCATTCAACCACACTGTCGGGAGCTCACTGCTCAAAACAGATAACAAAGAGGGCTACAACCCTTGGGAAGACTCACTATCTTAGAAAAACATTTGGATTACCTATGGAAGATCATGAATTGATAAAATAGCATCTCCTCGTGCCTAGTTACAATTTTGATTAAGCACATAACACATACTTTTCTCTTTCACACTTCTTCACACCTCTTCTCTACTACTGAATGATTAATACATTATTCGCACACACAGATACCTATCTTACATGATTATTACATTTATTTATACATATCATCAACCTATCTTTCAAGGTTGGCTCAACACACATCACAAATTACAAAGCTATAAACATACATGCTACAACATTACATGCAGACCAAAACAATATCAGCTAAGACATAGTACGAACCTAAATCAACACCTCAAACAATAAACACCTCCAAGAATTATGCCTCGAACATCCGCAACACACTACAATCATCATGTTGGCCAAGAACATGAAGAACACCATTGGGTCAAAGAAAATCATCAATAGCACACACAATGATCAATGCAAACCATCAACATGGATAGGAAATGATCTATAAACATCCAAAAGAATCATGAATTGCCACAACAATAACCACAACACCACCACTTACTATAATCTTCATCATCATTATATCAAACTTCAAAAACACTAACTGAACTGACTGTCAAACTAAAAGATTCACTTGCGGACTTCCAAAACACAAACCATCTAAATCGAAAACATGTCAGAATGTCCCAAACACTGCCAAATCTACAAACCAAGCTATTACAATGTGGAGCAAAATCCAGAACACTAATCAACACCAAACAATTGAAAAACCAGTCGTAATACCAGATCTCATAACTCAATCAAATCTCCATGCGAACCTCTAAAACTATAGCTGAATCAACTAGAGATGCTTATCTCAAAATCCTTTAATCCGCAACAACTCATTTGCAACAAACTAGCCAAACCAACTCATTTAATCTGACTACAACACTGGAACATACAAAGGAATATGTTGACATCAATGACAACACATTAGTTCAACAAACTTCACAACAATATCCAACACAGACTTCACTGTATCAATCTTTCATTAACTCACACATACATGTAAAATAATATTAATTGTTAACCACATAACCATTTCAAACTCTAGGGATCTCAAAAGAGGTACATTAGCACATGTAAATAATATAGTATGAGAGAGGATAGAAGACATAAAATTCAACTACCTTAGACTTAGTTCTCACTAAAAAAATAGTAGTCATCATGACATTATAATCACCAAATTAAAAGGGATTCCAATGAAACCTCTAGATTAGGTAATAGTTTTTGGAAAATTATTGAGATTTTATCATATTATATTTTAAAATTATAGAAAAAAAATGATAAACACAAGATATTAATATTGTATAGAAGTAATTTATGATAATAAATGAGTATTTTAAAATATTCAATTACACTCAAGAAATGGTTAATATGATGGAAAAATGTATCATTGTTAACTACTATATTTTTAATTAAGTAAGAGCATTGGTTGTAATCCTTGTCTCTATTTGGATCTTTAAAAGAAACATTTAATACATATTTTATTTGTTCATCATCAATTGTGATAAATCAACTTGGTATTGTTAAATTAATATTATGATATTTTTACTTGCAAGAATAATTCCTTTTTCATTCATCTTTATAACCTTTAAAAGTATGAAATAATATTATTAATGTGAAGTTTGTTATCATATAGCTTTAAGTATTTAATATGATTCTTTTGAAGTATAAACAAGACATTCATGTTGCTATTATTCATGTCTTGCTAAGCTTTATCTATCCAATATTCATATTCTATACTCATTATACTTATAAGTGTTCTACAATGGTAACAAGGAGCCTCAGGTCATGCTCATAGAAATCACTTAACTTAATTTTGACATCCATTCACATGATAAATAATTGATATTTAATAAACATAAATTTTAAAAATATTCTATAAATATCTAGTATTTACAAATAATAAAACAAAAGAATTATGCAAATTGATTTGAAAACTAAATTAAAATTTACAAACAAAAATAGAATAACTCTTCAAACAAAAATAAACTTTAAAATCAAAATCAAAATTCACATGTCTATATAATACAAAATATAACTTTTAATTAAATTTCCTTTTTAGTATTTTTAGATAAATATATTTAAGATATTGAACTAGTATTTATTCTAGTATTATTTTTAAATTATAAACATTATTTAAAAAAAATAAAATTATTCTTTTTATCTCAAAAACTATAATCAATATCAATAATTTACCATTTGCTCACTCAGGCTACCATTTGATGGGTCATTTTGTAACATAAATTCAGTGGTCAATAGCTCATCATTTAGTCTATCCTTGGCCTTCTTTCTATTGATAGCTTTCTTTTTTTCCTATTTTTGAAAGAGAATCTTCCAACTATTCACATTTTACTCACTTTTTTAATGGTTGAACTATTCTACAATCCTCATTTATTAATATGTCTAATCATAAAGATGGCACAATTATAGTTATCATCCTTTAACAAGTTGGTATTTAGCATAAAAGAATTATTCAGATTTGGGACCTTGGTATTTGTATTGTTCTTGACAATTGTGGTCTGAATGGGATGGCAATCTGATAAAGTATATGGAATCACCTTAACAATATTGTCATCCTTTTCTTTAAAAAATTGAATCATTCTTTGTTGTCATAGAATCTTTCTAGTCTACAATAGATTCTATTCCTTCCCCATTGGGAGTTGCACCATGTAAACCAAATGGCTTTCTGTTCTTCTTTATCTCCTTCTAATTAAGAGATCAAATAGTTTTAGTTTATCTTTCATATGACCCCAAAACTATTTTACATTCCCTTTCCATTCAAATATATTACCACCACATTTATCTTCCTAATGTTCTATCATGTTGAAATCCTCCTCAACTATCCATGGGATGTTAGGAAGATTGCATAACCGCTTCTAGTGCTCTATATTGCTTCTATATTCATTTAGTGCATATAGGGAGAAACCCCAAATTTGAAGTCCTATTTCTCAATGATTACCCATACACTCTATTACAAGGTGAAGATCCACTATCCAACACATATTTATTATATTTATTAGATAGTAGGATGGTGGACCACCTTTCCTGTAACGCCCTGCCAAGGAACCCTAAAGGGTAAGAGCAAAATACATGGAAATATTTTTTAAAGTAATTGTCATCATGCATTACATATACAGGTATAACACTCAAACTCAATATAAGAGAAACTATTTTTTAACCAAATATGCACATGAAAATGTCTAAACTCATGGAACTCCATCTGAGATAACTCAAGTCACCTCTAAGGGTTCCCTGATGTCACTATCTTTAGCAACGCATCCAAGACTGGGTCAATATCTCATAATGCACTAGGAGATGAATAAATCAACCTCCACCACTAAACCAAAAACATCTATGTGCATTTTAAAACAAGAATTGAAATGTCCCTATGATAATATCACGATACATCAATAATAGAGCAGCATAAGAGATCATACTTTGTGTCCAATTCGAACACCATTGCACATAAAAAAATACCAATACATATCCAATAAAAGTTATTACATCCATCTCCAATTGGAATGTTGAATACATACATGATCAATGATACAATACATGTTATAATAAACAAATGATTACATCTTACAAGAAGGAGAGACAAAGACTAAGAATCTAGTGTTGATAAAAGGAACATTTCAATTGGTGTTTTAAAATGAACATAGATGTGTTTGGTTTAGTGTTGGAGGTTGATTTAGTCATCTCCTAGTGGGTCATGAGATATTGACCCAATCTTGTATGTGTTACTAAAGTAGCAATGTCAGGTAACCCTTAGAGGTGACTTGAGTTATCTCATATAGAGCTCCATTCATTTAGCCTTCCGCATGTGCATAGTTGGTTAACAAATAGTTTCCCTTACCTTGAGGTTGAGCATTATACCTATATATGTAATGCATGATGACACTTAATTACTTTGTAAAAAATTTGATGCATTTTAAATGTATTTTTTTCTTACCATCTAGGGTTCCTTGGTGAGGCATTACATTTCTCGCTATCATGCTTAGTGCAAAATTGAGATGCATCTCTCCATATGAATTTTAAGTTGACATCAAGGGAAAACTGAATGGCTTTAAACTCTTGGAGAAGGACATCATCTTTATCCTTTGTCCAATTTATAAATATTCTGACATATTTCCTATTAGGGGATTTCAATCCCCTCACATTCCAATATGTACAATTGAAATTCACAAGTAACCTATTAAGATGTGTCCATTTATTTCCTAAATCTATCAAATCTTTTAGGAAGAAATTATTCTATATCGTTCCTTTTATATATGGGTGATGAGAATAGATTGGCTTTTATTTTCCTCTTTTTATTTGCCACTAAAAATCTACCTCCTCTAGTAGAATTAAGCCTTTCTTCTCCACTAAGGGTGGATTTAATTTTTGGACCATGCTCCTTTTGGATTATCTCCACACTAGGGCTACTCATATTGACTCCAATAAGATCCATCTTATGGTCATATTATTTGCTTGGGGTGGACCAACTAGAGCCATGTTCTCATTCACACAATTTGGAACAGGGAGGGCATTTTTACAATCAAAACCTATATTATGAGCCTCTACAATTTTATATGAGGGAGACTTTGTTATCATTCCCTCATCAAATACACTTGTAGGGTTCAATGAAGAGCTAATCTCCTTAACTTCAAGGTTCAAATCATTAGAGGTCTACAACGCCATAGAATGCTCAATCTTAGAATTGTTATGCATAATAGTATCTTCCAAGTTACAATTCCTCTCCAATACCATTTACACTTGATTAGTCTCTAGTATTAATAGTGTCATGAAGATATTGGAGTTTTTAATCCCCATCTCAACACTTTTGATCAAGCTAATATGTTTCTATAGGCTCCTACTATTTTTAGCCTTGTTCTCAATTTCAAGAATAATATTATACAATGGGAGTGGTCTTAGAGTTAGGTTCATTTTGCATAGGGTCAAGTTTTTCTCTCTCCATGCCACTAGTTTTAGGGGTACCATATTTAGGATCCACCTCTTTGATAATATAAGCATTTCTAGTAGCAATGCCTTCTCTAATTTTATCCACTATTAATTGTTGGGCATTCTTTTTCCTAGGCATCTTAGTCCTTCTCATGGATTCAAGACCAATGTATCCATCCATCTGCACTTTGGGGATAGTTACTTGTGAGATAGACTCATAAATAATAGAATAGGGGCATCAAAATTAAAGTATCTACACAATATGGATTCATCTAGTTTGTCGGGTGTTGAAATAGGAGGGTTAGATCTAGGCATCGATTGGTTAACCTCCTTGGAAAGAGCTAATTGGATAATCTCTCTTAAAGAGTCAAGATTCGACATCTAAATTTTTAGGGTTATCTAAAGGGTCAACTATAAAGCACAAGGGTTTCTCTTTCTCCACAACTTTAGGGTTACCATTAGGTTTGCAAGGTTTGTTTGAGATAATAGGACAATTCCTCCTAATATCCCCTTCCTTCTAACACAAAAATCAGACATTAATGCCTCCTAAAATCTCTCTGCTACAAGAGAATGTTTCACTCTAATTTTAATCTCCATAAACTCTATTAGGTCAATGCCTAGATTTAAGGAAACTAACAACCTAGCATCCATTTGTGGGAGAATCCCCTTGGCTTCATCTTGCCTCAACATATTTCCCAACAAAGATAGAAGATGGGGCAAAACAGACCAAAGAAATGGTAGAAAATTCTTTATGATAATCCATCTAGGACACAAAAGTGTTAATATTTCATCATTAATAGCCTCAAGAGACCATCTCAGGGATCTAAAAGTTCACCTACCAATGCTCTGGTACTATTTAGCAATAACTAATTATTGCATTTTGAATTCTTTAAAGAAAATAACAAACAATATTTTTTGCACCATATGAAAAAATGAAATTTTAATTCCCATTTTTTTAAACCAAACATTATTAAACCATTCATCTAAGAATTTTATAGTTGGGATTATGTTATTGTCCACCATGGCCAGGAAGATAACAATGCATTAATCTACTCTTTTCCAGATTCAAAATATTAAAATTTTAGGGTTTGGAGAGAGAGTAAATTTCTTTAGGTGAGAAGTGGGTGGCTTACCATGTCATCCTTCTTTGTCATCATCACCTTCAGAATCAAACACAAAGCCAAGAATTTCATAGTTAGGGATATTAGAGATATTGGAAGTTTTTAAACTAAGGCATCTTTGAATGATTTGCCTTTAGCATTATTAGCCTTATTTTCTTCCACCACATTGGCTGGATTCCCATCCATTGGGTATGAGCCTTGTAGTCCAAGGTAGAAGTATTATTTTCTTGGTACAAGTCTAGCCTAGGCCACCGAGCTACATAAATGATCAATGAAAAGATAAATATAATGCAAGCAGTGCAAACAAGGAGAAAACACTACACAAAGTCGAAGAAATGTGTGTGAAGGGTTCACTTATGTGACTAAGAATAAAATCTACATGGAGAAGGGTTTTATCCTCCTCCACTTCTACTATACAATGGTGCTAATTTGACTTCACCCTTGCTTGCTCCCCATTGCAGACTACTAGCTCCAAAAATTCCAATCCCCTAAAATTATCTTTATAAATTATTTTCTAATATTTCTAGATAAATATATTTAAGATATTGTTGTGAAGTTTCAAAACATGTCCCATTCATACTATGTGGAATGGGGACCCAACATTTTTCATAAGATCACCTGAGGCTAAAGTTTGAAAAAAAATAGCCAATATTGTAAAGTTCTGCAAAACAAAGTTTAGAAGCTCAAAAGTTGATTTTGTAGGCTATGAGAGAATTTGAAGGAAAATAAATAATAATTAGCATGTAATAAAAATATCCAAAAGTAGTTTGCAACTCACAAAATGAAGTTTAAAAGAAAAGTGTAGCGGTGGTAGAGTATTTCAATGTTCAATGAAAGAAAAAATGAATTACAAAAAATGCACGAATTGTCTCACAATCCACAATCTCCCAGAGATAGAAGATCTAGGTGAATGTTAAGGGAAGTCAACTTAGCTGTCATTAGGAAAAATAGAAAAATGAATTAGTTTGTAAGCCCTTGAAGTTAAAAGAAAAGGTTTAAGAGTATCCCACTCCCAAATAAAATGGAAATACAAATAATGAGGTATTTTATAGAATGAATTTGAAAGTAGTATGTTTAGCGGCCAACAAAGAGAAATGAAGTTAGTTATCAGAGCCCAAGTTTCAACACTGGGTACTTTGGTTTTAATTGAGCCCATCTAACTAGACCTATTGCTAAGTCTTAGTGCTTGTGTTTCACTTGTTAGTATCCTTGTTGTAGATCTAAATTTTTGCTCTTGTGTTGTTGTTAGGATTATGGCTGGGAAAGTTAAAGGCCATGGTCGCAACCATTATCATGGTAGAGGTCGGTGTCATGGTCATAATGCAGGCTGTTAGAGTCCTTCACCTTAGCCTACACATGAGCGTGTTGAGTAGATTCAGTCTGTTCACCAGAGTAAGCATAGCGAGTAGCATACTATTCAGCAGGTCCTTGAAAGGGAGGAGCTGCGATAGATGTTCCAGGAGGTATTGGCTTGACTAGGTCCTATACCTGAAGTCGAGCAGTAGGACAATGTGTAGTTCAGGGAATCACACCTTCAAGATAATTTGGAGAGAGAGAGAGAGAGGTATCCTAGGAGGAGACAGTTCATAATTGACCAAGATGCAGTAGTTGTTGTTCATATGAGGGATTTGTTGGGATATCGTTCTCCTATTTCTGATGGTTTGGGCAGTGGACTTGAGGCTGAGACCCATCTCCTAGATTTGGATGGGTGTTTCACCATGCATCTGTATGGTAGTAACACCAAGGCAAGGTGCACTATTATGCTTCTCAGGGATTTTGCTTCTACTTGGTGGAGGTTAGAGGAGCAAAGGATTAGTGTGGATATCAATACAGTATAATGGGAGTTTTTTTTAGAGAGGTTCAGAGCTCGATTTATCTTGGTGCAGTGGAGACAGTATTGTGCTGATGAGTTTCATGAGTTATGCCAGTTGGGCATGATTGTAGACCAGTATGAGCACAGATTCTATGAGCTCAAATAGTATGCTAGTATTAGTAATGATGAGGCGATGTTGGTACAACATTTCATGAGAGGTCTAAATGGCCGCATCAGTGGGGGAGTACGAGTATTTGATCCTACATCTATTGAGTTAATTGTGGCGAAAGCTAGGCTAGTAGAGAAGAATCTTTCCCCTGCACATGGTGGTCAACCAGGGGTTCAAATTGACAGTGCATCTTTCAGTGGATTTGGGACTAGCGGTAGTCAGTAGGGATAACTTTAAGAAAGCCCCCTTGGGTAAAGGTGTAAAATCCTAGTGAATCTTTCAATATTTTGGGGGATATTATTAATTTTGTTGGTGATTTTTTTTTAAGTAGGGGGAAAATATTAAATTCTATTAGAGAATTTTTCTCAGTTGCGTAAGAATTGTACGAAAAATTAATGAGAATTTTTCATTCTTTTTGGGAAAAAATAATAATTTTATTAGCGAATCTTTTTCTTTTGCATGAAATTTTTTGAAAAATTAAGGCAAATATTTCATTATTTTTGGGGAAAAATAATAATTACATTGGCAATTTTGTTCATATTGCATGAAAAATGTGGAAAAATTAAGGTGAATCATTCATTATTTTTGGGGGAAAATAATAATTAAGGCTAATCTTCCATTACTAATTGGAGAAAAAAACTAATATAGAAAACGCATCACATCTTAGCTATAAGTGTCCAACATATCTATATGAAATCTTTTAGAAAGCCTCTTTTTGGCACGTATGAAATCTTGATCAAGGATTCTCTGCTATCCTTTTGCATAGAAAACTTAAAACACTGTGCGTGTCAAAGGAAGAAAATTATGGAGGATAGCACATATTTAATATTCAATGAGAAGCTACCAGTATTAATCTGTGTTGAGGTTTGGGTGTCATGTACAAGTGTTAAGACTATTGGAATGAAAGCTTTCTTGTGGAATGGGAGAAAAGTACGTCTCACACAAATTAATATAGTATATGGAATAATCCAAAGTATAGACCTAACAATCAATTGCTGCCACTTTGCAAATCGAGAAATAGGGTCATTATTTGCATGCTGCATTTCATAATGTAGAAGATAGAAGTTGTATCATTCGCACGCTGCATTTTAGAATGTAGAAGATAGACATTTTCTAGAGATAAGTTTATAGGAAGTGTTGTTGTTTTTCTTGCAAAGGTTTTAAAATGAAGTGCATAGAAGGTGCAGCTGAATTCTGGCATATGGAGATATGGCTGAAGGTTTGCAGATGCCATGAAGTAAAGAAAATTAATGACTTACCTTGTATCCAGAGGGTTATTAAAATAGCCAAAGATAACGAGAGGGTTAATAAAAGGGTCAAGTGCAAATGCAGGCTTCACAATTAAAGTCCAATTAAATGTAGAATAATTAAGGAACATCTTTCACATCAAAATCAAAGTCCAATTAAAGGTGGAATAATTAAGGTGCATCTTTCACTTTTTTTTTTGGAAAATAACTTATATAGAAAGTGTACTGCATATCCATTGGAATTAGAAACGTACTTTTTAGCACATATGAAATCTTCATATGAGATTCTAAGCGATCTTTTCACATAGAAAACACTCCTCCTATCAAAAGACTTTATGCTTGTCATTTTGATGAAGAGTTGCACGGGTATGGATGTTAGCTTGTTCTTGAAGAAAATATTGAATTGCCAGTTAGATGATTATAGAAGGCTAATGAATTTTGATCCTTTCATTAGGTGGCATGAAGAGTTGCATGCTATCATGGAGAGTTATGATTCTTTGGAAAGGCAAAAAAGTGAAAAGGAATATTTAGAACTTCTAAATTTAGAGCTTTGAGGTTTTTCATAAATTGGTAGCAGTTGAGTTGATCAAGTAACATTATAAATATTTCCTTCTACACTTGTTCAAGAATGGTATAAAAAATACAATCCCCATATGTAGATATTTCCTATGTGTTCATAAGATATAGGTTTAATGACACCGGGTGGAGAATATTTCAAGAAGTTTGTGTTTATAGTAGCACAACAAATTGCTTTGTAGCTAAAGGGACTTTCAAATCAAAGGACGTAGCTAAATGGATTTTCAAAGGCCATTTGTAGCTACAGACCTACATTTTCCCCCTCATCTCATCAAGGCTAAGAGTGAGAGGGAGCGGGGAGAAGAACAATGAGGATAGGGAAGAGTCGGCTCTAGCAAAGAGCTTGTTTAGTTAAAATTGATAACTAAAGTCGAACCCCTGATTTGATTACAATACCCATCTCCGGATCTCATCCAGTAGTTTTTGTGGAGCTCATCCACTAGTTTTTATAGCTAGAATCTTGCGTCTATAAAACTATTCCTCTAGTTTTTATAGTTAGAATCTTGTATCCATAAAGTTATCAACAATGCAATAGTGGCATGGCTCAAGCAGTTGAATTTCAACAGTATTTTATTCTTCACTATGGTCCATGATAGTTTCATGATAGTTTTAGTCATATGGTTTGATAAGTTATCCTATTCTATTTTAGGTTTCGTATTGGAAATATATCATTTCTATGCGTATAAAACAAACATATGTCAAATGAGAACATGGCAGTTGTATACAACCTGAAGCTTGTTGCATTCCTTAATCTTATAAAAGGAATTCCAAGGCTGTAATTAAGAGAATTTTTTGGAGGGAATCTTGGTCTCTTTGGAAAAGAGTATAGTAGTAGTGTCTAAGTTATAATGTGGAGTCTTCCATAGTAAAGAATGTATATACTCCTTCAACAATATTAATTAGGTTATGATCTATTATGACAATTACTACAGATATAGTTTGTAGAATATACTTCTTGATCTCACATGAATAATAATATCAATGGTTTTGTTATTTGTCTTTGCAAATCTCTTGTGAAAGTGAAAATTTGTTTGTGGGTTTATGTACTTGTATAAAAAATTAGAAAAAAAGGATATATATACTATTAATATATTACACGCAAGGCAACTTATAGTAAGTGTGCATTTAATGAGACATTTATGCTAAAGATGATCGAATGCCTTTAAACTGGGCATTGGGGTATTAACATATTTTCACATTACATGTTCGAGTTGGAAACACTGAGGTGGGAGTGATGGACACACCAATTATGCTTAGCGAAATGAAACCACATACAATGTTTGTAGGTGAAGTCATAGATAAACGATTAGGGGGGTCTTGGTGAATGGCCACTTGTACATAATGCATGTAGTCACGACAGTGCTAGGGTTGGAGTTTCTAATGGTGTATCATAGGCATAGGGTCAATTCAAACATTCTAGCCTTTTTCTTTCCATGTTGTTATATGTCAGGGTTTCCAAGGAGTGGGAGAAAAAACTCACCCAGATGGTGTTCGAGCATGCATATTTGCACGACATTGATGCAGTTATTGACAATGTGGATGAGAACCTCCTCATTCCCCTCCCACATAAATATTACATTGGAAGGGTTTTTAAATTTTTGACTGTGCAAACACAAGATGCACAATTGTTGCAAGCACGAAGGAGTGATATACTATGCAGTATCAATTTTCTCATGCATGTAGCCAAAATCAATGAACCCAAGGAGGACGATTGGAATTGGGACTACCTGACCACTGAAGGGTTGATAGATGAAGATGAAATTGATGAGGAGGATGCAGTTGAGATTGTAGGGAAGTTGGAGCTGGGAAGTGGAGAGGAATGGTTTAAGGATGACAGATGTGGTGTGGAGGAAATTGCAGTAGGTGATGCTCATGCTAACTATGGATAGGATTGCCCACTCATCTTACAAGTCAAGAAAGTCAGGGAGGAACATGAAGTTGCGGAGGTGGCAAGGAAGACTAGGAATGCCTCCTATCCCTAAAGTATGGTGCAGATGCTTCATTCTATTTTGATGCTTGAATTTTGTATTGTGGGTTATGGGTTGTTATGGGTGATCATTGGAAATGCTACTGGGAATGTATTTTTGGCTACAAGCTAAATATTGTTGTATTTTTTTTTAAATCTTAATATAATGGGTGTTGGCCCTACCTAACTATTCACTTATAAAAAAAAAAGTTCAAATCATTTATTTTGGTGAATATTTCATTATTTTGGGGGAGCCAAAATATATTATAATGGGTGTTGGCCTTGTGCAACTATTTACTGTTAGGTTTTATAAAATTGGCACTTTTTTGGACCTACCAGTAGGTAATATGACATTTTATTGATTTAAAGCTTTAAAAAAGATTACAAAAAGATTGGAGTCATCAAATAACCTCCATCCAATCCATCTATCTATACCTGCCACCACCGAAGCCAACTCTAAAACAAACCCTAATACCAACCTCCCATCCTCTTCTTGTGAGCTCTTTGCATCTCGCCTTCAACTCATCCTCTTGCCAGTGAAAAAAGGGTAATGGATTTGCAGGCTCCACCGACCCTTCAGAAATGATGAAACCCACTCCTGGAACAACCCACTCACAAATTGAATCCATCCCTCCTAGGTATTCTGCAGCAATTAAAGTTTACAAGGCTCTCGTCACCTTTTCTGCATCCTCTTTAAATTCTAATCCACATGCTCTGCCACCAATGTGTTGTCTAAGCTTTGTTCTACAATCAATATGCATGATTTGACATTAATTCCACCTCTATAAGTGCGAATTAGGCACTTTTTTATTTTAAATTTATTCATTACTTGGATTTAAATAGTAGATTAATTTATTCACTTGTAATATTAAACTACATTAAATTTTATCTTTAATTTTCTTTCGGCTATCCATACAATGAGCTGCAAGTGTGAGTTAACTATAAGTCTGTAACTAATTAATCAATCAACTTAATGATCTTTGGATGATCACAGATCAATGACATAAGCTCTATTTTGGCTCGAAGTTCTTAAGGACAAAGGTTTCTTCAAAAAGTCTCCGGAATAGAGATAGGTCTAAGCATTGTCTAATTAACTATTATAAATTATATACTTAATTATTGAGGAGGATAGACTGGGCCAATCCTTTCCGATGTGCTCTTTGACCTCCAATATGCATAATCTTATTGCTCTGCTTAAGAAGAGCCTGGCATCAATAGGGCCCATGTTCCATGTGTGCAGTGGGGTTGCGGAGTTAAGGTGAAAGAGCATCTTGATCTAAATGTGCAGTCATGTGGAGATCTGGACCATTGATATCAAAGGAAGTACACTACGGGGTAAAATATGAAAGTCATTAAATTAAAATCTTTATTATATTTATATTATGAGTGTGATTCTCACCATGGTTTTTCCCACACCGGGTTTTCCAAGTAAAACTTATGGTTTTCATGTGTTTGGTGTTTTTTTGTTTCATCTTGCATTGATGTTTAATTTGTTAATGATAATTGATAAGTACTTGTGATTAAAGAAGTTTAGGATTTGGTTTAGACTAACTCAGCCCCCTCTCAATCTTGTGGCATTTTCAACATCAAGGTTAGGTCATAATCCATAGCATCATATTCACAAGAATATGGATTAAAATTATTATATATAGGCATCATAAATACATCCATAATCATCTATAATATCATAGTAAAAAAATGTATATATATATATATATATATATATATATATATATAACTATCACATAATAGGTACATACATCTATGTATGCTAAATACTGACCTATTTGTAAACCCTAAAGATCCAACCACTAACCCTAGATCTACAAACTAATTCAACAATTAACCAATAGACAACTAAAAATACATGCAAATAAATTGAAATAAACAAAGTAAAAATTTATTTATTACCTAGATTTAAATATTAAATTAATCAATCAACTTAATGATTGTTGGATGATCGTAAATCAATAACATAAGCTCTATTTCGGCCTGAAGTTTTGAAGGACAAAGGTTTCTTCAAAAAGTCACTGAAATAGAGACGGGTCTAAGCATTGTCTAATAATTAATTAACTATTATAAATTGTATACTTAATTAACTCTAAGTCTATACTTAATTAATTTTAATCGATGACATAAGCTCTATTCTGGGCTAAAGTTGTGAAGGACACAATTTTCTTCAAAAAGTCTCTAGAATAGACTTAGAGACACGTGTGAGCACTGTCAGGAATGAAAGGTTTTAATAAATGAATGGCTTTAATAAAAGAAAGAAATAAAAATAAATGAATTTTAACCACAGTTTTTTCCCTTTTAGGAAGCTATTGAAATTAAAGGAGATAGGTGTCGTGGAGGGTGGAGATTCATCTCTGCTTCCAAGGCAAGGGATTGGTTAGAATCAACCATCCATAGTTGTTTTCCCTAGAGGATATGCTCTAGTTCAAACTTGAGATATGATGTGGAAATGGGAGGATTGTCTGGAGAATAGGATTGTTGGAAGTTGGGAAAAGATGATCGAGCATGCATAGAAGTTGGACAGGGGATTTAGTCAAATAAAGATATTAGTACCACTATGTCCTTTGTTGGTTTTGACAGTTCTATCATGAAATTGGTTATGGGAAATTTGGAAGGCATGAATCCAAATTCGGGGGTGCATTAAAGTCATTTCAAATTCAAATTTTTGGGTAATTTCCTGAGAGAAATACAAAATGAACTCAACAATGCAAACAAATAGAGATGAATTCAGAATAATATCATAACAACTCAAAAATATGGTCACTTACCTTTAGGTCACTAGCAGTTGCTAATTGAATCAACAACAATGCTTGTTCCTAGTCTGAAACTTCGCTAGTGATCCGAATCGAGAGCTTAGAACCGACCAAATTGTGTAGAGATAAATCTGATCTTTGACTGTATTTATAAAAATCCTTATTTGGTGATTTTGGCGAGAGTTTTATATGGTATACAAATATTTGGTGAATCACACTTAACTATAACACGTCTTATGTAATTTTTGAGGTGATTATGGGTTGTCCAATTAAATGGAAACTATAATAGAGTTGGCGAAAATTGGGGTGAATTGAGAAACACTTCCACAAAATTCTAGGTGAATTGGGTCCTCCTAGCCAATAAATATTTATATGGCTATTGGTGAATTATGGCCATCTATTAAGACAACCTCGAAAAGTGTAGGCGAAAATATTGAATTTAGCATGTGGAAAACACAGATTCTATTAGCGAAATATTGATAGAGATTGAATTAATTACATAAAACAATGGGCGATTGGGTCATGCATTTGATGGATATTTATAAAGTCTGGGTGACATGGCCACCCCCGATCGATACAATATATTCACCATTTTTAAGGTCACCGACGTGAAATATTCGCCACTAAAGTAAACCTTGGTAGTCAGTCTCAGGATGTTGCACCATATAGGAGTTTTCAGACACCCGCCAAGGGTGGTCAACAGCAGCAGCAGCAGAAATTCCAATCTAGGTTGAAGCAGTTTTAGGGTTAGCATGGGGGCAATCCACAGTTCAGGAAGGACAGGAACTGGCAGTGGGCTAGATAGATTTTTTTGGGACAATCCTCATAGAGTGCTTCTCAGGCCCTAGTAGGGGTAGTTTCCAACAGTCCAGTGGGTTGGCTGAAGGTAGAGGACCTGATAGGGGAGCTTGTTTCTCATGTGGTCAGTATGGCCACATAGCTGCACATTATCCACAGAGATCACAACACACTGCTAGTTAGAGACTGACAGCTTTAGAGCCTACAGCTGGGGATGCAGGTCAATCCCACAGAGCTTTTGTAGTGGTAGATAACTACTAGGGCACCATGATCGAGACCATATGTGTGTTGGGTGGTATATCTATCTAAATACTATTTGATTTAGGTGCTTCTAATTCCTTTATATCTTCCTCCATTATGGAGCAGTCTGGGCTCGCGTTTGCTAGATAGGTGGATAGTAGAGTTGGCTACTAGTTTTCATGTGGCCATAGATTCCTTCATTCCTAGATGTGAGTTGGACCTAGGACCCTTTTCTACCACATTTGACCTTCGAGTCATTCCTTTTGGGTCTTAAAGAGTTGTGTTGGGGATGGATTGGTTAGCATCACATAGTTCTAGTGTGGATTATCGTCAAAAGACAGTGGAGTGTTTAGATGATCATGGCAGGAAAGTTGAGATAGTTGGGTTTCCTAGATCTATATCACTTTGTATGATCTTTGTTATGCAGCTTAAGCGGTGTATGCATCAGGGGTTCCAGCTTTTTGCAGTTTCTCTTGAGGACATGGATGAGGAGAGGAGTTGGGAAGTTTCTCTTGATAGTCACCCTCTTCTTCAGGAGTATGTCGATGTGTTTCCTAGTGACATTCCTGGTATGCCTCCAAAGCGAGATATAGACTTTCATATTGACTAAGTTCCTGGAGTAGAATCTATTTTGAGAGCACCATATCAGATGACCACTCAGGAGCTGAGTGAGTTGAAGTTGTAGATTGAGGAATTGTTGGCCAAGGGGTTCATTCATCCTAGTGTTTCTCCTTTGGGTGCACCAGTTATCTTCGTAAAGAAGAAGGATGGTTCTCTTTGGTTATGCATTGACTACTGACAGTTGAATAAGGTGACAATCAAGAATCGGTATCCATTGCCTCGTATAGATGATCTTTTTGATCAGGTAAAGGGAGCCAAGGTGTTCTCTAAGATTGATCTAAAATTTGGATATCATCAGTTGCATATTCATGATGCAGACATTCATAGGACATCTTTTCGTACCTGTTATGGTCACTAATGAGTTCATAGTGGTGCCATTTGGGTTGATGAGTGTGCCTTCAGTTTTCATGAGCCTCATGAATGGGTTTTTATACACCTACATTGATTAGTTCATCCTTGTGTTCTTGGATGATATTTTGATTTACTCTAGAACTATGGAAGAGCACGTGGGCCACTTGCGACAGGTATTGCAGTGCTTGAGGGAGAATCAACTTTATGCCAAATTGGCTAAGTGTGATTTCTTCCAATTTGAGGTAAACTATCTTGGTCATGTGGTTTCAGGAGAAGGTGTATCCATGGATCCTTCTAAGATCCAAGTCATTGTAGATTGGCCAACACAGACTAATGTTTCTGAGGTTCAGAGTTTTATGGGTTTGGCCGGATATTACTGCCACTTTGTTCAGAGTTTTTTCCAGATAGGTCACTCGATCACTTCTCTTCAAAGGAAAGGGAATAAGTTTGTTTGGTCAGAATAATGTGAGGCATCTTTTTGTACTCTAAAGGAACTCCTTCTTAGTGCACCAATTTTGGCAATTCTTGATCCATCCAGAGATTTCATGGTTTGTACTGATGCCTCGCTACAAGGCATAGGAGTAGTGCTTATGCATGATGGTCATGTGGTAGCCCGAGTCTCACAAAATCAAGGACCACAAGCTGAACTATCGAGTTCATGACTTAGAGTTGGTAGCTATAGTTCATACTTTAGTCAGGTAGTGACATGTTCTATTAGGGCATCAGTTTGAGCTACACGGTGATCATTGTAGCTTGTAGTACATTTTCACACAGCCAAACTTGAATGCTCAACAGAGAAGATGGATGGAATTCCTCTATGAATATGATTTTGAGGTTCGATATATTCAGGGGAAAGATAATGTAGTAGTAGATTCTTTGAGTCGTAGATGACATGAGGTTGCAACATTTTCCCTTGGGGTGGATTTGAGAGAGAGAATCCTTGGGATTCTTCCTTAGGACACCTAGTATCAGGAGATTAGAGTCGTGACTAAGATTGGAAGACCATTATAGGTCAAATATTTTGGATATAACGTTGAGGCAGATGGTCTTCTTTGACATCTTGGGTGTATCTATGTACCCCCATTGGATGGACTTTGTAATTTGATCATGACTGAGGCCCATCGTGCACCTTACTCGACACATGTTGGTGTCCACAAGATGCACGTAGATATGAGACATATATATCATTAGGTTGGCCTAAAACATGACATAGCTGATTTTGTGTCGAAGTGTTTAGAATGTCAGTGGGTGAGGGTGGAGCATCAGCACCCTGCAGGGATTTTACAGCCTAATTTGGAACTGGATTGGAAATGGGACATAATTTCCATGGATTTCATAGCTGGGTTGCTTGTTTCTCTGCATCATCACGATGCCATCATGGTCATTGTTGACAGATTGACCAAAGTTTCTCATTTTGTTCCTATTCGATCTTCCTATACAACAACAATGGTGGCACGAGTTTTCATGGAATATGTGGTGAGGCTACATGGGATTCCTAGGCAGATCATTTTAGATAGAGATCTTATCTTTACTTCATCATTGTGGACCTCACTTCAACATTCTTTAGGGACCCAATTGAACTTTAGTTCAAATTATCACCTAGAGACCGATGGTCAGACCGAGCGCATGAATCGGGTTTTGGAGGACGTGCTATGCATGTATGTTATGGACCAGCAGTCGTGCTAGGAGGAATATCTTTATCTAGTGGAGTTTTCTTATAACAATGGATATCATAGCTCCATAGGTATGTCTCCCTTCTAGGAATTGTATGGCCATCCTTTTTGTACTCCTTTGAGTTGGGATCAGTTATAGGACAGGGTGCGTATAGGATCGGATATGCTTCAAGAGATGGAGTAGCAGGTTGAGAAAATTTGTGAGCATTTGGTAGCAACACAAGATAGGAAAAAGAAGTATGTTGATGCTCATAGAGTGGACCATCAGTTTTTTGTTGGCAACCGAGTACTCTTGAGAGTGCATCCATGAAAGAGTCTGATCCGTTATGGAAAGGGTTCTAAGTTGGTGCCTCACTTTGTTGGCCCTTTTGAGATCCTTGGGAGGATAGGACCTATTCCCTACCATCTTGCCTTGCCACTGAGCCTATCTCGCATCCATAATGTCTTTCATGTTTCTGTTCTTAGACCTTATTATCCTGATGTGACCCATGTTCTTGATTGGAATGCATTGTAGGTCAAGGACAAGAAGCTTTCCATGGAGCCCATGCACATTCTGTAGCATCGAGGTTTGACCCTCAGGGTCGTACCATTGATCGAGTAAGGGTCCTATAGGACCCAAATGGTGAGACCTCGGTTACATGAGAGGATGCAGTGAAGATGAGAGAGTTTTACCCTTATCTGTTTTAGGCTTCTAGGAGTAAGCCTATTTTTGGGGGGGAGGATGTAGTACCCCTCCCTTGATCAAACCTTATTAGATACTTATTTTGAATATGATTGACTTTTTCAGTGGATATTAGTGGATACATTATATGGCGATGTTTTATTTGGGTATTATTTTATGTTGTGTTATGCTTTGATTTGAGATTCAGTGAATGTTTTTACACATTATTTCCTTATTGATGGTTAGATGTTAATTTTATTGGATTATTGACCATCGACTAACACATTTACTTTATGCATGTGATGCATTATGTATATGTCATCATGTATGTGTGAAAGTGTATGGGGTGCGAGGAGATGATTTTCCTTCACTCACTTCGGTGAGACATGGAACATCACGATTCTCCTTCACTGGTGTCTATAGCATGTTTGAATATATATATGTATGTGTGGTTTGGTGATGCAGGAATTATAGGTACAAGGCACCAACTTCACCTGGTTCCACAAGTCTGAGCGTACCTAAATAATCCAATGGAAGTGGAGGAGACAGTCTTAAGGCCCTAAGTTTCACCCTTAGCCTTGCTTGTCACTGAGCATTGTTAGCCGTCGGTCAACCTTCCCTTTGTTGGTATGTGGGTCGTGTCCCTGCTTTGTTTGGTTGAATTGTATGTTATGCATCTTTGAATATAAATTATTCTTTCTGATGATTTTTAATGAATAATTAATTATTAATACCCTATGGTTGTTAATAATTAATAAATATTGTATTTATCAAATTAATTTGGAAATAAATGATTA
The DNA here is from genome assembly GCF_030272615.1 of Cryptomeria japonica. Taxonomy (NCBI): domain Eukaryota; kingdom Viridiplantae; phylum Streptophyta; class Pinopsida; order Cupressales; family Cupressaceae; genus Cryptomeria; species Cryptomeria japonica. Next base: position 265,088,486 of record NC_081409.1, on the reverse strand, counting down.
AGTGTATTTTTATGTTTTAATAGATTAATTAATTATTTATTGGTTAGTTAAAATTGGATTATTGATTTATTTAGGAAATTTTATATTATGTTTTTCAATTGTTTAAAAAAAAAGAGAGAATAAAATTATTTTACCTTTAAATTGATTTTTCATTTTTGAAAAAAAAAAAGGATGAATTCTTTTCAAATTTGAAAATTTATATGAAAAGGCATTGTTTTGAAAAATAAATTGAATTTTTTGATTTTTCATTTTAAAATGTAAATTTGACCTAAAAGGAGATATTTGTGAGAGGAAATTGTTTGTAATGTAGATTTTTTTCAAAATTACTTCATTTGGCAATTTGGGGAGAAATTTTCTATGTGTGTGGTGTGTGTGGATTTTGACTGGAAATTGGTATTTTAGATTTTTTATTTTTGCAAAACCTTAGTTGGAATCCAACTCTCTGTTATGGTTTGTGGGTTGTGTTTGAAATAAATTTGAATTAGTGTTTTTAGTTTCCCTATTGTTTGTTAAGATTTACTATTTCCATTGTTGAAAATTGGGGGGGGGGGGGGTGCGTTATGCTGCCAATTTTTTTTTTTGCACAAACCTGAGAAATTGGTTGTGTTGAATTTATTGGGTGTTTGAAAAGAATTTGGGAAGAAAAATGGCATATCCTATATTGTGTTTTCAAAACCTTGTTTTCAAAAAAATTGTTGTCAAAAGGAAAATTGGTGGTTTTAAATTGCGAGGATTTACATTTTAAATTTACTGATTTAAAATTTTTAGAATGTTGGGTTTTTATTTATTACTGTTAAAAATTCTGGGTTTTTATTTGTTTCTAGAAAAATGATTTTCTGGGTTAATAAATTGACTTGGATTGGTTTTTAAAAAAATATATATTTTAATATATTATGGGGGGGTGTTGGGCACCACGACCCCATGGGTGGGGAGCCATGGCTTCCCCACTCCATGGGGAGGGGGCCATGACTATGGAAAACGTCGTGGCCCACAAGCCCATGCCACTCCTTTCAAAGGGGCTGTGTGGCAACAGTACTCATTTGCTTTTTGTTTAAATTTTTATTTTTTTAAATATTTTATTTAATTAAAAAAAGGGAAAGTTTAGTTGAAAAGAAAAATATCAGATTTATTACATAAATGATTTATTTTATATATATATATATATATATATATATATATATATATATATTGATTTATATGGTTTAATGTGTTTTTATGATGGTTGGGAATTTTTAAATTTATATAGTAAATGTTGATTTGAAATTTCAACTATATATACGAGATGATTATTAATAACGATGTATTTTGGAAACTTCAAAAGTTAGAAAAGTTGGTCAATTGTGGCTTAGGAAAGAAAATTAAATTGTTTATTCTAAATTAGCGAAGGTGTTTGTTTCATTTTGACTGTCTTCGCATTTAAGTTATACTGCAAGTCCTTAGTGTTGAATGGACTTGTTTGTGTTGTCTTTTCCTTTGGTCGTGTCTCGTGAGTGGACTGTGTGTGGCTAGATGATTTAATCAATGTGCAAGGACTTGTATGACCAAGTGTTCCTCTGTTGTCTTGAACTCCTTTGTGTCTATTGGGTTTGGTATTTTGCGTTGGAGTTCTTTTGGGAATTTTTGTTTAGTTTCATAAGGAAGAGTGGATTTCAAGTGGGGACTGTGCCAAAAGAGGTTAGCAGGATAAACCCTCAAAAGTTGTATAAGTGATAACCTAATAATATGTTAGGGGTTTGGGTAGCTAAAACATTAAATAAGATAATTGTAGCCCGCTCATGGTTGAGTGCTAGTATAGACTCAAGATGCAGTGGGAAAACCTAGAATGGTAAACCAACAACCTTGTCCTCATGAAAGGATTGTTTGGGTTTGCATGAGACTTGGATGGGGTCGTGAGTTCAGGAGAGGTTATCGGGATAACCCATTATGGGGGTCGGGAGCTATGGAGGCCTTCCAGGATAACTATTCCAAGCTATGTGATGACATTCTTCCCTTATAGTCACTAGTGTGTAGCCTTGTTGGTATCACCTAAGTTTTATTGTGGAGTCATGTTCAACGAGTATATGCATCATGTAAGATTCTTGATGTTGTGTTTGAACCATGTGTTCATACCTTGTAGGTTGCTAGTGGGTCTTATTTCTATCTCCTAGCATGGTGGGGTGGTTTTTTTTGAGCCACATGGTCGGGTGGTAGTGCCACTTTCCATCGAGTGTGTTTGTTCCTTCTTGCAGGAGTTGGCTTCATAGGTGTTCCAGTTGCTCTTAGATTCAAGCTCCTTGTATTTCCAATTGGATCCTGTTTGTCATCTTGGATCATTCTTTGTATATCTTCAACCTTATATGGTCAATTGTATTATTTGTTATGTATGCCTTCATGGCAAGATGTAATTTTAAATGTAAAAATTATGTGATCATATGAGACTTAGTGATTTAGTGCAATGAAATATTATTTCAATCATGTGATGCAAAAGAAATGTATTGATGAAAATTGAATGGTTAAATGTATTTCTTTTATTAGAGTCTCTGACGAAATTTAAAGGAAAGAATCATCATGAATGAAACTTAGACATGTTAATGATATCTTATACTATTGGTTGAAATAATCATTGATTAGTGTAATTGTGTCTTTACAATTACATCATCTTAATTGGATTAATTAATTATAAGAAATGTTTAGTTTAAATCATGCAAACCATGTTGGGGAACCCTTTAGGAGTTAATTTAAGTCTTTTGTTGTGTAATTTAAATGTAATGTAAACTTATTGCATCATTTAACTTATTAAAGTTTAAAAAGAATAAAATTGTTTACACTCTTTTCAAGTGTTTTAGTTTAATCCCTTTGGGGTTTCTTGGTGGGGCATTACATTAGTCACAAGAAAGTAGCCAAAAGAGATTGCAAACCTAACTCATCTCACACCCTACTAGTATGAAGAAAATGACATGAACTATTCATTAATTGTGGATATAGGAAAGAAAAATATTTGCAAATGAATTTTATGATTGATTGATTAGTAATGCAAAACCTTTCCAATCTCGAAGCTCAATAAGGTATTAAGTGTTCCCGATTTTAGTGGAAGAACATAAGGATGGATGACTCATTGGTAGTAAGTGGATTTAACCATTAGATCTATTTGCAAAATAGTCCAGATGAAGGTAATGTTTATATTGGTAGGGAACTAAACTCGAGGTGTTTCAAATTCGAAAGGTACATGTGTCAGTTGCAGATAAAAAGATACACACTGAAAATTAGTATTGACCATAGTTATAGGTTTTTTTTTTAATTTCCCTCTAGGATTTAATGATTTTAAAGACTACATGCCTTGAGTTGAATATTTGGCTACTGAGAAGGGGGCGTGAATCAGTTGAAAAATATATTTTCCTTTTTAACCTTAATGCACAGATTTGGAATATTAAATAGAATTAACTAAATTTGAAAGTGCATGCAAGAAATAGATCAACACAAGAAACACCATAATTTACGTGGAAAACCCAAGAAGGGAAAAACCATGGAGAATGTTAAATCTCAATGAATCAACACTGGTTAAGGTGATTTTTCACATAGAGTGGATCACTACCAATGTGCTCACTATTGATGGGCTCACTATCTTGAAAGGCTCACTGCTAATGGGCCCATTTCCCTAAAAGGATCGCTATTGAAGAAGAGAGAAAGACAAAGAGAATCCACCACAATAAAACACAATCTGCACTGTCAAAGCTGCTTCTGGTAGAAATCCGCAACACTAAACTCATACAATCACTAGATTATTTCAATCTCCCATGTCTTCAACTTCAAAACCCATATCCAAAATCATCAAATCAAACTCCTATAAATACTACCTCTGGAAATCATAATAATCAATGTTGGTTGAGAGAAAGATTTAAAATAGGTCTCCACTAAACATTCCAGTGGTGGTAAGAAATGAGAAGTGGACCATATCATACCGTTCCTCATCGAACATATAAACACCCTATATACAACACCAAAGCCAAACCTAAAATGCATCCACACGCTATACAACCTCAATATCCGGTCTAAGGCCTCGAGCTCTGGACCAATCCAGACCCAAAGATAATATAGAGAAACATCTTCCAAAATACCAAAATGCATCCGGTAAAATCAAGAAACCTCCAACTACACAACATACCTAGATCAAATACTCTTTCTCACCATACCACATCTGGACTTAATCTGGAACAAAGGATTTGACATCAATGAAAACATATAATGTAATGCTAACAATCTCCTCTTTGTCATTGATGGCAACATGTATCAACAACAACAATATGACAAAAAGAAAAAGATCTTCATTGCATAACCTTCTCTCTCAACCATCACTCTCTCCCTCTTTGACAACAATGACAAAGGTGGACAAAACTCCCCCTAAAAAGCTCACTCCTTCTCCCCATGAGAGGAAGCACACTAGCATTAGTCTAGAAAATAATATACATGTTTCTCACTAGACCAATGGACACCTGAAATGCATATTATTTAAAATTGGTAGGGGGTAATACCCCTAACTTCCACCAGAGATACTCAAAAGTATCTTTGCATAATGCCTTAGTGAAAATGTATACAATCTGCTCTTTTGTGGGAACATACTCAAGTCTGACCTCATTATCTAGAACTTTTTCCCTCAAGAAGTGATACCTGATAGATATATGCTTTGTTTTGAAATGTTGTACCAGATTCTTTGAAATGTTTGTTGCACTAGTATTGTCACACATGATTGGAATGGGGTCATAAAACTTTACACCAATGTCCTTCAAAGTCTGTTGCATCCATAAAATCTGAGTACAACATAAAGATATTGCAATTTACTTTTATTCTATCATAGATAAGGACACATAATCTTGATTCTTTCTTGACCAAGCAACTAACTGGGAGCCAAGGAAGAATGATCCTCCACTTGTGCTTTTTCTATCATCAACACTTTCGGCCCAGTTTGCATCTGTGTAAGCTGTGAGGTTAAAATATGAGTTCCTGGGATACCACAAACCAAATTATTTCATACCTTTGACATATCTTAATATCCTCTTTACTGCTTCAACATGTGATTCTTTCAGTTCTTGCTAAAACCTTGTTGCCAAACATACTGCGTACATGATATTCAGTCTGGTAGTAGTCAAATATAACAGTCCTCCAATCATTGACCTATACTAACTTGCATCTACCTTTGGTGATTTATCATCTTTATTTAACTAACATTTGGTAGTCATAGGTGTACATACCAGGTTGGAATTATCCAACCCAAACTTCTTCAACAACTCTTTGACATACTTAGACAAAGAAATGAAAATTCCTTTATCATTCTCACCAATCATGGACATTTCAAATTATTTATGCATATCAACAACAAATATTTTGCACATGCCTTCATTGTTAGGCCCAATATGGAAAGCTAATGTACTAAGAGGGGAGGGGTGAATCAGTACTTCAAAAATTTTCTTCAATAATAACTTTACTATTATGCATAAACCAAATAGTGCAGTAACATAATATAAAGCTAAAACAAATAGATAACAATCATACATGTTCACTCCATAACACATATATTTTGGTTACGCAGAAACTCTTGGTTAGACAGAAAACCTGCGGTGGGGATGGCACCCATAACTTCACTACTGCAATAATAAAGAGTGCTCGATTAGAGCTACATGTTTAGCTATTTCTGATAGCTTACCCTATTAGGAGTAACAAGATCTGTTAGATCTACCTTGCTAAAGGATTTTACAACACTTAAACTAAATGTTGCACCTGGTTAGAGGCTTTACAATTTATAGACTTCATTAGAGTCTTTTACCCTATTAAAGGTTTCTCTTACAACTTCAAAATATTACAATAAATTATTACAAATATCTGTAACTTTACATCTGGAATGTTATAGCAGATTCTATATGCTCAGAATAGATTACCTTGCTTATAGCATACCTCAGTAACCCATATAGTAACTCGATAAACCCTTCTGTTTACTCTGTTCTTTAACTGTTCTCTAAAATCCTTCTTGGTGACCTCTGTGTCTCTGTAACAGTCATAACACTTAGTGCTTCTCCATGTCTTGCTTCATATATCTCTATATCTTCTTTTCTGTCATGCTACATGTATTTTTTTGATCTTAATCCATGTTGTATAAATAGATCTCTTATGATGGTGATTCTTTCATTGCTTCGATCTTACAAACATGTTTTATCGAATGAATAACCATGCAAAATATTTCATTGGTTAGATGACCTCAAAATCATACACAATCTTTAAGTGCAATTTCCAATGTGATAACGGTTAGATGTTCCTCGATCTTGTAACACGTTTTCATATGTATGTCCAGGTTCAATGAATCTAGTAACACGTTTCACTCAGTGTATAACAACTTGGTGTGTCATCTTTGCTACTTGGTAGACATGAAATGATACTCGGTAGACAACTCGGTGTATACTACGTTTTGAGACTACTTTCTTCAATAACCGACTAGACTGTTCATACCAACTGAATATCTTGATAGAGATAACCGACTAGAGTATATAGAATAACTTTGAACATAAAACTAATGGCAACTTGATAAGTAGTAACAATCTCCCCTTTTGACATTGTAGCGTCGTAAATTGTACGCACTTGCTAAGGCAGTACAATTTCACACCTAGTTTAGCACCCGCCTTGGCGCGGTTTGCATTTTGCATTGAATTTCTCCTTTAGCACTTAATTAAATCAAATTAATTAGGTCAAAGGTCCTATTTCATCATCCTTCACGTCATAAATTTGGGCCCTTTCATTAAAGTGTGCCCCTTTTCATGTTATTCCTCCAATACATCATCTAATCAAAAACCCTAATTAAGTCCTATTTTGAACTTGGGGGCTTGATTTCAGGGGTCAAAACATCTCAAAATCACCTGTAACTTCGGGATTCTTGAGCATATTCAAGTGTATCACAAACTTTACAATGAAGCTATAATGATAAGGTTATTCAACGTTCCTTCTCAGTGGGTGACTTAGTGCTCTATGAGAATCAGCGCAAGGTGAATGCCTTACTTGAGGAAAAGGGAAAATTTAGTCCTAATTGGCTTGGACCGTACATTGTTATTGAAGATTATGGATCAGGTGCTTACAAAATAGCGGGTGTAGATGGTACATCTCTTAAAGACCCTATAAACGCTATGCACTTGCGTAGATACTATGCTTAATTCCTCATTCCTTATCATTCATCTATTTCCTTTCTCACTTCTTCAAAATTGGATAATATGTTAGCATATCTTTGTTAGAGAAAATGGAATTAAATGATGTTTTATTTAATCTATATTGCTTCGTTCCTGACAAGCGTGTTTCTTTACTTTATGGTTTGTCTTGAATTCATTTTATGTAAATTGCAAAAGATTTACATTTTTCATTATGTTGGCATATTATACAATATCTTTATGTGTTAAGTTGAATCGTGTCATGTTGTGTTTAAATTCAAATTAAATCACATTATTTATATGATTCTTAGGCTTGACACATATTTTTCTTCCCTATCATCAATGTAGTACTTGATTAAATATTTTAATTAAGTCACACATGTATCAATTTAATCATGGAGCATTGAGAAATCAATCACATGGAAATTAAATTCAGAACATACATGTTCATCTACCAAATGTATTAACTTTAATCAAAATACACATTGTTTTTAGACATTAAAGATAACACGTTTTAGACAAAGAACCATGTATATATATATGTGTGTTGATCAATATACAAAGGTAGGTCACTACACATCCAAAATGTGACCTACCCTACATCATAAGATCATCTCCTATCCCTAGGGCTGGTGGCTGGAGAGTGACGACTAGAAGCTCCCTTTTGATCCGGCTATGCAGGTGGACCCATAGGGGTATACCGTGATATAGATCATGAATGGCTCTGAGAGGAACTCCTACGATCCCTATCCATAAGGATCACGTGATACGAGGTAGCCTCAGCCTGAGCTGCTGCTAGATCACGCTGTGCTCACTGAAGGTCCTCTAATAGAGCTCACTCTCTCTCCCTCCATATCTCTACTTCTACTCAAAATGGAGAAAATAAATCATCATGCCGACCCGCGTTCCCTTGAGGTCTATAAGCAACCTACGAGGAACTAGGGATCTGCGCCATCGTGGAGATATCTATCACTGCTTGCTAGATCAGAGAACGCCACTCCTACACATTAGCTGTAGCAGTAGAATAGATCATGTATTAGTACCATTTTATATCATCAAAATATCAATCAATCAATTTAAACCTACTATACCTGGATCTCCCTCATGCCAGTAGTGATCGTGATATGGTAGCATCTGTGACTGGGAATTACTAGGCTCCCCACGCTCAAATAATTTGTGCACGATGGGTGTAGGCTGGCCCGTACTAGAAACAGGTCTCTGTATCGCCTCGTGTTCCCCCTTTTGGGGAATAAGAGGAGGATCCAGGGCTATGGTATCATCTCCTGAATGGTGGGGAGCGGCATTTGACCCCTCCTCATCATCTCTATCCTCATCCTCATCCTTGTCTGCATCCTCACTTGCATCCTCATTCTCCTCATCTATATCTGTGTCATCATCCTCCTCCTCCTCAGCACTAGGCTGATCCTCTATGGGTGGATCAGGATCTCCTACCTCCTCATGACCCTCTCCCTCCTCTGACCTAGATCCCTGATCCTCATCTCGGTCTCCATGTCTCCATGGGCTTGGATGGCCTGTCGGGTGATCTGGTGGAAAGATAGGCCCTGGGTATGATCTCATAAACCATGAGAGATACTTGCGCTGTGCCCCAGGATCTGCAGCATAATCAATGACCACATCCTGGTCAGACCCCTCTACATCTGTGATCTCGATATCATCTATCATAGGTCTCGCTACTGCTCTGGGTCTGGGAAGGACTCATGAGTGTCGAGTGTAGATGGGCACATCCACTGGAACACACTTCTCTAGCCCAAACTGCCTCCATACTCAGTCAAAGTAGAATGGGACTATGATGTGTGGATATCGCCCTCTTAGTAGGCAGTTCCTCTGTAAACATGCTAACTGTCTCTCCATCCCATCCCATCTGTGCATCCACAGATATGGTCTCCACATAGTCACCTCAGCTGTCAATCTATCAAATGTCACTCTCCAATACAGTAGATCTCCAAATCTCCACTCGCTGGTAAGTGGATAAGCAAATACCCTAGGTCGCTCACTAGCCGCACTCATCGGATAGCCGACAGGCCTGGTGCATGTAAAGTGCTCAAATATCCACACCTGCAGAAGTGTGCATGTCATCAAGCTGCAACCCTGTCCGAAAACATACTCCTCGAGGTCATGATAGAGATGTACAAGCATACTCCGACCCTAGGCATATACTCTCCCGTGTCTCTCCATAGCCCTGATGCACCATTTGAGATCCCCATGCATGTGTGTACCTCGCCCATTAGGGCAGACAGCTAGTGCAATGATGGCTATCATAAGACGTCTCATGAGGGGCACCTCTCCTGTAGGATGTAAGAGCCAACTGACCATGATACGACCTCTTGTCTCACTCGGCATGACTCTCCCTATGCAATATACCTGCTCCCTCTGATGATCCTCTACTGACCGATCGGTCGCATATGTCATGGTAGCTCCTCTGATTGGTAGGCGAAGAATGCGATACACATCCTCAAGTGTCACTGTCATCTCCCCTACTAGAAGCTGGAACGTGCATGTGTCAGGATCCCATCGCTCCATGAGTGCCATCAGCATCGTGAGATGAAATCGAATGGCTGGCATAAGAATCATAGACCACAAACCTACTATCGACAATGTGTCTCTCTCTGCCTGAGTAAGCCGGGGAATCTGATCTCGCAAACTGTGAAGAATCTGCCCTGCCATATGCTCTCTCATGTATGGGAGACCCTACAACACAAAAACATAACTATAATCAGTACTCAATCATCAAAATCATTTATGCAAACTGTCGAACATCGTATTCTAACCCTGGTATCTCTCGCCAAGTCCTGATTGGGACCATGGCGCCCTGTCAGGGACCATGGCGCCCTGTCAGGGACCATGGCACCCTGAAGGGACCATGGCGCCCCACAGGGACCATGGTACCCTGAGGGGACCATGGTGCCCCACAGGGACCATGGCGCCCTGTGTGGGACCCACGGTTAGATTCCAGGGCCTGCAAACGATCACAGAAAGTCAAATGCAGAAAATCAAAAGTCAACGTTCAGTCAACTCACCTCGTCCAGTTGCTCGTCATCGATCACGGCTTGTCGCAGGATCTCAATCCTCGTGGGATGCTCCGGTCATCGTGAAGGCATGATGATGGCTATGTGGGCTCCGCTACAATAGACAATATTTAGAAATCAACAAAGTGACAAATGCAAATGTCACTTTCAAGGTATATACTTTCATTCCTTTACATTTACTTTCAAAACTCTAATTTTCCTCTATCACTCATTTCATCATAACTTGAGTTTGGGAGATGCAATTTTTGAACCGTTTGTTGTGTGGGAATCGTATTTTCATTCCCCTACTCTTGGGATGTTCCAAAAAGTGCTCTGATGAAGCCTTTTCAGTGAACATCCCTCATCAATACTCTCTTACATAATTTATCGTAAGTAAACATGCTACCCAGTTTCACCTCCCTAATAAGCAAGTTGAAACAGGGGGGGCATATAGCTACTCACAAATTTCATCACTTTCCTTAGTAAGCATTAGGTGATTTTGTGATCTAACATGTGTTTTGTAGGGTGCGGTTCCTAACTGTGTACTGCAGATACCGCTGGGGGCTTCGTCCGACAACTTATGGATATATCCTTTTTCAAATGATGTTTACTTTCTGTACTTTAGCTTGCATATGCACGTAGTACTCATATGACCACTAAAGTGGGGGCTAAATGTAGCGTCGTAAATTGTATGCACTTGCTAAGGCAGTACAATTTCACACCTAGTTTAGCACCCGCCTTGGCGCGGTTTGCATTTTGCATTGCATTTCTCCTTTAGCACTTAATTAAATCAAATTAATTAGGTCTAAGGTCCTATTTCATCATCCTTCACATCATAAAGTCGGGCCCTTTCATTAAAGTGTGCCCCTTTTCATGTTATTCCTCCAATACATCATCTAATCAAAAACCCTAATTAAGTCCTATTTTGAACTTGGGGGCTTGATTTCAGGGGTTAAAACATCTCGAAATCCCCTGTAACTTCGGGATTCTCTCTAAATCATCATATCTGACGGCCCTGAAAATTTGGTGAAAAGTTGCCGGGACCATGGCGCCCGGAGTGCACACGGTCCCAGACATTTTTCCCAAAATTTTAGGAGCATGATCCAATCATAAAATAAAGCTTAACCTCAAGAAATTGGTGGGAGATTCAATCTCTAGGTTGGCCAAAAGACGAAATTACGACCTAGGGTTTCATACATAAGAGCTCTCTTTCTTCATTTGAAGGGATCCGAATTTTGTTTTCAGGAACCTCATATGCAGCGAAAGAGCAGATCTTTGAAGACTTCAACAACATTCAACATCCCCCTATCAAGCATTTATCAAATCCATTCATGCATTTAGGGCTTGGAAGACATTGAAGAACAATAGGAGATTACCGACTGAAGATTGGCTTGAACCTCTCCCTTGGGGGTTGGGTATGATTTCATGTTGTTTTCATGTCTTTGCATAAGCTTCAATATCTCATTTATTCATGCTTTAGATCACTTTGCATCTTGATTTAGAGCATTTACATTATCATTTACAAGCAATTAGGGTTTACTTTCTAGGTTGCTCTAGTTTGCTTACTTGCATTTTAGATCTTGCACACACACAAGGTCTGCACACACATTACTTTTACAATACAACTTGGCTATTCATGGAGGTGGAAATCATTGAAGCGGGGGTTTGACTAAGGCAAAACCCTATATAGCCACCCAAACACCTTTTTCAGATACAAGTGCAGGTTTCGGGACTCAGACGACGCCGCAGGTTGCAGATCCAGGAAAAGCAGGTCGAGACAACACCCCACACCAAATTGCAGAGCAAAATACTAGGACAGGGGCGTGGGGTGCCCTGGTCCTGCCAGGACAGGGGTGCTGGGCACCCTGGTCCCTGGGACAGAGGCGCTGGGCACCCTGGTCCTCCTGACAGACAGCATTTCAGATAGTTTTCCAGAGTGCAAAACAGCAGTTTCAGGTGTAGTTCCGTGACAGAATCAGGACAGTGGCACCCGCGCCCCCGTCCCGAACATTTTCAGTCAAATTTTGACTCTGGGTACGCATCTGCATTCTTGTTTTATCCTTGTGTTTATAGCTTTCCATTGTTTAAGTTCAATTCTGCATATCTTGTTGTTAGCTCATACTTGCATTTTAGGGTTAGGAATTGAACTTGCATAATCTTACCTTTCAATTACAACAAAGGAATAGAAATCCTAATAGGTAGCCCATGGTCTCTCTTTCACAAAAAGAAGTAGCCAATTGTGTGATACCTCTAGGCTCTTTCATATTCCATAATGTGTGTCAAAAGGTAGGATTAGGGCATGATAACCTAGTCTTGCTTTTTCCCCCACACAGACATTAGTTGAGATGTTTGACAAAAACTACTTTCAAAGTTATAACTCAATAATCTATATACTTGCAAAATGTGGCTATACTAACAGTATATACAATATTCAATGAAATAGTAAATCCATATATACCCCCCTTATCGGTATACTTGTACAAAACTCTGATTTTGCATGCTTGGTGATCAATGTTCTATGTGTTGTTCTCTTGATCCTTGCTTACTGTCTTGTTTACTACTCGGTTCACTGCTCTTGGATACTCTACTTTCTCTACTCGGTATACTCCCCTTGTATACTATACTCCTTTTGTTTGATACTTTGAATACTACATTCCCCCTGTATACTCCTTTTGTTTGATACTCCCCCTGTATACTATACTCCTTTTGTTTGATACTTTGAATACTACATTCCCTCAATACTATATCACTCCCCCTTTTTGACAAAGATCAAAACTTAATTACCATTCAGGGGTGGTAACTGGTCAAAAATGGATTTGTACTTGGTCCGTGCTTTGGTGAGAGTGATAGAGAGTGCAATCTTTACACTGTCCATTAAAGAATTATGTTCTTGAATATCAGCCAATAATGATATTAAGCCATCTAGAGTGCTTCCCTCTTGTGTAGTAGATAAGGAGGTGGCTCGGTTGATCTGTTCTTGGATGGATGAAAGATGAGGAAGGAATAATGTCTGAAGTGTCATTATGTCCATCCTGATCTTGTGTTCTTCATTTCTTAGGTCCAATTGTTGAGCCATGAGCTGTTGTAACCTTGTATAGAAATTTTGAACTGAATTTGGCTCTGTGGTCAACTTATTTGAGAGATCAGTGATCTCTTTCTCAATTGCCTCTGTTTTATTCTTAATGGCTTTAATGAATAAAGAAAATGTGCAGAGTTTCTGAAATAAATAAAGAATGTGCTTGAGTTGAGGAGTCAACTCAGCAATAAATTTGACAAGTTTAACTTTGCCAATAGCTATAGCTTTCTATACCTCTTCTATTATTTTTGTAGTGAGCTCTTTGTCTTTTAGCTTGCTCAAATACTCTGATGCATCTACTCCAGATGTCTCTATCTTTTTTAGGAGTTCATGTAGTTGAATGTGGATGGCTGCATCTATTGACACTGTAGCTTTAGGTAGCATATCTATTAAGAGTGCTTTCACCTTCTGAAGTACCTTATTTTTCTTTTGAATCACCATTTGCTTCTCTTGTTCGGCCTTTGCTTTGCATAGTTCACTGAAATCAATGAGTGCTTGCCCCTTTAATTTTGATATATCTACATTGGGCAACACTATTGGTTTTGACAAATCAACTTTAAAACTATACTTTTTCATCTTCTTTTCTTTACCTTTCACTGATGGAACTAAGACAATGGCTTGTGAGGCTTGATGACCCTCGGTAGGTTGCTTAGTAGAGGCAACACTTTGATCGGTTTCTTTAGCCTCTGTAGTGTCCTTTGGTGTCTCGGTACTTGGTTTCTTAGTTGCAACATTTGTAGTGTTGGAAGGTGCTTAAGATGTCTATTCTTCAGTAGTACCTTCTCCTGCTATAGACTTGTGACCTTCGGTGCCTTGATCCATGTCATGAGGGGTTTTGGTTGAGACAGGTTGTTTGACCGCTAGGTAAGGCTAAACTTGTTCCAAGACTGATTCACTAGATACAAGTTTTGCATATGCATTGCCTTCTATAATTTCCTGTTCTGGTGCCTCTGTATCCATGACATCTTCATCTATTTGAATGGTGTCAGTAGGGTCTTGCGTGGTAACATCAGGATCTTGCTCGGTGACATCAATAATTTCAACTATAGCTTGCTCACCAGCGTCCTTGTTTTTAAAGATTTCCTGCCACTTTGCTTTTATCTCATTTTCAACTTCAATATACAACCCATTCATCAGTTTTAAGGCTCTTTGTTTGACAAGAAACTTTGAGTTGTAGGTTGTTAGATGTTCTTTTATTTCAGCTACTGACATGTCAAGAAAGAGATGAACCAGACTTCTTTTTCTGATATGTTTCTCTGAGTCCATTGCATACTTCCACCTATTATCAATATGCAAATAAAGTTCATTTGGAAGTGACTTAGCTAGTTCCAATGGAGCCAACCGGAATTTTAGAAGTGTGCAGATGACAGCTTCTTCAATTTGTCTCTTCTCATCATTATTTCTGGTTTCATATTTAACATATCTAAATGATCCAAATCCTCCATATTCTTTTAGATTAGCACAAAAGTTTTCAACACTATGTACATTTACCTTCTTGCTTTTGACAATCTGAAATTTGCTTGCATCCTCTGATTCGGTATCACTAGACTCTTTTGCCAAAATGAGTCTCTAAGTAGATTTCTTGTAGGTTTTTGTTACCTTGGGAATAGTAACACTCTTTGTTTTCTTACTCGATGAAGCTACAAATGCTATAGTGTTAGGTCGCCTTGGAGGTGGAATCAGTGAGGCCTTTGATGTGTCCTGTTTCTTTCTCTTCAACACTTTTCCCTTAGGCAATTTGGTGCTCAATGTTATAGCTGCCTCTTGTGCTTCAGATTCCTCTTCGGTAATGGCAATGGTGCCTTTGACAGGTGTAAAGGGAAGAGTCTTCTCTGAATTTCTCTGATAATGCCTTTATCATCTTTGTTGCCTTTCTTGTAGTTTTGGGTACTACAATGCTCATTTTTACTTTTTCCTTTACTTCTTCATAGGTTCCATACCTCAACTCGGTAGCATGTCTTGGCAATGTAAGAAATGCATCAATTTGTTGTTGTGTGATGTCAAAATCATTCTCATAACCCATCGGTGACAAAGATTGAGTTCTTGGTTCCACAACATTCACATAACAGTAATCAGTGTCAACTTCAAAACATATGTCATTTTTGTATTTCTCCACTAGCTGGGGTGGAATCCGGCACCTGTTATGCATTTTCTCTTGGAACTTACTAAATTAATCATCCATAATATCATTGAAACTATCACCTAACTTCTTAATGAAGTCATTGATCTGATGGGTGATTGGTCGGTGTAGTTCCCAAACAACTTTACCAATTGATGGAAAGGATTTTTCAAAATAGAAAAACATGCATACAAGTAATGATCCAAACTTTAGTGTATTAGCCGAGTTGTTTTTCTTCAGCTTCATGATGGTGTTCATATTCTGAAACAGGTTCTTCAACAATACCTCACATAGATCAATTTTCATTCCCTTTTTCACAATTTTGTATGCTAGGTCTACTGTTGCATAGGGTACACTATTTTCCCTTGCTGATTGGAAGAAACAGTGACCCATTACTCTAATGGCAAATTTTAGTTCTTCATCTGTGACATTGTTCAATTTCTATCCTCTGCAATCTGATTACACTCCGGTTAAATTGATCAATTCCTTCTGTGATATCATCTTTTGGGCTTGGGCATGATCATAAATAGGGTAACCAGTAATCAGATGAATGATTTCCTTGGTAAGCTTAAACGGTTGCTCTTCTAGCCACATGAAATCATCATGAACTCTGCTCAGAACAAACTTGACCCACTATGGTTTGAACACACAGGGATAGGTTAGGACTTCAGTTAATCCATTGATCTTAATGTGCTCATACTTTCTATTCAATTTACCATTTGTGCATAATTCATCATAGGTGTCTTTAATTTCAACATGACCGAGTTCTTCAACACGACATTCGGTGAAGAATCTCACATCCTCGACTAACAACACTCTATTCAGGATGAGTGAAAAAGCGGTTTTGTCATCCGGTTCAGATGCAACTTTGGGAGTCAGAGTATTTTAGTGAGGGCTTCTCTACATTCTTGACAACAATGGGATCTTGGATCTTAGGTGCCATTTTAGATTTCAGATAAAAGCTAACAAAAGATCCTTAGGGTTTTAGGATTTCAAACAGCAGACGCTTCACACTTAGCAAATAATAGCAATTTGATAAGATCGGTAAACTAGCTTAACAATGCGTTGAGATTGATGTAAATACCTTGAATTTTCTTTGTAGGAGGTTTGATCGCTTTAGATTCACTTTGCTCTGTTCTCTCAAAAACTTGGTGAGTTGAAAATGACCGCGAAAATTATTTTAAGTACACAATATGCCTTATCAGGCTCCATGTGGGTTAGGTCAAAAACATTAAATGCACTCGTTCCACTAAACCTTCTTTCCTTTTTCCGCTTTAACCGAGTAACCAAACTTCCTTCATTCATTGACTTGATAGGCTTCCTGTATTCACCGACTTGACAAGTTTCTTGTATTCACCGACTTGACAGTTTCCTGTAAAGTGCTTTAAAATACTTTGATAGAATTTCAAACTTACTATTACATCTTACTTATGCAGATTTGAATTAAGTACATAATAAAATAGGAACTGTTAAGATTTAACCTTGGGATAATGCAGTCCCTTCATACCTTTACCAATTAATTTGGAATAGGTGCACCTAACTCGGTAGGTAAGGTTCTTTTTTCATTTGACACAATCTCCTTCTTTTTCAAAATCATCTTCAATTTGTCTTTTATTTCTTCAGTGTCTTTTTTAGGTTGATCTCTACAATCTCCAGCTAAGTGTCTAACTTTGTGACAATGAAAACATGCCATACTAGGATTTCTCCATGATCTTCGGTTGTACATCCCAGACCTTATAAAATAGTTGGCACTTATATGTTCAATCTTCCACAACATTCACACCATATCCTTGCATCATAATCCCATGGTACTGCAGAATATTGTCGGTAAGGATTTGTGTGAGTTCGGTAACCTCTAGCATTTGCTCAGTGTCCATACCACATATAGTTCTTTTGCTTAAACCAACACTTCTCAGTACTATGTCCATATCTATTGCAGTTTTTATAAAACCCTTTGAATTTTGCCTTCTGATAATTCTTAATAGACTTTTTCCTACATTGATTAGATGTGTGACCATATTTATTGCAACTGTAACAATAACTATCGAACTTAGTGACATTCGGTTGCTTACCTTTTCTAATTTGGCACATGTTGGCAGTATGACCTTGATTTCCACAGTAGTTGCAAATAGGCTTCTTTCCTTTGATGTTCTTCTTGTTTCCAGCTTGCTTTGATGATTCTCCTCTCTCGATAGTATGAATTCCCTTTTTGGTAGAGTCTTTTCCTTTGTAACCGAGTCCTACATCTTTGTTGGGTCTTCTTGTATTCAGTTGCTCATCCAATATCTTTGATGCTTCATAACTCTTCTTCAGTGTTTCTTTGGATTTCTTCTTTGTTTCAAGTTCATCGGTCAACCTTGATACTTCAAGTTTCAATGCTTGATTCTCATCATCCTTCAAAATTGCTTCATGATGTGCATAACCTAGTTGATCTGACAGATTTTGTTGAATTCCAGCCATCCTTGTGATTTCATCATTCTTATCAGATACTAAGATTTCAAGTTGTTGTTTCTCTCTTTGTAGATCTCTTACTTTATCCTCGACTATCCTTAATGCATCAAGATTTTTAGTCATCTATGTGCTGAAATGTTCATGTTCTCTTTTCATTTCTTTTAGTTGATCAGCTAGTGCTTTGTTCTTTTCTCTCAATACTCCAATCATTTCTTCAGTTTCTTCAGATATACTATTCTCAAATGATGTCTCAATTTGTTCCACTAACTCTTGAGAGTCCTACAAATCAGATAATCTTCTTCTTACTTTTAGAGATTTTTGCATTTGTCTTTGCATGTCTGCAATCACTTGATTAGCATGATCCAGCTCTTCTTACAGATACACAATCCTCCAAGATTGTTTATACCCTTCCATTGATAAGATCTTTCTCTTTAGGCAGTTAAACCCTTTACCAAGATTGAAGCTCTGATACCAATTGTTAGGCCCAATATGGAAAGCTAATGCACTAAGAGGGGAGGGGTGAATCAGTACTTCAAAACTTTTCTTCAATAATAACTTTACTGTTATGCATAAACTGAATAGTGCAGTAACATAATATAAAGCTAAAACAAATAGATAACAATCATACATGATTCACTCCATAACACATATTTTGGTTACGCATAAACTCTTGGTTAGAGAGAAAACCTGCGGTGGGGATGGCACCCACAACTTCACTACTGCAATAATAAAGAGTGCTCGATTAGAGCTACATGTTTAGCTATTTCTGATAGCTTACCCTATTAGGAGTAACAAGATCTGTTAGATCTACCTTGCTAAAGGATTTTACAACACTTAAACTAAATGTTGCACCTGGTTAGAGGCTTTACAATTTATAGACTTGATTAGAGTCTTTTACCCTATTAAAGGTTTCTCTTACAACTTCAAAATATTACAATAAATTATTACAAATATCTGTAACTTTACATCTGGAATGTTATAGCAGATTCTATATGCTCAGAATAGATTACCTTGCTTATAGCATACCTCAGTAACCCATATAGTAACTCGATAAACCCTTCTGTTTACTCTGTTCTTTAACTGTTCTCTAAAATCCTTCTCGGTGACCTCTGTGTCTCTGTAACAGTCATAACACTTAGTGCTTCTCCATGTCTTGCTTCATATATCTCTATATCTTCTTTTCTGTCATGCTACATGTATTTTTTTGATCTTAATCCATGTTGTATAAATAGATCTCTTATGATGGTGATTCTTTCATTGCTTCGATCTTACAAACATGTTTTATCGAATGAATAACCATGCAAAATATTTCATTGGTTAGATGACCTCAAAATCAAACACAATTTTTAAGTGTAATTTCCAATGTGATAACGGTTAGATGTTCCTCGATCTTGTAACACATTTTCATATGTATGTCCAGGTTCAATGAATCTGGTAACACGTTTCACTCGATGTATAACAACTCGGTGTGTCATCTTTGCTACTCGGTAGACATGAAATGACACTCAATAGACAGCTCGGTGTATACTACGTTCTGAGACTACTTTCTTTAATAACTGACTGGACTGTTCATACCGACTGAATATCTTGGTAGAGATAACTGACTAGAGTATATAGAATAACTTTGAACATAAAACTAATGGCAACTTGATAAGTAGTAAAATTCATCTCCTCTAAAGACTATATCATCAACATATATTACCACAAATAGAATTTTACTTGAATTTATCTTGACATACAAGTTGTTGTCTACTGAACCCTTATGAAATCCTTAATTAGTTACATACTTGTCTAACCTTCTATACCAAGCTCTAGGAGCTTGTTTTAGTCCATACAAAGCCTTTTTCAATCTGCAAATAATGTTTGGATCATCCTTCAACTTGAATCATTCTAGTTGTTCAATGTAAACCTCTTCTTTCCATTCTTCAATCAAAAATGCTGATTTCACATCCATCTATTAAACTTTGAAGTCCTTGAATGCTACAAATGCTAGGAATATCTGGATTGCCTCCATTCTTGCAATTGGGGCATAAGTCTCATCAAAGTCAATTCCTTCAATCTGAGTGTATCCTTTGCAAACCAACCTTGCTTTATTCCTTACAACCTTTCCATCTTCACCTAGCTTGTTTTAGAATACCGATTTTGTACCAATCACATTCTTGTCTTCTGATCTTCTGACTAGTTCCCATGTCTAGTTTTTCTCAATTTGATCTAGTTCCCCTTTCATTGCCTTCATCCAATTCTAATCACTACAAGCTTCTTCTACTGTCTTTGGCTCAGTCTCAAATAGAAAACACAACAAGACCTATTCTTGTGTTATTTTTCTCCTTGTGATAACACCTTTGCTCTTATCTCTAATGGCTTTTTCTTCTGAATTATTCTTCTTGACATAACTTGGAGTCTTGGATGTAGATGCCAGAGCATCTTGATCACTAATTTCTTCACTCCCAGTTTCTTCCTTCCTTTCCTTTTCTCCAGATTCATATGATTCATATCCTTCTTCTATCTCTAACTCCCTTGAAGTATTATCATCAACTTTTACACTTGCACTTTCAACAATCTTATTCAATCTTTTGTTGAAACATTGATATGCTTTTCTTTTCATCGAATAACCCAAGAAGGTGCCTTCATCTTCTCTATTGAAAAACTTTCCAAGATTATCCTTGTAGACACCTAAAATTGTCATGTCTAATTAAATAAATATTTTATTTATTTAATTATCTAAGCCTAATTCTTCTATTAATTAAATAAATATTTATTTATTTAATTAATTCATTTATCCTCTTCTAGCCTTATTTCTCATTTAAATAAATACATTTATTTATTTAAATTATCCTTTTCCTAAATTAAATAAATATTTTTATTTATTTAATTATCCTACTTATTCTATTAATTAAATAAATCTTTATTTATTTAATTAGTTCATTAGCTTTTTCTACCTATGACACATGTCATTCATCTCTTAATTCATACACTACCTACCTCTTTCATTATTTTGGTATTTCTTTTACCTACCCTCTAATCTTAGCCGACCTCTCTTTTTACACCTCTCAATCTTATCCCTCCATTTCATATTGTGTCTTCTATTTAAGGAGATGCTTTCTTCATTGTCAAACCCTAATGACTGATTTTGGAGCACTTGGCTACACTACAATCCTACTTGCAACCACATTCCGTTCTTTGTTGAGCTCTTGTGCATATAAAAATCTGAGAGCAAATATATCAAGCAAGATCAATGGAGATAGGAAGAATGGAGATCAAAACCCTATTGGACATGTGATGGTATAATCTTTGTGATTTTGAATTATTTGCATTGTCTTAGGTAATCTTCATATGTTATGGTGGATCTTTATTGATTGTTAGGCTAGGGTTTGGTGGTTGAATTCATTTAGCCTTTCAATATTGTTATTATTGTTATCCATTTTTCACCGTATACATTTTGGCACGCCCGGTGGGACTCTTGTCCCTTTGCATTTAACATTTTTGTTGTAGATTTCGTATTTTTGAAGTTGCAGATCAGACAATTTTTGACGACATTTTAGGTTTTTCCGTGTCTGCGAGCATTCGGATCGCGTTTTTGTGTTTCAGAAGCGTCTGCAATATCTTGAATCGCATCTGTGTTTTTGCCAGATTTTATTTTTGCAGGTTTCTGGAACCGCATCTGTGAATTAAAACCGCGTCTGTGATTGATCTTATCGCGTCTGCGTTCGGGAATAGCGTCTGCGGTATCCAAGCGCGTCTGTGCATTACAGAACCGCGTCTGTGTCATACAGACGCATCTGTGTCTGGTATAACTGTGTCTTTGTTTTCTATTTTGCAAATTTGTCAATTTTCTTTGATTCGGGTTTTCGGATTTTGTGCTTAGAGTTTCAGATCTGGTTTATTTTCGGCTAACCCTTGCAGATCTAGCTAACCAAGTTTGTGCAGCTTGCTTTGGAGGCAAAAAAAAATGTTTTTGTTGAAGGCCCCTTTTTCACAAAGTCTTTTGGGTTTTCTAAAATTTACCTAACTTGTGTGCTTGCAGGAAGGGGTGATCATTTGAAACAACCCAAACTACTAACAATTTTGTTGCAGGGCCTTAGCTAGGGTTTTGTAGTTTTGTTGTGTGCCTTGTTTTCATAGATTAGCAAACACTTCCATTGGTGCACTAAAATTGAATCATTATCTTTTGTGTCTTGAGCAATTGGCTCTTTTTGTTTAATCTTTAGAGGGCCTGTCTTCCCGTGTGGTCATTAGGACTACTAGTGAGAAGAGAACGACCCAAGTGGTAGCGAGGAAAACCCACCTCTTCCGAACCACTATAATCAAATGTATTCATGGTGAAAACTATGAATAACGTGTGCTGATTAGTTCATACCGACACTATGTCTCCCCATAAACCCGTTTGATCAAATTTATTTGATCATTTGTAGGGCGTAACCCCTACCGGCTGGGAGCCTTCTGTATTTACAGAGCTGAAAGTGCCGCATGTATGGCCACACGAGCAGATGCCCTTACTAGCACCTTTTTGTTTTAGAAGCCCAAATCCTTCTAGTTGTTGAGGCAGGAGGTCGGACCTCTGGTAGCGGCCCACACACATACGGTTCTTAGTAGAGATACAAAGTTCGCCATGGGGAGTTTTCATGGGGACTGATGCTTGGCTGACCTGAGAAGTGAGTGCCGAGGGTGGAGCCAGTGAGGTCAAGCATCTAAGTATCCGCTCTGAATAGCGTAGCCTCGGGGGTAAAACCCTATGTGGGATCAATAACTATTGTCTTGGCCAGCCCTAAGATTTGTGCTTGTCTTATGCTAAACACTCAAACATTCAAGACAAAACAACAAAACATTGTGTCTTTTGTGTCTTCAAGTGTATGCAAAACTTTTTACATCAAACAACACACTTGTGGAGTCTAAACAGTTTGCAAACATTGGGTCATCAAAATTGTCTCCTCTTGTCATGAAAAACAGTCAAACAGTCGGATTTGGTCACAACAAAACAACTTCACACATTGGAAAAATTGCACTAAGGTTACAGAAATGCGTCTATGTCTGTTTTAACCACGTCTGCGTCATATAAACGCGTCGGTGAAGGGCAGAATAGCGTCTGTGTTTTTAACAGAGAGGCGTCTGTGTCTGGTAACCGCGTCTGTGAAGTATACAGAGGCGTCTGTGTCAGGAATTGAAAACTTTAACAGTCCAGCGAACAAAGAAAATCAGTTTCAGAATACTTGAGCTTCCTAGGTTGTCTCTTCAGGTTTCATCTAGCATCCAACTTGTCCTAAGGTCTCATACAGTCCATCATTGCTTTACATCTCATTTTACATTCATACTTGTCTAAAAACTTGAGTCAAAAAGGTCACTTGCTTGTCCTCATCATACTTTTTCAACACACTACATACAACTACACTTTGCTAAGTGGTCCCTCATCAAGGTTTCTTACCTTTGGGTCTCATTTGGTCTTACTTAGAGTCAAGGTCAGCTTACCTCATCAAGGGAAACTATCCTCTCTTTGGAAGTCACACCTACTCTACTACTTACATACTTGGTCTTACACTTTGGACATTGCAAGTAAAACTTCGGATTCATTTGCACCCCATACAACTCTTGGTCTTCCATACTCTTGTCATTTTTCATCTAGTCTCTCACATATTGGTCAAACACCTAGTTCATGGTTGAAACCCGCCTTCAAAAATCTAGGAGAATAGCTAAAGAAGCTCAAGAATCCGTAAACATGAGTTCTTATGAGTATGACAATGATCTATTCTACAATCCTGAGCACACTACATTACCAAACATGAATGTTTATAGACATAATCCAAATGTGGAAAGCATAAATACTATAAACAACAATGCTACGCACAATGACAATGTTGACAATTCTTCAATACTATCAGCAGACATAGAAGAATCCATAATAAATCCTCAATTCAATAGATTGGTTGAAGAGATAATGAGGAGAGATCATCAATACTTTTTACACATGATGGCACAAAGTGGAGCTAAAATACCGCATGATTTTGACTTATCTCAACTTATAGAAAGTCGACCCTCACAGAAAACTCAACTCAACATGGATCAAAGGAGACCAAATAGTGGAGGAAATAGAGGACTGAATAATATGATGCCTGAGTCACCATCAGTTTTGCTTCAAAAACCAGCAATCCCACATACACAAGCTCAAACATATGATACTTACACTCAAAGACCATCATGGAGGCCTTATGCTCAAACACATGCTCAAGGTGTGGATCAATCAAAACAAGTGGATACTCAAGGACATCCTCAAAATTTTGACACAAGGAGACCTCATGTCAAAATTGGGGGCAACACAATGGAAAATGAAAGGCCTATTGAATATGGTTTATATACGCAAAATAGATATGGAGTCCCTCAACATGAAGTTATGCCAAGTGCTCCATATATACCACAACAATATAGACCTCCATATGGACATGTCTACGATCAGTATCATCCATACATGCAACAAGCTCCTCCTCAAATGGGCATTTCAAACATGGGGTATGCTACAAGAAATCAATCTCCTCCCAAGAATAATTTGGAGCAACAAATAAGAGATTTACAAAAGAAGATGGAGGACATGAGTACATCAAAACCTACATACACTATGAGAGATATATGTCCTTATCCCTTTGATAAGAGCATTCCAATGCCTCCATTTCCTCCACACTTTGTGACACCAAAATTTGACAAATATAGAGGGAGAGGAGACCCCAAGGCACACATACGACAATTCTTCACAGCTTGCATTGAGGTAGCGGCAGAAGAAACATACTTGATGAGGTTGTTCCCACAGAGCTTAGGCGATCAAGCTATGGAATGGTTTTCTCAATTACCTCCTGGTATTAAGTCATGGGGCGACTTAGCAGAGGCATTCATTCAGCATTTCTCTTACAATATAGAAACAAATGTCTCAGTTACTACCTTGTGCAATACGAAACAAAAGGAAGGAGAATCTTTCGCAACATTTTTACAGAGATGGAGAAACTTAGCTAGCAGATGCTCTTACGAAATCCCGCAAAAACAAATGGTAGAAATGTTCACCCAAAATGTTAACAAGGCTATTGGCTATGATCTCAGAAAAGCTTGTTTGTCTACATTCAAGGATGTTATTGAAAAGGGCCTAGCAACAGAAAAGGTCTTAATTGAACAAGGAATTATCAAGCTATTCAAAGAAAACAAAGAGGACTTTAAAGGAAAGGACAAACCAAAATTTTGGAACAAGAACAAGAACACAGTTAATGATGGTGTTGTTGATGCCAACACAGTGAGACCCAAGTTCGTCTTTTCTGGATCAAGTTCTACCAACAATCAGGTGAACACTCAAACAACTTCTAAACCGCGAAGGAAGTACACCCCATTGGGAGAACCACTTGAATCAGTATTCAAAAATCTTGTGGCAAACAAAGTGATCACAGTTCCAGATTTTCCTCCATATGAACCAAAGGTCAAACCAAATTGGTGGAATGATGATGAATTTTGTGAGTTTCATAAGAGCAAGGGTCATAAGACAAGTAATTGCCATCGATTGAAAAACATTGTGCAAGATCTCATTGATAGAGGTGACATTGAGATTGAGGGACATTCATCTAATCAAGAGCATGAGATGTTTAAGGAACCATTCCCAAAACATGACAAAGGAAAAGGCAAAGTCACAAATGATCAAGCCAATTACACTAGAGCACCTTACAATTATGATTCTACTATCAATCACATCTCGATGGACAATCATATTTCTACTATCACTATCAAAAACAAAAATCCTTAGAATCTTTCTCAGAGACCCAAGATTGTCCTAAAAGGTGTGGGATCTTCCTCCGAATCTACCTCTGAATGTCATGTTACAACCCATCGAGGTAAGATTACATTGCCAGGTACCTCCACTAAGAATACCAATCCTTTATCAATCAAGCCTGAGTACGACCTTGTAGAACAATTAGAGAAAACACCCATGCTCATCTCCATTCTAGAGCTTCTACGTATATCCCCTGCACATAAAGCTATCCTTGACAAAATCTTGAGAGACACTGCTGTCCCTACGGATCTGAACGTGGACCAGTTTCAAGCCATGGTGGGATACCTTTCCATTCCACATTCCCTTACATTCACAGAAGTCGATGACGCCTCCATAAGTTAGCCACATAATGCACCTTTACACGTTGAAGATTTCATACATAAACATAGAATCAAATGAGTCTTGATAGATGGAGGAGCAGGTCTAAACATTTGTACCTTGAGTACCATAAGACAATTAGGATATTCTGACAAGGCTGTGAATTCTACAAACCAAATCACCATTAAGGCTTATGATGATAAAGAGTGTTCGTCTAAGGGCACAGTCACCTTACCACTAAGAATAGGACCAGTCACAAAGGATGTGGTTTGTCAAGTCCTAGATCTAGATCTCACGTATAACATATTGCTAGGACGTCCGTGGATTCATGAAATGAGGGCAGTCCCATCAACATACCATCAATGCATTAAGTTTCCTCATAATGGAGTCGAGGTAATAGTCAACGGTGATCCAAATCCATTCATATATTGCAATAACTTGAGGTCACATACTGAAACTATCATTCCCAGTAATCGTGAGGCTACTCCTTCTTTAGCATACATTGATCTTGAGTCATTAAAACCCTCGACATCCAAACAAGGTGAACTTAGAGGCAAGTTTCAAGACAAAGGCATGGGAGAATACACTTTGAATCAAACAATGTTTTTACGACAAGTCATGAGCTCTCCAAAAGAGTATGGGAGGCCACATCCTAACAAGCAAATCTCCATCATGATACTCAAATGGGATCCTACCATCTTTCAAAGATGGGGTGAACTAGAAGAGGAAAATTTATACAAAATGCTTTATAAAGATAGTGAAGAGGACACACATGATCAGACTATTATACCCTGTGAGAACTATGGCAAAGGCTTTAAAATTCTACAAAAATTCGGGTATGATGGAAAAAGCCCCCTCAGGTTACGCAAAGAAGGTGTTATGGAGCCCTTACAACCTGAGCTAACTACAAGAAGAGAACGCTCCAAGGGACTTGGTTTTTTGAATTCCAAGATTCACAATAAAAGAACAAAAGAGGCATGGCGAATCAAAGTTGCCAAAGTTCAACAAGAGGATTATCCTTCCACAGATTCTAATGAGTGGGAGTGGGGTTCAGACAAATCCTCCAGTGACTATGAGCTCACCGAGACATTCAGAGAACCAAATGAACCTACAGAGGAGGAGGAATTTTACAAAAAGTTCAGAGTTGGTCAAGAACCAACCCATAAGGATCCCGCACAGTCTTTGTTTCAAGGTCCTAGGTTGAAATCACATAGGATGAGGACACCTGTCCCAGAAGGCGCTACTAGTGATGACAATTTGGATTCGCTCACGATCGAAACTGATGAGGAGAGTGCCATTGATGACCTCGACGATTGCCTTGACATACCTGAATATAACCACATCTTCACTATTAGTCTAGCAAACTCTGAAAACACTAATGGCCTTCCCCTTGTTCACCCCCAACTCATTGACTGGGATCATGAAGGACCAGCACAATTTGATACATTTCAAAATGACGAAGCTATTGTCGACTATCTTGGCATTCGAGATGATCTTCCCCCTGGAGACCACAAAGCAGGATACACCATAGAACTCAACAACATGGCATACTTCGATGAGGGTGTCGGGCCTTCTAGTCGCAAAAATGTGAAAATAAGAACAAAACAAGGGTCTTATGGTGAAAACCACACTGTGGCGTTATCTGACCCCAAAAAAGTAAAAAGAAAGGACGTATCTGAGGGCGAAAACCTCTCTGAGGCACCCGAAGATGGAAGGCTCGACATTCTCCTAGCATCATATGAGGAAAAATCATCCATGTTGGTAGAGGAGACTATAAAGACAAATATTGGTACAAAAGAGGTTCCACACAACATATTCTTGGCGCAATCATTGACAGAGTTTGAGAGGGCAAGATTCATAAGCTTCTTCAAGGAACGACAAGTCAACTTTGCATGGTCATACGCTGATATGCCTGGACTGGATCCGGATTTGGTTATGCATCATTTGACAGTCAAACCGGGGGCAAAACCAGTAAAACAGAAATTGAGGAAAATGCACCCGCAAGTGGCATTACTAGTCAAGGCAGAACTGGAGAAATTATTGGATGTCGGATTCATACGCCCAATTGATTATCCCGAATGGATCTCCAATCTAGTACCTGTCAGTAAACCGGATCGCAGCATAAGGATATGTACAGACTTCAGAGATATCAACAAGGCTTGTCCAAAGGACGATTTCCCATTACCAAACATAGACTTGATCGTTGATCTCACAGCAGGTCATG
Organism: Cryptomeria japonica; assembly: GCF_030272615.1. Taxonomy (NCBI): domain Eukaryota; kingdom Viridiplantae; phylum Streptophyta; class Pinopsida; order Cupressales; family Cupressaceae; genus Cryptomeria; species Cryptomeria japonica. The sequence continues at coordinate 265,060,320 of NC_081409.1, read as the reverse complement.
AAATGTTGTCCTTAATGGACGAATTTTTTGGATATAATCAAATCAGGATTGCACCTGAAGATCAACATAAAACATCATTCACTTGTCCATGGGGAACCTTCTATTGGAACGTCATGCCCTTTGGGCTGAAAAATGCAGGCGCCACGTACAAACGAGCGATGACGACTATCTTTCATGATCTCATGCACATAACTGTGGAAGATTATGTGGACGATCTTTTGGGAAAATCAATAGACAGAGACACCCACTTGGACATACTTTCAGTTGTCTTTGATCGGCTAGAAAAATATAAGGTAAGACTAAATCCAAAGAAATGTGTCTTTGGAGTAACCTCCGGGAAGCTCCTAGGATTCATTGTGTCTAAAAGGGGAATAGAAGCCGATCCAACAAAGGTCAGAGCTATCTTGGACATGCCGCCACCCAAGAATATTAGTCAACTTTGATCTTTACAAGGGAGACTCCAGTCCATACGAAGATTCATCGCACAACTTGCAGATAAGTGTAATCCTTTCCAGCACCTGCTACATAAAAATATCAAGTATAAATGGGATGAGAGCTGTCAACAAGCTTTTCAGGCGCTCAAAGACTATCTTTTGAACCCACCAGTCTTGATGCCACCAATTCCAGATCAACCGTTGTTACTTTACATATCAGCTACTCCAACAACACTGGGGGCACTCCTAGCACAACAAGTTGATGACGGCAAGGAAAAGGCAATATACTATATCAGTCGCACATTGGTAGGATATGAGCTAAATTACACACCAATCGAGCGTGCATGTCTTGCTATGGTCTTTGCTTCACAAAAATTACGACATTATATGCTTACTCACAAGACTAAGTTGATTGCTAGAATTGATCCACTAAAATATCTTCTCAACAAAGCTACACTTACGGGGCGGCTGGCCAAGTGGGTAATGATTCTGAGTGAATTTGACATCGAATACGTGGACAGGAAAGCAATCAAAGGACAAGCCATTGCAGATCAATTGGCAGATGCTCCCATGATAGATGATGTTCCTCTACAGTCAGAATTTCTAGATGAGTCCATTCTAACAATATCACTTGCAAAGCCATGGCAATTATATTTTGACGGCTCATATACACAGCATGTGGCAGGAGCGGGTATACTCTTTATAACTCCTCAAGGCGATTCTATACCAAAATCATACCGCTTATCATTTCCTTGCACCAACAATATAGCGGAATATGAGGCATTAACAACTGGATTAAGAATTGCAGTTCAGTGGAAGATCCAAGAGCTTCGTGTTTTTGGGGATTCTCAACTGGTCATACGGCAAGCAACTAATGATTACCAAACAAAAGATGAAAAACTAATGCCCTACAAACAACTGGTAGATGATCTGAAACAACACTTCGCAAAGATAGAGTTTGAGCAGATACCAAGAGAATAGAATCGTGCTGCAGATGCCATGGCTACAATTGCTTCACTCATTGATCTGCCGCAAAATGAGACCTGCTATGAGTTCCTGGTAGACAACTTGCTGATTCCATCATATGAGATCACTCCTACGGAAATGATATGTGTTGTTGGTCCTGAATCCTAGTTATATGGTTCCATATTCACATACCTTCACGACAATATCTTACCTCCCGATCTATCAAACAACCAATGCCGCACTTTCATTCGCCAATCCTCTCGATACGTCATTTTAGCCGATATCCTATACCAACGAGGTCTAGATGGCACCCTTCTTAGATGTTTAGAGATTGACGAAGCTCAGATTGCGTTACGAGAAGTGCATGAAGGGATATGTGGCTTGCATACTAGTGGTCCTACCTTGGCCAAGAAACTTATCAGGATTGGATACTACTGGCCTACTATGGAAAAAGATGCATATCAGTTTGTCAAGAAGTGTAAGCAGTGTCAAATTCATGGAGACCTCATACATGCACCAGCGTAGGAACTACAACCACTTGCATTTCCTTGGCCCTTTTGTCAGTGGGGACTCGATCTCATAGGCAAGATTCACCCTCCTTCTTCCAATGGACATAAATTCATTATCACAGCCACATAGTATTTCACAAAGTGGATTGAAGCCGTGCCTCTCACACAAGTTACTGGGAAACAAATCGCTACCTTCATCTTGAACTACATCATTTGCCGATACGGGATTCCTACTTCCATTATCACTGATAACGGGCGTCCCTTCAAAAATCAGGATGTTCGTGAACTCTGTGACCGCTTCCATATCTCTCACCGTTTCTCCACACCATATTACCCCCAAGGTAATGGCCAAGCTGAGGCGTCTAATAAAACAATTCTCAAAATCCTTAAAAAGACAGTCGGTGACGCTGGCCGTAACTGGCATATCCAACTCAATCCTACACTTTGGGCCTATCGTACAAGTGTCCGCACACCTACAGGAGCTACACCCTACTCACTTGTCTACGGCGCTGAAGCCATCTTTCCTATTGAGGTCGAGTTACCTTCTTTAAGGGTCTCTTTGAGAAACATAATCAACGATGAAGATTATAGGGTCTCTCGCTTACAAGAACTAGAACTGATAGAGGAACGAAGACACACTGCTTTTAATCATTTCAAGGCTTACCAACAAAGAATGAGTCGCAGTTACAATCACAAAGTCAAGCCTCGCACATTTGAAGTAGGTGACTTAGTCCTCAGAGAGAACCCCAAGAATCAGCAAGACAGAGATAAGAAGGGCAAGTTCGAACCAAACTGGCTTGGTCCTTACATCATTACAGCGGTATATGGATCTGGGGCATATCAGCTCTCAACTACAGAAGGTGAACCTTTGGAGGATCCTATCAATAGCATGCACCTTCGCAGGTTTTACACATAGCTCTTCAGAGTATCCTAATTCGAAAACACAAAAAAAAAAAAAAATTTATAAAACAAAAATATCGTTACTTGGTGAAAACCTGGCAAACAGGCGCCTTGTGACACAAAAACATTGAAAAATAAAAAAATAAAAAAAAATAAAGAGAAATAATTTCGTCCAACGGTGAAAACCACTTCGGTGGCGCCCTGGGCAAGTACCATGGTGAAAACTGGGTCACTAGCGCCATGCGTAGAGACATTGCTCCTCCCTCCTTCAGGATTCACTTTCATCCTTTCACTTTGCACACACTCACAACCTATTCATTCATAATAAAATTACCCAGTCCCATCATGGCTTGTTATTGATCTACCCAAGATTGGTTAGCCATTCATAATAAATCTCCCTTTTCACATCCCTTTCCATCCATAATAAATCCGATCCTATCTGTGGCTAAGGCAAAATCCTACGTCTAGTGATGGGTGTGGAACTGAGAACATCACATGTTTTGAGGAGTATAGTTTCTTCCAGCTTTCTTCAGTCTATCCACGCACAATCTGCAATAAAGCAACATTTGCATCACAGATCCGCAATAAAGTTTCATCTTCTCCGCAATAAAGTATCAGTTTCATGGATTCAGTCAGTTTCAGATGAGACACAACAGCAACAATGGGCTTCAACAAAATCAAATCTGTCAACAGACTCAGACAACATATGGTTCAGTGCTATCTATCCTTTCTGTGAAAGTGAACATTGTGACCACAATCAAATAAGACTTATATAGGTGACAAGAGACACTAAACTTGAGGACTATAGTGGATGTTGGTGTCGAGTCTTGGTTTTCTTTTGATTTTATCTTTTGGTGACATGTCTTTTAGCTTTTCTAGGATGTCTTTGACTAGATAGGCGAGGATGGGGTATCGTCACCTATTTTGCATTTGCTGTCTGTGGATTGTCTCTTAGTAATGCTATGACTTGCCCAAGGATATGAGGACACTGTGAGTCTAGTATGAACTGGGGCATTCCTTGTTTGTGACTGTCTTATCTCCATGCAAATGGGTACAATGACTTTCTAGGTTGAACATATGCCTCGATTGTCATAACCTATCTTGCCATAATAAAGCTCAATGATGATAATGCACAAGAAGCTCTTTCACATTCATATCTTCTGTCTTCCATCCCCCTTTCTTGATTGACTTCCATCGTCCTTTTCGAGTCCGCGTAGCCCGCTATCACATGACTGAGTATAATGACACACCAAAAACATTTGCATTTCATGTAGTTGCACCTGCATTACCACATATAAGCATTTCATACATACATATAGATATCACAATTGCATCACATCCTGCATACAACACATGTTAGTACATCTCACATTTTCATTATGTAAATAATCATTTGCATTTATCATATTCATTTGCATTACATACATTCACATTTGCATCATGCATCACATATACAATGTAAAAGAACAAAAATATTGCATTGCATCATATAAGCATCCATATCATAAAACATGTATCACATAAGAACATTTCATCACATAAGGTACACATGCATATAGCTGCCGCAAAAATGGATCATCTCTCATATATAATCAAAATGTGTCATGATACAATGATGTCAAAAGAATCATATGGCTACAAAATCACTCGTAGGTGTCTACAATACAAAAATGGTACATATACTGATACAAGGGGAGCCCTCTATGGCTATGATGAACTCCCTCCCTCGAAGCCGCCTGGCCTCAACGGACGCTGAGCTGTAGATGGATCTGCTCTAGGATCCCCCTGCCTGTCTGGTGGTGGCGGAGGACCCATGACCCCACCGCTAGATGCCTGCCTCCTGTGACTCCCTCCCGTAGCCGTCGCTGTGCGCGATGATCTATAGAAGCTCCTCGCCCGCTGATCCGCTAGCACGACACCATAGTACAGGTCCCTCCAATACCCAATCTCCTCTCCGGCTCGCAGCACATAGGCGTAGCCTGCCCCTGTATCCTCTGCCGCCTACCTCCCTGCCCTCAGAACTGCCTTGGCCTCAGTATATCGCTGGATGGCCTGGTCTCTCTCTCGCTCTGTGTCCCTGAGTCTGATCCTGAGGCTATCCCTCTCTCGCTCCAACTCCTGGATCTCGTTTGCCTGGCCCTGGCAGATCTCTCTCAGCTCTAGCAGCTCATCCTCCTCAGGATCACCACCCTCAGCCTCTGCCTGTGGCTCCTCCTCTGCAGGTGCCTGCACCTGTGCCTCTCCCTGTACCTATCTAGGTGCCTGAATAGGTACCTGTCTCTGACCCTGCCTGGGCGCCTGCACCTGTCTCTGCACCTGTCGCTGTCCCTGCACCTGTCTAGATCCCTGTGCTCTAGGACCCTGTGCTGCTGGTACATGTAGGGGCAATCCACCTCGACCCCTCACCACCTGAGCTGCTCCCTCCTGTCCTCCCTCCCTCCGAGGTGCCACTCGCCTCTCCCCCACTACTCCTCTCCACCTCCGTCGGCCCCTGCCTCCATCCCCTCCACCATCATCATCATCATCCCCTCCAACCTCTCCCTCTAACAGCTCTCCCGGATCTGTCAACCTCGGAAATGGATGCTCTGCCCAATACGCAGCATACTCTGCGTCCATCCCTACATCCTCCACCTCTGGCCACATATCCCAAGGTAGTGGCAGCATCTTTGTCATCTGTGTCACGGCCTGATCATATGATAACAGTGGTCCGAACTGAGCCTGATCCCTGATTGTGCGGGCATACATGCCCGAGCCTCACGGCATCCTCTGGATCTTGCCGAACTGTCTCCCAACCCTGTCAACCAGCTGCCTCTCCAGTATGTAGGGCGTACGCTCAATCAGATACCTGCTCCTGAACATATAGGGAAGCTTCACGGCATCGTCCTCCCACTCCTCGCACCCCAGGTACGGCCTCCAGATGACCATGTCAATGTCATCTATAACCCGCCTCCAGTGCTCCAGCCGGCCAATCCGAGGCTATGACGTAATCATATCATACAAATGTACAAAACTCCGTCCCTGTCCTCTGCCCCTGAAATGAATAGGCCGTGTGATAGGAAGGTGCTCATATGCCCACACCTGTAACAGAGTCACTCCGTAGCCCAGTCCTACTGATCCGTGATAGACAAACTGATGCAGCTCATAATATAAGTGTGTCAGGACACATGGCCCCCATGCATATCTGGTGTGCTCAGTCACCAGTATCTCCAGTGCTCCTCCCCAGCCCACTGCCAATCCCCATGTAGCCCTGTCTGGACACAAGAAACCACTGATGGCTCCTCCAATAACAGCTGGCAGCGCTAACCCTGTCGCGGTCATGGTATCCCATGCCACGTGCCCTGCTCTCATCTCTAGCCCAGGATCCTGGAATACCCGTCTAAGCGCCTCCCTGTCTCCATCTCGATCATATGGAATCAGCTCTCCATCAATCGGTATGTGCAGTATCCTGCACACATCCTCGAGGGTCACTGTCATCTCTCCCATAGGCAAGTGAAATGTGCAAGTCTCAGAGTGCCATCTCTCCGCCAGTGCAGTCAGCAAACCCATGTTTGCCCGAAACTCAAGCATATATAGCACATGTCTGAGGCCCATCTCCTCAATAGCAATCCTGTCCTGAATTGATAACTCTGGTCGCAATTTCTGAGTCGACGGGAATCTCTCTCATGACTCCAGCATAGGCAGATACTCCTGCAGTCAAACAATCGAATCATGTTAGTTATAGTGGCATTCACTGTTTATCACAAAATGCTACTCACTATCTAAATGCATATGGCTATCTACCCTAGTGACACTCACTGTTCATCACAAAGTGTTGCTGATTATCCTAGTGGTACTCCCTGTTCATCACAAAGTACTACGTGTGTGACATTCCCTATTCATCACAAAGTGTTACTCACATTCGCACTCCCTGTTCATCACAAAGTGCCTTGATCTATCCTAGTCTTCCTAGAGGACCTGCTTGAGTGTATCCTCTCAGCAGCTTATCCAATCGACAGTGTATGTTCATCAAAGAACTGCCGATTTGACCTAGACGACTCAAACTATGCATTTTTGACACACAAATGTGCTTTAAACTCATAAACGCGCTTATAGACGACACAAACGTGCTTCTGCAACATAGACGCGCTTTTTGAACACATATGTGCCTAAATTCTTCATAAACGCGGCTAGGGAACATAGACGCCCCTAAAGGGCACAAACGCATCTGGAATTTGCAAACGCGCCCGAATTCATCACAAACGCGGTCCCAGGCATAGACACGCCTGGACCCGACACAGACGCGCCTGTTGGACACAGACGTGGTTGCGCATTTTTGCATTTTTTTAACTACCCTATTCCTAGCGCATTTATTGCTACCTATTGAGCATTAATGACAAAACTTGAAATGCGTGAAAGTACGAGGAGGTTTTCTGGTACTTACCGGCTCTCCTGCATCTGCTGGTCGCTGAAATCGGTGAACGCGGTCGAATCTATGAATGAAGGCCATCGCTGCTGACTGCTGCTACTCTTTTCTCACTCTGCACTATGATCTCGTAAGGGTGTGGATGACAATGAGGATATCTTTTGCCTGTGGTCTATCTTATAGCCTACCCTAGCCCTCGTCTTCATTTCCCGAGTCAGTATTCTTCATCCCGTGAATCTGTCACTTTATCCGGTCAGTCCATTCTTTCTTATCGAGAGATTGTCTGCAATCTTTTTAGACATTTTCATCCAATCTCTCAAGGGGGCATATCATTCCCATTCTGGGGCAACTCTGTATCAGTTCATCTTATCTTCTTTGAAACAATGCGACAAGCCGCATTGTCTCAAAGAGGGGCAAAATGTAGACACCTAAAATTGTCATGTCTAATTAAATAAATATTTTATTTATTTAATTATCTAAGCCTAATTCTTCTATTAATTAAATAAATCTTTATTTATTTAATTAATTCATTTATCCTCTTCTAGCCTTATTTCTCATTTAAATAAATACATTTATTTATTTAAATTATCCTTTTCCTAAATTAAATAAATATTTTTATTTATTTAATTATCCTACTTCTTCTATTAATTAAATAAATCTTTATTTATTTAATTAGTTCATTAGCTTTTTCTACCTATGACACATGTCATTCATCTCTTAATTCATACACTACCTACCTCTTTCATTATTTTGGTATTTCTTTTACCTACCCTCTAATCTTAGCCGACCTCTCTTTTTACACCTCTCAATCTTATCCCTCCATTTCATATTGTGTCTTCTATTTAAGGAGATGCTTTCTTCATTGTCAAACCCTAATGACTGATTTTGGAGCACTTGGCTACACTACAATCCTACTTGCAACCACATTTCATTCTTTGTTGAGCTCTTGTGCATATAAAAATCTGAGAGCAAATATATCAAGCAAGATCAATGGAGATAGGAAGAATGGAGATCAAAACCCTATTGGACATGTGATGGTATAATCTTTGTGATTTTGAATTATTTGCATTGTCTTAGGTAATCTTCATATGTTATGGTGGATCTTTATTGATTGTTAGGCTAGGGTTTGGTGGTTGAATTCATTTAGCCTTTCAATATTGTTATTATTGTTATCCATTTTTCACCATATACAATCCTCATCTCTCTGAATATAGCACTTTCTTCCAAAAACTTTGAAATATTTCACTGTCAAAGTTCTGTTATACTATAGTAAATAAGATGTCTTACCATACTTCCTCTGATATAGAATTCTATTAAGTATGTATGCTAGTGTATTAAAAAAAATTCTTTCTAATAGATTTGGTTTTAGCTGCTTCTTGTATAGTCCAGTTCATTCTTTCAACTATGTTGTTCTGCTAAGGTGTCCAAGGGGTAGATAACTGTCTTTTGATGCCATGATTTTCATAGAAGTCATTGAAATCATCAGAGATAAATTCTCCTCCTTTGTCAAACCTTAAACACTTGATTTTCCTACCAACTTCATTCTCAACTTTTTCCTTGAATATCTTGAACTTTGCCAATGCTTCAGATTTTTCTCTCGGAAATGCAACCCAAGTCATTCTAGAATAATAATCAATCAGTAACATGAAATACCTCTCACCTTGCAAGCTCATTGTTTGAGTCGGACCACAAACATCTATGTGAACCAAATCTAGTAATCCAATGGACGAGTACTCCTTTCCTCAGAATGTGCTTTTGGTTTGCTATCATATTTGAGATTCTTTGTAGATGTTGTTCTCTGGTTTAGTCAATTTGGGAGGATCTCTTACTCTACTCCTTGATTTGATTTGTACCAAGTTATCAAAGTTGATATAACACATCCTCGAGTGCCATAGCCATCTGTCATCAAGTTGTGATATCAAGCAATATTTTGTAGCTCCTTTCAACTAGTACATATTTCCATTTGTTCTCCTTCTAGTTGCAATAACTGTTCCAGAATCCTTTCGGATCTCACATCCATTATCCTGAAAAACAACATTGTATCCATTTCCGCACATCTGTCCAACACTCAAGAGATTATGATGCAAACCCTTCACATAATAAACATTATCAGTGTTATACTTTCCATCAAAAGTAATTGAACCAATACCAACAATTTGTGTTGTCTAATCATCTCAAAATCTAACTGAACATCCATCTGATCTTTCAAGTTTTATGAATTTACTTTTGTCACCGGTCATATGATTTGAACATCCGCTATCAATTAACCATTTATTCTTATCTCTTCTAGCATAAAATGTGTCAGCAACAATCATACAGATATCAAACTTAGGAACATCCTTTTCTACCAAAAACAAGCAATCAACATCCTCATAGTCTGATCATCATCTGAGATACCAACATCATCTTTAACATAATATGCTTTCTTATTGAACTTTTCCTAATTCTCCTTAAAATTTTGTCTATTTCCCTTTTCCATACATCTAGTTGTAATATGACCAATCTTACCACATATGAAACATTTAAAGGGTAACATACCTTTGTATTTGTCAATGCCTTTCTTCAATTTTCTCACAAAGTTTGCTTCTACCTCATACGAACTTTCCTCATCATCTGAACTGTCTTCAGATGCCTTGAACACAGTCTCTAACTTGTCTTTGTCCTTTCCAAAAAAAATTTCAAATGCAGTTAGGGTACCAAATAGTTTCTCTCTAGTGAATTTATTTGGATCATGTTTCTTCAATTCCTAAGATCTTGTCACTGTAGCTAACCGGTAATGTCATAAAAATTTTGTCAATCACATCTTCATCACTCAAAGTACCTCCAAGTTTTTTGATCTCATTCACCATGATATAAACCTTCTCAAAATAGCTCACAATATCTTCCCCTTCTTTCATCCTCATATTTTTCTATCTTCTCTCAGCTGTTAGCCTCTTTGTCAACTTGACTCTTTCATTCCCTTCATAGATGTCTTTCAACTTCTGCCAAACCTCATGAGTAGTATTCAAAGAGATAACTTTAGTTATTTTAGTTTTTGTTAATGCACTAAAAATATCTTACATTTCCTTTTCATTTTCTTCATAAGCTTGAATCTCATCTGGAGTATTAAGACCATTCGCCGGTAGAACATACTTATTCTCCACAACCTTCCAAGTATTGTAACCCAGAGAAACTAGATAACCTCTCATCTTCACTTTTCAAATATTATAATCAGATCCTTCAAAGATAGGAATGGATAACTTGTGTGCCATTGGATCAAGATCTACCTCAAGCAGTTAAGCTTTATATGAAGGAACCACAACTTTGATACCATTTGTTTAATATCTGGGCAACTAAGAGGGGGGATGAATTGATAGACAATAAAATTTCCTTTTTAACCTTAATGTATAGATTCAAAATATTAAACATAATTAATAAAATTTGAAAATGCATGCAAGAAATAAATAAGACACAAGAAACACCAAAATTTATGTGGAAAACCCAAGAAGGGAAAAACCACAAAGAATGTTAATTCTTAATGAGTAAACACTGGTTAAGGTGTTTTTTTACAAAGAGTGGCTCATTTCCAATGTGCTCATTGCCAATGTGCTTATTGTTGATGGGCTCACTAACTTGGAAAGCTCACTGCCAATATGCTCATTGTCGAAGAAGAAAGAAAGAAAAAGAGGATCCACCATAATAAATCATAGATTGCACTGCCGAAACTACTTCCGGTAGATATCCGCAACACTAAAATCACACAACCATTGGATTCTTTCAATCTCCCATGTCTTCAACTTGAAAACCCATATCCAAAATCATCAATTCAAAATCCTATAAATACTATCTCCGAAAACCATAATAATCAATGTCGACTGAGATAGAGATCTACAATAGGTCTCCACTAAACATTCTGGTGGTGGTAAGAAATGAGAAGTGGACAATATCATGTTGTTCCTCATCGAACATATCAACATGCTACATACAACACCATAGATAGACCTAAAACACATCTACATGCTATATAACCTCAATATTTGGTCTAAGGCCTTGAGCTCTGGACCAATCTAGACCCAAAGATAATACAACGAAACATCTTTTGAAATATCAAAATGCATCGAGTGAAACCGGGAATCCTCCAACCACACAACATACCTAGATCAAAAACTCCTACTCACCATACCACATCCTAACTTAATCCAAACCAAAGGATTTGATATCAATGATAACATATAATGCAATGCTAACACCTTGATTTTTGATTGTACTATGAGTTTTAATTGTTTCTTTGCATAGCTGCAATAGTACATAATTGTTAAGATATAAGGTCCTAGAAACACAAAGTGGGTATTTGATTCTTGGTAACATTGACATTAATAGATGGTGAAGTCACGGTAGGAGGGTCCTCAAAGAGAACAATCCAGACTGTGCAACATGAGTAAACACAATGGAAAAAAGACAATATGATAGAGGCAATATAGAACTGACTGGATTATATCATGAAAATCATTTACAATCTATTGGCAACATGTGGGCTACCGGATTTAGGTCACTGGCTTGAATACATACATGTTCTTTTATAGTATCGGTCAACTCCGAAACTCTTAATCTCAATATCTATCTTTATGTTCTAAGAATTGAGTCCTACAAGCTTAATTACATTAATTTATATGATCGAAATGATCTATGTTGGCCCAAGAAGAATCAAATGTTGATGAACAAGATGAAACATGTAAAACAACTAGGTCGGTCTCTGCCAAAGAGAATCCTCCGAAAAATCCAAAGGATGAAGAACATACCTAAGGGAAGGTGTGTTGGAAATTGATACTCATTAGATTCATTTTTGTTGTCATTGATGGCAACAAGATATGATGGAAGTCATAAACTGGCACTAGGAAGCATATACCAATAGATACTGGCTTTGGAGCATTCAGGGTACACCGACACCGACATTAATACTTCTTTGGAAGCCAACATCAAGGAGGATTTACTTAAATCATTTTATAATTACTATTGTCAAGGTTAACATTTTTGTAAATGTATTGTAAGCCGACATAAGGCATATCATTTGCAGTAGGTATATAGGTCAGTCTGTTAGGTTATTTTTGTAATGGATGAAGATATATGATATGTATGGATATAGGAGAATATAGAAGAATTATATGATATGAAATATATGTATGGAGATCATTTTGTATGCAAATTCTATATCATGCAATGATCCATAGATAGCTTGTAAATAATTCTTGGAGGAGAAGAGAAACTGGTAGTAGTTCAAAGTTTATGAACCGATACAGAGTAAAACCAGAACGGGAACTCTATTTGGCATAGTAGATGCATTCTTGAGTTCATTTTCAGTAATTTACTTTGGCAGAAATCTTCTTGTCAATGAGGTTCTTTAGTGATGAGCAATATGCTCTAGGCAATGTGCCTTCCTGCAAGTGCAGGCCCCTATTATATGTAATATCTTTTCATATGGCTAGTGAACTAATATTGTGGGTCACAAATCCCACCATAGTTTTTCCTGATTGAGGTTTTCCATGTATAAATTCTATGTGTTATGGTGTTCATTTATGTGGATGGTTTATTTGCTTCTTGTTATATGTTTATTTGTTTATTGGTATATATATGCATGGTCTAGAAAGTTAAAAACTATTCATTCTGGTAAAGAACTGATTCACCCCCCCCCCCCCCCCCCCCCCCCCGAGTCTTCTTGGATCCCAATAATTGGTATCAGAGCTTGGTACCTCAGAAGAATTTTAACAGCTTGAGGAAGATCCTGAAACCAAAATCTTCAAACATGGCTATGGAGAAGCAACTTGAGATGGCTCTTGAGGATTATGATGCTGAAAGGATGAAGAACTTGAAATTGCAAGAATAATTGAATTCTGCAAATAAACTCATTCTTATTCTGCAAGAAAGGTTATCATCCTCTCAAGCCAAGAGAAAAGAGCTTTTGCAACAATAGGATGATGAGTAGAAAAATTCTCTTAAGAAACAATGTAAAAAAATAAGTCAAGCAAACATGCACATGAAGAATGAAATGCAAGATCTGACTATGAGGCTATCAAAATATATTGAGGATAGAAAGAAGAAAGAAGATAATCTTGTTATATCTCTGAAGAACAAATTTTATGAATGTGGCAGATTGACTCAATAAAATAATTTGTTGAGAACTAATTTGGCACACTCCTGGAACAATGAACAAGAACTTGAAAGACAAGTAACCACTATGAGAGATGATATGACTACTGCAAATGAGTATAAAGAAAAGTTTAGGATCAGTGTTGCACGGTTGGATGACTTATTGAAAAGACAAAGACAGATTGATGATTCTAGAGGACTTGGATTTGTACAAGGTGAATGCTCTGGTACTGCAAATGAAGATCAGATAATTGGTATGTGAAACTCATCAGAATAGAGGAAACCGGTAAGGCAATCTAATGCTTATAAATTCAATGGTAGATGTTTTGTTTGCAATAAATTTGGGCATATGGCTAAACAATATAGAAATAAGGCAAATCAAAACTACAATTTTGTTCCCAGTCAATGCACAAACTGCAAGAAATATGGTCATAGATTAGAAGACTGTAGAATGAATGTTAAATGTCATGCATGTGGAAAGTTTGGACATTTTTCTAATCATTGTAGGTCAAGAAATGAATCTGGATATATCGAATCAATTCCAAAGAACAATGTTACATGTTATGCATGGAACAAAATAGGTCATATTGCTAAGTATTGCAAAAGCAAGACTCAACCAGTTAATAATGATAAAGATAATGAGAAAGGAAAGCAAAAGGTAGATGAAATACAACAAGATCAGACCAAGAGATGGGTTAGAAAATCTGAAGAATCAAGTGGAGATGGATCTATACCAGTAACTCCACTAGTAGAACAGAGTATTCCTCCACTGACAGGAAATTCTACAGGTAACTGAGGCATAAGCCGTAAGGGTTGACAAAGTCATTGCTAAATTTTGCATATTACCCTGGAAGATATCTACGGATATATAGAAAGAGATCTAGAGAATTGTGTTCATCATTGATGAAGGTTCACCTGGCACATAACTATGAAATCGACATCTGTAGGGTTGTTGGTGAAGCATTTATTATAGAAAATTAGGGTTTTATTCACTGATAAAAGAGGGTAAGTGAATTCATTTTCACTCACCGATAATTCAAACATTTAGAGTGAAGTAAAGGCGAGTCAACATCGAGCAGAAGCATTGTGAAAAGCTTTCGAGTAGTTATCAATCCTTCACTGGCATTTACTTTTAGGTATTTTTCTGACATGGCATCTGGATCTTCAGCTCCTACTTTTATTGCAAATCCCACCATTGTCGAAGTCAAGGATAGGTTAAGGTCATTCTTTAAGGAGGTTCCCAAAATTGCTAAAAAGGAAGACTATACAGGAGCATTTTCTAGGGTCCCTGATGGCATAATGTATTTTGAAGATGTGAGGACATTTATTCACTACACCCTTAAGGATTTGGCCACTGAAGACATCAAAAGAATGTATAAATCCATGATACTAGGAGACTCCGGAACCATCAAATCAAAATTCAAAGTAATTGAGGATCTAGGGTTACCCAAAATTCTGTACATACCAAAATTCAAGGATGAGGTGATCAGATACATTCTGATAAGGGTTCACAATGAATTTATTTGGCTAGATAGGCCTTACATGATCACGAAGGAGGCAATTCAAGCTGTCACTAACTTACCCAGGGTTAGACAAGAACCTGGCAAGAAAATTTCCAACACAGAGGTTGAAAAACTCACTGGTGCTACACCTGATAGCAGATCAATGAGGATAAGCATAATCAACAACATAGATATAAAGTTTGCAAGCATGATCATAGGTTACAAGGTAACTCAATCCAATAGATTGAATTTTGTTGCTAGTTCATGCATTCATGCCGCATATCAAATGCTGAGGAATAATGTGAAATATGATTTATGTGTGTGGATGAGGACTGAATTGATGTTAAACCTTGGAAAGATCAAAGGAATCAAGAAAGGAACTTTTAGATATAGAAACTTGATTGTTTGTTTAATGCTTTACTTCCTAAATAAGCTACCCGACATAGGGAAGAAGCATTGGGCTCATGATATACTGGTAGGTATGCAGATCAAGGAAGCTATAACCGGTCTTGGTACCAGCAAAGATGAGAAACTTTGGGGGTATTTTAAGACTTTTCAAGAAAACGTGAGGAAAAAGGAGAGTGTACAGTTTGTACCAGAACAGACCATTTTTGAACAAGCCAATGTACAAGACACTAGAAATTATGTGGATAATACTCCACCAGCAGTAACCGACACTACACCAAGTGGCAAAGCCACTGGTGCAATAGATGTTGAGATGGACAAGGTAAAAGCCATTGAGTCCATACCGACAAGTAAAACTGGTTCCCCAACAAAGGTTTTGGTAATTGACACTTCTCAAGTTGAAAAGAAATTAGTCTCTGAGTTGAGTCCAACTAAATTAGTGATGATGGCTACTTAGAAATTACTGAAGGAAGGTACTGTAGATAAAGGATTAATTGATCAACCAGTCTCTGTATTACATAGATTATTACCTCACTGTTAGATTGAAGATGGAGCAAGCCCTTTTGGTAAGCTCAAGACTCTAACAGAGCACATATCCAACAATTTTCAATCTCTGAGGCAGATAGTAGACCAACAGGCTTTGGAAAATTTCACAGTAGCTAAAAGAAAAACTTTTGATCAGCTTATAGAAACAGGGAAGAAGAAAATTGAGGACAAACTTATCCCTATTGAGGTCTGTTTAAAACAATGTGTAAATATCTACAGAGTGTGTTGTAACATAGAAAGTCTTACAGCTAATGTAGATAGTAGATTGAAGGAGTTATATGATAAGATGGCTAAAATTGCTAACTCTTTTGATCGATTGACTACACTAACCACATCTGTTGATGGACAAATTTTGTCCTTGGAGAACCAAATTTTTTCTTTTGATAAGGAGAGAGATAAAATCATGAGGAGAGCAAGAAATCTAAGAGGATTGGTAAGTCCTAGACTAGACTCATTTGGTGTTCACAAGAAAGAGTGCATGGATATGATAGCTAAACCCACATCGACGGATATCCAAGAGAAGCCCACTTACTAAGTGGACTTACATCTATTTATGATACCTTTAAATCTAGTTGGGATACATATCTTGAGTTATTACAAAAGGCATACCCAGAAATCCTGAAGATGACTAAGCTCCAGTGAAACTAATAGTATTCTTTTATTTCCTTTATTCTTTCACCAGTCTTTGGCATTAATGTCAAAGGGGGAGTATGTTCATATGTGAAAAATATCAGGGAAACACATTTCAGATGTAATGTATTGCTCAGGGGGAGCATATCGGCCTGTAATCCATTTTTCACATGAGTGTTGCCATCAATGCCAAAGGGGGAGATTGTTGGAAATTGACACTCATTGGATTCATTTTTGTTGTCATTGATGGCAACAAGATATGATAGAAGTCATAAAATGACACTAGGAAGCATATACCGGCAATACCGGCTTTGGAGAATTTAGGGTACAT
Source organism: Cryptomeria japonica (assembly GCF_030272615.1). Taxonomy (NCBI): domain Eukaryota; kingdom Viridiplantae; phylum Streptophyta; class Pinopsida; order Cupressales; family Cupressaceae; genus Cryptomeria; species Cryptomeria japonica. Next base: position 265,043,572 of record NC_081409.1, on the reverse strand, counting down.
TGACACCGACATCGGCACCGACATCAATATTTCTTTGGAAGTTGACATCAAGGAAGATTTACTTAAATCATTTTGTAATTACTATTGTCAAGGCCAACATTTTTGTAAATGGATTGTAAGCCGGCATAAGGCATATCATTTGTAGTAGGTATATAGGTCAGTCTGTTAGGCTATTTTTGTAATGGATAAAGATATATGATATGTGTCAATATAGGAGAATATAGAAGAACTATGTGATGCAAAATATATGTATGGAGATCATTTTGTATGCAAATTCTATATCATGCAATGATCTGTAGATAGCTTGGAAAGCATTCTTGGAGGAGAAGAGATATCGGTAGTAGTTCAGAGTTTATGAACCGGTACAGAGCAGAACCAAAACCAGAACTCTATTTGGCATAGCAGATGCATTCTTGAGTTCATTTTCAGTAATTTACTTTGGCAAAAAGCTTGTAGTCAGTGAAGCTCTTTAGTGATGAGCAGTATGCTCTAGGTAGTGTGCCTTCTTGCAAATGCAGGCCCCTATTATATGTAATATCTTTTCTTATGGCCAGTGAACTGATATTGTGGGTCACAAATCCCACCGTGGTTTTTCCTCATTGAGTTTTTCCACGTATAAATTTTGTGTGTTATGGTGTTCATTTATGTGGATGGTTTATTTATTTCTTGTTATATATTTATTTTTTTACCGGTATATATATGCATGGTCTAGAAAGTTAAAAATTGTTCATTTTGGAAGAACACTGATTCACCCCCCCTCTCAGTGTTCTTGGATCCCAACAAGGTTGGCCACATACCAAGGAACATTGTAAATAGAGAATTGAAGCTCTGCAAGCTATGGAAATGATCCACAAGATTCACCAATAGCCAAAATAGGTCCAAGCAGTTTCGATGTTCTAAGCCATAAAATTGTCTCGGATTATAGAAGTGATAACTTGCCGAGAAAAGATCCAAATGTCTCGTGAACCAAGGATATAGAAAATGATCATATCCATGAACTAAATCTAGCCCCTTAAGATTTGATGAGCAGGTGCAAAGAACACACATAATGAAATGTTGAAACTACAAAATAAGAACGAACTGAAAGAAAATGTTTTTGGTTGATGCAAGATTGACAAGAACCGGGGATGTTCCTACATCAATAGATGAGGGCATATGAAGGAACAAAAGAAATCATAGTCGGTGACACTCTCTTTGCAATCTGAAGGTGATTCATCAATCTCAATAGGTATGTGGCAATAAACCCTAATCTCAAAGTATTCTCTGATGACTAATTGGCAAGGTGTCAATCAAAATAATTTTTGCAAGAATAATAAGATTAACTAGACCTTAGTTCAAGAAGCACATCGATAAAATAGAGTATAAAAAAAATATTAACATGAGTGCACATGGGTACTATGATGGTGGTAAAACTAGGATTTCACCAATTAGGATAATAAAACCACTAATTTTACCTTAGGGATCATTACATTGAAAGAGGGGTGAATTCAATAGATCTAGTCATAATCCTAATGAGAAAAGAGTTGAAATTCTTATTAGATTCACTGGTTATTTGTTTGTTCCCTCTTTATAGTTGAAGTTGGATTTGTAATTGTGAAATTTGGGGAAAACAATGAATAATTGAATTTGATTGATGAAAATAGATTGTTACATATATCCCATAGAGCTACCAAATGAGATCTAGGTAAAATAAGAGATTCAAAACCTATTTCGAGAGGTTTGGTCTAATTTTTCAAGACCAAGTAGTACAGATTCACCCTAGTCCTCCAACTCTTGCTTTGTTGAAGCTAAACTTGTTCATCATCATCAATGCTGTCGAGATTCCAGAGTACATCTTTTGAGCCCATTCCCTGCACATAGTTAGAGAGAAGAAAGTTTTGTGGATAGGGCTCTGTGTTAGGTCAAACCCCAATTTAGGAATTTACCTTGAATTGAATAATATAAATACTGAAGTAAATGCTAGGAGATATACATGTCAAATCTGCAATATCTGATAGAAGGATTGATGATGCAATGCTCTTTGAATATAATCGTAAATGTTGAATGTAATGGCATGACAAACACGTGAACATGAAAACCCTAATCAAATACACATGCTTGCATGAAGATTGATGTAACTTTTCTCCATAATGCCAGAAGGATGAAATGCTGACTTGAATGCTTGAGAATGTTGGATGATGAATGTTAAATTTGAAATCTTCTCAATTTCTTCTAGATCTTATATTGACATGAATTGATAGGATTTCTTTATATATGGTTCCCTAGGTAAATTACTGATTAGGCTAACCTCCTATAGTCAAGTGTAGCCATGGGGACCAAATTCCATCTTGAAGGGAAAGAGCCTACCCCATTTAAAATTGGGGCCTATTTAAGGGGGACCAAGGCATTTTGGGGTACCCTAGTCTAAAACCATGGTGCTCCACACCCTAGTCCTCCAAGAAACAAGACCTGCCAATTAGAAAATAGGGAAGATGCCTCCAAGATGGGGCCCACTCAATGGTGTTCATGACATCAAAGTTGGAGAAGAGGGTCAAAATGAACGTAAGGAGGGGGTGGAGATAGGACATGCTAAAGTAGGAGTGAAAACATGAGGTGTGAATTGTACCAATTATAATTTATGACACTATATTTATCCACCACTTTAACAATAGTATGGGTCTATAAAAATACTCATGGTAAAGTAGAAATATAAAAGAGAGGAGCAACTAGGAGCAAGATCACAAGGAGATAAGACATCGCTAATTTTGAGGAACCAAGTCCCTAATCTTAGGATCTTAACTCACACAATCACATGCAAGGATACACAAAACAAGACAAAGACAAAAAAAAGCCAAACAAAGACAAAAAAAGACAAAAGACACATAACACAAGGGGTTAGTACAAAACAAAAAGGGTCCAAGTCAACTAGTTGAAGAGACCTCAATAATCAAATGTCCTAAAACCACTAATATCCTTCTTGGAATGCTATCAAAAGAACACAAGTGATCACATAAAAAGAGCAAGAGCATGAATCAAATGATGAATCATGATCCAAAACTAGAAAATCTATGAGCTCATGGGGAAGAGAAAAGAGAGGAGATGGATGCCACATGCTAGCAAGTTGTGTTATGATAGGTGATCCCTAAGAAGAAGAATAAGAGAGACCATAGAATCCACAGGCTAGCAAGTTGTGTTATGATAGGTGACCCACGGGGACATGAATACTCACGAGACAACAAGTTGTGTTATATTGTATGATTCCTGTAAAGAAGGAGGGCCATAATAGTCTAGAAAGTTGTGTTACGCTAGTTCCACTCTTTGAAAAAGGAAGTGATGAACGATCTAGCAAGTTATGTTTTGCTAGTCAACTCACCCTGTTGCATATGATGTTGTTAGATTTTAGGAGTTAAGCATCTCATATAAGAACTAGGTCTAGTTTTGAGCATGCAACAACCTGCATAAGACATGTAAAAAGGTTGTGTCTGGTTTTAGGAGTGAAGCATCTCGTATAAGACTTGTAGGTCTGGTTTCGAGAATGAATACCCCATATAAGACATGTGAAATAAAAAATAATATAGTACAAAGAGGGTCTTATGTATGCCCCCCCTTAATATGTTAACATAAATAAATTTTGATGTCTTAATTAAGGAAGCTAGAACCAAGGATACACACCTTCAACAGCAAGGAGATATCCTTTAGGCAACAATGCACGTAAATCAAAGCTAAAGAGATAGGACTCTTAAATCAAGGAAAAGATAGTAGTAAGAGATATATCTTGCAACAAGTGTAAAGGGAATCCTTTGGAGGAGGAAGAGGTTTTTATTCAAAAGACATTCATACCTCCCCCCTATTGCTAGGAAAAAGCAATTCTTGATGAAGGATAACACATTTTTGACCCAAAGTGAGCCTAGTTTGTTTATAATAGACATAAATTGCCAAGTGAAGAAGATGTTGTACACGAGGATATAAACCTATTGCATAAGAGAGAATCCTTGAGTAAAAAAGCCTCTTCACACAAGGAATAACATCATATCATAAGAAAACACCACTCAACAAAGGAAATGTGGACCATTAGAAAGGATAGGAAAGATCAATGCCCCCCAAGCATAGGGACAAAGAGAATGATTACACAACCCGCAAACATAGATTATACATAAAAGATGCAACATTTCAAGCAAAGGAAAGGTCCTAAGAAAGGAACACACACATACTCACATGAAGGAAGATTTCGTGCAAGAAAAGACATCAAGATATACAAAATACCACTCAAAAGAAGAGGCAATCTTCGAAAGGAGAGAGGATTGAATATACTATCCTTGCCCCCTAAGAAAGGATACAAGTTCATGAAGTATGTTGTTGTCCACGTATGACTTAAAAATTAAGATGCATTACCACACATGAAATAGAGCCCCCAATACGATTAAACTACTAGTGGCATAGGGTGAGGAGCAACATGATAAGGTGAATCAAGTGCCAAGGCACTACCTCTTCGCAAAGAAAAATTGCAAGATCAGTTGTAAGAGTTATGTAAGCTCGATCATATTGGTCTTGAACAAATTCTTTAAAAGCTTTACCATTTCCGGGAGAATGAGAATAAAAATGATGAAAAAGACAATGTTCATCACCTTCTTTATTCTTATTATTATATCTTATGAAAGGAAAAACAACATTCTTATCATACTTTAACCTCCAAAAGATTGTTGTAGCTAGTTTTTATTGAATAGGGGTAGGTCTTGTCTCTTGAGATGTAGGAAAAGGTGTGCTAGAAGGATAAGGGTTGTTTTCTATTATTTTGAGAGTTAGATATTATCAATGAGTCCTTGTATTCAATTTTGAAAATCAAGATGTACATTGGTATGATGATCATTAGTTCAATGATATGTGCATAAAGGATTATTTAAGGAAGAAGTATGTTTTGATAGATGATAGAGTTTTTGTCTTGCAAGATACTACTTAAACCTTTAAACTTTAAGGAGATCGTCCATTGGTGAATGATGAGGATGTCCTAGACCTTCTGTACTAAGTTGTGAAGGAAGGTTTTTAGGGACTTTTATTCCTTGTTAATATTTTCCAAGTCCTTGTCCACTATAGCCTTTTTTTGAGATTATATTATAACCACTCCTATACAAATTTTCCAATTGTGAGGAAGAAGGACTATTAGCATGAATTTATTTAAAATTTATAGTATAAGGACACATGGAAGGGTCAAAGGGAGAAGTAGATGAAGAAGGGGTACCCTTTGTAGGAAAATTTCTATTTCTATCATCATTAATGTCCTCTTTGATAGGTTGGGAAGGAGGGTCCTTATCACTTAAAGCTTATCTTTACTTAATTTTATGTGAGGAGATAGATCATGAATAAAATAAATAACATCATCTTCCCTACAAATATGTTGATGATTAAAATTAAATCTAGGAGAATAGGGAGGATCTAGAGAGATTGATACACCAACAAGTTGAACTTGGCCACCTTGCACTAAAGTATCCTTATGAGAAGAGGATTGTGTCACGTTGCTCTTAGAAAGATTATTTATAGGAGCATTTGAATCTTTCCTCATGAATAAAAGGTATTTTAGGAGGGGTAAAATAACTCAGTAATGCTTCATCTCTGGGAGGAATACCATGTATGGAGAGTAAGATTACATTAAGGAAGGTGTTTATGATATCATCCTCTTCCTCTAGGATATCCTTATGAGAGGGGGACTTTGTAGGACGAATATCAACATCACTCATTCAAACTTCACCCATAGGAGAGAAAGTTTTAAAAGAGGTTTTAAAAATCTTTGCTTGCACTAAAATGTCCTCATGGGAAGGAGAATCCTTAGGGGAGGGTAAATCATAATTATGTATGAAAGAAAAATATGAGCTATCATCATATGCACAAAAGGAAACATTATGGAAATCTTGAATGAAACTTGAAATTGATTTAGCAAAGCAAGATAAAAACTTCATTTATCCAATGTATTTATGATATACAATAACCAAAGCAATTTTCACTCAATGTATACAATGAAAATATGAAAAATCGGATATGAAAACATAAGTGAAAAATTATGCAACCCACAAGTTGAGTTTAGAATGATAAAATAGGGTTTTTATGAAGTTAACCTCTAAATTTATGTAGTTAAATTGCCAAATATGATTTATGAGTGCAAAATGTAATGTTTAAGTGCATACAAATCAGATCTAAAAATGGAAAAATCAAAAGGAATATAATGAGATTCGAGTTCACTAAAATATAATGGTGGTAAAACTAGGGTTTCACAAATTAAGATAATAAAATCACTAATTTTACCTTATGAACCATTACATTGAAAGAGGGGTGAATCCAATAGATCTAGCCACAATCCTAATGAGAAAAGGGCTAAAATTATTATTAGATTCATTGGTTATTTGTTTATTCCCTCTTTCTAGTTAAAGTTGGATTTGTAATTGTGAAGTTAGGGTAAAAAAATGAATAATTGAACTAGGTTGATGAAAATAGACTATTAAAAATATCCCATAGAGCCACCAACTAAGATCTGGACAAAAGAAGAGATTCATAACCTATTCCTAGAAATTTAACAAACTTTTTTGGGAGCAAGTAGTACAGATTTGCTCTGGTCCTTCGACTTTTGCTTCGTCAAAATATGAACCTGTTCATCATCATCAACCTTGTCAGAATTCTTGAGTACAACTCCCAAGCCTATTCCTTGCACACATAAAGATAGAAGAAAGTGTTGTGGATAGGGGTTTACCTTAGGTCAAACCCTTTTTTGGGAATTAACCTTGAATTGAATAATATAAATACTGAAGTGAATGCTAGAGATATACCTTAGATTTGCAATGGTTAAGAGAAGGATTGATGATGCAATGCTCTTTGAATGTAATCACAAATATTGAATGTAATGGCATGACAAACACATGAACATAAAAACCCTAATGAAACATGCATGCTTGGATGAAGATTGATGTAACTTTGCTCCATAATTATTGAAGGATGAAATGCTTCCTTAAATGTTTGAGAATGATAGATGATGAATGTTGAATATGAAGTCTTCTCAATTGCTTCTAGGCGTTAGATTGAAATGAATTGATAGGATATATTTATATAGGGTTCCCTAGGTAAAGGCCAACCTCCAAAGGTTAAGTGTATCCATGGGGACCAAATTCCATTAGGAAGGGAAAGAGCATACCCCATTTCAAATTGGGGCCTATTTAAGGGGGACTGGGGCATTTTTGGGAGCCCTGGTTTAGGACCATGAGGCTCCATGCCCTGGTCCTCCAATAAATAGGACTTACCAATCATAAAATAGGGAAGAGACCTCCAAGATGGGGCCCAATAAGTGGTGTTCATGACATCAAAGTGGGAGAAGAGGGCTAAAACAAACCTAGAGGGGGAGACAAAGATAGGACACACTAAACTAGGAGTGCAAACATGAGGTGTGAATTATACTGGTTACTATTTATAATGCTACATGTACAAATAAATTTGATTTCAAAAGAGAGTTTGAATGGAAACTACCTTAGATAGTTCCGATAGGATGATTCATGTTAGACACTCATTTGGGATATTGTACGCTAGATAAGCTCACAATAAGAGTTTATGAACTAGTCACCACCAAAGAAATGAGTAGTTTAGGCAGAAGTGGGTTGCTCAAGGCTACAAAGTTTTTGATAGCAATGGAGGCTCCTGATTTAGTCCAATAGTGCTTGTGGCACTATGAACCATATCACATAATTTTGGCTAAGGATGACAAAGTGTATGCATATTTGACTCCTAAAGGAATTGTAGATACTTTTGGAGTCAACAAACCAAAGATCATTATTGTGATGAATATAGAGAAGTCAGCAAAGGATTTCATCAAATCAAATAAATTATGTGAAAACGTGATAAGAGAAGATTGGATGATGAAGAATAAATGTTAGATACCATCCAAGTTTCCCAAACTCTTTGTTAGAGATGAATTTTGTCTTGATGTATATGGAGCTATCACTTTAATAAGTAGGATAGCAGGGCTAAAAGTTAGTGGCCAATTTGAAGGATGGATATTCTCTTTCATACAAGTTATCAGAGAAGAAAAAATGTTCTTTGAATGAACCATATTATTAGCAATTCAATTACAATCACACAAAAAAGTATGTATAGAATTTATATATGGCATCATATGTGGTGTATTCTTGTGCAATTAAGCCAACATCCAGGGTTTGCATACAATATGATGTAGGTAGCAAGCAAGAGAAACAAGTGGTATAGGTAGATTATCCACAATTAACCTCAGAACAATCCTATCTTTACTACAAAGAAATAAATGATTTCTTTATACTTCCCATAGTTAGAGAACTGGAAGACAAAGTGGGAGAGAGAGTCCCTCAGGAAGTTCAAGATTTAATTAAAAAATATGGAGGCTGATATATACAATTCCTCACTTGATCGTATATGAGGATACAAGGCTTTAAGGGGCAACCATTTAGGTTACCCAGGTACCCCACTAAGTGGGAGAGAGAGTCCCTAAGGAAGTTCAAGATTTAATTAAAAAATATGGAGGCTAATATATACAATTTCCCAACTAGTCGTATATGAGGATACAAGGCTTTAAGGGGCAACCATTTAGGTTACCCAAGTACCCCACTAATTGAGCATGGTTGCAGATAGATATTAAACTTCCACGAGGCCTACCATGGTTTGCACTAGAAATTGGGATTCAATTTTCCATTGAAGATGGGAGGATTTGTATGTGAATCACTAGGGAGTGAAAAGAAGACAAAAGATGAACTTTTAGCTTGACATTTGTAGTATTTTGAGTTTAAGAGACCATCCTTTGACCCACTGAGAAAGATGAATAAATTCATTTTTATGAAGATAGTACATGCACTAGATATGGAAGATTATTGGATCAATTTTAATGATGACAAAGAAGTAAGAAAGAGGCAATATTAGAGACTGACCCTCAAAGAATTGTAGACTTTGGGTTTTGATATACCACCCTAGATAAATGAAGATGATTAAAAGGTGGTACATCCAAACTATAAAGCCACAAGTAGTGAAGAACATCCTATCTTAGAACCACATTTGAATCAACCGAAGATAATATCCATGGACATAGTAAATGAGCCCATATTAAGAGCTAGCTGAAGGTGGATATAAGAATATAAAGTGAACTTGAAGAAGAAAGGATTCAAAATTATTTCTTTGAAGAAGAGAAAAAGAGGTGAAGTTGGAGATCAAGACTATGACAACTTCCTAGTTCACAAAAGAAACAAAGAAACAATGAAGGTTATTGATTCTACGTCTATGACAAAAGATCTAGAAGTTTATATTGTTGGAATCAAAAGTTTTAACAATAACCTAGATCTTAATCAGATAGCTAGAAGTGGAATAGCAGATCCACAAGATCAAATTAGCATAACTCACATCAATGAGGCATATACTTCTAGACTACCCATAACTCAATTAGTAACCATAGAGGCTACACAGGTGATGAGAGTAATAACAGTGTCAGGGTTGCAGCCATTAGTGAATTTGTTTGCTTCACCTCCTTCCATGACTAATGTAGCAATGAGTGGAATAACAAGAATGCTCTTGTGGGATAAAGGAACAATGATCCAAATATGATTAAAATGTATCAAGAAGTAAATCAGGTAATTACAAAATATATAAGAAAGGAAACAGGAGAGAAAGAACAATTAGATAGGAAGAAAATCTCTACATCTATCTAAAGATGCAAGAGAGCCAATTGATTAGTTGGAAAAGAGGTCTAGGCCACCTCCATATCAAATTCTAGATGTTGCTCAAGGAGGCTTCATAGATATAGAAGAAAAGGAATCATTGGGATCTGGAGACATAGAAATTGAATTAGCCATTGAGGTGATCACAAGATCGATGGATGAATAACATGCCAAATTACCAGCGAGAACTAGCAAACAATAAATAAAAGAAAATTTTGGTAATGTTGAAGAGAGGAAAGAAGAAAATAGTCAAAATGAGATAAATGATCAACTCAAGAATATAATGAGGAAGAAATTTTAATTTATCTTGTTCAAGGAAAATTAAAAGTAGAATAAATTCCTCTTAGTAGAGAAAAGGGTGAATCAAATCAAGGAGATTCTCTACAAGAGGAAGGCAAGGGTGAATAAGAAGATGAGATCAAGGAAATTTTGAGATTGGAAAAGTTGCAAACAAGAACGATGGGAATTGAACAACTACCAGGAATAGAAAATCCTATACCAAAAGTGGTGATAATAGGAAAGGTCATTGGAGGAGGATAAAACCCCATCCAAATGTTAGCTGTTGAGTCATAGTTGAAACATACAAAGTTAGATGAAGCGGGAAGTTCAAAGGAGTTGAATCAACAGAGAACAAAAGACAATATCAAGAAGAAGGATGAAGACCAAAATAAGTACCTAAATGGTTACAAAATCAATTGCAACTAAAAGATCATGTAGAATTGATCCCTTTGGATTTCAATAGCTTGTTGAGAGCACCGTATTTGGAAAAGAAAGGAAGAAAGCCTAAAACCAAATTTGCTACCTGGCTCAATGCGAAAGGGGAACAAGAATTATGTGCTGTGAAACCCCTTGTGGATAAAGAATTTCAAGGTATCACGACAAAAGATTATCAAATCACTATTGTTAAACTTGGAAAGCCCTCTAGATTTGATGGATCTAGGATGACTTGAGAGGGATTGGAAATAATTGATGGTGGACTCAGAAGAGATCAAAATAAGTTTCAAGAACAAATAAATCTTATAGATCAGTTGACTCAATTTATAAGAGGATTTATCCAACCAAGGTAGACACCATATGAGTTATGTCCACAACCAGTATTCAAGCAAATGTCAATTGTATCAATGCCTTGGTTGACATGATCACTATTGTATATGTCATATCGTGACTTTATTTTGTATTTTTTAATGGTTTATTTTAGAAATGGTCATTGCAAAAATAATCTCTTTCATTTTTTCTTAAAAAATTGTAATGTTTTAAATTTTGTGGTTAAATTGTCAACCCTATTCAAAATTTCTCTTCTTAAAAAATGATATGTTTTGAAGAATTTAATTCATTGAATCAAATATCAAATTTATTAATGTTTAATTTTAGAAATGGTCATCACAAAAATAATTTCTCTTTCAATTTTTCTTAAATAGTTGTAATTCTTTAACTTTTGTGGTTAAATTGTCAACCCTATTAATTTTTTGAATGACACTCAATAAGGTAATATATGACATGGTAGCAAAATAATTTAATTTGAAAGTTATTTCTATGTACAATTTAACAACTTGCAATTAATTTGTTGATTTCATTTCATCCACCATCAACACTCAATAATGTTATATATGACATGGTAGCAATTTGCAATTTAACAACACTCAACAATGTTATATATGACATGGTAGCAAAATAATTTAATTTGAAAGTTATTCCTACCTACAATTTAACAACTTGCAATTAATTTGTTGATTTTATTTCATCCACCAACAACACTCAATAATGTTATATACAACATGGTAGCAATTTGCAATTTAACAACAACACTCAATAATGTTATATATGACATTGTAGCAAAATAATTTAATTTGAAAGTTATTTTTGTTAGGATTCCCACAGATACTGAGAGGGGGTGTGAATCAATATCTAATCGGTGAGGTGAATTTCTTAACTTAAAACATACAAAACATATTATAACAGTATACCGGTATGCAAGAAATAATGCAATAAACAGAATTAAAAGCATCCACATGAAAAGCACACCATGACACAAGGATTTAGCGAGGAAACCCGGTGTGGGAAAAACCTCGGTGGGATTTGTGACCCACAATATTCACTTACTGGCCAATAAGAGAATATTACTTACAAGAGGGGCCTACACATGCAGGAAGGCCAACTGCCTAGAGCTCACTGCTCAATGGGAAGTGTCACTGACTTACAATGTGGATTATACAAATCCAATATCTTGTATTGCTTTACAATAGCATCTATAATGCCAGATCCAGTACTAGTTTCTGCTATGTTCTTTACATAAAACCTTTAACCTATATTTCACATAATAGGTCTACCTAATATCTTTTTCTTTTCGCTTACAAAATGTCTACAATGATCTCTCTTATATATAAGAGTCATTTTACAACTTGCCAAGTCGGATTACAAAGTTTTCACAATAATAAATAAAATATAATATATCAAAAATCATGTCGGCCTCTATGCCAGTATGCTTCCTTTCTTTGTGCCGGTGACGGTGGGCTGAGTGTCGGTGTAGAGTGTGATCTGTTGATGCCGGTGCACTATCTTGCTGGTGTAATAGGATTGTAAGGTTGCCATCAATGATAAAAACCTTCAATCACCTACAATGTCTCATTGGAGTGTGCATATGCCAACAATCTCCCCCTTTGGCATTGATGGCAACACTCATGAGAAAATTCAAAAGTGTATCCAAAATTTTAATCCAAAAATGTTTCCAAAAAATATGTTACCAAAAATATTAGAACTCCCCCCGAGTAGATAAGTATTTTGCCGGTTTTTTTCTCATACTACTACTCCCCCTTTGGCATCAATGACAAAGGTTGTCAAGATGTCAGTAGAGTTGTAGTCTCAACCTTGTAACTGGGTAGTTACAATTTGAAATAGATCTACCAAAATCAAGTTTATACTCTCCATAAACTTCTTACTGTCTCTTATTGCTATCTCTATTCTTTTAACTGTACCGATGAGGTGTTGCATATGCTCTGCCGGTATTTTTTGTCCCTGTATAAGTGCCTCAGATATTTCCTTCTGCAATGATGCTAGATAGTCCAATCTTGGACTCAATTTTAGTCTCAAATTCTTTGCGTTATTTACTATTCTCTCCTTTTCTCTTTTTAACTTAAGTAACTCTTCCTCAAAATTTGTTATCCTTTGCTCAAAAACTGATAATGTATTAGGTGAGTTAACAAAATTATCAGCAAGTTTATTGATTTCATCTTGTACCTTGCTCATTTTCTTATCTATGCCTACTATCAAAAAGTTTGTCTTGCAGGTATCTTTGTACAAAGTTTTGTATTCTTACATAGTTCTAGTAGAAGTGTGTCAAATTCCCTAGTACACTTCTTTATCTGATCTTCAAAGAATTTTTGCTTTTTAATTTCTACCTTATTCTTCAAAGTCTCTTCCTTTATTTGCTCAATAGTCACTGTGCTCTCAGTGATGTATTTACACAAAGTATCAAGTTGTTTTAAAGAATCCTTATTGTCTATGTTACAGTTAGGAGCAATTACCTTCAAAATTGGGATTGTGTCATCTATAGCTTTATAAGCATGTGAACTACAATCTATTATCCTTTTGATTGAATCTAAGAGTACTTCAGTTACATTTTGTTGATTTGTGGCCTACTGAGGAGGAACCAACATTTTGAATTCCACCAGTGGAGGAAGTAACCAAGCTTGTTGTGACCTCTAGTAGGTTTGTTTGTGTTTGCATTTCCTTAAGCAATGGTTTGTGTACTTCTCCTATTGTCGATTGTACTATTTCCTCATGACTCTATTCCTGTACTTGTTCCTATTTTGGAGCCTTTTTCTCTTCTTGTTTCTCTGTCTATTCTCCTATGTTATCATCTGTGTGGGGGAAAAAGAAAGACTAGGTTATCATGCCCTAATCCTACCTCTTGTCACACATTACGGAATACGAAAGAGCCTAGAGGTATCGCACAATTGGCTACTTCTTTTTGTGAAAGAGAGAGCCATGGGATACCTATTAGGGTTTCTATTCCTTTGTTGTAATTGAAAGGTAAGATTATGCAAGTCCAATTCCTAACCCTAAAATGTAAGTATGAACTAACAACAAGATTGCAGAATTGAACTTAGACAATGGAAAGCTGTAAACACAAGGATAAAACAAGAATGAAAATGCGTACTCAGAGTCAAAATTGGACTGAAAATGTTTGGGATGGGGGCGCGGGCGCCACTGTCCTGATTCTGCACCTGAAATTGCACCGGAAACTGCTGTTTTGCACTCTGGAACACTGTCGGAAACTGTCGAAAAAGCTGTCTGTCCGGAGGACCAGGGCGCCCAGCGCCTCTGTCCCAGGGACCAAGGTGCCCAGTGCCCCTGTCCTGGCAGGACCAGGGCACCCAGCGCCCCTGTCCCAGTCTTTTGCTCTGCAATTTGATGCAGAGTGCTGTCTTGACCTGTTCTCTCCGGATCTGTATCCTGCAGCGTCATCCAAGTCCCGAAACCTGCACTTATATCTGAAAAAGGGTGTATGGGTGGCTATATAGGGTTTTGCCTTAGTCAAACCCCCGCTTCAGTGATTTCCACCTCCACGAATAGCCAAGTTGTTTTGTAAAATGTATTGTGTGTGCAGACCTAGTGTGTGTGCAAGGTCCCAAAATGCAAGAAAGCAAACTAGAGCAACCTAGAAAGTAAACCCTAATTTCTTGTAAATGATAATGTAAATTCTCTAAATCAAGATGCAAAGTGATCTAAAGAATGAATAAATGAGATATTGAAGCTTATGCAAAGACATGAAAACAACATGAAATCATACCCAACCCTCAAGGGAGAGGTACAAGCCAATCTTCAGTCAGTAATCTCCTATTGTTCTTCAATGTCTTCCAAGCCCTAAATGGATGAATGGAATTGATAAATGCTTGATAGAGGGATGTTGTAAGATGTTGAAGTCTTCAAAGATCTACTCTTTCGCTGCATATGAGGTTCCTGGAAACAAAAATCCAATCCCTTCAAATGAAGAAAGAGAGCTCTTATGTATGAAACCCTAGGTCGCAATTTCGTCTTTTGGCCGACCTAGAGATTGAATATCCCGCCAATTTCTTGGGGTTAAGCTTTATTTTATGATTGGATCGTGCTCCTAAAATTTTGGGAAAAATGTCCGGGACCATGTGCACTCCGGGCGCCACGGTCCCGACAACTTTTCACCAAATTTTCAGGGCCGTCAGATATGATGATTTTAGAGAGAATCCCGAAGTTATAGGTGATTTCGAGATGTTTTGACCCTCGAAATCAAGCCCCCAAGTTCGAAATAGGACTTAATTAGGGTTTTTGATTAGATGATGTATTGGAGGAATAAAATAAAAAGGGGCACACTTTAATGAAAGGGCCTGACTTTATGATGTGAAGGATGATGAAATAGGACCTTAGACCTAATTAATTTGATTAATTAAGTGCTAAAGGACCCTAGGTCACAATTTCGACTTTTGGCCGACCTAGAGATTGAATATCCCACCAATTTCTTGGGGTTAAGCTTTATTTTATGATCGGATCGCGCTCCTAAAATTTTGGGAAAAATGTCCGGGACCGTGTGCACTCCGGGCACCATGGTCCCGACAACTTTTCACCAAATTTTCAGGGCCGTCAGATATGATGATTTTAGAGAGAATCTCGAAGTTACAGGTGATTTCAAGATGTTTTGACCCCTGAAATCAAGCCCCCAAGTTTGAAATAGGACTTAATTAGGGTTTTTGATTAGATGATGTATTGGAGGAATAAAATAAAAAGGGGCACACTTTAACGAAAGGGCCCGACTTTATGATGTGAAGGATGATGAAATAGGACCTTAGACCTAATTAATTTGATTAATTAAGTGCTAAAGGAGAAATGAAATGCAAAATGTAAAATGCACTAAGGCGGGTGCTAAACTAGGTGTTAAATTGTACCGCTTTAGCAAGTGCGTACAATTTATGACGTTACATCATCTATTGGTTTCTCTTGTGTTTGATCAGTTTGCTCAGTTACTCGTGGCTCACTAGCCATGTCTGTCTTGCCAGTTGTATCTTTATCTACCACAATGTTGATCTTTTGTGTATCAACATCTACTGTGTATAGTACCTTAGGATTAGGATTAGTATCCTTTATGTTCATACTCTCATTTGTTGGTTGATCTTCAGTAGTTTTTACCGGTGATGTAATTTGAGGTGGTGGGGATAAGTTATCTTTAACTTTGATAGTCAAAGGTCCACCAACCTTTCCTTTTCCTTTGTATCTCTCCTTCTGATATACCTTTATTGGTTTGGGGTTCCTCTATTCTTCCTATTTTTCTTTCTCAACAAGAAATATGTCCCATGCATTTTTTGTTTCTTCAGTTACCTCAATAACTCTTCCAACCATTAAAGCAATATTCCAGTGTGCGGTAGAGAATACTGATCGGTTGGCTTCAACAATTAAGTCATCTATCTCCTTAGGTGAGTTTACTGGATAAACAACTAGTAACTTTTCAATTTTGATTTTCTTATCAAGCTCTATAACAACTTGTCTTCTTGCTTCTAGTCTTTTGAATAGTTCATCTGGTACTTCATTTATCACTTCCATCAAAAACTTCTTATACATGTCCATGTGCAAGATAACACTATTTTGCACTTGTTCTTTTTCATCTGTTGTCAAGGTGTCATAGACCTTTCCTATGTTTTTGAGTTTCCCTTCCTCTGTAATTTCATTTAGCAATATGTCAAGAGGGGCCAAGTTTTGTTTTGTTCTCTTCTTCTTTGGTGTAGTCTTTTTAACCGAAGATCTTACTGCTTGTTGTTTCTGTCTAGTTCTCCTAGGTGAGGGTCTGGTTGTCGGTGAAGGATCTCTTTTCCTTACAACTCTTTTGAAAGTTGCAAGCATGTCACTCTCTGAAGAAGTGCCTATCGGTGATAGGTGAGTCTCAGGCTATAGAGTTCCTAACTCATCCTCAGTGATACCGATTTGCATTAATACATCTTCTTTAATAGCCTTTGCCTGTCTAGAACCTCTTCTCACAACTGCCTCAACCTTTTTCACTCTCTTCTTAGATTGAATTTGTTCTTCTATGGTCTCAGCACTACCAAATACTTCTTCCTTTGGTTCATTTGGTGCTTCCAGAAGTGCTTTAGCATAAGTCTCAATTATATGATCATCTGTCTCATAGCCCATCTCTGTTACCCAGATTGTTCTTGGGATGACTGCTTCCATCCAAATCTCATCCTTTTTTATTACAAAACATACATCATCCTTGTACTTGTCAACAATCTTCTGTGATAATCTGATTCTCTTCTTCATTTTGGCCTTAAGTGCTTGAAACTATTCATGGATATTCTTTTCCTTCTCTTCACCCATGTTGTTGAATAGTTTTGTCAACTGTTTTCCTACCAGTATATCAAATCCAAGTACTTTATAACCTATACTGGGAACCTATTTGGTTATGTGTAGCATCAAGCATACAAGCAGATTACCAAATCTAAAAGTTCCTTTCTTATCTTTCTTTATCTTGCCTAAGTTGTCAATCAACTCATCTTTTAACCATTCATATATGCCAATTTTCACATTGTCTGTAACCATATCATAAGCACTCTTAATGCATAAACTTGAAACTGAGTTAAGTCTATTTGCATGAGTAGCTTTATACCTTAAAATCATGCTAACAAATCTCACATTTGTATCTATTACATCATTTACCCTCAAGGACCTTCTATTGGATGTTGCACCAGTTAGTCTAGTTACTAGGTCATTTGAGACTTTCTTAGTCTTGTCTGGTCTTTTACCAATGGATGGTAACCCTATGACATCTTTCACAACTTCCTTGGTAATTTTGTGAATTTCATCTAACCAAAAAAATTCACCATGTACCCTGCTTAAGACTATCCTAATCACATCCTTGGGAAATTTAGGAATGCAGAGGATTTCAGTAAATCCTAGGGTTTTAATGATTTTATGTTCCAGTTTTACATTTCCAAAATTATCACATATGACAGATTTATACATTGTTTTGATCTCTTCATCTCCCAATTCCTCTATGTTACAGTGAATGTAAATTCTGGGGTCTTCGACATAAACAACTTCTTTTGGTATTTGAGAGAAAGCACCTATATTGTCATCTCTCTTTGCTACCTCAGGAACTAGTTGAAATATGGGCCTAGGGCATTTTATAACCTCGAGTACAGTAGGGTTTGCTATATATTCAAGTGCAGAGGTGGATGCCATGATAAATACCTTTTTCTGTCTTTGGATGGATTGATTGCTTGAAGTGCTTCGCCTATTTTCTTGAAATCCCTTAGCTCTACAAATTTCACACTCTACAAATGTTTGAAATCATGGTGAAATGAAATGGAGCCAAAACCACAAATTTATAATGTTTATTTTCCATCTACCACATTTAATGCATGTTGGTTAAGTAGTCACTTAACATTGTCTGTCGGTAATGAAGTAATTTCCAACTTCTCATCTCTAACTGAGGGAATAATAGCACATGTGTCATTAGATTGCCAAACCCTCAAGGAAACTTTCTTCAATTTGATGAAGAACTTCCTGCCGGTGGAGCACTACTCTGTAATGTTGGTGAAGGATCACTCTGTCCTGCCAGTGAAGCATTGATTGGTTCTACCAGTGGAGGAGTATTCCCAACATTTAGATCAACTTTTCTAATCCATTGTTTTGAGAATTCTTGCTTAACCTCTTCAACTTTTTCTTTACCTTTCAAGCTAGAACTTTTGTTGTCTATCAGTGATCCTTGACTTCTACAGAATTTTGTAATATGCCCAATCTTATTACATGCATAACAAGTCACATTATTCTTCTGAATAGCTTTCCCATAACCTATGCCGGTTTGTGTTCTGCATTGATTAGATAAATGTCCAAATCTTCCACAAACATAACATCTCACATTCATTCTGCAATTTTCAGAGTTGTAACCAACTTTGTTGTATTTTGAACATTGACTAGTGGGTGTGTTGATATTATGATAATTTCTAGATCTACATTCATTTTCTCTATGACCATACTTATTACAGTTAAAGCATTTTCCATTGAATTTATAAGCACTAGGTTGCCTTACCGGTTTGCTATGATCCTGTGTGTTTGCAGTACCGGAGCTTTCACCAACTTCAAAGCCAATTCCAGAAGTGTCACCTTTAGGTTTTTGATTTTTCAGCAAGTTACCAAGTCCCTCTGAGCTTTTCTTGAATTTCTCTTTATGTTGATTTGCAGTTTCTAGTTCTCTTTCTAAGACTTCTTTCTTCCTCATTAGTTCATTGGAGTCATTCTGAGTGTGCATTAGATCTGTCTTCAATAAATCATTTTCATAGCTAAGTCTTGTGTTCTTATTTGCTGCATCACTTAGTCTTCTGGTCAATTCTTCTTCCTATCTTCAATTTCTTTACAAAATCTTATAGTCATATCCTGCATCTCATTCTTTGTTGTCATGTTCTCCAGTTTCAGCTTGCTTATCATATCATTAAGTGATTCCTTTTCATCATTCTCATTTTGCATCTTTTCACAAAGTTCTCTTCTCTTATTTCTTGCAATAGTAAGATTCTCTTGAAGTGCTTGAATGATATCTTGAGCAGCCTTTAGATCATCTTCTAGTTTGATATTTTTCAATTTTTCTGTATCATAGTCTGAGAGAGCTCCTTCAAGTTGCTTCATCAGATTTTCCATCTCTACCGATGTCAAGATCTTCCTCAAGCTGTTAGGCTTCTAAAAATAGAGGACTAGGCTCTGATACCAATTGTTAGGATTCCCACAGATACTGAGAGGGGGGGTGAATCAATATCTAACCGGCGAGGTGAATTTCTTAACTTAAAACATACAGAACATATTATAACAGTATACCAGTATGCAAGAAATAATGCAATAAATAGAATTAAAAGCATCCACATGAAAAGCACACCATGACACAAGGATTTAATGAGGAAACCCGGTGTGGGAAAAACCTCGGTGGGATTTGTGACCCACAATATTCACTTACTGGCCAATAAGAGAATATTACTTACAAGAGGGGCCTGCACATGCAGAAAAGCCAACTGCCTAGAGCTCACTGCTCAATGGGAAGTCTCGCTGACTTACAATGTGGATTATACAAATCCAATATCTTGTACTGCTTTACAATAGCATCTATAATGCCAGATCCAGTACCGATTTCTACTCTGTTCTTTACATAAAACCTTTAACCTATATTTCGCATAATAGGTCTACCTAATATCTTTTTCTTTTCGCTTACAAAATGTCTACAATGATCTCTCTTATATATGAGTCATTTTACAACTTGCCAAGTCGGCTTACAAAGTTTTTACAATAATAAACAAAATATAATATATCAAATATCATGTCCGCCTCTGTGCCGGTATGCTTCCTTTCTCTATGCCGGTGCTGGTGGTCTGAGTGTCGGTGTAGAGTGTGATCTGTTGATGCCGGTGAACTATCTTGCCGGTGTAATGCCTTGCCAGTGTAATAGGATTGTAAGGTTGCCATCAATGACAAAACCTTCAATCACCTATAATGTCTCATTGGAGTGTGCATATGCCAACAATTTCTACCTACAATTTAACAACTTGCAATTAATTTGTTCATTTCATTTCATCCACCATCAACACTCAATAATGTTATATACTAGCAATTGCACTTTGGTGTGCAATGCATACGCCGAATACTTGTGGAAGGTAATTCAAAGAAAAACTTGGTCTATTTTTTGCATATATTTTGGTAGTACATGAGGTCAATGGGTTGGCTATTTTCAGATGATTTTTTCAACAAAGACATCAATAGAGAAGTGATAGCTTCAAATCAATAGGGATCAAAACACTATTGAAACAAAATCTCTCAATCAAGAAGATAGTTAGGTTTGTTATTGACATTCTCATGTTATGTTTGCAAGATAGACAAATAAAGACATAGATAACAAGTGATATATAAACAGGTTTGAGAGGGAGCTTGATATAGGTAGAGAGATGAAGGGATAAAAAAATAGATATAAAGAGGGAGATGGGACAAAAAAATTGAAATATAGTAGTAGAGACACAAGGAGATAAGTATAGAGGTATAGAAAGAGTGCAAGGTAGGCAAATAAAGACATAGATAGGAAGTGATATATAAAGAGGTAGAGAGGGAGCTCGATATAGGGTAGAGAGATGAAGAGAACAAAATAGAGATAAAGGGGAAGATGGAACAATAAATATGTAGATGTGAGATTTTGCCAAGATCAAGAGCTCAATGAAATGTACAAAATAGAGACACAATATAGGACAAGAATAAACTATATTCTCATCGATAGAAAATGATCAATAATAATAATTACATACAATGTAGATGAGTTTGCTTATATAGGCAAGGCTAGGGATATGTGAGCACACAAACATGACATGTGGCTCAATAAGAAACAAGGGTAGGTAGGAAATAGGTGTGGGTAGGTAGGAGAAATAATATAATAGTCCACATGAGGTGGATCACCCACTGAATGTGAAGTGTAACAACAAGATCAACACCATAAATGGTGGAATTTCTCCTACACACACTATCCCAATGTGGCACAAACACCCAAGTGTCTCATACCCAAACAACTATGAAATGCATTTCCTAAGTAAACTTAAGTAAGTGTAATAATATCCAAGATGAATAATTATTTACACCAACACCCCCCCTTAAGTGCAACTTAGGGGAATGCACTTAAGTCTACAATGCAACTAAGCAATGCAAGATGGGTCCCGACTACTAGGCCATGATAGGTACCCATGTACAATATGCAAATGCAAGCAAAACTATGCAATGCAATCTCTCACAAAGTAGGGAAAGAGAGAAAAACCCAATGGGAAAAAACCCTCCCCCAAAAGAGAGATGAAAAACATACAAGAGAACTCTCATAGAAGAATGTGAAGGACAAAACCCCATGTGAGGAAAAAGTCCCCCCCATATGAGAGAAGAAGAGAAGCTAGGAAGCCCCCCCTCAATGTGGAATCTGCACCAATGATAGAAGCTTGATGTATGAAGAAACTGCTCCACAAATGTCGAACAACATTCCTCCCCTTAGGAAGAAACAAAACCAAAGGTGTATCCATGAAGTCTCCCCATTCATGAAGGGAAGATGTATGAAGAAAACTCATGATGAAAGGAATCTTTGAAAACTACTCAAGTGTCCCCATGTCGATGCTGAAAGATACCCCCTCCAAAGGTGGTAAACTGTGCCACACTGCTGAAAAAGGCACTCCAAGATCTAGTGGAGATGGATGTAGAACATGTCCCAAAGACTCACATGTCTCCTCATAACATAAAGAGACCTCCTCCAACTATTGTACATAAGTATGCACAATCATGTCAACCTCGAAAGAATGATCATGTAGAGAATGAACAAGAGGGTCAGAGTGTGCCCTCGCAACAATCGAAGAAGGATCACCTTCATCAAAGAGAAGATGAATGTCATCAATGATGTCTCCCAAATCTGCAATGTAGGATTCCACAAACAAACCTGCAATATCTGTCAAGTAATCATCCCATGAATCTGAAGCTGGAAGACAATGAATATCCTGCTGCACTGAATCACATGAAGGCAAAACTGTTGCACTATCCGCATCATCAGGTGCAATAGGTGATGTGATATCAATATGAGGAGATGAAATACAAGGCTCAAGAATGGGGTCACATGTGAGAATCCCCATGTTCAAGTGCCCAAAGATCTCCTCAAAATCTGAACCATCACAAGAAGTGTGATCATCATGTGTAGAATCATCAAATGTGAAATCATCATCATCAACAAAATCTGAAAAGGAGTATAACCGAGATGCATGATCAACCACCCCAGTCGCAATGATATCTCTAGTCTCCAAGTCTCTAATGAAAACTGAGTCAGGTGTGAACTCCACAACTCTCTTAGTTGCGCCATGTGTGATTTGATAGATAGAAAGGAGATTGTTTGTCAAGTGGGGTACACACAACACATCATTGAAGGAGTTATCCCCAATGTCAATAGATCCTTTCCCAATCACATCCATGTATGTATGATTGCCCTTCAAAATCTGTGGCATGGTGCAAGGCTCAAATGTAGAGAACATAGACTGCGAAGATGCCATATGATGAGAAGCCCCTGAATCTAGAAGCCATCTCTCTGAATCATGACTGATAGTAGCACATAGAGCTTTTCCTTTTCTTGTTCCAAAAGAGTGAGTCTTCCCACTTGTAGAAGCCATGAATGCTTGCCCTTTTCCTTTTGAATGTGAGGAAGTGGAAGTTGATGAATCATCCTTCTTGTAGACTTTAGGCAAATCAATGTTATGCTTTTTGATGATATGTGTGAGCTCATCAATCTTCTTAGAATGGCAATGATGCTCCTCATGACCAATCTTTTTACAATAAGCACAAGTAGTTCTCTCCCTCTTTGGTGAATTATCTCTCTTGGAAGAGGATGAATCTCCTTGTTGTGGAGAAGATGGCGCTTTTTCTTTAGGCTTTGATTGCCTTTTCTTCTTGTTTGAGTTGTCCTTTCCTTGATTTCCTTTGTTCCCTTGATTTGCCACTAATGCTTGAGACTTAAAAGCCTTAAGAATGCCCATGCTTATCAACTTAGTTTGTTCCATCATCAACATTTCATTGAAAGCATCAAATGTAGGCATTGTGTAGCTTGAACCCATTGTCATCCTATGGGTTTGGAAACTAGAAACAAATGCTGCATATTCTTGTGGTAGCTTGCCTATCAAGTTGAATATCAATTGAGTATCCTTCTTATCAATGCCACAATCTTTGAGTTCTGCCCTCAACTCATTTGCCTTAGTGACATAATCTTGTATAGTATCAAAGTTCTTGGGATCTAACATGGTGAGATCACTATCAATTTGATAGCCCCTAATCTCATCAACTTGACCATACAAGTCTTGAAACTTTTGCCAAGCATCCTTGATTAGAGTACACTTCTCAATATGAAAAATGAGATCCTTTGATACATACTTTCTTAAGGTACCAATTGCCATGATATTTTTAGTGAGCCAATCCAAGTGACCAACTGGATCAACCTTAGGATCAGCAGGAGCAACAATAGTTCCATCAATGTAATGAGTGAGTCCTTTTTCCATAAGTTTACTCCATGCATCAATTTTCCAAGTAGCATAATTATGAGGAGTTAAGAGAGGAAACTTAGAAGAACCCATAGCAGCAAAAGGGAAGGAACACAAGAGTACAAAAGCACAAGAGACACCCCCCCAAATTCACTCAATCAAAGTACCCCCCCAAAAATGATGATTTTGGCACTTTATATGTAGTGCGTGTACAATAGGCCACTTGCAAACAATGGCAAGGTGGACTTCTGATTTTTTTTTACAACTGCCCCAATAGGCTGAGAACTACAAAGCAAAAGATCAGAAGATAGATCTATGCAATACAAATGCCAAATTGGCCAAATAAGACCATATGATGAAAGTACAATTTCTACCCACAATTGCTGCAAACTGATAGCATATTCTGAGAGTAGACAAAAAATAACGCACTTTAAAAAAAAATGGCACCTGAAAAGGAGTTTGTATGAGCCCGAATGGAGACCTGGAAGTTGCAGAAACGGGGATTAGACAGGTATAGTCACCAAAAACTGAGAATTCTGAAAAATCTATCCATCAAAATAGAAAATAATTCCACCACGTGAAAGTGCATGAAATTATAGCCCATTTCAAAAAAAAATGCACCCAAAAAGGAGCAAAAATGAGCAAGTTATGGCCATTTGAAGTTGAACTGCAAAATCAAAAAGCTCAATGAGAGGGGCCTGCAAAATTTTTGAAAAATGCTGATGTGGCGCTGATGTCAGCAATTCACTGTGTTAAATTTGACGGCCGTATGACCATCGCACAAACTTTGCCTCCCTACTGATTGGGCGTTCGTACTGTATGGACTGCTGACTGGGCAGGTGACTGTGCAGGTCGTACGGATGATGTGGTGCGATGACTATGATGCCATACGGTTGACGTGGCACGATGACTGTGTGTACAGATTAGGCCGCGGGCTAGTGGTCGCTTGCCACGTGGCGGACGCAGGGCCGCCTGTTTTGGTGGTCGCCGACGGAGGGAGGGGCCGACGGAGTCAGTGTCTCGGTCGGCGGGAGGGGGCTGCGGTCGCCGGAGAGGGGAAGCGGTCGCCAGAGCCGAGGAAGTGGCCGCAAGTAGAGACGGGCGGGTACCGGCATGGGTGATGGCGGTGAAGACTGGCAGCGACACGGGCGACGATGGCGGAGATCGGCAGCGGCATGGGCGACATGGATGCGGTGCGGGTCACGGATCTGACAGGTACGGTGGTGACAAAGCAGGTACATGGCCTGCAACACCTGCGACACATAGGTGCACACTGCACGGGAGGGGGGGGGGGGGGAGTCTGCAGACCCCCCAAAAAACCAGCAAAAAAAACTTTTTATTTTTTATTTTTTATTTTTTGATCGCTTTTTTTTTATTTTTCAAAATTTTTGATGAACTTTTTTTTTTTTTTCGAAAATTTTTCAGAAAATAAATTTTATTTTATTTTTTGAAAAATTAATAAAAAATTTCGAAATCCATATGATAATAGCAAAATTGGCGAAAATTTTTTTCCCACCAAAATAGGCTGACTTTATAACCAAAATTCATGGAAACGACCTTCTGGACGCAATGGCGGGGTCAGATCTGGTCTAGGACGGCTCCAAAAGATGCTGCTCCTCAGATCTGCCTCTTGACGTCACAATAATGCCTCTTCAAGACGAATCAATGAAGCCCCAATGGCTCTGATACCATGTGAGATTTTGTCAAGATCAAGAGCTCAATGAAATGTACAAAATAGAGACACAATATAGGACAAGAATAAACTGTATTCTCATCAATAGAAAATGATCAATAATAATAATTACATACAATGTAGATGAGCTTGCTTATATAGGCAAGGCTAGGGATATGTGAGCACACAAACCTGACATGTGGCTCAATAAGAAACAAGGGTAGGTAGGAAATAGGTGTGGGTAGGTAGGAGAAATAATATAATAGTCCACATGAGGTGGATCACCCACCGAATGTGGAGTGTAACAACAAGATCAACACCATAAAAGGTGGAATTTCTCCTACACACACTATCCCAATGTGGCACAAACACCCAAGTGTCTCATACCCAAACCACTATGAAATGCATTTCCTAAGTAAACTTAAGTAAGTGTAATAATATCCAAGATGAATAATTATTTACACCAACAGTAGAGATAGTGGTAGAGATAGAATATTAAATAAAATAAAATGGAGCTCATGTGGTAGTAGGAAGTGAGATAATTGTTTTTAGTGAATTTTTTCGCTGTAAAATAGTATTGAAAAAACAGATTAAGAAGATGAACAACAAAAATCGCCTGTTTTTTTATCAAGTACTATTTTCTGTGGAGAGACAACTCCTAAAATAATTTGGGTGTAGTGTACTTAGTTAATATATATATATTAATTATATATTAAAATATATTTATTTCATGAAATTTGTATTATGTAAAATAAATAATAATAATAAAAAAATAATAATAAAGATAATTATTAAAAGAATTAATTTATAAAATAAAATGCATTCGAATATATATAAATATATTTATGTTACTAACTATATATTAACTAATGAAATCGGTTACAATGAATAGATTTCATCTTTGACCATTGATATGCCATCTCTGTTAGGTTTAAGGTTATTGCTAAATATAGATTTAGGGTTAGGATCAAAGTTAAGGTTAGGGTCAGGATTAGGTTTAAGGTTTTAAAGTTAAAATTAGGGTTAGAGTTAGGGTTTTGTTGGGATGAATTTTAAGGTTATGGTTAGAAATTGAATTGGGATTAGCATTACGTTTAAATTTGAGGGTTGGGGATAGGGTTAAGGTCAAGAGAATGATCATTGGTCATTGTTATGATTGCAGATATAACCAGAACCTTAATTACATACTAACCCTAATATAAAACATAGTAATTCTAACCATAATACTAACCCTAACCCTAATATAACCAGAACCCTAATTACATACTAACCCTAATATAAAACATAGTAATTCTAACCATAATACTAACCCTAACCCTAAAAATTAGTTGAACCCTAACACCATATCTAACCCAAATCTAAATCTTACATTCTAAATAGAAGTTAATGGAATTATGAATCAACAAAGTTCTTACAACCATCAAATCATGAATTAAAATAATATAAGCAACCACTAACACTTCTAAAAATTGTGAGAAGGTGGTAAAACCTTCTCTTGCATAGGGGAATAGCACCAATAGCCATTATAACTAACTTTGCATACCCACATATCTTAAATGGTACATCGAATGTTGGCATTTTTTTATTGTAGTAAAGATGGACATTGTGGGATTGGTTATGCACATAAGGATAAAAAAATTGTCATTTCAAAATGTCGTTGAATACTTACTTAAACATGCCTTGATAATCATGCACTACAAATGCCAATACTTATGTACAAATGCCCCACTATCATGCATTGTAGGTACAAAAATTGTCAATACTTATGTACAAATTGCAAAGTAAAAAGTTTCAACAAAATTTTAATAATCTCTAAAATGCATTCAAATATTTCTGAAAATTAAAAAAAATTAAAGTAACATTGAGAAGCATTTCAATGTATTATGAATGGATTGTGTAATTATAATGTCTATGAAATTCTACAAATTTTTAACAAATTAAAAAATCTTCCATTCAAATGCTTTTAAAAAAACAAGTACTTACAATTTTTTCAGAAGCATTTCAATCTAAGATAATTGGGCTGTGCAAACACAATGTCTATGAAATCTTGAAATATACAATTTTAATTTTGAAACTTCAAGATCCTTGCTTTTTGCAAAAAAAAAATATAAGAAAAAAATAGATTGATAATATGGATGCTTCTAGAAGAATACACTTGATGGGATAACATATCTTTTAATACCATGGAAGAGTGGGAATCATATTCATTAACAAAAGAGTGCAAATAAATTAAGAAAAAAATAATTGTTTTCAAAAGCCGTGTTCCTCTAATATCTGATAAAAAAAATCCAAATAACATCTAGATTGTGCTGTAGTTTACAAAAATTTACACACAGATTGAAACAATTCAAAAAATGATCTTTCTTATAAAATCTATAGATTATATATACTATACAACAGATCCAAATACAAACTACACTTTGCGTATTAATTCAATACATGATCCTATCAGTTTCCAATTTCCACTAAGGCAAATAAGATGGGCAGAGAATCTGACCAATCTGACCTTCCAACAACCTTATACATCCTAATCGGGTTGGAAAATGAGGCACTATAAGCCATCAACTATAAAAAGATTGGGGTAGATGAAAATGTGATATGTGTGCCTATTATATACCATCTTAAGACAGGAAATGCCAAGGAAAGCAAATTTAACAGAGATAACCTTATACAAGGACTATTACCCCATTTGCATTTGATAACATGGAAGAAGTTGATGATGTAAATTCAAAATATAGAGTTTGTGGCTGATAATTTAGCTGGATTGTTTAATGATAAGTTGTATGCATTGGCAACAGAGAGATGAAATTATTCAAGTACTATGTTGGAAGCATCCCGAGAATACTTTTGGACCTAAGGTTTTTATAAGTTTCCTAATCTTTGGAGTCAGATTAAAGTCCATTTCAGCATTCCCAAAAATGTAGCACCATGAATGCCATACTTCTTAATTGTGAATGTCAGGAGAGTGAATCACAAGAAAATAGATTTGGATTCTCAGAATCAAATGTTTCGGATTTGTCAGTCATGTCAAAATCACTGTCGGAAGCATCGAATTCATTTCTCACAATCTTCGTCCTTGCATTCTTCATATATTGAACTGGTTGGCACGACTTCTGGCCTTTGAAGAAGCTTGAATCAAATTATTTTCAATGCATTGTAGGTCAATTATTGCAGAAGGAATCAATTTAAAATATATTTAATAACAATTTTCGATGGTCTTAGAATCAGCAGGAGTTAAGGAAATGGCAAGGATAAACAGTTGATAAGTGGGAAGTATTTTCCACAGCAAGTCAAACTATGATATTGCTATCAGGGTTCAACTGTGTAGTTTTTGAGTCAAACTCATTGACCCTGATAGCAATATCAAAGGATAAACAATTTTATTAGCATTTATTGCAAAGATTACAATCTGTTCGACCACATCGCTTGTCCTTTTAGATTTGTGTTTCTTGTGTGAGATGGTGGGTATTTCCACCATACTTGCATTAAAAAGGAGGTGCAATAGTTAGCCGATAGTAAAATATATTTTTAATAATGTAAAAGTTGCATTTATTTATTAAATTGCCGTGGATCTAAACTTTAAAATGTAAATAGAGTAATTTGAATAATTTAATATTT
Source organism: Cryptomeria japonica (assembly GCF_030272615.1). NCBI lineage: Eukaryota > Viridiplantae > Streptophyta > Pinopsida > Cupressales > Cupressaceae > Cryptomeria > Cryptomeria japonica. Next base: position 265,014,566 of record NC_081409.1, on the reverse strand, counting down.
CTCTACATCTTTTACATAAATTTATTTAAAATATTATTTCGATTAAAAAACTAAAAAAATATTTGTTAAATCTTCAATTTATAAATTTGATTTTAAGTCTACATATACAAATTTCTATTCTTTAATTAAACAAATATAAACCATTTCTTATAGAAAACATGTGATTGCATCAACTAAATACCTGCTCTAAATGACATTTAAAGTTATATACAATTTTGTTTTCCTATAGATTATCACCACAACAAGGTTTCTTCGTCCACCCTTTTACATGCTATCAAGGAAACTAAATTAATGGAAATAGTGAGATGCACAGTAAATGAATGCAATGGAAAATATCTCAAAAGATATATATATATATATATATCAAAGAGATTGCAGATTTAAATTGGAAGTTTTATGAAAAAAACTTATGTATAATGTACCTGGTAGTGCAAGATGAAGATAAAATCTGAATTCTTAGAGCTCTGATGATGTAAACCTTCAAAGTGTATGAAACTCAGAGCAGCTCACATTGGTGAGGTTTCTACACCCTCTATTTCCACGCTAAGCATATGCATCATAATAAATGTTAATGTAAATATCGCTACATTAATCCACGAGCATTCACATTGATAAAACTACCCATTTTAACTTATTAATTGAATTATTCTTTCAGAATTTACATTTGAGTGACCTACTATTAGCTTGTGACGGCGAGCCATAAAGGGGAATTATTTGCTAAATTCATAGCTTTCATGGTGATCATATTCCAGAGGCAAAACAATCATGGTGACTCATATAGCTAATATAGCTAAATTGGTATGTGTAAGGAAACGTTTACATCCCACAATGGAGGCTGCCAAAATAAATATAAATAAAATATCACAACACTATGTAACACACAACTTTAAAAAAAAAAAAAAGCCATCATGAACAAGCACCTTCTGCTACAATTCCTTGCGTATCGTAACCATTGGCATCAAGAACAAAACAGTTAATAATTAAAATAAGTTTAGTAAAATGGTAAATACCTGAATTGCCACGTAGAATACCTGGATTGCGGGGTTGTTCTTTGATCTGTATAAGCCGCTATTTAGAAAGAATCCTGTATTCACAGTTCAACAAAGATATGGTTCTCGGGATCAGTTTCAAAAAGAAATGCAATCAAATTTAACAGAAACATAACTTGTTTGGATTTCTTAAACAACTCACCTCCAGTAGTTTCGAACTCCGTTTTTTGTTTCCCATCTTTTACAAGCGAACATATATGAACACAAGCAGAGCGGTGAGACGCCAAGCAATTAGGTTTTTACGTTATTATATACTTTATTATCATTGCTATATGCCCAGATGCGAAAATCCCCACGATTTATATTATTATTGATTAATTATATATTCTTAATTACAATTAATAATGATTTGATTTGATGTGATGAAAATTTTGAATAATATAAAAATAATTTAAATTATATTATACTTTTTTTTCACCACTTTTAATGTCCAAATTTAACTGATTACACAGTGATGCTCGTTGCCGAAAGTTTATTTATTATTCAAACCATAGAAGCAAATAATTTTCCATGTTGTTTTGCCAATTTTTCAATTTCTGATCAAAACAATTAAGAGTTTTTAGGTTTTTTTAAAATTTCTGTGGCACATTTTTTGTTCTAATTTTTCCAAAATCTAATCGTAACCCCATTTTTTTCCTAGTTTAATTCTTCTGAATTCAAAAAAAGCTTTTGGTTTCTGGGTTATTCTTGAGAAGTGTTTTTGAAGATATGGTTTGAACAAAATAAACACAAGAAAAATCGCCAAAAGAGAGCGGCTACTATCATTTCTACGGAGATAAATTATCAGATCAAATTAAATTAGACTTGAACTGAAGGCTCTAAAAATCCCTTATTTTCAAATGGCCCTAAAGCGGCGGAAAAAAGATTGTGGATATTAGCTCGAATCCATAAGATATAGCAACCAAACAGAGTTGATGCCTAGTAAAAACCAATAAATCCGACACTGCTAGAATTATATCATTACGGCAACGCAAAATAATCTCCGATGAAGCGTGAGACACTTCCGATGAAAACGCGCGAATTAAAATAAGGTGAAAACGCATGAACGGGACAATCCGACGGTTAATAACCTTCTGATCGTCTTGCATACCTATACATTGCTATCAACGGTTTGCTATCAACCGTTGATTTGTAATGTCCGCCAGTGCATTTCATATAAGAGAGGCCTTCCACCTAATGACCCGGTAGCAATTTGCAATTTAACAACAACACTCAATAATGTTAGATATGACATGGTAGCAAAATAATTTAATTTGAAAGTTATTTCTACCTACAATTTAACAACTTGCAATTAATTTGTTGATTCATTTCATCCACCAGCAACACTCAATAATGTTATATATGACATGGTAGCAATTTGCAATTTAACAGCAACACTCAATATGGTAGCAAAATAATTTAATTTGAAAGTTATTTCTACCTACAATTTAACAACTTGAAATTAATTTGTTGATTTCATTTCATCCACCAGCAACACTCAATAATATTATATATGACATGGTAGCAATTTGCAATTTAATAGCAACACTCAATAATGTCATATATGACGTGGTAGCAAAATAATTTAATTTGAAAGTTATTTCTACCTATGATTTAACAACTCGTGATTAATTTGTTGATTTCATTTCATCCACCAGCAACACTCAATAATGTTATATATGACATGGTAGCAAAATAATTTAATTTGAAAGTTATTTCTACCTACAATTTAACAACTTGCAATTAATTTGTTGATTTCATTTCATCCACCATCTACATATGATTTTTTTCATTAGATTTTTTAATATATTCATTTTTTTTGGTTATATTTGTATTGTATTTTTTTCATGTTTGTATACTTTTGTCGGTGTATCATGTTTTAAGATTTTGAACCTCATAAGTTAAAGACTTGACTTAAGAAAAAAAATAAAAATTCACAACTTATTGAATGGTATGAGGTCTAATTAAATCCACAAAACTAAAAATATGTACAAATAACTACAAAGAAACTCAAATATTAAGAGTCTAAAAGGGGTTTGCACGGAAAAAAATAAGACAAGATCATAGAAAAACAACATGATAAAACAATCCATCTAGATAAACTGACTCTCAAAACTGCTGCAACAACCCTACTCATGAAACAAATCAAACTTAAGACTTTTATCAATGCAAAGAAAAACTCACATATTACAATTCTTCATTGCATCAATCTTGCACTAACTCACACATACATGTAAAACAATATCTATTATTAACCACATGACCCTTTCAAACTCTAGAGGTGTCAAAAAGAGGTACATTAGCACACTTAATAATATAGTATGAGGGAGCATAGAAGATATATATAGGTGATCTACAATGGTAACACGGAGCCTAATGTCATGTTTGGAAAAATGGCTTAACAAAATTTTTGACATTTATTCACATGAATTATTCAATAAACATAAATTTTAAATAACTAAAACAAATAAAAAGTCCACAAAATAAAGTATTTACTTAAAAGTCATAACTTTTCAAACTCTCATAACATTTCAATTCAAAATAATTAAATAAAGAGCAATTGGAAAATCAAGATAAATTTGTAACTTTCAAAATAATTATAAATTTGTAACTTTCAAAATAATTATTGCTGACAATTGAGTAAAGATGCCAAGAGGAGACAATAAATTACGGACATCAAATTAAATAAAAGAAAATAAAAATAAAATAGCTGTTTGTTATTACTGATATTTTAAAAAAATTGTTTAAAATGCATAAATTAATTGTTGAATTTTAAATATAAGTATCTAGAGATTGCTATTTCGGACATAGATTGATGTAATTAAGATATCAAAACTAGTATTTACTAATAATAAAATAAAATAATTATACAAATTGATTTGAAAACTAAATTAAAATTCACATACAAAAATAAAATAACTCTTCAAACATTAAAATAAAAATCTAATCTATATGTCTATATAATAAAAAATAAAATAACTTTTAAATTAATTAATTTTTTTATATTTTTAAATAAATATATTTAAGATATTGAACTAGTATTTATTCTAAGACTATTTTTAAATTATACACATCAATTATTTTTTATTAATTTATTCTTTCTATCTTAAAAACTATAATTAATATCAATAATTTAAATATTTTTAAAATGAATATATTAAAAACCTTTGAAATTATAATCTTCATAAATTTATTAAAAAATAATAATAACAAAAAAAAGTGGTCCCATAGTAATGGACAAATTGATGAAATCTAAAATTAAATCAATAATTATATACTTGAATCTTAGAAAAAATTTAAAAAATTACAGGTAAATTTTAAGCTTGAAACTTTTAAGATATTGGAACATGATTTGTTTTATGCACTTCCCGGCGGAAATGCTCGCTCCGCCGCCAGGGGACCGCGGTGAACGACAAAATGTTTTGATTAGCAGAGTGGAGTAGCTCTCATTGTTATCAATGTTCAATCCAAATAAGGATTTCGAATCATTTGATAGTGTCAAAGGCATCCATCACCTTTCTTATGGGAATCTGTGTACTTCCCCGGAAAAATACAAAAACTGTGAGATTCCTCGGAGACCATTGATTCAATAACCCATTGTATATATAAATCCTATGGCATTGTTCTCATACCAAATACTAGGGAGAAGCAAATATGGAATCAGTTAGCGTCTCTGTCATCTCCAATTCTACAATCTATGGAACAACTAGGCTTCCATCGCCGTACCCACCTGCAAGATTTGCTCATTGGCAATGTAGGAGTGCAAAATTTCGATCCGTCAGGAGTACTTTATCTGGTAAGTAAATCTCATGTTTTTTTCTGTGACAAACAGCATTGACACTTTGAGTTATTTTTTCTAATGATTTTTTTTAGGCAGGTTAGTTATCTCGATTCTCATCTGAGTAGGCATGCTCATAGGAGAATTTAATAGCATAATTTACATTTGAGAAGGTGAGGGGTTAGTTTCTAATGATTTCCTTGGGTAGGCTAGTTATCTCATCTGCGTAACCGGCTAGTCATGGCCATAGCAGAAATTACATTTTAGAAGGTAAGGAGTTAGTTATTAATGATTTCCTTGGGCAGGCTAGTTATCTCATCTGGATAACTGGTCAGTCATGGCCATAGCAGAATTTACATTTTAGAAGGTAGGGAGTTACTTTTCTAAAGAATTTCTTAGGTAGGCTAGTTATTTTATCTGGGTAGCAGAAGTTTAGAAGTTGGGGGCTGGTAGACAATTCACAATCGGGAGTTCTTCTATTCAACATTTTCTGTCGAACATGGCTTATGTTTCCTATATTCAAGATCCTATACACTCATGTTTTATAATTAATAGAGCTGAAACAATTAGTTTTCCTCTCGGATTGATATTTATTTGTCATTTTTTATTAGGATCTTCTAGTGCCCAGTTCACCCATGGAAGGAATGAACTTGACATAGGACGGAGCCAGCACCTTAGATCTACAAATGCTTCCAAGGTGAATTTACAACTTTATAGCCTCGTTTACTTTTTATACTTCTGTTTTCCATTGTTCCAGAGAATACAATATAATTTTGCTTTGGCAATAGTTTAGATCCTGATAATATAAGCAATTTTTCCAGTAGAATTGAACATGGTTAATTTTAAAACTTATTAGTGTTGAATTTGGAAAACCTAATTCTGTACTAGATTCAATAAATATGCATCTCACTATTTTGCAGGTTGTCAAAGATAAGATCAAGCAAAATGCATCTGCTTCTATGCACATAGATGAGGATATTGTGAGGATAAGAAGGCTATTCTCGGAAACCAAGAGCAGACAGACATCTGTTTCTGCTTATGATACAGCATGGGTAGCCATGGTCCCCTCTTTGGAAGACTCTCAATTACCACAGTTTCCACAGTGCCTTTCATGGATAATGAATCATCAACTCTGGGATGGGTCTTGGGGATTACCTGATTTGCCTTATATTAAAGATCGCCTCTCTCACACTTTGGCATGCATTATTGCACTAAGAACGTGGAATGCTGGCATTGAAAATGTGGAAATGGGTAAGATTCTTTCTTTGGCCTGATAACACTATTTCTTACAGATATATTCTGCTAACACTTTATGAATGCTTTTCTTTAAATTTTAAATTTAGATAATGCCGTATGATTTGACTTGCCCAACTAGCAATGGGCCAGCAGAAAGCACAAGACTACAATTGTTCAAAGGAAAATGTCAGCAAAACCAATGTTAGTAGCACATCCATACATTTTATCGTGAGAGAATATTTTTGTAAAATACTCTTTTTCATTAATCAATAAAAATGCGATGTTCTCTCTAATCTTATAACTTTCTCATATTCTCTTTTATATACAAAAGGGTTACATGCTTTGAAACCTTTTTTAAGTTTTATCTAACTACAAATATTCTTTTTTCCCTTTATAAAAAACATCTATTCTTAGCACTACTTGAAAAAAATAAAATAAAAAAAATTGAAAGTAAATCTATTGTAGTGTTGTTTTTATTATTCTCTAAAGTCAAAACTTGTTTAGTTGGATACTGGTACATTAATCTCTACCAGTTAAAAGGAAATTCATTAATATTTCCCTCTCAAACCTCCTAAATTCTATTTCTGAATAGAATTTAATTGGATGGTGGGCTTTGGGTCTTCCTTTACACCTGAATTAACTCTTCTAGCATCTAGATTGCCTTGTTTGAGTAATTTTCTCCTCTAATACATCTGTTTCCTCGGTGATTGCTTTTTGCATTCCATTGCATTTTCTTCTTTATTGGTAACCTTAGAATGATGCAAGAGAAAAAGATAGAAAAGTTATGTTTCTTAGAGAATAATATAAAGTGTCCTCAAGTAGATTTTCGTACACAGCAAGAAAGTTGGCTTTAGAATAGCTACTTTTAACAAATAAGTAAAGAAAGCATGTAAAGTCCTGAATTTGAGATAGTCTATGGGACAGCATAACCCACCTTTCACAATTTAATAATTTTAATGTTCACAAGATCAAAGATAGTCTATGGGACAGCATACCCCACCTTTCTAGCTTTCAGATTTGCAGTCAACTGCTTAAAAGCTTTATGATGAGCTCTCCATTTTTTCCAACCATATCTTCTCTAAACTAATCATGCAGCAAAGTATCCGCTAAAGTATCTGCATAATTGACCTGAATACCATAGTAAGCTTCAGATTTAAGAATAAAGTGCTTCTCTGATTCAACTGCCCCATGATGTGGAAAAGATACTCTTTTTCATCTTGTGCTTCTTTAGGCCTTTTCCACCTACCTCTTTCATATCGAAGATGGTGTGAACTAGTTCTCAACTGAACTATAAGAATCTTCATTCTCCATGATATATTAACCTTTATGCAAGCCTCCTCTGTAAGAATTGTGAAACTGAGTGTAATTTCCTCGAGCCATATATTTCTATGCACTCTTTTTGATTTTTTTAAGCTTTCTGCTAATGTCAGTCTTCTACAAGATATCATGTTTTCTACGTTGTTCTGGAAAACAGAAGAAATAGACATACAATTAGTAGAGACTTATGTACATACAAATGGGATCGCATCCCTTCTTATGATAACCAAATTATTTCAGTCACTGATGGGAATCCATATCTGTACCTACATTTTCTGGTGACCATATTTAAGTGTAATATATTCAGCATAGCCAATACCTCCATGATTAACACCTATATCCTATTTCAAAATGATGCCAGAATCCTTGCCCGTGTGCCCGTGTGCCCGTGTGCCAAGTCTCCTGTTGTGTATGATTTAAATACGTGGACTTGAACTCTGTCGCCAAGTCCTTAGATTTTAAGATACTAATTCACGAGTAGAAAGTAAAATGGTAAAATCAGATTTGATCCAATGGCTACATGAATCTAAGACCTAATGTTTCTAAGATTTTGCATTCGTTTCTTGATTCTTCTACAGGTTTGAGATTTATAAGAGAAAATATTGGAAAGATAGCTAGTGAGGACCAGCATGATCCCATTGGATTTGAGATTATCTTCACTGCAATGCTAGAAGAAGCAAGAGGATTGGGCTTGGACCTCCCTTATGATTCATCTCCTATAAAACAGATGCTCTCAAAGCGATATGAAATCCTTAGAAGGTAATTTTGTGATTAGTTTATTTCTTCAGCACCTGATAATCACATTTTGTTTATTTCCTGTAACTTTACTATTATTTTGGTTTTACAGGATAGAAATAGACCAGATGAATGATTATGATCAATCCCTAACTTTTATAGTTGAGGGTATTCGGAGTATGGTTGACTGGAACAAAGTTTTAAGACATCAAAGCAAGGATGGCTCACTCTTCCATTCCCCCTCTGCAACTGCTTGTGCTCTGATGCACACTAGAAAATCCAACTGCCTTATGTATTTGAAATCAATGCTAGAAACTTTGGGGGGTGGAGGTTGGTCCTTAAATGTTAATGCATATTGATGAGATTTTGTCATGCTCATGCACATGTAACAAGCATTTTTTTGTTGGTGCAGTGCCTAGTGTTTATCCCATAAATGTGTTCACTGCTCTCTCAATGGTAGATAGGTTGGAGAGCTTAGGAATATCAAGACATTTCAAATGTGAGATAAAGCAGGCTCTCGATGATGTTTATAGGTAATTCATAAATCCCTTGCTTACGATGGATATTGTACTTTCTATGTCTGGTTTTCATATTGTCTGAAATCAATATTCTCACTGAACAGATGCTGGACAGAAAACAAAATAATTGAGGGAATATCATCAACATCAGACATAATTAACAGTTCTGTCAGTTTCAGGATTTTACGGTGGAATGGATATGATGTGTCTCCAGGTCCTTTGAATAAACCTCACCTTGTTTTCCATAAATTTTGCTGTTGATTATTGCTCATATTTTTCTTTCAGGTATGAATAACTGTTATGAATTGTACTTTCGGGGATGAAAGATTCTCACACGTACATTAATTCTTTACCAGAGTTATGTATAGACTTTTGGGATATTTCATGCAACATGTGTGTCTTTTGTTACATTTTTATATCCTTTTAGTGGAACTAACAACCATGTAGATGTCTTCGTCAGTTTCCTGCAAGATGGAAGCTTCCTACCATCAGTAGAAAAGAGAGGCCAAGCTGTTACAGCAATGCTAAATTTGTATAAATCATCTCAGATGATGTTCCCTGGCGAAAGAACTTTGGAAGAAGCAAAATCTTTCTCCAGAAACTATCTTGCCAAAAATGAAGCAAATATTGCAATGGATGACCAAAATTTAGTCCACAAAGACCTTGATAAAGAGGTGGTAAAGTTATTTTTCCATGTGTAAATGACCAATGTTTGATATTATTTTTGTCATTGAGCTGTGGGGGTTGATTCATTGTGTGCAGGTTGAGTATGCACTTGCTGTACCTTGGCTGGCCAGTTTGGAGCGACTGGAACATAGAAGATACATTGAAAATAATGCATTTGATGATATTTGGATTGGAAAGACCTCTTACAAGTAACTTTCGGTTGAGCTCACTGTTATGGCACACCATAACTAGAGAACTCTTCAAATTTTATTTTATAAATAGTCCTGAATATTGGTCCTGAATGTTTTTAGATTACTTGCTTAGATAGTCCTGAATATTGGTCCTGAATATTGGCTTGCAGGATCCCCTGTATAAGCTGTGACTCTTTTTTAACATTAGCCAAAAATGACTTCAATATCTGCCAAGCAATGCAGCAGAAAGATTTACAGGAGTTGGAAAAGTACGTGTACATGTAAATGATTGGATTTTTTGGAATTATTTACTGGAACAACATGACTAGAAGTAATATGTTATAGAGGTTCTAAGAAGAGTTTCTGTTGCTGTCTCCATTAACAGATGGTGTGTAGATTCAAAATTTGGTGACCTACACTACGCACGGCAGAAACTTGTATATTGCTATTTTTCTGTTGCTTCAACACTTTTTAGCCCTGAAATGTCTGCAGCACGCATTGTATGGACCAAGAATGCAGTTCTCGCTATAGTCATAGATGACTTTTATGACGTGGGGGGCTCCACTGAAGAGCTTCAATGCTTTCTTGAAGCTGTTAAGAGGTAATTTTAGCATGAATATCCAACATTGTGTTGAAATGAATGGCCATCATAACAATATCAATAGTGTATTCCATTTTAAGATTATTTCTGTTGCAAATCTCACTGTAGAGAAACCTTGTAGGCCTAATTAAAGCTCTGGTCTTATCTAGGCCTTGGAAGTCAAAATGTGCATATCTAGAGAAGAGTCATGATGTAGTTGTTTCTTACATTTTGCAGGTGGGATCCAGCAGGGATAAATAGCCTTCCAGATAATGTGAAGATTCTGTTCTCTGCACTATACAACACTGTCAATGATATTGCCCAAAATGCCTGTGCTTTTCAAGGTCGAGATGTCAGCATTCATTTAAGGGAAATTGTGTGTATCTATCCTTGAATATAATTTTTTTTGTAGTATATATTTATATTTTACTGCCAACAAAGTTTCTTCAAGAAAGTTTGGAAACAAAATTAGAATAATCCATTAAATCATCTTTTTGTTTTTTTTAGTGGTACAGGTTAGTGATGTCAATGATGAAAGAGGCTGAGTGGGCCAAAACTGGATATATACCATCCATGCAGGAGTACTTGGAAAATGGAAAAACATCAATTGCTATGGAACCGATTGTTCTTATAGCTCTCTATTTTGTAGGGCCTAAGCTTTCAGAGCAAACCATCTGCCACCATGAGTACAGCAGTCTTATGGAGCTTGTCAATATTTGTGGGCGCCTTTTAAATGACATTCGGGGCGACAAGGTACTAAATACTTACCACAACCAGGCTATGCCTTAGAAATACTTTAGTAAATTTTATCTTCACAGAATGCTGAGCAGAGGAATTAAATTCTTCATATGTTTTTCAGAGGGAAGCCAAGGAAGGAAAGGTGAACTATGTGACATTGTTCATGAAAGAATATCCAGTGTCGACTGCTGAGAATGCTATTGAGAAGATTAGACAAACCATATATCAAAGCACACAAAAACTACTGAGAAATTTGTTGCAACCTAGTGTTCTCCCTCATGAAAGCAAGAAGTTGTATTGGTATATGGTTAGAATTCTTCAACTATTCTACCTCAAGACTGATGGATTAACATCTCCCACTGAAATGCTTGAACATATCAATATGGTTATTTTTGATCCTATAGTGTAAATTCCAAAGGAGAGTTTTGAGATAACATCACCTGGTTCTATTGATATGGGAAATGCTCGTAAATAGCTTTAGGAACCATCCATGACATGTTCTTGGCCCCCATGTTGTGTTGTTTATCATCTTGTTGTCATCTAATATTTGTTGCTTCATGTTAGCATACATTCAAACCATGAATCGTATGCAACCAGAGTCTCATGTGACCCCTACATTATCTGTGGACAAAGATGCTATTGTAGATTGGTCTTTGATTTGCCAAGAATCTACGTCATATTCTGCAATCAATAAAGTGGCTTTACAGTCATATATTTCTGTAATCAATAAAGTGGCTTTACAATAATATATGTCAAATCTCAGATTTTCAAACCATTGTCTCACATGACCTCTATTTCCTTGTATTTCATCTGTGGACAAAGATGCTATTGTAGATTGTTCTTTGATTTGCCAAGAAACTACACCTATCCTACGCTTGATTTATTATAATTGTTACACCTTGAAAGTGGCTCTACAATCATATATTTCAAATCTCAGATTTTTGCACTTCATTTGTTCATTGTTGTGCTATGTCTTGTTTTACAATTAACTAATATTAGATTTGGCCAATATATTATTTATTTCCTTCATTTGTTGTTCTTTCTTATTGAATATACTACTATCATTACAAGAGGTCTGAGAGCAGAGATCTAAGAAGTAATTTGCAACGTAGGGAAGTAAACAAAGAGAGTAACAATGAAGGACAACTAGTAACAAAGAGAAAAGAAGATGGGAAAGCTAGTGTTTGATTGCCTATTTAAGCCTAAGTAAAGGTCAGTGACATCATCTATTCCTTAAACAGATGGAGCTTCTTATTTGTTTGTCATTAGAGATTGGAGGAAGAGAACCCTTTGTTCCCCACAAGCAACTAGTGGATGAAAACCTCTATATTGCATTTGAGCTTCATTGGTTTGTTATTCAAGCAACTCTTAACAACTTTTGTTTGTTTGAGTTGGGAAACTCCTCTTAGATTCTAGGGAGTGTCATTCCATGGTGGTTGTTAACCCCTTTTGTTGTGATATTTTTATAGCACTAATTATAATATTGTTGTTATTGTTTTGGGGATTAAACTGACTGTGAGTGTATATTCTACTATAATAAGACAAATAAACAATTGTTGTGCATTGTTGTTCATTTACAAAGGTTTACAATTCATTTATGCGTATTTTTTTAAGCTTATTGTTTGTTAGATTAGACTTGATTTAAAACAAGATCTAATCATTGCTATGTTGTAAAGTGAAATCAAATTGAAATATTGAACAACCCTAATTGAGGATATTATAGTGGTATCAAAGCCTTGATCGTGCCAACATGTGGATCAAAGGTTTATGTCATTTGGGAGAAACAAGATGGTAGACAAAAGGGGCAATTTGATAGAGGAACAAAAGGCTTAGGCCATGCTAGATGCGATGACCAATTTGGATGTAAGGTAGAGAGAAATAGCCCAAGCACTCAAAGACATGATGACAATGTTGGTGCAATTTGTGCAAGGTCAAAAATCTCAAGAACTCTAGAATCACATATCAAAATGAGAAGTGCATAATTTTTTAGTCAATTGGTTCGTTCTTTATCCGATCCCTTCCAATTGAAATTCCTACAAAGAAAAATCAATCAAAAGAATATGCAACTAAGTTGATCGATGACTTTTTCGCTCTATGCATTGAATACGAAGCCATAGAGCAAGAAATTTATGATGATTTGCAAATTTCTATTTTATTTTGCACATCAAATTTTGAAATGGTCTTTGAATCGAGAAGAAATCAATTCATAATTAAGCTAACAAGGTATTGTAACAATGTCTGGGCAAGGCTATTGTACCATTATTTAATGGGACATCAAGGTGTTTAATTCATGTTTAAATCCAAAAAAATAACACTTACTTGTCTCTAAATCTAATGTATGAGGGAGAAGCCATTGAGTTTACTTTCCTCTATTTGAAAGGGTAGCCTATGAATGATGATATCAATTAGGCCTATTTGCATGCTTGTATCTTGTGGAAGTTCATCTTGGTTAATTCCATCAAGTATTTTTTAAGGAAATCCAAGAAGAGCACCCCAAGTAATTATTGCTGAAAGGATGGACATTGCTTTTGGGAGAGGACAAGTAGCTTGGGTGGCTAGTTGCTTGATCACACCAAAATAGTCATCCATGTATAAGAAGGGTGTTTATCATATTGATGTGCAAGTTTTTTTGGACAAGCATACCAAGGTTTTTCAAGAAAATCCTCCTAGAATTGCCACTTGATTGAGGGTTCTAAAATATTATTGAGATTGAAATTAGTGCAAAGGTGGTGATAAACTCTCTACTATCACCCTACGATCCTCAGGAAGGCAATAAATGACCTACTAGATATTGGCCACATAAATCTGAGATCTAGTCCATTTGGCTCTACCATAGTATGGGTGAATAAAAGGAGTATAGTATGAGGATGTGTTGACTAGTGAGCATTAAATAATTAAAAATTAAGAATAGACATCCTATCCTTGGGATCAATGAATTAATAGATGAGCTGCATGGAGTTGTATACTACTCAAGATTGATTTGCATTTAGGATACAATTTGATTGGAATGAGGGTTAAAGATGTTTGAAAGACTCCTTTCAGGTGTGACTTTGGACAATTTGAATTTCAAGTCAAATTGTAATGCTTTGTCAAACTTCCAAATGTATATGAATAAGATATTTAACAAGTATTTAAGAAAGATTGTCCTAGTTTTTCTTGATGATATTTTGATATGGATTAAAATTTGGGGAGAGCACCCAAAGTGTTTGGATGAAATCTTGAGCACATAGGAGCAACACTCATTCTTTGCCAAATAGTTAAAGTGTGAGTTTGGGCTTAGGGAGATTTTGTATTTGGGACATGTCATAAGTGAACAGAGTCCAAGTGGGCCAATTGAAGATCAAATTAATTTGGGATTGGCCACCCCAAGGATATATTACAATTAAGAGGATTGTTAGGATTATGTAGCTACTACAAAATATTTATTAAGGGATTCTCTTATCTCTCATTATTGATCACATATTTGACTAAGAAGGGAGCATGTAAGTGGATAGATGTTGCTGAGTAGATTTTAACAAATTGAAAAAAGGTAACGTGTTCATGTTTAGTGCTCGCTATCTCGAATTTTTTTTTTTTTTGGTGGTGGAATGTGATGCTTTTGGTGAAGGCATTGAAAATATTTTGATGTGACAACACCCCATTGCTTTTGAAATTAGGAAACTAACATAGGTAGAATTTTTATTTCTTTTCTTAAAATTTATGACAAGGAGAATGTTTGCAACTATGCATTCTTTAATGAAGTTTAGACAATATTTGGTATGGAAGGTTTGTGATTAAGACTGACCAGAACATTATAAGTACTTTCTCAATCATAGGAGCTTGAATGAAAGACAATATTAATGGGTTAGCAAGTTGTAGGCACATGATTTTTCTATGGAATATGTCAAAGGTAGCATAATGTAGTTGCTAATGTATTATCTTGGAGGCCCACTTTATGTTCCATTTTTGACATCCCTATTGATTGGGTCACTATTGTCATATTTGAATATGAAAAAAATGATTTTTCTACTAATTTGTTGGATGAAAGAGTATAAGATGACATGTTCAAAGTAGCATCAGATCTAATTCTACATAAAGAGATGATATATTTGATTCTAGAGTCAAATACAAATGAAAATATTTTAATGGCTATGCATGATACTAAATTGGTGTTAGACTAACTGTTATTATTGTCGTTGATGTCAAAGGATTTGGGTTTCGCAACATGTTTAAGAACCATCGGGTTCTTCCCAAGTTCGCATAACTTGGTTTCCTCTCGAAAAGGGATTGCTAATATAGCTGGTTAGGTTTTAGATTGAAATTTAGAACCATCGGGTTCTGGCTAGGTTCTTAGAACCTAGAGATTTGTCGAAAAGAGCTTCAATAAAGAGCATGTCAAGTTTCTCCTTCAATAATCAGGTTTTGTACCACAAAGAGGAACCAATTCTCAAAATTGGTTTGATTTCTGATTGATTTTCTGACAAAAGGCTCAAGTCAGCTTGTGAACTAAGTTTTATAACAAATCGACTTTTGGCCAAGGTTCTAAGACCAGGTTTTGATTATGGGTTCGTTTTTCACCAAATTCGCCAACAAACGAGGGAAAGTGTATAGCAAAAAAAAAGGTTATGAAACTAGGTTTGGTTTCCTACAGAGATTTGTCTTCCAATCAGATTTATACCCGAAGAGATAAAAGGCTTGCACACTTGCGCGTCATCATGTGTGCGACCCAATTTACAACATGCACAATCATGAGATTGTGACACATGTCCAAATATCAAAGACTAAATGGAAAGAATTGCAAAGTGGGAAAAGGAAAAGGTTTTGAAACTTGGTTAGGTTTCTAACACAAGATTGATTTCTAACCTGTTTTGTGCCTAAAGTAAATGGATTAGTTTTTAATCAATTAAACAACCAGTTTATGATTCCAAGGTGATATTTTTGGCATGACTGTGAGTTGCATGGTTGGATAAGTTATCAGATTGTCTGCCACATGATAATTAAAGGAGTTAACTATGAATGCATGAATTTAAAAGTGAATGAGTAAAATGCAAAGTGTGCATAAAATACATATAACAATTATTTGGTTGTTTTCGCATGATCAAGATGAAGAGCATGTGTGATTAGATTGTGAACTGAGAGTGGAGTCTACAACAACGAGAGAAGAAGTACTTGTGTACAACATGTGACACTAAAGTTACCTGTAAATGTGATAGAAATTAAACACCACATGTAAATGCAATTTATTGCATAGTTTTGTAATGAATATAATAGTTGTTGATCAAAATGGAATTGAATTATTTGAGAGAGCATTGAGAGTGAATGTGCTATGCATGAGAAGAGAGAAATAATTGTGTAATTTAAAGAATGTATCTATAGCATTTATTGATAAGAGCTGTTGCTTTGTTATATGAAATTTTGTAATATCCTTAAGGTTGGTGCCTATCGGATACTGAGTTGGTTCTTCTTTAGAGTTGACACTCTCAAATCATGGATCTGGTTATTCCTTAGGGTCACTACCCTTAAACATTGTAAGTGGTTTTTACATTGTGAGGTTGGATTAGGACATTAGATCCTAGCAACATTTCTCACTGTGGTCTTTTTCATATTGGGTTTTCCATGCATATCATGTGTTATGGCTCCTGCGTGCGAATGCTCTCTCATTGTTTGAATCTCTCATGGTTATGTTTATTGATCAATTTTTTTAAAGGATTGAGGATCAAAGTTATAATTATTCTACTAATTCACCCCCCTCTTAGTAGAAAGTTGTGTTCAACGATTGGTATCACAATTAGGTTCCCTAAAAAAGATTAAGCAATTGAGGTAGATCTTGGAATGTGAATGCATGACTTTTGAAGAAAGATCCTCCTCCATCAGAGTCCCTTCATTTGATGGTTCTAAGTATTTTGGAGCATTAGAATGGAAAGTTATTTGTCTTTATTAGGATTTGATGTATGGATGTTTGTTGTAAATAGATATGTAATTCCTACCACTCCTCCTACTGATCAAGTTAGATAGGACTATGAGAATAACACAAAGGCAAAGAATGCAATTATCTATGGATCGAGAAATTTAGAGTTTGTCAAGGTTATGCATTGTCAATCTACTAAAGAAATATGGGACAAATTGAAGAGAATTTATGAAGGTGATGATAAGGTAAAGCAAGAAAACTTATAGACTCTTAAGGGAAAGTTTGAAGGTTTGAAGATGAAGGAAGAAGAAAAGATTGCTGATTATCTTCTCAAAATTGATGAAATTGTAAATGCAATTAAAGATCTTGCAAAAGAAATGAAAGAACATGTAATTGTTAAAAATATTATGAGATCCTTACCTTCAAGATATGATTCTAAGATATCTGCAACTGAAGAGACCATAGATCTTGATAAACTTAAATTTGATGAGTTGTATGACACCTTCACAATATATGAGATGAGAATGATGGGTGAAGAGACGACTAAAAGATAAGTTGCATTTGAGTCTACAAAGAAAGTAAATGAGGTCTATTCAGAACCATACTATGAGTCTAATGAAGAAGTAGCAAATCTTGTCAAGAAACAAAAGACTAGTTTAGGAAAATACAAAGGTAAGCTACCATTTAAGTGTTTTAACTATAGAAATATTGGACATTTTTCTACTAAATGCACTTATGTTGGAAATGATCAAGGTAGTGAAGAAGATTTTAAAAAGAAAAAAAGAACCAATTTCAGTTTAAGAGAAATTTATTCAAAAGGAAAAATAGTCTTTATTCTAGAGATGATGCATTAGAAGACATCGACAACTTTGAAGATAGAAATGATTTCATATCTAAGAATGGAAGAAATGAATCGTTGTTCATGGCTATGGAAACAACTATTGAGGATCAAAATGTTAAAGAAAAAAATTATTTCGATGATTATGAAGATGGTGACGTAGATCTTGAAGGCAAATCATTTTGTGCTTTAGAAGAAGTCAATAGATTGAAGAAAGAGAACACCAAAGAAAGGAATCTTGCACTGAAAGAGAAAAAGATGAAGTTGAAGGAAGCTAAAGAATTTGAGCAAATTATTATCAACATGAAGACTAAAGTTGAAGACGCAAATATGACAATAGAGGTAATTAAATCTGATCTAGAATTGAAATTAGAAGAATTTCTAAAGATAGAATTTGAAATAGAATCCTTATGGAAAGATCTTGAGAAATTCAAGAATCAATCAGCAATGGATCTAAAATTTGAAAAAATCTCCAACATGCTGAATGAAATCTTAGCCAATGAATGTTTTTATTAAGATAGTTTGGGATTTGATAAAGGTTAGATCTCTAATGCAAGCATTTCGTCCAAGGAGAAGAGGACCAGATCAAGCAACGAGGATTCAAAATCAGTAGAAGACAAGAAGAAAGATAATGATGATGACTTCACTAAAGTAAAAAAATAGAAGAATAAATCATGATGGTTATCTCCTGCAAGAAAAGTTGCACTAAATAGGTTCTCTCCTCACTTTAATGGCTATTTTTATTCATGCAATCAATGTGGTCATAGGGTTGTTGAGTGTAGAATTGTTTCAAGAGGGAGAACAAATTTTATTAGTAGAAATCCCTTTACTCCCTTAAGAGATTTGAATGTGATTTGGTACAATTGTAATAATTTTGGTCACATTGCAAAGCAATGTAAGGCTAACTTTTTAAAGAAAGAAAGGAAAATGAATGTCTTCTAAACGAAATGCAAATTTAAAAGTTACCAATAATAAGAAGAAAGATTGTAACCAAAAGACTAAAAATTCCATGATTTCTCAAACCATGTTTCATACTAAAAGGCCAAATTTGTGGGTAGTTGACAATAGCCATGTGATTGGTGATAAGATAAAATTTATCAAGCTTACTGAATGGAATGGGGGCTTAGTGAAATTTGGAGATTTTTCATCTGTTAAGATTCATAGTAAATGAACTTTGAGAATAAATGGTACATCAAAGACAGATAATGTTTGGTATGCAGAAGGGTTAAAACATAATCTACTTAGTGTTAGCAAAATTTGTCATAAT
Organism: Cryptomeria japonica; assembly: GCF_030272615.1. NCBI lineage: Eukaryota > Viridiplantae > Streptophyta > Pinopsida > Cupressales > Cupressaceae > Cryptomeria > Cryptomeria japonica. Next base: position 264,995,787 of record NC_081409.1, on the reverse strand, counting down.
GGATATAAAGTAAAGTTCAATTCTCAAGGGTAAGAAATTAGAAGAGTTGAATTAGGAAGATTAATCGCTGGAGGTAAGAGAACCGAGAGTAATGTCTACAATCTTAGAAAAGTTCAAGGCAAAATTTGTTTATTGGATTAGGTAGCAAATACTTTTACAAAAACCCTTCCCAAGGAGACATTTCAACTTCTTCATAAGAAGCTAGGAGTGTTAGCTCCTTCTTCTAACCTTGGATGGTAGAGTTTTAGACTACCCTTTATCATTGGTGTGAAATGGGGAGAAATATATATTAAAAAGGGAGAGATTGATAGAAGATTTGGTAAAAGGGGGAGAAAGGTGATAAACTTATAAGGCATTGAGATGGGGGGGGGAATCAGTGCAAGAAAAAACAACAACGCAAATTTGATCACCGCTTTAAATAACTTAAAGCTTATTAAACATAAAAGAAATACCACCACATAAGCTAACACCTAATATATCATGCTCCACATAACACAAAGATTTATACGTGGAAACCCAAAATGGAAAAACCACAGTGGGAGTTAGTACCCACAAGATTCACTATCTGTAGAATAGAAATCTTTGACTGGTTAAGGTTTTACAAACATGTCTGGTTAGGAGTAGACCCTATTAGGAGTCACCCGATTAACGGATTTACCTCAAACCTATTTAAAGCTTTTCTCTATTAGGAGGAACCTCGCTAGAGGATTTAGACTCCACTTAATGAGCTACTCTGTTAGGGGATTTGCAATTTCAGGCCTATTAGGACCTATGTAGTTATGGGATTTGACTGTTGCAACTATTAGGAAAAAATAATAAAATGATTTGCATGTAGCGCCTCTGTGTGTGATAAGATCCACTTCAGTTCTACTCAATACATCAACAACACATCAATACATAGATTCTCAATCTACTACACAATCAAAATCTCAATATTCACTTATGATCTCCTTCTCCATCTCATAACTCATCACATTTTTCATAAACATCAACTTAGTTGGCTAACAACCTTGGAACAATTTCCTAGGTTCAATGAATCTAGACAATCTTACACTTCATGCTTTTCTTATGTCGGCCACCAACATAACAAGCCAAAAATAAAACATAATGTGTACCGGTTTATCGATCTTAGTGACTTTTTTCTACCAGTTAGCTGTTCTTCTTGATTGACTACTCTGTACATCATAACTTGCTCATCCTATTGAATCTACCAATGCGGTGTTGAATATAGCTACAAGTACCTATCTCCAACTTTCCTGTAGAACTACATCACTTAACTCTTCATTGATCGCTCATATCAGTTGCTTTGAAGACAACTCTATTCCTGTTTATCAATTGAAGTCCTATTTGCCAGTTCACTAATAAATTGTCTCCTCTACCTGTTATGCTTTACCAATTGGCCTAAAAGAATTAGATGACTATCAAAACATAGTCGCCATCTATGACAACATAAAACAAGTCATCATTCAACTTATTAAATCAAAACATCATCATCAAGCCAAGAATCTCCCCCTTTGGCATTGATGTCAACACTTAGGAAAGTTTTTGTCTAGGTGTGCAATACGAAAATTGACTCAACTCATGACACATACTCCCCCTTATAAATTACAACATTTTACAAGACTTATCTACTACTCCCCATTATATTTACAACAAAAATTTGACTATACTACTACTTCCCCTTTGACAGCAATGACAAAGATAAGCAAATACATGAAAGATAAATATGTAATATACATCAAAATTTGAATTACCATATATAGATATAAAAGTTCAAAATGTTTAATAATGCCATCTTAGAAAATGCATCTCCAAAATGAGGCTTTAATTGCTTTAGATCATTGTGCCAAGTTTTTAAAAGAGTGTCAGTTATCTCAACATGTGTTCTTATCTGGCAAGCCAGCTCCTCCATGGCATCAAGTGTACTCATCTTAGGTGTAGCTAGAATAGATTCAGTTTCCTTGTAGTCTCTCTGCAAGATTTCAATCTTAGGGATCATAAGTGCTTGTAGCTCCTGTAGTGACTTACTCCTTTTGACCCGTTCATTCTCATAAGCTTTTAGCTTATATTGAAGTTCAACAACTGATCTACCAAAAGTTATAGAAGAATCATTTAGGGGACTAAATGATTCACTTAAAACTTCAAATTCCTTTTTAGCTTCATGTTTCCTTTTCATTAGATCATCACAAAATAATGAAAACTATGCAACAGTGGAAATGATTTTACCTCCAGTTTCAAGTGCATCTTTAATATGATCTTTATTAACCGTCATAGCAACTTTGTCTTTATCAATATCATTCATCAACAACTCTATTCTCTTCTTCTTAAATCCCTTTTCCACATTCAAATAATGATGCAATCAAGGCAAGGAGATCCAATGAAGAACAACCCATCCTTGTAGCCTAACACAAACACCATGCAAGATATACTGGTAGCTAGTAACACAATGCCATAAATAATAAAAAGAACAACTGGTAACAACACAGAATACAAAACCGATAAACAGTTTGAATAAATCTTACTACAATTTAAAGAGTTACACATGCCACATGCTGGATCACAGTCTAGGATACAAACAATGCTTATAACACAATGACAAGATCCACAAATCTTCTTCATATCAAATAGGCTTCCGGGAATAGTCTGTCGGTTCTACCCTAATCCAGATCTTAGCCTTCCGACGTCAATCCTACCGGTTCAAAATCTCGCCAGATCTACATCTTCGCTCAATCTCATCACTTGGTCTTCTATCTTATATCTTTTATCCTCAAATGATTCACAAGCTTCCATTTATACCATCTACAAATAATTACAACTCAATCAAGTGGGCCCAAAGACTAACTGGTTCATGAAACATGCAATAGTAACATGTTGCCTCAAATCACTAAGAGCAATCTCCAAATCATAAAACGATGTGCAGCCATCTAAGAATACCGGCCAAGGCCCAAAGCAACACCTCTAACGATCCACAAGTCATGGAGATCAATCACAACCGATTCCACTTCACTCAACACACTAGCAGAATAATAGGTAAGAACATATCAACTGGGCCAATACCGAAATCTATATCTCATTGGAAACAAAGCCAAAAGCTATGAAATTCGAACATGACAAAGATCACAAACACAAGGGAATAAACCCAAAACCACAACGCTAAACACCCAAACATGAAGAAATGCCACAATCTCCAAGAAATTTCATTGCTAAATGCCTCAACCAGTAAGGACTACACTGGTGCTCCTGCATCAAACTCTCGGGGTTAATTGAAAAGAGAGCCACATCACTTGATCTGGTTTGATGATTTGTCAATAGGTACTTGCAACTGCCTCAAGGGGTTCGGCGATCTGACTACAACTTTCAGTTGCCTCTCCACAATGATCTATCGGTGCAAACTACAGACTGCCTCAATCGATGATCTATTCAAGTCTCCACCCACTAACTACATCAAGCTCAAGCTCTAGGATTGACAGTCTACCTACAAACCTTGATCTGCCTCACGTTTGACAATCTGAACAAGTCCACAAGTTGCCTCAATCTTCTCTCCAACCAACCAATGCACAAACAACACTCTATCCAACAATAGGTTTGCAAACCAACTCTGATACCATTTGATGCAGTCAAGACAAGGAGATCCAATGAAGGAAAACCCATCCTTGTAGCCTAACACAAACACCATGCAAGATATAGTGGTAGTCGGTAACACAATTCCCAAAACAATAGAAAGAACAATCGGTAACAACACAAAATACAAAACCGGTAAACAATTTGAATAAATCTTATTACAATCTGAAGAGTTACACATGCCACATGCTGGATCACAGTCCAGGATATAAATAATGCTTACAACACATTGACAAGATCCGCAGATCATCTTCCAGGAACAGTTTGCCAGTTCTACCCTAATCCAGACCTTAGCCTTCCGGCCTTAGTCCTACCAGTTTAGAATCTCGCCATATCTACATCTTAACTCAATCTCATCACTCTGTCTTCTATCTTCTAACTTCTATCCTCAAATGATTCACAAGCTTCCATCTATACCATCCACAAATAATTACAACTCAATCAAGTCGGCCCAAAGACCAACTGGTTCATGAAACATCCAATGGTAACATGCCAGCTCAAATCAGTAAGAACAATCTCCAAATCATAAAATGATGTGCAGGCCTCTGAGAATACTGACCAAGGCCCAAAGCAACACCTCTAATGATCCATAAGTCACGAAGATCAACCGCAACCCAGTTCCACTTCGCTCAACACACTACAAAAATAATCGGTAAGAACATATCAACTGGGCCAATACCAGAATCCATATGTCACTGGAAATAAATCCAAATTCTATGAAACTCAAACACGATAAATATCATGAACACAAGGGAATAAACCCAAAACGCTAAACACCCAAACATGAAGAAATTCCATGATCTCCAAGCAATTCCACTACTAATTGCCTCAACCGCTAAGGACTACACCGGTGCTCCTGCACCAAATAAGATGCATCTTCAAAAATTTTAATCTGTTCACCAGCATCAACAGCCAATTGACTTAACTTATCAATCTGTGTAGACAATCTATTAGTGTCCATCTCTGGTAACAAACTAGACCAAATCTCAACTGCACATTGTATTGTTTGAGCTTCCTTTTGTTGTTCCTTCATTCTTTTCTTCTTTGCTCTAGATTGCATGGCAGATGCAATTTCCATTAGTTTTGTAAAACTCAATGCATCCATATTGATGGGTCCTTGAATACTTAGTTCATCATCATCTTCATCATCATCAATTTTCTTCTTAGAGGTAAGTGATAAAGGTATCACTTTAAGTTCTGGTTTCACTGATTTCTTTTCTTCGGTCTCCTCCTCTTCCTTCTCCTTGTCCTTTACTAGTGGTGTCTTTGTATCAACTATTTTAGTGATCACCGATGGTTCTTCAAATCTTTGTTTCTCTTCATCTTTCTCCTATTCCTGTTCCTATTGTTCAATCATCTGAACATCTTCATCCTGTACATTTTTAGTTTCTTCCTTCTTTTCTCCCTCAGTACTAGTTGTATCAATTTTTGTATCATCATTAGGAATTACAACTATCTCATTCTGTACATTTACCGGTTCTTCCTTTTCTTCTTTATCTACTAGTTGGTTCCCCATAACAATCTCATCAGGTGTAAAATCACTGATATCAACATTGTCTGGAATATCTTCTACTTTGAGTTTCTCTGGTTTCTCTTCCTCCTCATCAAGTGCCAAACCCAGTAAATTCTTCAATATCTGCTTAGTTTCCATATGAACTAATTGGGTCTCACCAATTAACAGTCTTGTCAACCTTTTCTTGGATCTAAACAATTATTTAACCTTTGCAATAATTTCATCTATCTCCTCCTTTGCGGCTTCAGGTTGTAAGTTTTTAAGAATAAATTCTATTATACAAAGAATTTGGAATTAGCCCTTGCAATTCAATTAGGGCTTTACTATATTTATTCATCATAAAAACAAGTGTATCCTCTATCTGCCTTTGTTCATCCTCACTAAAATTATCATACATTTTATCCAAACCCTTAAGAATGCCATATTTCTTAATACTTATTAACAACTTTTCAAAATATGCAGGTTTAGTTACCGGTTTCTTGATGGATTTAACAGTAGATGCTCCTACAACCTTTGACTTTTTGCCACTAGCTCTTAGAGCTTTCTTCACACCTTTTGATTCAGTTTCTTCTTCATCATCAGTTGTTGGTTTCTTTGCTTGCTCCTTTTTCCTCTTCCCTATAGTTACAGGTGCTTTAGGTGAAGGGGGCTCAATGACTTTACCATTTCTCTTGAATTATCTTGGAAGGCTTCTCGTTCTTTGCCTCAGTAGATTTCTCATTCTTAACTTCTCCACTTCTTGTCTTCATACCAGTGTTGGTACCGGTTGGGGCACTAAATGCTCCCACTTGTTTAGCTTCAAATTGCTCTAGCCTCTAATATTGCCTCCTTGGTAAATCCTTGTTGCTCAACAAACTGCTCAACTTTCTTTCTCACCTTCTTAGCAATGACCTGTCTAGCAAGCTCAGAATGTACCTTAATAGATTTCTCCTTATAAGTACCAAATCTTTTTGCAGTAGAATCTACCGATTGTGCAAGAAAAGTGTTTAGCATAAGCAAACAAAAGATATTCTTTAACTTTATAGCCCATTGGCATCACCCAAGCTATCTTGGGATCAGCTACCTCCATCGAACATGTGTCTGTGTCAACCAAAAAATAGATGGTATCCTCATATTTACTGACAACCTATGCTGGTATCCTCTCTCTTGCATGCATCATTTTCTGAAAAATCTTTGAAAGAACCCCAAGCAATCTTACCCAGATCATTACCTAACATCTTGATATTGTTCTTCATCTCTAACAATGTCGGTGTGTCTTTAGACCATTGAATATCACTGATACCAGGAAATAAATTCTGAAAAATAGAAGAACAATCTAACAACTAGTTGTCCAAATTTAAACTTCAGCCTTTTGTCTTTCTTGATGGATTCAAGATTGAGAACCAGCTAACTTCTCAATATCTCAGACAAATCATAATCAACATTTTCTTTAATCATTTGGTAAGCAGTATGGATGGCTACATCAGGGATGTTGTTCATCCTGCTAGAATGATATAACCAGTATCCTATGACCATTGTAGAAAATTTTACTCTGCGATCATCAATCTCATTAACAGTCATAGCTCTTCCATCCCATCGTGACTTGGTTAGGTTGGCAACACCATCCTTAGGAACTGATCTTAGTACTGGAACTTCATCGTTGGAACACAATCCAGTTATTGCATGAATCACTTCTTTGGTGATCTTATGTGGTCAATCAAGCCACATAAACTGGTCATGCACATGACTCAAAACATATCTTGCATGATCATCTTCAAAATCATCAATATAATTTAGTGCATCATGAAAAAATTTATTGGTAACCCTCCTATACTATTCTTTCAATACTCCATTCTTGTCACACATCACCCTATATTGATCAAATATAGCAAAAATTCCAAGATCTTCCAACTTACAGTGAGTGTATGATCTAATATCCTCTACATGCAAAACTCCATATGGGACTCCGGATAGGGCTCTAGTGGTATCAGTTTCAATGGATTTAAAAGGGTGCCTCTTAAACTCTGGATGAGGCTTGACTGTAACATCTACTAGATGTGGTGCATCCATCGACTTCAAAAACTTATACTTAGAAATAGATAACAGGATTTGTCAGATAAATAACTTTCAATGCTTCCACAACTAGGGTTTCAACTTCAAGAATGCACTTTCACCGATTACCGATCGTAGATCACTCCAAATCTTTTGTTAATCTTATCAAATGCTTCTCACACAAGCTTTTCTCTACTCTTTTCACTCTTTGAGTGCTCTCAAGAATGCGAAGTGACAAATGATATTCAAAAAGTCCTTTTATTTTCTAAATACCTATCGCATTAAATTCTATTCCCGGTTGTATAAACAAACAAACCCTAAAATACCATTCAATATACTACCAGTTCTCATATCACATCAAATTTACCAATTTGATCATAAAATACTTCACAATATCATAATGCATAAAGATATGCATATTTATCTTACCACACACCATATAGGGGGGTCCGGAAATGGATATGACATTAAGCTCTCCCTAAGCCTTTTAACAACTTAGTTTGTCAGTGATGAGTTCTCCACACTAGGTGAAGAATTAGGATCTTCTGATGGTTTCTCATCACTCTTCTTTTTCCATATCTTGTTCATCTATGCTCTAGTCTCTTCCACATCAACTTTCTTCTTCCCTTTTTGGTCAACAAATTGATTTACCGGTTGACTCATTTTAGCTCTGCAAAACTTTGCAAGGTGTCTCGGTTGGTGACAATGAAGCCATGCTATACTAGATGCTCTCCAGGGTCTAGCATTGCCTCTAGCAGTCCTTATTTTTTAATTCAGAGCTACATGACCATAGTTATGATAGATTGTGCAGATCACATTCATTCACTTTTTCATCTCATAGGGACTAGACCGGTTAGCATAGGGTCTCTGCCAATTTTCATTTCTCTGGTTACTAAAAGTTGTTTGCCAGCCTCCACCAGATCTCTAGTTCATGTGGGGTGTCAGATTATTTGCTCCATACCTGCATTCAATGAATCTATACCCATACATGTTGCAAGTGTAACAATATCTATTAAAGGTTATAGGTTTGTATCCTTGATAGGCATTAGGTCTATAACCATTAAAAGAATTAGATCTATAAACATTAGCAGTATATCCTAGCTTATGACAATTAAAGCATACTAGTTTGTAGGGTTTCTTACCGGTGGATTTCTGGATCTTAGGTGCAGATTTACCTTCTTCAATGTTGTCCTTTGTACCAGAAGGCTCACCTTTCTCAAAGGTAGTATATCCCAAGCCATGTGTCTCACCTTTCATCCTTTGTGATTGAATCTGTTCATCAAGAATAGTAAAACTTTGGTTAAACTTTGCAAGTGTTTCATTAGCATCAGCAAGTGCCTTTGTAATATCTTCATTCTTCTCCATCAGACTTTCTCTTAGAGACATTTCCATGTCTAGATCAACCTTTATTTCTTCTTTTTCTTCTTGTTCCTCATGAAGACGAGTATACAGAGTTCCAACCTCCTAGTTTAGCTTAAAGATCTCATGTTCTTTTTCTCTAATCTTGTCTTTAGTTGTCCTCCTTGCTTCAAGCTCTTGACTCATCTTGATGGTTAGGGCTTCCCACCCTCTCCTCAGATTTGCCTTGTCATCATTCATATTTTCTACCTCATTAACCAATGCATCCATTTTTTCTTCCTCAGATGAATTGTTTTTACTAATTTCATACAACTGTTCAACCAACTCTCTCCTCTTTGCCAATGAAGCTTTATACTTAACCCTCAATTCACCTAGGGCTTCTTTAGATTCTGCAAGCTGGTTAGACAAATCTCTATAACTTATATCCCCCATGATAGCCTTAGGGATCTTTCCCAAGTAGTTAATCCTTAAGGGAATTAGGCTCTAATATCAATTGATAAACTAATAAGGCACTGAGATGGGGGGGGGGGGGGGTGAATCAGTGCAAGCAAAAATAACAACACAAATTTGATCACCACTTTAAATAACTTAAAGCTTATTAAACATAAAATAAATATCACCACATAAGCTAACACCCAATATATCATGCTCCACATAACACAAATATTTATACGTGGAACCAAAAGGGAAAAACCATGGTGGGAGTTAGTACTCACAAGATTCACTATTTGGAGAATATAAATCTTTGACCAGTTAAGGTCTTACAAACATGCTCGGTTAGGAGAAGACCCTGTTAGGAGTCACCCGATTAAGGTATTTATCTCAGCCCTATTGAAAGCTTTGACTTGTTAGGAGCAACCTCACTAGAGGATTTAGACTCAAGTTAATGAGCTACCCTATTAGGAGCTACCCAGTTAGGGGATATGACTATTGCAATTGGTAGGAAAACAATAGTAAAATGATCTACATGTAGCATCTATGTGTCTGATAAGATCCACTTCAGTTCCACTCAATACATCAACAACACATCAATACAGAGCTTCTCAATTTACTGCACAATCAAACTCTCAATATTCACTTATGATCTTCTTCTCCATCTCATAACTCATCACACATTTTATAAACATCAACTTAGTCGGCCAACAACCTTGCAACAATTTTCTAGGTTCAATGAATCTAGACAATCTCACACTTCACGTTTTACTTATGTCGAACACAAGCATAACAAGCCGAAAATAAAATATAATGTGTGTCGGTTTACCAGTCTTAGTGACTTTGTTCTACTAGTTATCTATTCTTCTTGATTGACTGCTCTATACATCATAACTTGCTCATCTTGTTGAATCTACAAATGCGGTGTTAAATATACCTGCAAGTACCTGTCTCCAACATTTCTGTAGAACTGCATCACTTAACTCTTCATTGATCGCTCATACCGGTTGCTTTGAATACAACTCTATTTATGTTTACTAGTTGAAGTCCTATTTTCTGGTTCACTGATAAACTATCTCCTCTACCGGTTATGCTTTAACGGTTGGCCTAAAAGACTTAGATGACTATCAAAACATAGTTGCCATCAATGACAACATAAAACAAGTCATCATTCAACTTATTACATCAAAGCATCATCATCAAGCCAACAAAAGGTTAAAAAAAAGGGAGAGATATACATAAGAAGAAAGACTTGTAGGTGTTGAACAAAGAAGCATAGTGTAGTGAAAGATGAGAAATAGAGTTGCAAAAACAGTTTTGCCATCAAATAGAAAGGGGGATATTTTTAGATTAACTACTATTAGTATTGGCATTGATGTCAAATGAGTCTAATTTGGACAAAGTTTCAGAACCATTGGGTTCTTACCAAGTTCTCACAACTTCAATTCTTTACAAAAAAGGATTGGTAATAGAGTTGGTCAAGTTTTGGACTACAATTTAGAACCATCGGGTTTTGGTTCTCAAAACCTAGAGATTTTCCCTAAAGGGCTTCAACAAAGAGAATGCCAAGTTTTTCCTTCAATAGTTAGGTTTTGTATCACAAAGAAGAACTAGTTCTCATAACTGGTTTTATTTTTGGTTGATTTTCTAAAAAAGGCTTAAGGTGGCTTGTACACTAAGTTTTATAACAAATAGACTTTTGGCCAAGGTTCCAAAACTAGGTTTTAGTTATGGGTTCATTTCCTTCTAGATTCACCAAGAGAAGGAAAGAAGAAGTGCATGACAAAATGAGAAGGTTGTGAAACCAAGTTTTTAACAAAGGTTTCTTTTTTGATTAGATGTGCGGCTGAAGAGATAAAAGGTTTGTGTGCTTGTGCAAGATCATGTTTGGGACCCAATTCACAACATACACAATCATGAGATTGTGAAATGTGTCTAGAGATCAAATATTGTGAGAAAAGAAGAGACAAAGCAACAAAAGAAAAATATTTCAAAACTTGGTTAGCTTTATAACACAGGTTCAATTTTTGACTTGTTTTGTGCCTATAGTAAATGGATGAGTTTTTAATTGATTAAACAACTAGTTTATGATCCCATGGTGATATTTTTGGTATAATTGAGAGTTGTGTGGTTGGATAAGTTATTAGAATTTTTTTTGCATGATAATTAAATGAGTTAACTATGAATGCATGATTTGATAGAGATCAAGTAGAATACAATGTGTGCATGAAATACATGTAGCAGTGAACTAGTCATTTCTACATGATCAATATGGAGAGAATATGTGATCAGATTATGAACTGAGAGTATAGTTTAAAATAGCAAGAGAAGAAGTGTGTGTGCAACATGCAAGAGTGAAGCTGACTGTGAATGCAACACAAATTAAACAACACATGTATATGCAAGTTATTGCATAGTTTTGTATTAAGTATAATAGTTGTTGACCAAATGTAATTGAATTATCAAAGAGAGTATTGAGAGTGAATGTGCTATTTATGTGAAGAGGGAAATAATCATGTTGGTTACATAATGTGTCAGTAATTTTTATTGATAGGAGTTGTTTCTTTGTTATATGACATTTTGTAATATCCTTGTAATGTGGAAAAATTTAGGGTTTCCACCCAAAAGAATGGAAACCACTAATTTTTCACTTAGGGGGACATTACATTGAAAAGAGGATGGGAAATTCACTAGATCTAGTCATAAATCAGATAAAGACTGAATGCTAAGTGAATTTGGGTTGATGGAGATTTCCTCTTTTGTGAGCTGGATGCTGAATTAAGGTAAAATGTTGAACAATAAAGGTAAAATCATGAAAACAGTAAGCTACGGATGCAGGATTTTTGCATGCACCTGGAACTGAGTAATGTAAGATGAATCCAACTTTCTCCCCAAAATTTCTCAAAAAATGTCAGGACCATGGCGTATCACATCGGTCCTCCAAACTTTTTGCATGCCAAAGAGAGATGATTCATCTCTGTGAATTAAGATTAATTTGAAGAGTACAATTTCGTACCTATTTCTTGCACACAGAAAGAAGAGAAATATGTTGGGAATAGGGGTTTGCTTAAGTCAAACCTTAGTTTAGGAATTAAATTTGAGTAAAATATTGCAAATGCTTGAAATAAATAATGGAAAGGTATACCTCAGACATACAATGACTGATAATGGTGCTTTGCTTCTTGAATGTAATCACATATGTTGTATGAAATGGCATGAATATGACAAAACCCTAACACACACATGCTTGCAAATGAATGATGTAAAGTTTCTCCACAATAATTGAATGAAAAAAGTTGATGTAGACTTGATGAATGCTTGAGAAGACTTCACATGACCTGCACTTTCACTCCATAAGAGGCTCCTTCAATTGCTTGTTTAATGGATGATTCATTGTTGGATCCGTCAAATAAGGAAATGAAAGGCTATATATATGAAACCCTAACATTGTTTTTAATTATAGGCCAATCTAGAAATGATATATTTTCACACCAAGTTGGGTTTGAACCTTATAATATTGCCAAATCATGATCCCAAAATTCAAGGAGAAAAGTAGGGACCGATGTGATTCACATCGGTCCTACCAACTTTTTTCCAAATTTTTAGGGATGCAAGGTATTCTTATTATAAGGTGATTCCCAAGTGTGTGTGATGATTAAATATGTTTAGATATGTGAAATCGGTCCTTGAAGGTTGAAATAGGACATAATTAGGGCTTTTGATGATTTAATTAATTGAAGGAATAACAAGGGGTACACTTAGGGTAAAGGGCCCAATTTAATGATGTATGGAACGATAAAAGAAAACTTTAGATGCTCAAATTGAATTTAAAATGATGCTCCCAATTATCCAATTATGCCTCTTGTATCCAAACGTGAGGGGAAGACCTCCTTATGCACTTGTCTATTGTCAATTATGTTAATTTTTTTACATAGGCCGACACAGGGAAGGTATTATGTAGCATCCTAAAATTGCACCCCTTGCAATTTTGACTACATTTTGGTCTTCATCCTAGTGTTTGTGCCCCTTGGCTTGATTGAACACATGCTTACACTCATACGCATAAAAAATGCTAAATTTTTTGACTTTGTACTTGTTCAGCACCTTGATCCTGACCCAAAATGGGGAAAGACCAAGGCATGGTGCCATGGTCCTCCCAAAAAGGGTTCCAATTTAAACCCTTTTCCCCAATTCAAATTTGGGTGGTATTTCCCTCTTTGTGTAGGCTCAAGTCAGAAAATTAGCCAATTAACCCAACAGGAAGGTCTATAAAGAGGATTTCTCCTCTCATTTGAACATCCACAAGAATTGAGAAGCATTCAAGCACACAGGAAATCAAGCATTCAAGAACAATTGAGCATTTTTAGTCTTCCTTCAAGCCTTGGAGCAACAATAAAGTCAAAGATTCAAGCATTGAAGTGGAGATTAACATCCTATTTCATGAAACCCTAATTCTATGTGGTGGAAAGCAAAAATTCACAAGGAGATATAATCACTTCATTTTTTAGTCATAATTCAACACCTCCCTCAAAAGGAGAACATTTCCTTTTAGTCATTTCAATTACATTTAACTTAATTTCATGGTTAATTCCAAAACCAAGGTTTGACCGAGGGCAAGCCCCTATTCCCAACCTATTTCCGTTTCTTCCTATGTGCAAGAAATGGGTGCACAATTGCACTTCTAGAATTAAACTTCAGACATAAAGAAAGAAAAACCCTTTTCAACGCGCGAGAAATTCGGAGGACCAAGAGGCAGCGCCACAGTTCCTACTTTTTGAGGCATTTTCATAGGGAAAATATAAATCAGCTCATATTACTTAGATCCAGGTGCATAACTTAATCCCGTATTAGAAGCTCAGTATTTTCTCAATTTTGTCTTCAATTTCAGCACTTTACCCCTAATCAACATTTCAACTTACAAAAGAGGGAAAAACACATCATAATCAATGCATCCACTTAGTATTCAATCCTTATCTGATTTGTGATTGAATCTAGTGGATTCCTCCCCTCTTTTGAATGTAAAGGCATTCTTCTGTAAAGCGAAAATTGATTTGGTGATTTCTCCTTCTATGTTACAAATTGCCAAATCAAAATTTTCCCCTTTACATTTTGGTGAACTCAACATGAGTGATGCAGGAGCATCCCGGTTCTTGGCAATCTATTGGAATCAAGGAAGACCAAGAGGGGGGAGGGTGAATCAATATTCTATGGGTTATTAAATTTTCTGACTTAACTTTGAACCACTAGAAGCATAAGCATGAAACTGAAATGCAGAAACACAAAAAAATCAACCACAAAATGATAACACCAGGACTTTTACATGGAAACTCAAATGGGGAAAACCATGATGGTATTTGAACCTACAATATTATTCTACTATGGCTAGTAGAAAAACAATATTACATGAGGGGGAATGCACAAGCATTCAGGCACACTACTCAATTACAATAAGGGCTACAACCCCAAAAGGCTCACTGCCTTACAGATCAATTACAATGATGGATTACAATGAAAGAACTCCAAAATAGCATCTAACAATTCATGGATGAGTTCTGGTTAAGTGCCAAATCTCTGACTATATCTACTCTGTAACTTTGCTCTATTTCGTGTCTTAGTCAACTACCAGATCAAGAATGCATATGTGAAACTACGCCAAAATGGATTCTTGATCACTACTCATTCACATACAATCATACCACACACCAAAAGTATCTTTTGCACTGGTCTTATATATCCACAATCACAAAATAATCATTTATCAAGTCGGCTTCAAGATGCAACGTGTAATCATGAGTCGACTTGACCGGATCACAAAAAAAAATGTAGATCACCAAAAATATGATAAAATGATGTCTCTATGTCGGCCCAATCATCCCATGCATGATTCATAACACCACAATGACTGCAAAGCTTCCGGACCAAAACTGCTCTACCCATCCTGAAATATCGGTTGACTAGTTACTGGTTCACATCCACTTCCGGATATCAATATCCATGATTACTAGATAGGAATATCAAGAAGAGTTGCCATCAATGACAACCCTAAACCACTAATCAAGTATTGATATCCACTGGATGAGTGTCAATTGCCAACACAATCTTACATCAGCCAAAAATATTTCATTTATTTTAGTTTTGTTCTTTGTTCACATTAGTAGTTCAGTTTCTGAGATTTCACCAAATTTCTTTGCATTGATCATTTCTTGTGTGGAGCTAGATTTGTCTTACATTTCATTTATTCTACCTTGTTCCCAAACCACATCTAATTTGTTTCTCTTTCCGACAAGTTATTGCTACTGGATTTGCTAGCAGTTTTTTATTTCCGGACTTGTTTGAGCTTAACGGCTAGTTGGCATTCTCGAGTCTTGTGAAACAATTCCTTGATGTATAGAGTTGGATGATCCCTTGTTAAATGATCTTCAATGATTGACCAACCTTCCTTTTTGTGTGCGCTTCATGATGATTCTTTTCCAGAGGATTTCATTTCATATTTTGGGGTCAATCTATTTGCACATTTCATTTTCGGGCCTTGGGGAATGAGATCTTTATTGGCCAACCGAATGCTTTTGGATGCTATATATTGTTGTATCTGATCTTAGGATGGTGGTATTCAATAGCAGGATCATTAGATTATCATTTAAATCAAATGAGTAATTCCAGATTGATGCATATGGATGTAATTTAGTAATAAGGCATTTCTCCTACATGTAAGCCCACATATTGCCGACAATTGTAATTGATTTAATAATACGATCCATGCCTAATTTGGCATTCTATCTTTGTCATGTGTTTCTTAGTTTTGTTTCATAATTGTTGCATGGACCAGATTGTCCTCATCGAGGATCCTCCTCACCATGACTGCACCAAGTGGTATCAAAGAGAAGGTTATGTCTTGTTGATTTTGTTGTGGGGTGGCAGATTGTGGATCTGGCCTGCAGTTGCAGAAGACTTGCTTCTATGGCATGAAGAGGAAATATGAGAGGTAGATCTTAGAGAGATGCAGACCGGTGGTGATGGATATGTTGAGATAGATTGTGGCTCTCTTGGAAGCTGTTGAATCGACCCAAAGAAGAGGTCGACATATTGAAGATGTGAGTGATGATGAAGAAGAGTAGATTATTGAACTGGAAAATGGAGGTCAGCTGGAGTTGGTGCAAGATGATGAGAGGTTGATAAGAGCTTTGACTAGTGTGAACAATAAACCATATTTTAACCCACTGGAGTATAGTGGTAAGTTGGATTCAGATGACCTGGTAGACTGGATTACCGAAATGAAGAAATACTTTGATTTTGAGGGTACTAGTGAAGAGAAGAAGGTGAAATTTGCTTGCACTAAGTTGAAAGGACACACATCATTATGGTGGGAACATTTGTAGATTGATACACAGAGGAAAGGAAAATAGAAAATCAAATCTTGGGATAGAATGGTGAGTAAGTTACTAGTAGATTACCAAGTTAGTTCGTTCAGGAAGTTGTAGAATCTAAAACAAAGAATCTAGTGTGAAGGAGTATAATGAAGAATTCTACAAGTTGAGTATCATATTTGGACATTTTGAAGATAAAGTTGAGAAAATTGCAAGATATATTAATGGGTTGTAGATGTCTATACATGATGAGATCAGTTTGGTGAAATTGCAGAGTGTGGAAGATGCTTATCAATATGCCCTGAAAGCCAAAGAGAGGTTGAGTAAGAGACATGAGAAAAAATAGAGAGGAAGAGGTGGAAGATTTTAGAGAGGCAAAACCTTTATCAGAGATGAAAGATCTTTCATAGAGCAGAACCAAGCAAAGATAGAAGACAAAGGTGATGACAATTCATACCAAAGAGATGATAGAAATTACTACTGAAATAGTGGACAAGATGGTTACCAGAATGAGGGTTTCAAGAGAGATGAGAAGAGGAAGTTTATCGAAACTTGTTTTAAATGTTGTGGAGAATGACATCAAGATTTCAAATGTAGACAAGGAAATTCAAATAAGAGGACTGAGAATAGTGGAAGAACTGGTTTTGCTAAGGAAGAACCTACCGGATCCCTGAACAAACTGGAAGATGGAGAAGCTTTGATGACAAGGAGAATCCTGTGTCAGAATGAGGTAGATTAGGAACCATTGTAGAGGAAGAATTTGTTTCGACAAGATGTAATGTGGAAGGTAAGTGTTGTAAAGTCATAATAGATAGTGGAAGTTCAGATAATTTAGCCTCGAAGGAGATGGTGAACTAGTTAAAGTTGTAGAGGCTGAAGCACCCTAAACCCTACCAGATAGCATGGATTTGGGATGATCACAAGATATTGGTAAGTGGATAATGTTTGGTTAAATTAAAATTTGGAGCATATCTTGATGAATTTCTATGTGATATAATGCCTATGGATGTATGCCATATTTTGTTAGGAAGACCTTGGCAGTATGATAGACAAGATGTGCATGATGAGAGAAAGAATATATACACTATTATTGCAAATGGGATGAAGCAAATTTGTTGCCTTTGGAGGAACCACTGAAGAGTTATATTTGCATGAATGTTATAATCTGTTTGGTTGATGGAAGGAAGTTTTTAAATGATTTGAAAAGTGAGAATGTGTGTTATGCATTGATTCCTAAGGAGTTTGATTTGAAACCGGAGGAAGGGCAACCAGAGGAGATAAAGGAGTTGCTGATAGACTATGAAGACATCATTTTAGATAATGTACCTGATGGATTACCCCCTGTGAGAAGCATGAGTCATTGTATGGATTTGATTCCTGGCTCTAGTTTACCTAACAAGGCAACACACTAGATGACACCAACAAAAAATGAAGATTTGAATAGATAGGTGCAGGAGTTGTTGAGGAAAGGTTTGCTTAGATAAAGTTTGAGCCCTTGTGCAGTACCTGTTGTGTTGGCATTTAAGAATGGTGGAGAATGGAGGATATAAACTGATTCTAGATCCATAAACTGGATTATAGTAAAATACCAATTTCCTTTTCTTAGGATGGATGATATAATGGACTATCTAAGTGGAGCCAGTTTTTTTACAAAGATAGAATTGAAGAGTGGATATCATCATATCAGAATCAGAGAAGGAGATGAATGGAAGATGACATTTAAGACAAAAGAAGGATTGTATTAGTGGTTGGTAATGCCTTTTGGATTGACTAATACACCGAGTACTTTCATGAGGTTGATGAATGAGGTATTGAAGAAATTATAGGGTAATTTTGTGATTGTGTATTTGGATGACATCTTGATTTTCAGTAAGACAAAAGAGTAGCATTTGTGGCATGTGAGCCAAGTTTTACAGAGGTTGAGAGAAGAGAAGTTGTTGATAAATTTGAAGAAGTGTAGTTTCATGAAGGAGGAACTTGTGTATTTATGTTTTGTGATATCTGTGGATGGATTGAAGAAGGACCCTAAGAAAGTGAGAGAAATTGTTGAATGACCTACACCAAAGAGTATTGGAGAGGTAAGATCATTTCATGGACTGGCTAGTTTCTACCATAAGTTCATTAGAAATTTCAGTGCAGTTTGCAGCCCTATGACTGAGACAATGAGAGGAGACCGAAAGGATTTTAGGTGGGCACTGGTAGCAAAAAAAAATTTGAATTATTGAAAAAAAAGGTGATAAAATAGCCTATGTTAGCCTTACCAGATTTTAGTAGAGTATTTCAGGTAGATTGTGATGCAAGTGGAAATGTGATTGGAGCAGTATTAACCCAGGAAGGAAGACATGTTGCTTATTTCAATGAAAAAATGAGTGATACAAGAAGAAGATATTCAGTGTATGATCAGGAATTCTATGCCATAATTCAAGGCCTGAAGAAGTGGATACATTACTTGTTGCCTAAGGAGTTTGTGTTGTATACGGACCATCAAGCATTGTAGTATTTGAGCAGTCAAAGTAAGTTGAATCAGAGACATATTAGATGGGTTGAATTTATGCAGAGTTACACTTTTGTCTTAAAACACCAAAGTGGGAAGTCTGATGCAGGAGCATCCTTGGTTCTTGGCAATCTTGCATCAACCAAAAATATTTCTTTTTTTTTAGTTTTGTTCTTTGTTCACTTCAGTAGTTTAGTTTCTGAGATTTCACTAGATTCCTTTGCATTGATCATTTCTTGTGTGGAACTAGATTTAGTTTGCATTCCACTTCTTCTACCTTGTTTCTCAATCGCATCTCATTTGGATCTCTTTCTGGCAAGTTATCACTACCAGATTTGCTAGCAGTTTCCTGTTTCCCAACCTGTTTGAGCTTAATGGCTAGTTGGTATTCTTGAGTCTTGCAAAACAATTCCTTGACTTGTGGAGCCGACTGGTCCCTTGTTTGATGATCTTCAATGCATGGCTGACCTTCCTGTTGGTTTGTGCTTCATGGTGATTCTTTTCCAGAGGATTTCATTTCATATTTTGGGCTCAACCTATTTGCATATTTCATTTTCCCGCCTTCGGGAATGAGATCTTTCTTGGGTGACCAGATGCTACCAGATGCTATATATTGTTGTATCTGATCTCAGGATGGTGGTAGTCGATAGCAAGATCATTATATTTTCATTTAGATTCGATGAGTGATTCCGGATTGATGCATATGGATGTAATTCTGTAATAAGGCATTTCACGTACATGTAAGCTCACATATTGCCAATAGTTATAATTGATTTAATAATATGACCCATGCCTAATTTGGCATTCTCTCTCTCTCTCTCTCTCTCTCTCTCTCTCTCTCTCTCTCTCTCTCTCTCTCTCTCTCTCTCTCTCTCTCTCTCTCTTGTGTTGCTCAGTGTTATTTCATAATTGTTGCATGGTTCGAATTATCCTCATTAAGGATCGTCCTTACCATGATTGCACCAATGAGACACCTTTAATTTTGATTTTTGTTTTCAGATGTGAGTGTTTATGCAATTTAAATTTCGAATTTTCCTTTCCAAGTTTGATTTCCTTGAATTTTTTTTAAAAAACAGAGGTTAATTTCATTGAGATCCTAATTTTCATTTTCAAAATTGAGCTTGTGAATTGCATAATTTGGGTTAATTGTTTTAGATCTGAGTGTTATTCAATTTCAAAATTCAAATTTTCACTTTCAAGTCAAATTTCACATTTAAATTTTAAAATTAAGTGGTTAATTGCAAAAACCCTAATTTTCAAAAAATTTTAAATTGAGCTTGTGGGTTGTTTATATTTTGAATTTCCCTCTTCAATTTTGTTGTTAATTCCAATTCCAATTCAAAATTGTAAGCTTGGATCTAATTTCAAATTTAAATTTTAAAATTAAGTGGTTAATTAAAACCTTAATTTTTAAATTTAAAATTATTTTTGTGCATTTCCTAATTTTCCAATTTTCAAAATTTCAACATTGGCTCTAATTGTAAATTCAAATTTAAAAATTAAGAGGCTTCTTTTACATAATTTATCGTGGATCATTTGAAATTTAAAATTTAAAATTAAGTGGTTAAGAGCCCTGATTTTTATATTCAACATTTCATCTAATTTTTTTAAAAAATTAAGTGGTTCTTTTTATAAAGCCCTAATTTTAAATTTTCCTTTAGATAACTTTCAATTCACTTTTTTTTAAAATTAAGAGGTTATTTTTAGCCCTAAGTTTAAATTTGAATTTCTATCTCCTAGTGGGTAATTTTAATTTTAAATTAAGAGGTTATTTTTACATAATTCTAATTTTAAATTTCAATTTCCTAGGGGATTGCATCTTTTCAATTAATTTGTTCATTTAATTGAGTAATCATTTTCCCTAGTATTTTGCATTATTCAATTATTTTGTAACTTAGATTCCAAAATTCAAATTTCAACATTCAAAATTCAAAACTCAAATTTTCCAATTTCCCTCCCTTAGTGCATGAGTTTTACTACTGTTAGTCCAACCTATAATATCCCTGTGAGAAGAAGTTATAGAATTAAGGCTTCCCAAGGTTTAATTACCAAGGAGATGGAGTCTAATTTGGATAACTTATTCCATGAGGATGTTGGTGGTTCTTCCAATCCTAATAATGTCCTTGTCTATCCTCATTGTTTAGATAATTCTCATGATGTGGAGGAATCACTAACTAGGGTTTTCATTGACCAATTGGAGAAGATTGATAATCAATTTGAAAATCTTCAACAATGGATGAGTCAACAATGCCTAGAAAGTGAAACTCTCCCATTTATTGAAGGATTAAAAAGAATGGTTCAAAGTGATAAACTTGGTGTTGATATCTTGCGTGGTATTGCTCATATTGTTGATTCTTATATTATGCCCATGAAGAGTTGTGTTGAAGCCCTAGGTTATACACAAACTCTTAGTCAAGTTAATTATTCCATTCTTTTGACTACCCCTATGGATAGTGTTCCTACTTTTACATCCAACATCATGTCTAATTCTACATAAAATGTTATATCTACGAATGTTAGTCAAGGGGGCAGCTCCTCTTCTTTTATTCCTCATACCATGAGTCTTCCATTAGTCACCCAATCTTCTCCTATACCTACGAATGTTATGTTGGCTTGATGATGATTGTAATGGATGACTTCATGTGTTGTCATTGATGGAAGATGTATACACACACATATGTTTACATTGTCTTAGTCGTCTTAGTTAAGACAAACCAATATTACTCCTAAGACTTTGTATTGGAAAACCAGTATTATATGTATAGTAAATTCCAAACGGTTTTGAGGGTGTCTAACCAGTATATGTAGACAACCGATATATTTAGAAATAGCACAACTTCCTTGAATATATCCTCTTCTGCTCACTCAAAACTACATCACCGACATACTCTGCTATGCCTTTTGTAAATCACAACAATTTAACACTTCTATCCCACATCATAAAAAAATAGTTCATCATAATGTCATTATTTAGACATTATATTTCATGTCGGCTCATGAATCATATCACAATTTCCTAGGTGCAGTGTATCTGGACAATCTAACATAACTCATCACAGATTGCCAACGAATCTATTGGTTAAGGATACCTCATCATGGTCGATGATAACTCATCACACAATCAGTGAAACTGGTTGGAGCACCAATACCGATTAAGAGTTAACCTCTTCCAGCTCATAGACCAATTGTCCTCTAGTTGCTTCTTTGATGATATCCACTGAATCTCCAAGCTGGTGTCATGCCATTCCTGAATATACCGGTTGTCTACATATACCAGTTAGACACCCTCAAAACCATTTGGACTTTACTATACATATAATATCAGTTTTACAATACAAAGACTTAGGAGTAATAGCGGTTTGTCTTAACTAAGATGACTAAGACAATGCAAACATATGTGTGTGTATACATGTGCCATCAATGACAACACAAGAAATCATCCATTACAATCATCATCAAGCCAACAATCTCCCCCTTTGGCACTGATGACAACACTTAGAAAATTTTACAACTTTACAACTAAGTGTGCTTACAAAAATTGTACAGACATATTTCTACTCCCCCTTAACAATACATACAAAATTTTCACAACACATACATATTTCTACTCCCCCTTTGACAACAATGCCAAATTGAAAAGTAAAATACATATATATTATATCAAAATTTGCATCAAAAAGTTACATATACAAAAATGTAAGTATGTTTATCAAGGAGTGTTCATTGCAATTTTCAAGAAAATGTCACTGAAAGTGATCTTCATTTGAGAAAAATAATTTCCCCATGTTTCCAATAAGGTGTTAGTGATCTCAATGGTTGTCATAACCCGTGTAATGAATTCTTCCATCACATCCACTATGCTCATCTCTGGAGTAGCCAAAACTGCTTCTCCATCCTTGCATGCCTGTTGTAAGATGTCCACTTTGGGTCTTAACTAGTTCTTTAGCTCTTTTAAGGATCAGAGTCTTTTAGCCTATTCATAATCATCGACATCTAACCGATTTTGCAAATCATCAACTGATTTTCCAAATGCTAAGGCTAAATCCTATAAAGGTATGTAGGCAATACATATCCTTTCCAGTTCCTGTTTTGTCTCTTCTTGCCTCTTAATCAAATCAGTATAAGAAAATGAAACATTAGATGTATATGCTAGTATCCTTCCTCCAGTTTCAATAGCAGTCCTCAAAAGATCTTTATTTAGGGATAATGCAATCTTTCCTGTATCAATATCTTTCAATATTTGCTCTCCTCTTTTCTTTCTGTAATTCTTCTCAGCTAAAGTCTGAGAAGCTTCTTCAAGGGACTTCAGTTGGCTAGAAGAATCAACAACCAATTGGTAAAACTTAACAATAGGAGTTGACAAGTTTCCAATGCCAGTCTTTGGTAGAAGACTGGATAGAATCTCAACGACAGTTTGAATTATGTTTGCTTTCTTCCTCTGCTCTTTCAATCTTTTCTTTTGAGCCCTGGATTGCATCATTGTTGCAATCTCAATGAGTTTAGATGCACTCATATTTTCTGCATCTATAGGCCCTTTGATGCCTATTGAGTCATCCTCATCATCAATTTCCTCTTAACTATTGCTTTTTCCTTTTCAACTGGTATCTTCTCCTCTATTTTCTCTTTCTCTTCCTCCTTTTTTTGTTCAGATGCCTTCACTTCAACGTCTTTCTCAGGTTCCTCTTTCTCTTTTTTCCCTTTGTTTGTTTCTCTTGAGTAGCCATTATAACCAGTGGCAATTGATTTTCTACTTGGTGTTCTTTTTCTGGTGGAGGTTGAATATCCACACTAGGTTGAATTATGGGTGCTTTAACTGCATTTACCTATGAAATAGTAATGACCAATGGTTGTAATGGTGGCATAATTGGTTCAATGATATTACCAGATAAATCAATGGTTTCCTAAATATCATCTACAAAGATAACTGGTAGAGAGTCATCCTTATGCTTAATAGAATAGACAATATCTGGTGCAATAATTTCTTCTTCATCTAACTCCAGTTGTGCTCCAGTCTCTGTTTGATCAGTTTTATAAGACTTCATCTACTCAAGCATCCTTTGAATATTTCTAGCTATCTAATGAGTTTCAACTTCAATAGATTGCACCTTTCCATTCATTAACATCAATCTTCTTTCCTTAAAATGAAACTGTCCTTTGAAATTATTAAGCAATGCTAATAATTCATCTCTAGACAATTTAGGAAAATATTGAATGAAAATACTATCAATTATTTCTTGATCTTGTTCAACAACCACTTCCCACTTACTTACAAGAATAGAGTATAAAGAATCATAAGCATTATCTTTAAGATCCCGAGGCAATCGATTGTATTGACATAAGTAGTTGATTACCTTTTGAACAATTTTCTCCTTCTGATTATCATCCAATGAATCAAAACATTCTTTCACATTATCAAACTTATTCCTCCCTAATGTTTTTATAGTTCTGTCAAAATTAGTCATAGGTTTGTAAGATAAGGCATTAATAGGAATACCTTGTTGTGAGGAGTCTTCTACTAGTTTGGCTTTCTTACTAGTTGCTTTCATCTTCTTTGGTTCCTCTTTAGTATCGATATCATTAGATTCTACTTGAAGAATAAGTTTCCTGCCTCTCTTCTTCATTGCAGTCTTCTTCTTAAAATATACTTTGGGTGTATGTTCCTTTTTGACTTGGACACTTCTAGTTACCCTTGTACCGGTGGTCACTGGAGGTTCTTTCTCAACTTTATTCTTCTTCTTCTCTTTGGCAGAACTTTGTTCAATAGGTACATTTATTTCCTCTTATGTTCCCAGTCTTTTCTTCTTCTTATCCTTGGGAGATTCTAAAAGGTTATTGACATATTCGATTAATAAGTCATAATTGACTTTATAACTCATTTCATCCATTTCATCCTCCCTGGGTTCTATGGCCTCCATAAGATAAAAGTCTATGGTAACTGTGAAACATATGTCTTTTGCAAAGTTTTTCACCACATCTTTAGGTAGCCTCACCCTCATGCTCATCTTCTTTTGGAATTAATTAAAATATCTATTCATTGTAGTAGAGAATGTGTTCTTTATAGCCTTAATGTTGTTCTTGATTTGAGCAGTTAAAGGTAGGTCCTTTGACCATTGAATAGCACCAATTCCCAGTAGGTCCTTTGACCATTGAATGTCACCAATTCCTGGTATGAAATTCTGAAAATAAAATAATAGACCAATCAATAATTAACCAAATTCAAACTTTTGACTGTTGTCTTTCTTAATTGATTGCAAGTTCAATATCAATTGACTCCTTATAGCCTCACATAAGTCATAATCTACATTCTCAATAATCATTTTGTAAGCTGCATGCACAACTGCAAATGCCACACTATTCATTCTGCTAGAATAAAATATCTTGTACCTAATGACCATAGTAGCCAGTCTAACTGCTAGATCCTTAATATTGTTAACTGAAAATGCACAACCATCAGAGGTAGTCTGAGTTAGTCTTACCATAGTTTCTTTTGAAATTTTCCTCATCTTTGGAACTTCACCGGTTTGCCAAAAACTAGTCATTGGATGGATAGCTTCCTTTGTGATTGTGTGTGACCTTTCAAGATACATATTTTCACCATGCACACGACTAAGAATTATCCTAACATGTTCTTCTTTAAAATCTTCAAGAAAATACACCGCATTGTGAAATCCTTTTCATAAATCCTAATGTACTCGGGTTTGATTTTGCCACTTTTATCATACAAGGATTTGAGTTGAGAGTAAATTGATAATGGCCCTAAATCTTCAATTTTACAATCAATGTAACTGGATAAATCACCTTTTATTATAACACCATCAGGAACTTAAGACAAAGCATTATATGACACTATTTTGTCCTTTTCCATAGACTCCATAGGTTTAGCAGTGATCATAAGTCACTCTACTTTCTTAGACAATGATGCCATTCTGGATAAACTCGATTTCAGAGAGATTGACAAAAGAATACCTTAATTCCTTTGTGCTTGCAAGGTTTCTAGATGATCTCTTGAATGTACACCCATTTTGGCTTTGCCAATCTTTGAATTTGATTGAATCTTTCAATCCTCAACACAAATCCATCTGCAATTAGCTAGCAAATCTCTTTTTCACTTTGTAGTTGCTCAAGAAATCTCTTTTGGATGAAATTAGGGTAAAAATAACATAGTAAAACTCGCTTTTATAAACTTTACCCACTGAATTAATTGCTCAATCGATTGGGTAACAAACCGAAATATATCGCTTAACAATACTTCCCAATACAGATAGGTATATCACTGATTGACAATCTTTTGAAAAACCAATAGACAATGATATCAAGAATCTTCACAAAACAAATCAAAATGCAAACTCTCTTACCACTCATTCTTCAAGGGGTCTGGAAGTAGATTTACTGCTATGCTCCCCTTAGGCCTGTTGAAAGGCTTAGTTCTCTGATGCAAGATTCTCCACACTGGGTGAAGGGATAGATTCTTTTGTAGGCTTGTCCTCACTCTTCTTTTTCCAGATTTTGTTAATCTCCTCTCTAGTTTCCTCAAAATTGACCTTTTGTTTACCGTTCTAATCTTTAGAGTGGTTAACTAGTTTGTTCTTCCTAGTTCTACAAAACTTTTCCATGTGTCCCAGTTTGTGACAATGATATAAATCCATTCCAGATGATCTCCAAGGTCCTACAATACCTCTTCTAGTTCTCCTTCTGCAGTGCATAGCCACATGACCATAATTGTTACAAATGGTGAAAATCACATTAGTTACCTTTTCCATTCTAAGTGGACTAAATCAACTGACATAGTGTTTCTATCAGTTCATGTTTCCTCGGTTGTCATAGGTTCTCCTCCAGTCACCATTAGGTCTTGGATTCATGTGCGGTGCTGGATTGTTTTCTCCATAGCTGCAACCAACTGATCTATGTCCATACATGTTGCATGTAAAAAAATGACCTTCAAATCTCCTAGATACATACATAGCATTTGCATTATAGCCTATATTCTCATTAGGTCTACTTCTACACACATTTGTAGTATGTCCAGGTTTGTGACAGATAAAGCAAATAGGTTTAAATGTTTTCTTACCGGTAGTCTTGTTAGCCTTAGGAGAAGAATTATCTTTGTGAATGTTGCTTTGTGTACCAGAAGATTCTCCTTTCTCAGATGTATTGAGACCTAGTCCAGATGTGTCACCTTTCATCCTCTAAGATTGGATCTGCTCATCCAGCATAAAAAAACTCTTATTGATTTTTTCCAAATTTCCATTAGCCTAAATGAGCTCTCTGGTAAGATCTTCATTATGTTTTGTCAGAGTCTCTCTTAGAGATTTTGCCATATCAAGATCTAGCTGCAAATCCTCCTTCTCTTCCTTTTCTCCATGCCAATGCTCATGCAAAGCTGTATTCTCTTGTTTGATATTAGCAATCTCATGATCTCTTTCTTTGATTAGGTCTTCAACTACCCTTCTTACTTCAAGCTCTTAGCTCATGTAGATGGCTAGGGCTTCTAACTCTCTTCTTAGATTTAGCTTTTCATCGTTCAATTTTTAAACTTCTTCAGCTAATGCATCAATTTAAGCCTCATCTGAAAAACTATTATCAGATATCTCCAATAGTTGTTCAATCAACTCTCTCCTTTTGACTTGTGAAGCTTTAAATCTAACCCTTAGGGTTTCCAACTCTTCCTTGGTAGCATCAAGCACTCCAGCCATCTCTAAATAACTCATATCCCCCATGGTGGCTTTAGGGTTTCCTTCCAAGCGATTAATCCTTAAGGAAGTTTGGCTCTAATACATTGATGGTATGATGACCGACAATAATATGAAATGTGATTTTACTAATGTTAGTAAAGTATTTGAATGTCTTTGTTAAAAGGTTTTGAGATTTTTAGAGTTTTTATACTGTTATTCTATTATGGTAGTCAACCCAGTATATTGTCAATGATATTGAAGTTTGTAGTTCAGTGTTTGAACCAGTTAGTTCTGAGATTGGCTTGGGAGATTGATTTTGAGTTTGGTGAAAGTTTAGTCAGTTTTCCATCTACTGATTCAATCCCCCCAATCTTAGTAGTTGTCCAGATCCTTATTGATTCATCATACCATCATGTTAGTCAAGGGACAACTCCTCTTCTTTAATTCCTCCTACCATGAACCTTTCGTTTGTTACTCAATCCTCTCCAATACCTACTTATCATAATGCTCAAGCTCCTTATTCTCAACCCTTGAATTCCAATGAGAGTATCCCTCCTTATCCTCAACCCCTTTATTCATTCAACAATGTTACCCCTCCTCAATCCAAAATGTCTAATTTCAATCCTTCTACCAAAGCTACCATCAATACTCTAGCCCAAACAGTGTCTTCCTTGCAACAAAAAATAGCTTCTATGAATCAATCTAAGTATAATGTGCCCACATTTGATGTAGTGAGCCCATTATCCAATGAAATTTTTTGAGCTATCCCTTCTAAACATGTGGAAGTCCCCTCAATTGGAGCTTTCTAATGGAAAAGGTGATCCATTGACTCATGTTAAAACATTTCAAACTTTGTGTAGTGACTTTGCTCATGACCAAACATTGTTGGCTAAATTGTTTACTAGAACATTAAGAGATAAAGATTTGCAATGGTATTATTTATTCTATTACTTTTCAATCCAAAATTGTTGGCTAATGCTTTCATTCAATAATTTCACAATAATATTGGTCCTAAAGTTACTTTGACCGATTCGATGCATTTTAAGCAAGGTGTGAAAGAATAGGTGATTGATTTTATTGGTAGATATAAGCATTTGTATTCTCAAATTTATTTTCTTGTGCCTAATCAAGATATTCAAAATATTTTCATTGTTAATTTATAGAAATATATTAGGGATAAACTTCTCTTTTCTGAGTCTACTTCCTTTACGCAACTATTCACAATATTTCACAACTATAATCTTATCGTGAGTCAATTGGAACAATCATCCTCTTCAATGGCTCTGAATGATAAAGTGAAAGTACTCAACAACCTTTTGCAAATTTCAAACCAAATAAGGGATTCATCAAATTCAATGACAACAACAACACTCAAGTGGTAGCCACAATAAGTGTGCCTCCTTTGTCCAAATAATTTAGAAAAGAATTCACTCCTCTTAATGAATATTTACATAGTATTATGTCTCAATTATTGCAAAGGAGTTTGTTGAAACTTCCCCTTATTAAACCAATTTATACGACCAAGCCTTTGCCAACTTCTTATGATGCCAAATCCTTTTGCCAATACCATCGTCAACCTGATCATGACATTGAAAAGTGTTATTCCTTAATAAGTAACATTCAAAACTTGATTGATAACAATACCATATCTGTGGCTGGTGTGAATGATAAAGGAAAGAAATCAGTAGCTCCTCCTAATCAAAACCTTCAATTTTTCACTAATCCTTTACCTTCCCATTCCACAATGTAATTGATACCGATCATCTTTCCTTCTCTCCCAATGATGTTGGCCTTGAATATAATAATGTGGTGAACCTTTTTGACAAAAATAAAACTCCTAAGGACTTGTGCATTACATTTGGTTCTAGTGAAACTATTAAAGCACCTGACAGACCATTATATATAATTGTGAAATCAAAAGTATACCTTCTCAAGGAGTGCTTATTGATCCAACTTGCACGATTAATGTGATAACAGAAGAATTTTTGTATACTTTACAATTGCATCAAGTGATATGGGATGATACCGATATGGTAGTTTAAGTTTTTGATGGCTTCTCTTGTCCTGCTATTGGTTCTATCAGACTTCCTATTGATGTTGGCACTAAATGCTTAGATGTTAAATTTCCTATTATTCCTATATCTAATCAATTTTGTGTGAAGTTGGGACATCCTTGGCTCTCTTCCATGAAAGTGATCGCTTCTATTATTCATAAGTGTTTGAAATCTCCTTATAATGATAAAATCACAACTGTTAATCAGAGCATATATCAACCTATAGTGAGGCATGGAGATGTTTGTCTTGATTATTTTTGGTCCAAACAATTCCAACCTCTTCAAGCTAGAAGTGATACTCTGTTTAAATCATATACCTATAAATCCAACATTTAGCCTTCCTCTTGATGATCATATACCTCTTCTTGAGGATAAGATTATTCTTCCTCCTAAGGAAAGAAATAATCGTCTTCCCAAAAAGGAATCTACTCCTTCTCCTATGGATGAGTCCACTCTTCCTCCCAGGGATAGAAATTCTCCTCCTCCCAAGACACAACCTATTCCTCCTAAATTCAGACTTATTCCTCCTCCTCATGATGGATCCGGTCTCCTTCCTAAACCTCCCATTCCTCCTTTATATGGTGCGGTTCCTCCTCCTACATCTTACAAAGGGAAGCAATCGATCTCTCCTATTGTTCAACCTAAAATACCTCCTCCTATTCATCCTTCCTTAAAAGAAGAAAATAAGACTATACCTGATGAACCTAAACCTTCATAACCTTCAACTAAAACTAAATGAAACCCTTTTACAAGAGAACACTGATGAAGCCATCATGCTAGAGCTCGTGAACTTAATTCCTAAGCCATTTCTTCTCCCAAGGCACCAATTGTTGACATAATTCTATTTTCTCCTAATGAGGATGTTCAACCCAATTATCCAAGATGCAAAATGCTTAAGACAAATGATGGTTCAACTTCTATTCCTAATAGAGCTCCTTTTCTTATTGATCTTTATGAAGAAATAGGTGTGAATGTTGTTAATGATGAAAATATTGATCCTAACATTTTTTATGATGAATATAAATATGTTGATGTTGACAATGATTTATCTAAAAAAATTTCATAAGCATTAATCATAGCTCCTAGTAACAAACAAAGTGATTCATCCTTTGAGTGTGGTCCTTATTTAGAACTTGTGATAGATCTATCTATTGGCATTATTGGATGAATTGATTATGTGTTACATTGATGTTTTGTCATTGATGTCATCCCTAGCTACTATGGTTGGTTATCGACAAACAAATTTTGGTTACCAATAGAAGATCTAGTGTTATTGACATAAGATACTATCTATTGGACACTTCTGACATGTTTGGATCTGTGGAATATGATTGGTTATATGTGATACGTGCTTCTGGAGCATGTTTTAGTTAGTTGGCATTGGCTTGCTTCAGGTCTTATGGTTTGTATAAAAGGGTGTAACATCTCATTGTAGATCATGGGGATTATATGTCGTGGTCTTGGAATGCAATATTATATATGAAGGAGATTTGGTCGATCATAGGTGATCAAATTGGGATTAAGGAAGATGTCAAAGGCCTCCAGCATTGAGCTTAACTGAGACTATAATCAAGCATGGTAGATGTTATTTCTGACAATTCACTCTATTGGATTGTTGTCCATTTATCTTGAGATGGTTGTAGCTTCTCTGTAGTAAGTGAGACTCTTTTTTAAAGAGCAGTACGCTCTAGGTAGTGTGCCTTCCTGCATGTGCATGCCCCTCATTGTAAACATAAATTCTGCAGAAGTATCATCTGACTATGGGTAGGCTTCCAAGTGTGGTTTTTCTTTTTTTGAGTTTTCCACATACAAATCATGGTGTTATGTGGTATGGCCACTTTGCATTGATTATCTGGTTAATTGTTAAGTATTATTGTTTACCGGTATCTGTTCCTACCGACATCTATATGTGCTTTAGCGATACTTGATCTATTTTAAGGTTGTATTGTGGATTAAAAGTTATAATCTATTAACAACTAATTCACCCCTGTTACTACTTATCAATTTGCCATTAGTTTTATATCCAAAGTCATTCTATATACTCCAGTCGGTTACTACTACTGAAATATTCAGTCAATAAGAACAGAGCAGTTGGTTATAGAAGAAAGTAGTCACAAACCCTAGTATACACCGAGCTATCTACCGAGTAACATTCCATGTCTACCAAGCAGCAATAATGATACACTGAGTTGATATACACCAAGTGTAAAGTGTTACCAGATTCATTGAACCTAGACACACATGGGAAAACATGTTACAAGATCGAGGAACAACGAATCATTAAAACATTGGAAATTGCACTTAAATATTTTGTATGATTTCGAGGTCATCTATCCAATGAAATATTTTGCATGGTTATTCATTTGATAAATCATGTTTGTAAGATCGAAGAAATGAACCTGGTCACCGACATAAGATATCTATTTATACAACATGAATTGAAGATCAGAAAAAAGAGAGAAGAATGTGTGTGAAGCAAGACACATGTGACAGATAAGGAAACACTGAGTATTGCGACTGTCAGAGACATAGAGGTCACTGAGAAGCATTTTAGAGAATAGTCAAGGAACAAAGTAAACAGAAGGGTTTATCGAGTTACTCTATGGGTTACCGAGGTATGCTATAAGCAAGGTAATATCATTTTGAGCACATAGAATCTGCTATAACATTCCAGATGTAAAGTTACAGATATTTGTAAATATTTTATTGTAATATTTTGAAGTTGTAAGAGAAACCTTTAATAGGGTAAAAGACTCTAACAAATTCTATAAATTGTAAAGCCTTTAACCAGGTGCAACATTTAGAATAAGTGTTGTGAAATCCTTTAGCAAGGTAGATCTAATGATCTTAATACTCCTAAGAGGGTAAGCTATCAGAAATAGCTGAACATGTAGCTCTAACTGAGAAACCTTTATTATTGTAGTAGTGAAGTTGTGGGTACCATCCCCACTGCAGTTTTTCTCTCTAACCAAGAGTTTGTGTGTAACCAAAATATATGTGTTATGGAGTGAATTCTGTATGATTGTTATTTATTTGTTTTAGCTTTATGTTATGTTATAGCAGTTTTTGGTTTATGCATAACAATAAAGATATTATTAAAGAAAGGATTTGAAGTATTGATTCACCCCTCCCCTCTCAGTACATTAGCTTTCCATATTGGGCCTAACAATTGGTATCAGAGCTTCAATCTTGGAAAAGGGTTTAATAGCCTAAAGAGAAAGATCTTATCAATGGAAGGCTATAAACAATCTCAGAAAATTGTGTATTTGCAAGAAGAGTTAGATCATGCTAATCAAGTGATTGCAAACATGCAAAGACAAATGCAAAAATCATTGAAAGTTAGAAGAAGATTATCTAATGATTTGCAGGACTCTTAAGAGTTAGTGGAACAAATTGAAACATCATCTGAGAATAGTGTATCTGAAGAGACTGAAGAAATGATTGAAGAACTGAAGGAGAAGAACAAAGCACTGACTGGTCAGCTAAAAGCAATGAAAAGAGGACATGAACATTTTAGCACAAAGATGACTAAAAATCTTGATGCATTGAGGACAGCTAAGGATAAAGTAAGAGATCTAGAAAGAGAAAATCAACAGCTTAAAGCATTAGTATTAGAAAAGAATGATGAAATCACAAGGTTGACTGGGATTCAACAAAATCTGTCAGATGAATTGGGATATGCACATCATGAAGCAAATCTGAAAGATGATGAGAATCAAGCATTGAAACTTGAAGTATCAAGGTTGACCAATGAACTTGAAACAGAGAAGAAATCCAAGGAAACATTGAAAAAGAGTTATGAAGCATCAAAGATGTTGGATGAGCAACTTAATACAAAGAGACCCAACAAAGATGCAGGACTCGGTTATAAAGGAAAAGACTCTACCAAGAAGGGAATTCATACTACCAAGAGAGGAGAATCATCAAAGCAAGTTGGAAATAAGAAGAATATCAAAGGAAAGAAGCCTATTTGCAACTACTGTGGAAAACAAGGTCACACTGCTAACATCTGCCAAATTAGAAAAGGTAAGCAACCGAATGTCACTAGGTCTAATGGTTATTGTCACAATTGCAATAAATGTGGTCACACATATAACCAATGTAGGACAAAGTCTGCTAGCAATTATCAGAAGGAAAAATTCAAAGGGTTTTGTAAAAACTGCAATAGATATGGACATAGTATTGAGGAGTGTTGGTTTAAGCAAAAGAACTATATGTGGTCTGCACACCAAGCAAATCCCAGAGGCTACCAAACTTACACAGATCCTTACCGACAGTATTTTGCAGTACCATGGGATTACAATACAAGGATATGGTGTGAATTTTGTGGAAGATATGGACATATAAGTGCCAATTAGTTTATAAGGTTTAGAATGAACAACTGAAGATCATGGAGAAATCCTGGTATGACATGTTTTCATTGTCACAAAGTTGGACATTTGGCTAGAGATTGCAGAGATCAAAATAGAGGAGACACTGAGGGAATAAAAGGCAAATTACAGATGATTTGGAAAAAGAAGGAAATTGTGTCAAATGAAGAATGCACCTTATCTATCGAGCTAGGTGCACCTATTCCAAATTAATCGATAAAGGTATGAAGGGATTGCATTCTCTCAAAGGGTAAATCATAACAGTTCCTATTTTATCATGTACTTAATTCAAAATCTGCATAATTAAAGATGCATTAGAAAATTTGAAATTTTATCAAGTCTTTTGGAAGCCTGTCAAGTCAGTGAATACAGGAAGTCTGGCTACTCGGTAAAAGCATAAAAAGAAGTGACACCGAGTGCATTTAATGTTTTCTGACCTAACAACACAGAGCCTGATAAGGTATAATGTATACTTAAAGCCTTTTGCATGGTCATTTTACACTCACCAAGTTTTCAAGAAAGCAGAGCAAAGTGATTCAAAGGTGATCAAACCATCCTCTCGAGTGACTTACAAAGGTATTTACATCAATCACAATGCACTATCAATATAGTTTTACTGATCATATCAAGTTGTTATTATTTACTAAGTACAAAGTGTCTGTCGTTTGAAAGTCTTCAAACCCTAAGGATCTTTTGTTAGTATTTATCTGAATTCTGCAATGACATCTAAGATCCAGAAGCCCATTGTTGTTGAGAACATTGAAAAGCCCTCACTGAAATACTCTTTAACTCCCAAAGTTGCATTTGAACTGGATGATAAAACTTCTTTTTCACTCATTCTAGATATAGTTTTATTAGTTGAGGATGTGAGATTCTTCAATAAGTGTCGAGTTGAGGAACTAGGTCATGTTGAGATCAAAGACACATATGATGAATTGTGTACCGATGGTAAAATGGATAACAAATTTGAACACATCAAAGTCAAGGGATTGACGGAAGCCCTAACCTACCCACGAGTCTTCAAACCCCAATGGATCAAGTTTGTTCTAAGTAGAGTTCATGATGACTTCATGTGGGTAGAAGAGCAACCGTTTAAGATCACCAAGGAAATCATTCATTTGATCACCGGTTACCCTATTTATGATCATGCCTGAGCTCAGAAATGATATCATAGAAGGAATTGATCAGCTTAACCGGAGTAGAATCTAATTGCAGAGGACTGAAACTAAACAATGTGACAGATGTAGAGCTGAAATTTGCAATTAGAGTGATAGGTTATTGTTTCTTCCAATTAGCAAGGGAAAACAGTGTACCCTGTGCAGCAGTCGACTTAGCATATAAAATTGTGAAGAAAGGCATGAAAATTGATTTATGTGAGGTATTGTTGAAAAACCTATATGAGAATCTCAATACCATAAGGAAGCTGAAGAAGAACAACTTGGCTAATACACTAAAGTTTGGATCACTTTTGGTATGCATGTTTTTCTATTTTGAGAAATTCTTTCCATAAGTCAGTAAAGTTGTTTGGGAGCTACACCGACCAATCACCCATAAAATCAATGACCTCATCAAGAAGCTAGGTGATAACTTTAATGATATTATTAATGATTATTTCAGCAAGTTTCAAGAGAAAATGCATAACAGGTATAGAATTCCACCCAAGTTAGTGGAGAAATACACAGATGACATATGTTTTGAAGTAGACATCGACTATTGCTATGTTAATGCTGTGGAACCGAGAACTCAATCTTTGCCACCTATGGGTTATGAGATTGATTTTGACATCACACAACAGCAGATAGATGCTTTTCTTACATTACCAATGCATGCTACTGAGATGAGATATGGTACATATGAAGAAGTAAAAGAAAAAGTTAAGATGAGCATTGTAGTGTCCAAGGCTACAAGGAAGGCAACAAAGATGATCAAGGTATTAACAGAGAAATTTGGAGAAGGTTTTTCCTCCACACCTGTCAAGGGCACTCTAGCCATCATCGAGGAGGAATCTAAAGCCCAGGAGGTAGCTATTACATTGAGCACCGAATTTCCTAAAGGAAAAGTTTTGAAAAGAAAGAAATAGGATACATCAAAAGTATCACCGACTCCTCCAACAAAGTGACCTAACACAAGAGCATCTGCAGCATCACCGAGTAAGAAACCAAAAAATGTTGCCACACCCAAGGTAACAAAAACATATAAGAAATCTACTCGGAGACTCATTTTGACTAAAGAGTTTAGTGACACTGAATCTGAAGACAAAAACAAATTTCAGATTGTCAAGAGTAAAAAGGAAAATGTACATAGTAGTGAAAATTTTTGTGCTAATCTGAAGCAATATGGTGGATTTGGATCATTCAAATATGTAAAATATGAATCTAGAAATGATGCAGAAAAGAGACAAATTAAAGAAGCCATTATCTGCACTCTTTTGAAATTTTGATTGGTCCCATTGGAAGTAACTAATTCTCTTCCAAAAGAATTGTATGCAGATATTGATAACAGGTGGACATATGCCATGGACTCAAAAAAGTAGATGAGAGAAAGAAGTGTAGTACATCTCTTTCCAGACATGTCGGTAGATGAAATCAAAGAACATCTGAAAAACTACCACAAAAACTTTCTGGTCAAGCAAAGAGCTTTAAAATTGATGAATGGACTTTATTTGGATGTAGAAAATGAAACCAAGGAAAAATGGTAGGAAATATTTCAAATCAAAAATGCTGGTGAACAAGCTGAAGTTGAAATAGTTGATGTCACCGAACAAGATCCTGATATCACCGAGCAAGACCCTACTAACACTATACAAGTTGATGAGGATATCATGGACATCGAGGCGCCAGAACAAGAAATGATAGAAGGGAATGCATATGCTCAACTGGTTTCAAGTGAATCAGTTGTGGAACAAGTTCAGCCCTATCCTCCAATCAATCAGCCTACTTCAACCGAGGCCCCTCGGGATATGGAACAAGGCACAAAAGGTCACAAGTCTACAGAAGGAGAAGCTACTTCTTAAGCCACTGGGGAACCGACCTCACATGCACCTTCTACCACTAAAAATGTTACAATTGAGACACCAAGCTCAGAGACACCAAAGGACACTATAGAGGCTAAAGAAACTGACCAAAGTGTTGCCTCTACAGAGCAACCTACCGAGAGTCAACAAACCTCTCAAGCCCTTTTACTAGCTCAACCAGTGAAAGGTAAAGAAAAGAAAATGAAGAAGCATAGTTTCAAATTAGATTTGTCAAAGCCAATAGTATTTCCCAATGTTGATATATCCAAATTAAAAGGGCAAGCACTCATTGAATTCAGTGAACTATGCAAAGCCAAAGCCGAACAAGAAAAACATATGGCTATTCAAAAGAAAAATAATATACTTCAAAAGGTGAAAGTACTCTTAACCGATATGCTACCTGAAGCTACAGTGACAAAAGATGTTGCCATCCATATTCAACTGGATGAACTCCCAACTATGATAGAGACATCTGGAGTAGATGCATCTAAATATTTGAGCAAATTAAAGGACAAAGAGCTCACTGCTAAAATGATTGAAGAGGTACAGAAAGCTATTGCTATTAGCAAAGTTAAACCTGTCAAATTTATTGCTGAGTTGTCCCCTCAACTCAAGTACATTCTTTATTTATTTCAGAAACTCTGTACATTCTCTTTATTCATTAAGGACATCAAAAATAAAACAGAAGTAATTAAGAAAGAGATCACCGATCTCTCAAAATAAGTTGACCACTTAGCCCAATTCTATTCAGCAATTCTATACAAAGTTACAAAAGCTCATGGCTCAACAACTGGAACTCAGGAATGAAGAGCACAAGATAAGGATGGACATAATGATACTTCAAACATTATTCATTCCTCATCTTTCATCCATCCAAGAACAGCTCCACAAAGCTACCTCCCTATCCACTCAACAAGAGGGAAGCACCTTAGATGGATTAATTTCACTGTTAGCTGACATTACAACTCAGAATTCACTTATGGACAATGTCAAGGATGCCCTCTCTACCGCTCTCACTGATGCAAAGACAAAGTATAAATGTATTTTTGACCAGTTGCCACCACTGAATGGTAACTAAATTTTGATGTTTGTCAAAAAGGGGGAGTGTTATAGCATCAAAGTATCAAAAGGGAATGTTGTATATAGGGGGATTATACTGAGCAGAACAAAGTATCAAATGTATAGTTAATTTTGACAGCACCAACCAGTGATCACCGAACAGTAAACCAAGCAGTTAATACAAAATATTGATCACCGAGCATGCAAAATCAGAGTTTTTACAATATATTGATAAGGGGAGTATATCTGAATATATTATTTCATTGACAAAAGTATATACTATCAGTTTTCTCAAAAAAATTTAAGTATATAGATTTTTGAGGTATGACTTTGGAAGTAGTTTTGTCAAACATCTCAACTAATGTCAAAAGGGGAGATTGTTACTACTTATCAAGTTGCCATTAGTTTTATATCCAAAGTCATTCTATATATTCTAGTCGGTTACTACTACCAAAATATTCAGTCGGTAAGAACAGAGTAGTCGGTTATAGAAGAAAGTAGTCACAAAGCCTAGTATACACCGAGATATCTACTGAGTAACATTCCATGTCTACCAAGCAGCAATAATGATACACTGAGTTGATATACACCGAGTGAAACGTGTTACCAGATTCATTGAACCTAGACACACATGGGAAAATGTGTTACAAGATCAAGGAACAACAAACCGTTATCACATTGGAAATTGCACTTAAATAATTTGTATGATTTCGAGGTCATCTATCCAATGAAATATTTTGCATGGTTATTCATTCGATAAATCATGTTTGTAAGATCAAAGCAATTAACTTGGTCATCGACATAAGATATCTATTTATACAACATGAATTGAAGATCAAAAGAAAGAGAGAAGAATATGTGTGAAGCAAGACACATGTGACAGATAAGGAAACACTGAGTATTGCGACTGTTAGAGATACAGAGGTCATCGAGAAGCATTTCAAAGAACAGTGAAGGAGCAGAGTAAACAAAAGGGTTTACCGAGTTACTCTATGGGTTACCAAGGTATGCTATAAGCAAGGTAATATCATTTTGAGCAGATAGAATCTGCTATAACATTGCAGATGTAAAGTTGCAGATATTTGTAAAGATTTTATTGTAATATTTTGAAGTTGTAAGAGAAACCTTTAACAGGGTAAAAGACTCTAACAAATTCTATAAATTGTAAAGCCTTTAACCAGGTTCATCATTTAGAATAAGTGTTGTGAAATCCTTTAGCAAGGTAGATCTAATGATCTCAATACTCCTAACAGGGTAAGCTATCAGAAATAGTTGGACATGTAGCTCTAAGTGAGCAACCTTTATTATTGCAGTAGTGAAGTTGTGGGTGCCATCCCCACCATAGTTTTTCTCTCTAACCAAGAGTTTTTGTGCAACCAAAATATATGTGTTATGGAGTGAATCATGTCTGATTGTTATTTATTTGTTTTAGCTTTATGTTATGTTAGAACAGTTTTTAGTTTATGCATAATAGTAAAGATATTGTTAAAGAAAGGATTTGAAGTACTGATTTACCCCTCCCCTCTCAGTACATTAGCTTTCCATATTGGGCCTAACAACCCCCCCCCCCTCTTAGTTGTTCACCGGTTATCCTAACACTATCTACTGTGCTTGAGATCAATCCTCTTGCGTGTTGTCCACCTTCTTGAAACAATAATGAGAAAGATCGGGGGATAATGATGTGATTGATTAGCTTCATTAGCACCATAGACTCTCTCTCCTCTCTTTCTTGTTTGTAACCTTCTTTTATTTCTCTCTCAATTCTTCTATTTGTTGTCCCCAGTGGTGTCTACTTAAGGAAAATGCAAAGCATTGAGATCTCTTTTGGTCCCTTCCATGTTGACTCAAAAGGCACATGTGTTCCCTTCTTCCATGGTGGTTTCCTTTCTTTGGGGGATGAGGAAAATTATATGCAGATATATACATTATATACATGAGTTATCATAAAAAGCATAATGAACCCAAATTTAAGTGAAACCACCCTGTGTTTTGTGTTTTGTGATCATTATCCTTTGTTTTGTACTCTCTTGGGGGATAAATGATTGTGATAATGTGCTTGTCTTTTTGGGTGTATCCTAACTTAAATAAATTGCTCCCGATAAGGTCTACACAACCATTTTAACGTGGGGGATTACACTCCGCTCAATGATTCTCTCTCTTGCATACCTTGATACTTAAAGTTACTTAGCTTTTTCTTTGTAATTTTTGGTATTTTTATTTTCATGACTCATAGTAAGAGAACCTTACTATTTGTAGTCATGGTTCTCTCTTTCTCTCATGATCTTCCTTTTTACCTTGTCATTGAAGTTGTGAGATCCTAAAGTCCAATGGGGGCTTGGTGTATCTTGCCTCCTTGATGACTTGGTGAAAGTATTTTAATGTGAACCCTTTGTACTTTACCGAAAGTATGATTGACTTCATAATCTTGCTAAAGTGGGGGCTAAATGTAGCATCCTAAAATTGCATCCCTTGTAATTTTGACCACATTTGGGTCTTCACCTTAGTGTTTCCACCCCTTGGCCTAATTGAAGACCTGATTATGGTCATACACATCACAAATGCCAAAAAAATTGAATTTTCACTTGTTCTGCACCTTGATCTTGACCTAAAATGGGGCAAGACTATGTTGGAAATTGTTGTTGCTAGGATATGTTGTTGTCATTGATGTCAACATATTAATGTTCTTTGGTATTCTAGTGATTGCTGAGAGTTAAGTTGGTATTTGATCTGTTGTGCTCTGGTATGACTATATCCTTGGTTGCGGATTTGGGAGAGTATTTGGGATGTTCATGCACATCTTTAATTTAGATGGATCATGACTTGGTGCTCTGCAAGTTACCTTTCTAGTCCCAGTTGTTGTTGTTGAGTGTTATCATGTTAATTGATGGAGATTTAATTAAGTGGTGTTGGTGCAATTATTGCAGATGGTTCTAACATGCTTGCTGGTGTTTTCTTGATCGTGTCCTATTTGTTTTAGTGGTTTGCATTGATCATTGTATGAGTTATTGAAGATCTTATGGTTTTGGTGATGTTCTTCATGTTATGCAGTATTTTTAGTGGTGTAGCATGTTGTTGTTGATCTTGGCAAGATTTCTGGTGGTGTTGCGTGTTTGAGGATTTGATTTGGGTCCATGCTATGTTAGTAATGGCATTATATTGGTCTAGTGGTTGATTTATGTATCATGTTATGTAATTTTGTAATTAGGTGTTAAGGGTTGAGCCGACCTTGTAGTCAAGGTTGATGATTTGTATAAATGGGTGTTATATTCATGTAATTTTGGAATGATAGTTGTGTCTACATTATCAGAGAGTAGTGTATGTGTGAATAAGAGAATTCATCTTTCATGTGAAGTGTTGAGCAAAGATTGTTGCAGGATAAATAAATGACCTTAACTGAAACTATCATCAGGCATTTAGAGATGCTATTCTTTTAGTTTATTTAATCGGATTATAGTCTGAATGTTATTGTAAGGTAGTGAACCTTTCCTGAGGGTTATAGCCTTCTAAGTCATTATATTTTGGGTAGTGAGCTCTAGGCAGTGTTCCTGAATGCATGTACATTCCCCATTGTAATTTATACACATACTACTACAAAATATCATCTTATTATGGGTAGGTTCCCACTGTGGTTTTTCCTTAAGCTGAGTTTTCCATGTCAAAAGTCTTGGTGTTATGTGTGTTGTTGTTATTGTTCTTATCTTTAATCTTGTTGTAGTTGATCAGATCTGATTTTGTGCTTAAATTGTTTAATCCAATGAAAACTGATTCAACCCCCTCTCTTAGTTTTCCTTCACTGTTGTTACCAACAATTGGTATCAGAGCTAGATCCTTCAGAAGAAGCTTAACTTCTTGAGATCCAGGATGGCAACCTATGTGTTCAAGAAAGAGAGTTCACAATTTGATGGAAATAATTACATTGTATGTAAGGACTGGATGGAGTGTGATTTGAAGTGTCTTGGAGATTATTATTGGAAGATTACAAAGAATACCTACAATGTTCCTCAAAATGGTTTGGTTACTATCGCTGAGATCAAGGATGTTGAACATAACATAAGAGCTAAGTATGCATTGTAAAGTGCCTTGACTAATTCAGAGATGAATAATGTGATGGGTTTGTAGACTGCACATGAGATCTGGGAGAGGTTAGAGACCTTGTATGAAGGAGATAAACATGTCAAAGCTACTAAGTTATAGAGTTTGAAAGGAAAGTATGTGTAGCATCGTAAATTGTATGCACTTGCTAGGGTGGTACAATTTTACACCTAGTTTAGCACCCGGCTTGGCGCACTTTGCATTTTGCATTGCATTTCCCCTTTAGCACTTAATTAATTAAATTAATTAGGTCTAAGGTTCTATTTTATCATCTCCCATACCATAAAGTTGGGCCCTTTTCATTAAAGTGTGCCCCTTTCATTTTATTCTTCCAATACATCATTTAATCTAAAACCCTAATTAGGTCCTATTTTGAACTTGGGGGCTTGATTTCGGGGGTCAAAACATCTCGAAATCACCTGTAACTTTAAGATTCTCTCTAAAATCATCATATCCGACGGCCCTAAAAATTTGGTGAAAAGTTGTCAGGACCATGGCGCCCGGAGTGCACACGGTCCCAGACATTTTTCTCAAAATTTTAGGAGCGCGATCCAATCATAAAATAAAGCTTAACCCCAAGAAATTGGCAGGAGATTCAATCTCTAGGTCGGCCAAAAGTTGAAATTAAGACCTAGGGTTTCATATATAAGAGCTCTCTTTCTTCATTTGAAAGGATCCGAATTTTTGGTTTCAAGGGCCTTCTACGTAGCAAAAGAGCAAATCTTTGAAGACTTCAACAACATTCAACATCCATCCATCAAGCATTCATCAATTTCATTCATCCATTTAGGGCTTTGAAGACATTGAAGAGCAATAGGGGATCACCGATTGAAGATTGGCTTGTACCCCTCCCTTGGGGTTGGGTATGATTTAATGTTGCTTTCATGTCTT
Source organism: Cryptomeria japonica (assembly GCF_030272615.1). Lineage (NCBI taxonomy): Eukaryota > Viridiplantae > Streptophyta > Pinopsida > Cupressales > Cupressaceae > Cryptomeria > Cryptomeria japonica. Next base: position 264,952,822 of record NC_081409.1, on the reverse strand, counting down.
TGCATAAGCTTCATTGTATCATTTGTATTCATGCTTTAGATCACTTTGCATATTGATTTGGAGCATTTACATTATCATTTACAAGCAATTAGGGTTTACTTCCTAGGTTGCTCTAGTTTGCTTACTTGCATTTTAGGATCTTGCACACACACAAGGTCTGCACACACACATTACTTTTACAATACAACTTGGCTATTCATGGAGGTGGAAATCACCAAAGTGGGGGTTTGACTAAGGCAAAACCCTATATAGCCACCTACAACCCCTTTTCAGATATAAGTGCAGATTTCTGAATTCGAAGGATGCCGCAAGTTGCAGATCCGACGGAAGCAGACTAAGACGGGACAACACACCAAATTGCAGAGCAGAAACCTAGGACAGGGGTGTGGGATGCCCTAGTCCTAACAGGACAGGGGCATTGGGCACCCTGGTCCCTAGGACAGAGGCGTTGGGTGCCCTGGTCCCTCAGACAACAGCAGTTTTCAGCACTTTTTGACAGCTTTCAGGTTGCCAAAAGGAGCAGTTTCAGGTGCAGAATCAGGTCAGTGGCGCATGCACCCCCATCCCGAACATTTCCACTCAGATTTTAACCCTAGGTACACATCTTCATTCTCCTTTTATCCTTATGTTTACATTTTTTCATCACTTAATCTCAATCTTGCAATCTTGTTACTAGTTCATACTTGCACTCTAGGGCTAGTAGTTGAACTTGCATAATTTTATCTATCATTTGCAACAAAGGAATAGAAATCCTAATAGGTAGCCCATGGTTCTCTCTTCCACAAAAAGAAGTAGTCAATTGTGTGATACCTCTAGGCTCTTTCGTATTCCACAAGTGTGTGAGTGAAAGTGAGATTAGGGCATGTTTGCTTAGTGTCACTTTTTCCCCCACACATTTTTGGTGAACCCGACGTGAATTCCAATCTTCTCTAATTCTGATTTATGTTTTCAAATTTGAGTGTTTATGCTATTTCAAAATTCAAATTTGCATTTACAAGTTCTAATTTCTTGCAAGATTCAAAAATTTAGAGGAAATTTTTGCTAAAACCCTAATATTTCAATTCAAAGTTGAACTTGTGGATAGCTTAATTGGGATCAATAATTTCAAATTTGATTTAGGAAATCATTTGAATCATAAATTTCATTTTCTAAATCTACATTCTAAGTGCTTGCATTGAACATTTCCTTCTATTTTGCATGTGTTATCCTTTGAAAGAGGAAAATTGTTGTCATGATGCATTCATTTCATAGATGTGATAGTGGGTTAGCTTCGCTTGTTTCAATTTTTCCTTCTCCTAAAGAACCTCCCCCCATCTATAACAACATTTTAGTGCCTAAAAGAGTTGCTACCGATCCCTTTGAGACTCTCCCATGCTCTAAGGATGAAGACTTTAAGAGTGATCTTGACAATTCTCCTAAAATGTGCCCTTCCTATTTAGCTATCCTAGAGGAAGAGAATGATATCATAAACACCTTTCTTAATGTTACTTCACCTTCCCTACATGATGCCTCTCTAAGTGAAAAGGCATTGATGGACATTGACTTATTTTCTCCTAAAGTTGGTCCTTCCAATGGGGGCATGTTAGTGCAACAAGAGGTTATGAACACTTCTTTCAAAGATCTCCTTCCTAAGCATGAATCTTTGGAGAAATATGTTCATGTTCCTCCCAAAAAACACTCCCTTCATGAGGATCCTTTTGTGCAAGAAGATGATATTATCCCTACATTTCCTAGTGATGGAATTTCCTTTTCCAACAAAATTCCAACTATAGATGATGAATTAATGATAAATGCTTACCCTTCTCCTAAAGTTTGTCTTACCCATAAGCATCCCTTAGAGAAAGAAGATGAAATAATAAGCAATTTCCTTAATTCTCTCTCCCCTAAAGATCATATTGAACATATTTTGAGGAAAGAGGATGAGTTTAACACATCTATTGATTCTCTCCCTCCTAAGGATGAGGAATTAATAAACAATGTTATCTCCTCTCCCGAAATTGACAATACTTCAAACATTCCTTTCAACCACCTCACTATTTGGGATGAACCATTAGAAGAAGGTGTAGATTATTCTCTACCCCATGAGAAAACCCTAGCCAAAGGGGATGAAATCAAGATTGAAAACTCCCTTGATAGTTTCTCACCTTCCTTGAATCTCAATTATTCTCCCTCTAAAAATAAAGCATCTCCCTCTCCTCAACTTGGTTCTACTCGTAGGAAAACCCTAGTTCAAAACAAGATGGTTAACATCTCTTTCAAAGATCTCCCTCTCAAAAGTGAGACTTTAGAGAGTAATGTTGATCCTTCTCCTAGAGATTCTATTCCCCATGTAGATCCTTTGATGATAGAGGATGATATGACCTTTCCTATTATTACTCTTCCTACTGGAACATCAATGCCTACCCCTTGTCTCTCCCCTAAAATTGATTTAATCCGTGATAAGATTTTAGTGCAAGAGAAGACTATCAATAATTCTTCCAACACTTTTGTTCATTCCTCTAAAACATCCTCAATCAATTTGATACATGTGAATGAAACACCTAACAAACCTCTCTTCACTATCCAAGGTGCTTATCCTTCTCAAAATTCTCAACCTTTAAATAAGCCTATCTTAGTGGTCCAAGGTGGTTATGCTAATGATTCTTTTTGCACTCCTAAGAAACCTATTATTACTATGCAAGGAGGTTATTCTACTAAGAGCCCTTATGAGTATGCTGAGCAACTAACTAGAGAGAGTTATAATGTGGTTTCTCATACCTATAACACAAGAAACAATAGGCAACCTAATCCTCCTCCAGTTATCCCAACTTCACTTCCACCTTCCCAACCTATTCTTCCTCAAGCTCCTCGTATTTCACAAATGCTTAGTACAGACTATGATCTTATTGAACAACTTAAAACTACTCAGGCTAAGATTTCTATTTGGGATTTAGTTCAAACTTCTTCCACTCATCATGGAATGTTACAAGATGCCTTGAAAGATTTGAATGTTCCTCCACCTAATACATCTAGTAATATAGTATCTTTGGTTAACTCTGTGATGAATCCTAAAGCTCAAATTGTGTTTACTCAAGATGAGTTGCCTACTAGTGAAATTCAACATCAATATGATCCCTTGATGATTGTGGTTATCATAAATGACACTGCTATAAGACGAACACTGGTAGATAATGGTTCTGGCCTTAATGTGTGTAGCATTAATCTATTGCATAAGATGAATGTGGATACATCCCTTATTGAGCCTGACTCTCATCCCATTCAAGGCTTTGATAATGTGGCTAAGTCTTCATTAGGTATTATCACCTTACCCATCACAGTGGGCCCTATTACTTTGCCTACTCCTATCCATGTTATGTCAGGAAATCTAACATACAACTTGTTATTAGGGAGACCTTGGATTCACAGTATGCAAGTTGTCCCCTCTACATTGCATAGACAAGTTAAATTTATTTATAATAATAAGACATATACCTTGATAGGTGATACTAATTTTCAAGCTTGTTTGCAAACATCTACTTCCAAAGGGAGTTCTTCTAAGCCTTCCTCTTCTAGTGATAACTTGTTAAACAAGATACCTATGGATGAATCATCACCCTCTGATAATCAAAATTCTTTGGATGAGTCTGAAGTTCCTGAAGAAGATTCTTCTCAACTTGAATCTACACATGAAAAGGCTTTTGATCCTAAGAAGGTTCTCGCAGAAGATGATTGGGGATCTCTTGATTTCGATCCCACCTTTGTAGGTGAGTATAGGGTTCCTCCTAGAGAGCTTAAAGTTAAAAAGAAGGAAGAAACTAGAGATCAATCAGTCTTACCAGAACCTATGAGCAATAATTTTGTGGCGCTTCTCAAACTTCTTCTCCTCACACCTCTAATTCTGAAGAATTTGATTCTTTGTCTTATGAAAAACCACCTTTTCTTTCTGAAATGGCTAATCGTTATGGTCATGGTTTTCATATTTTGGCTAAGAGTGGCTACAGTGGAAATGGTTGTGGCACAAATGAACAAGGAATTAAAGTTCCTTTAGAACATAACATGCATGAATATTCATTTGGACTTGGATTTAATCTTTCTAAGCCCACCAAAGCATCTAAAAGACCATCTCTTAATGTGAATGCTATATTTAGTAGTGATGATGATCTCACTTCAACTAAATCATCTTCTACTTCTATCAACTCTCATTCCCCTCATAAGGAAATATTGGCGATGAACAAATCTCTTTATGACTCCCCTCAAATTTCTTAATCCACTTATGAATCTTTATCTCCTATTCATCATAAAGTCCTTTCCTCCAGGGATAAGGCTCTAATAAATTACACTCATCCCTCTTCTAAGATTTCTTGTGACTTTTCTTCTTCAATTCTTATCACTTTATACATGTTTTTGATCTCACTTATAGTTGAGCATTTAGCATTTCATATTCAAATACCTCATTTAGTCTATCATATCTTTAAATAACATTAATGGCTATTATGTTGTTCATCATTATGTGACATTGGTAGCTCATTTACTGGGGGCTCATTGTCATTCATGATGGTACAATTTCAAGTGCAATCATATTTTTGAAGCAACATAATAGCCTAATTTTTTATGTTATCTCTTGTTCCTATGGGGACAAGAGTGATTTCATACATCTCTTCCTTTTATGGTTAAAATTTCCCTTTGGGGTAATAGTGTGGAAATATTGATCATCTTTTCTTTAGAATCCTCTTTTCCTAGATATGGGAGAAGATGTGTATTCTCTTTCTTATCCTACCCACTTCTTGTAAGGAACATTTTACATACACTAATGCCTTTCTCGCAAGAACTCATGTGAGTATGTAGTACAATTCGCTTATGTCTAAATCTCTCCCTAGAAGATTGTGTAAGTCCTTCTCATTGTCCTTATCCTTGGGAGGCAATGATCGTTTCTTATTTTTATCTAAGGATCCACTTTTTCCTATTTCATGGATGGTGTGAACTTTATTACTTGATGTTATTCCTTGCATGCATTTGTTGTTGTTTGTTCAAGGATTCTCTCTTACAAGAGGTGTAAGTCCTTGACTACAACCTCTTTTGCACTTGGTAAAATACATCCATAATGAATTCACTCTCCCAATTGGGTTAAAAAGTGCGTCATCCTTCATTAAGAATCACTTTCACCTCGCAAAAGAAGGAAGTATTGCATTCTTATTCTCTTCTTTGTCTTATTCTAGAAGATGTTATATTTGTCTAAGACAATTCCTCTCGGGGATAGGTGTCTTTTGTACAAAGATCTCTTCTCCTCTAAGGATCTCCTTTACACATACTACAAGATATCCCTTTTCAACTATCTTATCCTTTCTTAAAGAGTGCAAAACTCTCTTGCTTGGATCTATGACATTGTTGCATTTTTGGGGTATCTTCTTTTGTGATGAAGGTAGGTATCCTTGTTCTACTTTGCTTATGACATAGACATTACACTTTTTGAGCAATGGGTCATTCTCGGAACCAGAGCATAGACTCTTAGAGCGAGATGTCTCCATTTTTCTTTTATGCAAGGTGATTATTCTCGGAACCAGAGCACAGACTCTTAGAGCGAGATGTCATGCTTTTGTACTATACATATACAGGTTGTAGCATACTCGGGCATAGACTCCTATGAGGTGCTTCTAACCTTACTTACACACACATGCACGAGGTTGAGTGGAACTAGCGGCATAAGGCTAGACTTTCTCACTGTCCTCCCTTACATGGATCACCTAGACAGACTCTAGGGGCTAGTTTTCCATGTCCTTTTTCCCATGGATCACCTAGACAAGATCTAGAGGCGAGAAGTCCATGTTTTCTCTCTCACTATTCTTCTCATGGATCACCAATGTGTGTATTCATGCTTTTTTCCTTTCTTTTCTTCTCTTTGCATTTTGTTTCCATTTACATCCTTCATTTTGTTAGAGGATATTTAGTCCTCTTTCTTACCAAATGATTCTCCATTAGTTTTTGATCTCATATCAAATCTTCTTGTGAGCATTGGTCATCAATATTCTTTAACAATTCGAAGTGGTAAACATGATACCCTGTTTCAACTCACTAAAATTAGCAAGCCGAAATAGGGGGGGCATATAGCTACCCTCGAATTTTCATCACCTTCCTTAGTAAGCATTAGGTGATTTTGTGATCTAACGTGTGTTTTGTAGGGTGCGGTTCCTAACTGTGTACTGCAGATACCGCTAGGAGCTTCGTTCGACAGACTTATGGATATATCCTTTTTCAAATAATGTTTACTTTTTTGTACTTTAGCTTACATATGCACATAGTGTTCATATGACCTCTAAAGTGGGGGCTAAATGTACCATCGTAAATTGTACGCACTTGCTAGGGTGGTACAATTTCACACCTAGTTTACCACCCGCCTTGGCGCACTTTGCATTTTGCATTTCATTTCCCCTTTAGCACTTAATTAATTAAATTAATTAGGTCTAAGGTTCTATTTTATCATCTCCCATATCATAAAGTTGGGCCCTTTTCATTAAAGTGTGCCCCTTTCATTTTATTCTCCCAATACACCATTTAATCTAAAACCCTAATTAGGTCCTATTTTGAACTTGGGGGCTTGATTTCGGGGGACAAAACATCTCGAAATCACCTGTAACTTTGGGATTCTCTCTAAAATCATCATATCCGATGGCCCTGAAAATTTGGTGAAAAGTTGTCGGGACCATGGCGCCCGGAGTGCACACGGTCCCAAACATTTTTCCCGAAATTTTAGGAGCACGATCCAATCATAAAATAAAGCTTAACCCCAAGAAATTGGCAGGAGATTCAATCTCTAGGTCGGCCAAAAGTTGAAATTAAGACCTAGGGTTTCATATATAAGAGCTCTCTTTCTTCATTTAAAAGGATCCAAATTTTTGGTTTCAAGGGCCTTCTACGCAGCGAAAGAGAAGATCTTTGAAGACTTCAACAACATTCAACATCCATCCATCAAGAATTCATTAATTTCATTCATCCATTTAGGGCTTTGAAGACATTGAAGAGCAATAGGGGATCACCAACTGAAGATTGGCTTGTACCCCTCCCTTGGGGTTGGGTATGATTTAATGTTGCTTTCATGTCTTTGCATAAGCTTCATTGTATCATTTGTATTCATGCTTTAGATCACTTTGCATATTGATTTGGAGCATTTACATTATCATTTACAAGCAATTAGGGTTTACTTCCTAGGTTGCTCTAGTTTGCTTACTTGCATTTTAGGATCTTGCACACACACAAGGTCTGCACACACACATTACTTTTACAATACAACTTGGCTATTCATGGAGGTGGAAATCACCAAAGTGGGGGTTTGACTAAGGCAAAACCCTATATAGCCACCTACAACCCCTTTTCAGATATAAGTGCAGATTTCTGAATTCGAAGGATGCCGCAAGTTGCAGATCCGACGGAAGCAGACTAAGACGGGACAACACACCAAATTGCAGAGCAGAAACCTAGGACAGGGGTGTGGGATGCCCTAGTCCTAACAGGACAAGGGCATTGGGTGCCCTGGTCCCTGGGACAGGGGCACTGGGCACCCTGGTCCCTCAGACAACAGCAGTTTTCAGCACTTTTTGATAGCTTTCAGGTTGCCAAAAGGAGCAGTTTCAGTTGCAGAATCAGGTCAGTGGCACATGCGCCCCCGTCCTGAACATTTCCACTCAGATTTTAACCCCAGGTACACATCTACATTCTCCTTTTATCCTTGTGTTTATAGTTTTTCATCACGTAATCTCAATCTTGCAATCTTGTTACTAGTTCATACTTGCACTCTAGAGCTAGTAGTTGAACTTGCATCATTTTATCTATCATTTGCAACAAAGGAATAGAAATCCTAATAGGTAGCCCATGGTTCTCTCTTCCACAAAAAGAAGTAGCCAATTGTGTGATACCTCTAGGCTCTTTCGTATTCCACAAGTGTGTGAGTGAAAGTGAGATTAGTGCATGTTTGCTTAGTGTCACTTTTTCCCCCACATAGTATGAGATGTTGAAGATGGGAGAAGATGAGAATATACCATCCTTTATGTCTAAGGTGAATGAACTTGTCATGAACATCAGATGTATTTGTGGAACTCTTGAAGAAGATGAGATTGTTTCTAAAGTGTTGAGATCTTTGCCTCCTTCTTACAAATATAAAGTTGCTACTATTGATGAGATTTGGATTGTGACAAGAGATGTGTTGGCTTTTAAGCTTGGTGCTTATGAGTTGAGTGAATTTAGAGAATCACATGGTAAAATTGAGAATGCATTTAAAGCTTTTGTATCTAGGAAGTTGAAGTATGATCCAGGAGAGAGTTCATCTAGGGCTTCTAGGTATGAAAGAAAAATGAGAGAGATGGAAGAACATGAAAGAGAGTTGGATGATCTTGAAGAACTTATTGCTCGGAGATTTCCTAAGGGAGCCGGTAAGTATGATCGGAAATTACCTTTGAAATGTTTCTCTTGTAATAAGATAGGACATTTTGCTTCTAGGTGTCCTGAAAAAATGTCTAAGCATGATAAATTTGAAAGGCATGATAGATCTGATAAGCATGATAGATATAAGAAGCATGATAAGTATGATAAGCCCTATAAGCCTAACCAAAAGTATAGATATTAGAAGAGATGTTATTATGTTGTTGATGAAGATGTGATAGATGAAGAATTTGAGAATGGGAATTCAAAAGATGAATTTGTATTTATTGCTATCAAGGAAGATGATTTGGTACCAATGAATTCTACAAGCTGCATTATTGAGGAGAAATATTTGGCTGCTAAGATTGAAGAGAAAGATGAATGGGTAATTGACATCAGTTGTTCAAATCATATCACAAGTGATAAAAACAAATTTATGAATATGGAGAGGTATGATGGTGGTATAGTGAGATTTGGAGATGATAAAGCTTGTGTGATTCATGGTAGAGGTTCTATTTCCTTTGATGGTAAGCATAATACTGATGATGTCTTATATGTTGAAGGTTTGAAACATAATCTTTTGAGTGTTGGACAAATGGTTGATAAAGGATATGACTTGCAATTCAAGAATGGTAAATGCAAGATTTTAAATGCCTTTGGTATAGAGATTGCATCTGGAACTAAGACTAAAGGTAATATCTTTCACTTGAAAGTTGGTGAGAAAATTTGTTTGATTTCTTAGATAGATGAAAGTTGGTTGTGGTATAAAAGGATGTGTCATGTTAATTTTGACTGCATGATTAAGATAGGTTCTACTCAAGCTATTAGAGATATGCTGAAAAATGTGAAACCTTCTAATCTGATATGTAAAGAATGTCAGTTGGGAAAGAAAACAAGAATTTCATTCAAAAGTAAGTTGTATACATATAATGGTTTATTGGATCTTGTTCATACTGACTTGTGTGGGCCTACAAGAGTGAGAAGCATATAGGGTGATAGATATTTTATGTTGTTGATTGATAACTACTCTAGAATGATGTGGGTTACCTTTCTAAGAGAGAAATAAAAAGCGTTGGAGAAATTCAAGATATTCAAAGATAAGGTGGAGACAAAGACAAGGTTGAAGCTAAAGTGTTTGAGATCTGACAGAGGAGGAGAATTCACATCCATGGAGTTTGATTAATTTTGTGAAAAGAATGGAATTAGAAGAAAAATATCTACTCCTATAACCCCTCAGCAAAATGGAGTTGTTGAAAGGAAGAACAAAACTATTTTGGATGCTACTAGGACTATGTTGATTGAAGGAAATGTTTCACAGACCTTTTGGAGAGAAGCTGTTAGCACTATTGTATACACATTCAACTAGGTGCATATAAAAGGTGATTCCGGTAAGACTCCTTATGAGTTATGGTTTGGTCATGTTCCTACAGTTAGATATTTCAAAGTTTTTGGAAGCAAACATTATATCAAAAGAGATGAGGATATAGGAAAGTTTGATGCAAGATGTGATGAAGGAATCTTCTTGGGTTATCCTTCTAAGAGAAATGCCTATTGGTGTTACAATAAGAGATTGAAGAAGATAGTGGAAAGTGCAAATGTGAAGGTTGATGAATGTCATGGAAGGAAAATCAGAGCATGTGGATATGAGTTTGATGACCATGATATTATTTCAAAGCCTGTGCAGACTAAGATCCTGAAGTAGAATGATCGAGTAGAGATAGTTAATCCAGATATTGCCGTTGTTGGTGAAGAAGTTTAAGAAACTAAAAATTATAACAATCAGAAGACTCTGAGGTATGTGAAATTGAATCATTCAGAAAATCAAATTATTGGTGACAAAAATAAAGGTGTGATGAATAGCAGAAGGATTGTTGCTAAAGAGATATGTTTGATTTCCAAGATTGAACCTAAAGATGTTGCACAAGCATGTAAAAATGAGAATTGGATAAAATCTATGCAAGAAGAGTTGAATTAGATTGAGAAGAATAACACATGGGAGCTTGTTCTAAGACCTAAAGACAAGAATATGATTGACACAAAATGGGTGTTCTAGAATAAGTTGAATGAAGCCAGTGAAGTGGTTAGAAACAAAGCAAGATTGGTATGTAAGGGATGCTCACAGATGGAAGAAATTGATTATGAGGAGACTTTTTCTCCGATAGCTATAATTGAAGCTGTTATATTACTTCTTGCATATGATACAACAATTTAAAGGTATAACAGATGGATTTTAAGTCAGCCTTTTTGAATGGTGATTTGGAAGTGGAAGTCTATATTAAGCAACCAGATGGGTTTTCATTATTGAATGAAGAAGAAATGTTATACAAATTGAAGAAATCACTGTATGGATTGAAGTAAGCCTCTAGAGCCTGGTATGCTAGATTGGACAAGTATTTGATGAAGTTGGGATTCTGTAAAGGTGAGATGAAATTCTTCATAGGATTGCAGATTACACATACTGATAAAGGCATTTTGATTTCTCAATCTAAGTATGTGAAGGAATTGTTGAAGAATTTTGGGTTAGATGACTCTGAACCTGTTGGAACTCCTATGGTGACTGGATGCAAGTTGTATAAGAATGATGAATCTCATAAAGTTAATCAAGCCTTGTATAGATCTATGGCTGGTGGACTATTATACTTGACTCAAACTAGACCAGATATTATGCTTTCTATTTGTCTTTATGAAAGATGTCAAGCCAATGCTAAAGAAAGTCATGTTACTGTTGTGAAGAGGATTTTTTATATTCTTAAAGGGGACAGTTGACTATGGTTTGTGGTATCCAATGAATAATGATTTTATGTTATGTGCTTATACTGATGCTAATTGTGAAGGTGATGCTGATGAATGGAAGAGAAATATTGATGGAGTATTCTTTTAGGGGAAAATTTTGGTTTCATGGTCTAGTAAGAACAAAGATGTTATATATCTATCTACTGAAGAAGTTGAATACATTGCTTCTACTAGCAATTGTTACTCAGGTAGTTTGGATGAAGAAGACATTGAAGGATATTAGAATTGTGTATGGTCATCTAATTCAAGTGCTATCAATATTTCCAAGAATCTAGTATTGCACTCTAAAGCAAAGCATATATCAATTAAGTATCATTTCTAGAGGGAAAAAGTCAGTGATGAAGAAGTCAAATTAGAATACGTATCTACAAAGAATCAGATTAGAGATATCTTTACTAAACCTTCTCTTGTGGATATATTTGTATATGTGAGAGACAAGTTAGGGGTCTCTACCCCTCCTGGTGAGAACTAGATGCATTGAGATGCATCAATCTGGTGGACTTTATAGTCTTATCCTCTTATGTTGATTGATAAGTTGGTACTGCTACTCAGTCAGAGTAGTCAGTGTATGGTTCAGATATTTAGATTTGTGAGTTTGTTCTAAGGGGGAGAGAATAATGATTTATAATTTGTCTTTGGCATTTCTATCAAAGAGGGAACGAATCATGTGAAAAACTGCCTTATCTTTGAAGCTTTGTCTACATGATCTTAGGTGGAGATTGTTGGAGATTGCTAGTGTTGATTTCTTTCTTTGCATTGATTGTTTTTCACATTCATTTGTTTCCATTAATGCCAAAGGGGGAGATTGTTGTATATTGATGCTTCTAGGATATGTTGTTTTCATTAATGTCAACATATTCCCGTGCTTTGGTATTCTGGTGATTGCTAAGAGTTAAGTTGGTATTTGATCTGTTGTGCTCTGATATGACTATGTCCTTGGTTGCGGATTTGGGAGAGTATTTGGGATGTTTGTGTGTATATTCAATTCAAATGGTTTGACTTGGTGCTCCACAAGTTATCTTTCTAGTCCCACTTGTTGTTGTTGAGTGTTCTTGAGTGTTAGCATGTTGATCGATGGAGATTTGATTAAGTGGTGTTGGTTCAACTATTGCAAATGGTTCTAACGTACTTGTTGGTGTTTCCTAATCATGTGCTATTTATTTTGGTGGTCTGTGTTGATCATTGTGCAAGTTATTGAAGATCTTATGGGTCCGGTGATGTTCTTCATGTTATGAAGTATTTTCGGTGGTGTAGCGTGTTGCGGTTGATCTTGGTGAGTTTTTTGGTGGTGTTGCATGTTTAAGGATTTGATTTGGGTCCATGCTATGTCAAAAATAAAATTGTATTGGTCTAGTGGTTGATTTATGTATAGTGTGTTGTAATATTGTAATTAGGTGTTAAGGGTTGAGCCGACCTTGTAGTCAAGATTGACAATTTGTATAAATGGGTGTTATATTGATGTAATCTGGGAATGGTGGTTGTGTCTGCATTATCAGAGAGTGGTGTATGTGCAAATAAGAGATTTAATCTTTTGTGTGAAGTGTTGAGCAGAGATTGTTGCAAGGTAGACAAATGAGCTTAACCAGAACTGTCATCAGGCATTTGGAGATGTTTTTCTTTCAGTTAATCTAAATAGGATTGTAGTCCAAAGTTATTGTTAGGTAGTGAACCTTCCTTGAGGGTTGTAGCCTTCTAGGTCATTATATTTTGAGAAATGAGAACTAGGAAGTGTTCCTGAATGCATGCATATTCCCCATAGTAATATTTACACATACTATTGTAGAGTATCATCTTATTGTAGGTAGGTTCCCACCGTGTTTTTTCCCTTAACTGGGTTTTCCACGTCAAATATCTTGGTGTTATGTGTGTTGTTGTTATTGTGATTATCTTTATTCTTGTCATAGTTGACCAAATATGATTTTGTGCTTAAATTGTTTAATCCGATGAAAACTAATTCATCCCCCCTCTTAGTGTTCCTTCACTATTGTTGCCAATAGACCAGGGTGTGCTAACATGGTCCTTACCAGGACTAGGGTGTGGTGCTATGTTCCTTCCTTAAAGGGTCCCAATTTAAACCCTTTTTCCCAATTCAAATTTGAGTGGGATTTCCCTCTCCATGTTTTCTCAAGTCAAAAAATGAGCCACTTAACCCGACATGCAGGTATGTAAGGAGGATTTCCCCTCTCATTTGAACATCCACAAGAATTGAGAAGCATTTAAGAACACACGAGATTAAGCATTCAAGCATTCAAGATAAATTGAGCATTTTTAGTCTTCCTTCAAGCCTTGGAGCATCAATAAAGTCAAATATTCAAGCATTGAATTGGAGATCAACATCCTACTTGGTGAAACCCTATTTCCATCTGGAGGCAAGCATAGCTTCACAAGGAGTTATAATCACTTCATTTTCAGTCATAATTTAGCACCTCCCTCAAAAGGAGAACATTTCCTTTCAGCCATTTCAATTTCATTTATCTCAATTTCATGGTTAATTCCAAAACCAAGGTTTGAACGATGGAAAGCCCCTATTCCCAACCTATTTCCCTTTCTTTCTATGTGTAGGAAATAGGTGCACAACTATAATTTTGGAAATAAGCTTTAGACACAAAGACAAAAAAACCATTTTCAACATGTGGAAAATTTGGAAGACCAAGAGGCAGCACCACAGCCCCTTCTTTTTTGGGGCATTTTCACAGGGCAGATCAGAATCAACTCATATTACTCAGATCCAGGTGCATGACTGAATCTTGCATTTGTAGCTCAATATTTTCTTAGTTTTGTCTTCAATTTCAACACTTTACCCCTAATAAACATTTCAACTTAAAAAAGACGGAAAAGCACATCATAATCAATCCATCCACTTAGTATTCAATCCTTATTTGATTTGTGATTGAATCCCTCCCCTCTTTTGAATGTAAAGGCATTATCCCCCAAAATGAAAATTGATTTGGTGATTTCTCCTTCTATGTTTCAAATCGCCAAATCAATTTTTTCTCCTTTATAGATTCCTACCCAAATTCTGGATAATGCAAAGGGTTTAAAATGGGCCCTAATTAGGGAGGACCATGGTGTAGCACCATGGTCTTGTTGAGGACCAAGGCGCCATTCCTCGGTCCTACCCCATAATTGGGGTAGGGCTAAGGGGCCAACAAGATAGAATGATATAATATAGCCATTATTTCATGGTGGAGGGTTAGATAGGTCTCGATCAAGCATGGAGATGTAGGTGCTAAGGTGAGATCCCTAAACGCGGTCCAAATTGTAAGGGAGTAAAATTTAAGACACTACAATCCTTAAGGTTGTTGCTTGCAAGATATTGAGTTGGTGCTTTCTTAGAGTTGGTTCTCTTAAATCAAGGATTTGGTGATTCCTTAGGGTCAGTGCTCTTAAACATTGTAAGTGGTTTTTCAATTGTGAGGCTAGATTAGGACAATAGATCTTAGCACCATTTCTCATTGTGGTTTTTCTACATATATCACATGTTATAGATCTATGTGTGAATCCTCTCTCATTTTTTGAATCTCTTATGGTTATGTTTATTGATCATATTGTTTTAAAGGACTGATGATTATAGTTTTAATTATTCTACCGATTCACCCTCCTTCTTAGTAGAAATAGATATGTGATACATCTAGGGTATTTTAAGACATACAAATAGATATGTGATAATACTCTTGGAAAAAAGGAAAAGAGATGTGATCAAGAACTTTGATGAATTTTCATTTTGCCAATAGAACAAGGGAGAACAATTCTATCCTATAGGCTTGCTTCGACCATTACTCATTCTTGGGTGAAAATGGGAAGGTTCTTTTATGCAATTTTTCATTGGACTACCCAAGAGAAATGGTAAATTCTACATTTTTATGGTGGTAGAAAGACTCACCAAGTATGCATATTTTATGTCATATACTCTACTTGTATTTCTAAATTATTGATTTATTCTTCATGGAGGTTTTTAGGTTACGTGGGTTTAGGGTAAACATGTTTTTGAGTCACTTTTGAAAATAATTAATATATTTTTAATAGGAACATAGCTCAACTCAAACATGAGCTATCACCAATAGATGAATGGATAGAATAAAATTATCAAAAATGGATTTAAGGTTACCTAAGAGATTATATTTCTAGGAATATAAATTCGTTCAAATGGTTACATTTGAGAGAACAACCTCCTATCATATACCCATAGGTAGTCCACCTTTCATGGCTTTGTATAGATATAATGCTTTAATCTTTTTGGATCTTGCAATTAAAGAAAGTAGGGTGCTTAGAGAAACATATATGATAAACCCAAGTCAAGATATATTGAAATCCATTAAGGACCATCTTCAACATTCCCAAAACCAATAGAAACTTTATGCGAACTAGTGGCATATTGAAACAGTTTTTTGAAATCAAAGACATGGTTTTCCTAGGGTTGCAACCCTATAGGTAGTTTTCACTAAATGAAAAATGAGAAAAGAAGTTAAAAGTTAGATTCTATAGTCCCTATTATATTATAATAAAAGTGGGGGAAGTATCCTATGAACTAGAGCTTCCCAAGAAAATAAAAATCCACACTATCTTTCATGTTTCTTGCCTTAAAAGGAATTGAGGTAGCATGTTGTACCATCCAAATAATTTCCTTTTTTGGATGATGAATAAATAATCATTTTAATTCTAGAAGTTATCATGGACACTTGGGAAACAAAGTTGAGCAATGAAACCATTAGTGAGTATTTGGTGAGATGGAAGGTTCTGTAATGCCTCATCCAACAAACCAAAGAAAAAATTGGTAGAAATCCATTTTTTTTTGAAGCAAAACAACAAAAACACCAAAGAAAAAACATAACATGTCACACTTGCATTGCAATATGCACACAAGTGTCATATGGAACACAATTACACAAAGGAAATAACAACAAGAATGACCTCACAATTGCATAAGCAAGGAGGTATTAATAAAAGATTAAACAACCATGGGAACAAGAGTAGGATAAGGAAACATTACCTCCTCTAATCCACTCAAAAAGACCAAGAATAATTCTCCAAGACAAGGTAAACCTACCAAAGAGGTTGCCTAATTGGGAGACCCTACTCCCTTCCAACCCCATCTATCCTCGTTGGTTGGGGATTTGACTTAACTCTTCTACCAAGGATGACAAGAGTTAGGTCGAAGGTTTGACCTGATGATTGGTTATGTGTTTCATGAGGTGATCGGTTAAATGTTTTGTGAGCCATTGGTTCTTATCATCGATGCTTACAAGTACTTGGTGCTTTACGATTTTCCTTGTGTCATGTGTTCTGTCAATGAGATGACAGAGGGGTATTCCCTCCGATCGATCATTAATGTTGAGTGTGTTCCACCCTCCAAAAATGCCCTTAACCCTCACTTCCAACAAACTAATAAAGATTGAGGTGTTGGGGGTAGGCCTTTAACCTTACCCTTGATGTTGCGAGGTATTAGGGTAGGCCTTCAACCTCACTCCCAATATTGCAATGTATTAGGGGTAGGCTTCCAACCTTTCCCCAAAAGAAACACAAGCATCAAGTTTTTGGGGTTGGGGTATTGGGTTACCTTGTTTCCCAAAAACATAACCATTGAGGTTAAACCTTGAGGGATCAAGTATGATGAAATTGAGAACTATGAACCCTAAATCAAGATATTTTAGAGAATTAGAGATTGGGAATTCATCTTGCCCAATATAAAAAATAGGTGAACATGTCAATTTAGAAGTGGTGCAGGTGCACCTCATCAAAAAAGAAAATCATGGCTCTGAGGATTAATATTAGGACCCTAATAGTTGTTTTAGTGTGTCTTTTGTTTATGCAAGTTTGTTTCATATATTCAATAAACCCCACCATGTGAACTCATGTCACCAATTAGGCAATTTGATAAGCCAATTGGGACAATGTGGTCAATAAGGGGTAGTAGAAGGTTTAGTTTTATGTTTGATAGGTTTTTGACATTTTTTAGGGGTGTTGGGTGTTTTAGGGGTGTTTGGTTTAGTAGAAGTGTGTGGATCCCCACCTTAGAAAGTTTGACAATATTTTGTGCAAAATTGCAACTTTTGAGTACAAAAATGCAACTTTTCAAAATGTGGCTGGGGAAAGCCTTTCAATGGCTCCAAAATCCTCCAAATTCAGTTGGAAACCATTGGAAAGTTTTATAAACCTTTTGGACATTATTCCCACGGGGCTGATGTTGTGGTTTGAAGTGGTGAAGCAAAAAAACACTGAAATACTGAAGTTTTCCCAAAAATTCTGAATTTGTAGTGATTGTACACATTTGTACAGATTAAATTGAGTCACAAAATACATGAAGTATATGGAGGAATGAACTAGATTTTATTTGGTGGTGGTTTGAGACTTTGATTGTGTCTATGTAGTGAGAACCTTCCATTTTTCTGACTGTTACCCGGAAAGTAAGGGTTTGGCTAGGGTTTTACTTGAAAATGGTCATATCTTACATCTCCTTCCTCTAAAAGTTAATTAATTTTGTGGAGTGAAATATTTGTCAATTTACATTAAGGTTTTCATGGGTTTTTGCAGGAAATATTTGGTTGTGAGGAGAAAGAAGCAAAACTAGGTAGGCATCTCTATGCGACTACCTTAAGCAAATTTAGGACAGTCATCACAAAACATTATAGTGGTGGATTCTAGGTTTGAAACCCTAGAATTAGAGGTTACTCACAATCCCCCACATTCTCATAAAGTTGGTTTTGCAGTTGGGATACTAGTAATGGGGGTTTCTTTGTAAATCAGGCCTAATTGCTCTAATTAGGTCTCTTGGCCTCTAAAGGGTTCATACCCTAAAGGTGCATATTTGAGAAAACCATTTTGGGGATAAGTGTAACTCCCAAAAGGGTATCTATAATGGTAAATTTTTTGTACAAGTGTGTGGAACATTTTGGAGTTAATATCAATTTTATCGCCAATAGGGCTACTAGCCTAGGGGGTAGGTTTCCAAAGGAGGTATAGGGAATTGGAGTCTAAAGCCAAAACCAATGCTTGGACCAGTCTCTAATGGCCATAAATGAACCAATTCCAAAGCCCCTAAAAGTAGGAGTCACCGGTGAGGCATGTTAGAGAAGTTGAAGCCATTTACTCATCTTGAGTAGGTGTTAGGCTTGAGTAGTTGGGAATAGTTCAAAACCTTAAGATGTGGAGTCCTTCTTTGTAGGGTCATTTTTTTCATTTCAAGGGTAAAACCCTAACCTTTTGGACTTATCCTTAGGTGTAAGGAGGCCTCTGCATTAAGAAGTCTAAGGTTCGAAGTTTGACAAATGTGGAACCTTTCAAGTCCAACATTCAAAAGGTCTTCAATGGGGATTGAGGGTTGCTAGTTTGAATGACTGAGTTCTCTAACTGGTCAAAGTAAAACAATGTAGGCTCGATGCTTGATGTTTGAAAATTGTTGGAGGTGCAAACCCAAAAGTTACCTTTAATGGGTCAGGGATTGGGGATATACTTTAACTTTTCCAATCATAATAAACTTTGAAGGATGAAGGCATTGTCCATGAATCTCAATACACTTAGGTAATTATAACAATGAAGAGGATGCTTTCAAGGTTTAGGGGTTGGGGTTGTACTATATGTTGTTCACATATTTAGTGAGCTTCACAAGGCATAGGCTTGATCCTTGAAGCTCAAAACACTTAGAGAATTTGACAAAGATTAAGAGGCCTTGAATGATCAGGTTCTGTGGTTTAGTCTGATCTCTTTACAAATTCAATGAAAACCAAAGGGCACAAGCCCGATCATTGACATCCAAAACACTAAGAATGAGGAAAACTCAATGAGGTCCATGGATAAGATCTAACCTCAACAAAAGGCATGAAAAGACAACACCTAAGAATTTGTCAATTCTTCACTACAGGATCAAAATAGCCCAAAACAACCCAATACTCTAGGTACACACATCTAGAGACAAGAGGAACACGTGGTAGAATACATAACAACATCCTTGACATCAACCAAGATTCATTACATTTATTGTAAGCAAGAGACATGTTTCTACATTCACAAATACTATCATGTCCATTTTAAAATAACCATGTTCATTTTAAGTCCCAACTAAAGATTCCTTTGTTAATTTTACCCATTAAGAAGGGAAAACAAATAGGTACTTTGTTTGCGATACCAACACTTAGACACATGAAATACTCTAAGGATTTTATTTATCATTTTGCTACAATCTATTCATAACGAGGGTCCAGTATACATATTACAAGTTACATAACACATGCATAAGGTCCTTGAATGATACATTTGCCATAAATCAAAATAATTAAAGTGCAAGGAAGGAAAGATGAGAAGAGAGAGCTCGATGACAACTTTGAGGCAAAAGTCTCTAGTCCCCGATGATGGTTACCATGCCACTTAACCATGTGGAACCCACATGTCCACCCCATCATGCTAGGCTCAAACACAACAAGAATATAATACACTTGGGTAGAAAGGCTTACCGACACAATAATCACAAAGTATACACATCTTTAAAAATCATGGAGTAAACACCAAAATGGAAGAGAATATAACATGTATCGAGTGCTACTCAAGTTACAAAAGAGTTATGTATTAGATTCATGGAAGGGTAGTGTCATCCTAAGCCTATACAAGTTCTCTAGGCATAAGAGGGAGCATTATATCACTTAAGCTAATACGTTTATCTTATTTTGCTTCATTTTCACTCATTTTCAAGACAACTTCCAATGAGCTAACTAAGCAAATACATTTGCACTGAACCTCATTGGGAGCCACTCCCATAACCAACCCTTATAGCTACACCCTAGAATCATTGTGTTCTCCACGAGCATGTGATTCGATTAATTTTTTTTTCAAAACACAATGCAAAAACTCTCATTTTAACAATAATATTCACAATATAAGCATAAAGTTTCAATTCACCCAAAATGACATGAAACAAATCTGAAACAATCTCAAATTAAAATTTCATACTCTAATTCTATTATCCCACATAAGAATCTACTAAAATTTGACACCAATTTCACTTTTCAACTTTTCTAAATTTTCATGAAAGAACTAGTGAATAATGAAACCTCCTTTAGAGCTCAAAACCACATAAAATTTCAAACTCTCAAATTAAAAAAAAATAACAATACCCTTTTGATTCTTAGGTGCCCAACAACCCTCTTTTAACATAAAATCATTATTTCCCCCATTCACTATTTTTTTTGGCATGGTAACAATTCTAAATGGGATTTTTCAACATTTTTCTCATAACTAATTACCCAATCAATGAAATGAAATGGTTTCAACTAAGGAAATGTTTCTTTTCATCATATAATTCATTTGTAATAAGTAAGAAAGAAAAATAATGATTAGAGAGAGAGAAATAAGAATTCTATCTCAAACTAGCTCCAAATTTAAAATTTGAAATTCTTTGAACATACCATTTGTAAAAGAGTAGATCCATAGAGCAGCATAAAATTTCCCCATTCCTAATCCAATGCCTCAATAACCAAAAAAATCCTCCAGCAATTCCCTTCCCAAATCTCCAATTGAAAATCCAAGTGTAGAAGGGTTTTGGGAGCTTAAAAACTCAAAAAAATGACTAAGTATGAAATAAGCGCTTGTTTTGTTTATAAAACACAATTGACATCACTTTTTGAATAAAGTAAAGAATTTTTTTTTTTTTAATTTCACAATTATATCGAATTTTCCCCAATTATGTAATTCATTTCATGATGAATATAAATACGCTCCATTTTACCCTTTTAAATATAAAATTGCCAATTAAAACTATAAAACATATTTTCATTTTAAATTAAACTAAAATAATTAAATACTCCCTTTCGCCCAATTTTCAGCTTGAACATGCAATGCCTTTTGAAATGAATATACATGGCTCTAATTTACCTTTTAAATAATAATCACCAATTAAACTATAAAACGCAATTTCATTTTAAATATGAAATAAAATAATAATATAATTCCTTTTCAACCAAAATTTACCCCTAAACCCAAGACATGCATTTAAACCTAATATTTTGCATATGACACATAATATTACATTAAAAAGTTAAACAAATCTATTTAATCGTTAAATTATGATAAATCAATATTTAAATTATAAACCCACTTTTGCAACTAAATGCATGATAAATATAAACTAACGCCATACACTCTTTACTAGGCATCCACAAAGGGGTTATAGACATTACCGATCATGGTATCCAGGGTACAACATGAACATCACATGGAAAATCATACTCCATTGAGTATGGGGGTTAAGGCTTAGTAGGATTTGACCAATGCGACAACTCTAGTTAACCAACGTTAGTGTACACTCAGACTTGCGAAGCCAGGTGGAGTCGATACCTAGCACTTGTAGCCACTTTAACATACATGTCAAGCATACCTATTCAATATACATATGATTAGTTGAAGCATCAAATGATCACCATATGGGTTTCTAACATCATGTTTAATCTTATTATATTTAAATGATATAATATCATCCTCTTTACATCTAACCATGTATAGTCTAATAATCATAGTTCAAGCAAGCCTGCAATACATACACATTTTATGATACACTTCCAATATAAATCTCATTTAATTAGTTAATATCAAATTGCAATCATTATTATTATTCAACCATCTAGTATCTAAAGGATGAACTAGTACCATAATATCACCTCAATTAAGCTACAGTTAGTAAGGCATTATACGATCTACCAATTGAAGGCACTACATGGGAAGGAGTACACATCCTGCAGCATCCGAAATTGAATTTCTAAGGGTAAGTGATCTGATGAAGGGAGGACTATCATGTACCCTTCTCCCAAATGATTAGTAGATGGTCCTTAAGACTATTTTCTACTTCCCATAGGCTTGGCAAAATAAAGTAGGGAAATGACTTTATAGTAATTTTGAGGGTAATTTTGTATGTGACCTCAAACTATTGGACCCTTTTGGTATTATGTTATCAACATTGATTTCTTTAAGTGTTATTAGCAAAGGGCATATGTGTAGGGCTCCTTGAAGAGGAAAATAAGTTTTGAATTTATATTTTGGAGAGAAAGTGAGTGCTCATTTGCCTATTTAAATCCAAGTCAAATTTCAATGACATCATCCACTTTTTTTATTATATTATTCCTCAATAGATTAGACTTTTTATTTGTTTATCATTAGATATTGGAGGATGAAAACTACTTGATCTCCACAATCAAGTTAGTGGATGAAACCCCTATCTATAATTTAAAAATTATAATTAAGGTTTGCATATGGGATTCATTGATTTATGTTTTTATATTTCTTCTATCAACACCTACTTGTCTAAGTAAGGAGGCTCTATTAGTGTCCAGGGATTTTTATTTAGTGGTGGCTTCTATAGTATCACCTTTGTTGTAAATTTTTATACTTTTGATAACAATATAATTGATATTTCTCTAGCAAATAAATTGTCTATAAGTGTGACTTTCTGTTATAATAAAAGTATTGATAGTTATTGCACACTACTATTCATTTGCAAGGGTTTACAAGTATTTTTTTAATAATTTGGTAAGATTATTATTTATTATAGCATGTGTAATTTGAAATAAGATCTAATCAATGATATCCCATGGAGTGAAGTCAAATCAAAATATTGACATCCCTAATCAAGGATATTGCACCTTAAGATTTATCACAAGGTAAATAATAAATTCTTGCTAGGAAGGTTTGGAGGAAGATGTGTCAATGACTTATAAAAATAATTATCATTCAATGTAGGAGATATCATCAATTCTTTGGTTCTTATTCAATAATTTTCCATACCAAATCAGTCTTTGGGAATTTATACGAACTTCAATATAGAGTTATCTAAGTCTTTGGGACCTTAATGTCTTCATGGTGATTATTGATATGCATAATGTGTGTCATAGATTATTCATATCTAACTTATATAATTATCTATGCATTCATGTAGAATGTATGAAAGCTCCATAATAATCCAAAAAGTAGTTACTGGTGAGACATTTGATATTCACTACTAATTTTTGAATAATTCTTTCATTATTTGATACTCAATTAGCACATAATTACTTATTATCCGAGGTTGGGTAGATAGAATGAAGTAATTAACATGTATTTTGAAGATGTCAACCTCATTTCTTTTCTTTAACAATACAGTTCATTGAAACCAATGATCCAAGAGGATGCATTTATTAAATCATACATTTATCTAAAGGAAGCTCCATTTCCTCACTAGCTTGATTATCATCCCTACCATACATTGTAAAAACTATAGTCTAATTAAATATGCCAGATAGCTCACATAATTTTGATAGTTACTTTCGTTTGACACTCCTAGTTTTGGAGTAATTTAGAAAAAAAATGATTGAGAATATGGAATTTTGGAATGCGTGTGGTTACATTACTTATAATTGTGGTCATCGCTTAATCTTCTTCATTTGTGTGCGTAATATAACTATTTGTCATTTAGTTGAAAAGTAAATTTAATATTTTGATTCAATCACATGGTATGAGTCAAGTTTATTCCTATATTATTTTGTTTTATTTATCATTATTACATTATCGTCGTTCAACATTAATTTTCTTTTTAATCTAGAAACCTTTATAATGTATTTTAATGTTGCATTCCTTGGGCCACTTCTGGGAATTAGATAAGTTATATTAAAGTAATGTATTTCATAATGATTCTTCTCTACATTTGTATAAATACAAATACAAGGTCTAATTATAAAGAGATAAATATTGAATAGGTTCACCCTTTCTTACCTTTTGAGCACTTTTCGATGTTCACCTAGTGGTATCAAAGCAATGTCTATCATCTCAACACTTCTTTAAGGCACACACATAGAAATGAGAAGCCAAAAGGGGGTCAAAGTAGCCATTTCATTCCTAAATCGACAATTAAAATTTTGACAAGTAATTAGAGATGCCTATGCTTAAATTTTCATTTGATAAGAATAAAAAACCAATTCCTCAAAGTTATGTTTAAAAATAATATATTTTTTTAGAAAGGATAAATATTAAAAGAGATCAAACATTAAGAGCACACAAAGTGGTCTTATTTTTGTTTAAAAAATATAACATAATGTTAGTCACACTCCTTCCTCTTTTTAAGTTTTATTAAATATTTCCTAAATCTCTTTGGTGGAAATTAGTTAAGATCATTGATTTGTTTAAATGTTTGTTTACTAATTTGTAAAAAGAGCTGCTCTGCTGCAGAGTAGCGAAGTTCCTGCCAGAGGATGAAAAAACAGTTCTGGTATTGGTGTTGTCTGATGTGTTTGTGTATATATGAAATTAGTCATCCTTGTAGAGCCTGGAATATTGTATTTGAAATAATTATTATATATGGAACATAATTTTTAACACAGACCTATTATTTTGCCTGCCAATAAATAATCGATCATAACTAATGTTACTATTAGCATTAGTTGTAGACGTGTGGCTAATAAAATACATTGGAAGATATCAAGTTTGTTGCATATAGACTAAATCTTTAGAGAAATGAGACATGTTTATAAATTTATCTTGTAGAATGAGAGAATATGAGCAATAACATCAAAAGATGTGTTATCTCCTTACTGGAAAAAGATTTTGGTAATTGAACATGGTACTCAAAGGGAATACAAACATCTTTGCTATTTCCAAAATAGCAAACTTATAAATCTGTCTTGTAGAATGAGAGAATATGTGC
The DNA here is from genome assembly GCF_030272615.1 of Cryptomeria japonica. Taxonomy (NCBI): domain Eukaryota; kingdom Viridiplantae; phylum Streptophyta; class Pinopsida; order Cupressales; family Cupressaceae; genus Cryptomeria; species Cryptomeria japonica. Next base: position 264,927,987 of record NC_081409.1, on the reverse strand, counting down.
AATAACATCAAAAGATTTGTTATCTCCTTAATGGATAAAGATTTTGGTAATTGAAAATTTGAACATGTTACTCAAAGGGGATACAAACATCTTTGCCATTTCCAAAATAGCAAACTAACATTAAATAACTGACAACATAATTTGCATGGTAAAAGTTCCTTTTATATCCAATATTACAAATTATAGTCAATGAAACACATCCAAGTATATCAAGTAATCCAATATGATACAACATCATTATAACATTTTCTTGCAATAACAAAGATGGTAAAGTCAATCATAAACAAATACATTGGTGTATCTTGTGTAAACCCAATCTTAACAATTCAATGTCTTTTCAATTTACTATAAATGTATTCTCAATTTATCAAGACATTATGAAAATTTCAATTTATCAAGACATTATGAAAATTTCAAATTACAGCATCAAAGACATCAAATTGTGTATAGAAAAAATGTTAATATGTTGAATAAGTGGCTGGATATTAAAACACTAAATAATAACATAATTGATTAAGGGAATGTCAAAAACTTGCATTTGAATATTTCTTCAATGGCAAGAGATCTATGTAAAGATGGAGGAAAATTACGTGTAAGTAAGTTTTAGTGAGATGTATATTAGGTATGGTTTTATTTTTTAAAATTAATGATCATACATTGATCCATTAGGGGTAGGATTTTGTTTCTTTACCTTCGTTAAGATAGAAACTAAAAGTCAAAATAATGCATAAATTAAAATAATGCTTTTTATTTATCTAAATCTAAAAATGAGCCAAGATGTGTATGGGTGGTATTGAATAAGCAGTGAAATGGTTCCATTGTTGTTCCCACTACTCAGAGATTGCAATGAATTGGATTCCATCCCTGTTCAACTTATCTGCCTCGTTCAACGCTACTAGGGAGGAAGTTTCTAGGGAGAAATTAGGTACCGAAAGGGCTTCATGAGATTAAATCTAATGATACATCCATTTGAAGAGGAGGATGAGGATGTGTTTTGGAGTTGCAACATTCCTTGCAAAGCATGAGCAAATAGAGACTACTGAAATGAAAAATAATAAGTGCAGAATAGTAAAGATTATATGATTTAAAAGTATATGAGTTGTGTTGTTGCCACTGCCCTCAAATATTATGTGCCATATATTAAGGATTAAGTTATTAAATTTACAGGGATGGATCATAGAAAAAATTAAAATCTGTTTCAACCAAGTTATAGTTGCATCGAAAATAATGAGTAATAAAGATTTGCAAGAAAAGAAAAGGTCACCGATGTAATGGGAAAAGTCAGAGCGAAAGAAATAAGCAATCGAGGCACTGGATTGATCCCTATCAAGTAGAGCCCTCTATTTTCTGGCAGAGAGGATCCTCGTAAAGAGATCAATAAGCGACATAATGGTTCCCCAAAATCTACTTTAGCTCTGCAATGAAATCTTATCTTAGAAAAGCCTCGCAGCCGTGCTTACCATTTCTTCTGGTGGATCTGGGGTTACTTGACTTCTCCACTATCGTATGCCCAGAATGCTATTGCTTTGAGTGAATTTTTGGGAAAGAGATGGAAGGAAGTTAGTTTAGTGAAATTTGGGATTTTTTTTCCCTAATGGTTATAAGGTTTTGTCTGTTTTGAAGATTTATTTTATTATAAAGTTGTACATAATTTTTTGTGCAGCTTATGGAAAACCTCAATCTGTGGTTTCTGAAGAAGCCTTGCATGAGATGTATGGATACACAATAGAAGATGAAAACTCTCATGTTCCTCAAGTAGTTGTTGGAAATGATTTATCAACTTTTAATAGTAAAAAAAGAAAATTAATAGTTTTAAAAAAGAGTGCAGGCATTCAATAATGAAATCATGCCTACGAATGCATTACTTAACTCGTAGTTAAAGAAGTGTCATTCCTGTGAAGTGTATACCTGTGATACCTACAGCTGCAACACAAAACACTCAATAGATCATTTCAAGCATGGTTAATGAATTTAAAGAAAAGAAAGATAAAACCATAGCTAAGCAATCTATCGCCTCCTAGTAAATGCGAGTACGAATTTTGCACTACACCTAGATAGAGGATTTAAATGATAAATGATGCATTTAAGCTAGCAATGATAATGATTAAGCTACATGATTCCATGATTATGCTAGAAAACATGCTAAAATTATGTAATTAAGCTATGATAACAATGTTCAAATGATAAACTAAGATTACATATGCCTATAGTAATAATGCCTGAAATGCAAATGAGATGGGATCATTATTTCTCTAAAAGGGGTTCTATTTATAGGATTTCCAAGGCTAGGGGTGAGGTGGCAGGAATCAACAGTCAAGATTAAGTCTGAAGATATCAATGGTGAAATTAGAGGAGGTTGGCAAATAGGTTAGATTAAAGGGAACATTTGTCATCTCTATGGTGACAAGTGTCAAGAGGCTTGTAGAAGAGATTGGATGAAAGGGAACACTTAGTGACAAGTGTCACAAAGCTTTGCTCATGAGAGGGTAAAGTGTTCAAGGAAAAGGGACATGTGGGTAAATGGAATGGGTTAGGTTTAGGAGGGGTTGGGTTAGGTGGTTAAAAGTTAGGAGAATTTGAATTTGAAAATTCAACTAACAAGAAAAGGCTAATTAATTTCAACAACTCATAATTGATTTGTTTTAATTAATCAGAAGATTAGAAGAAATGATTTTGATGGGGAAGAATTAATTAATTTGAATTAATTAATCAAAGGGGATTATTGAAATGAACCTATTAAATAAATCCTTAGATTTATTAATAAGTAGATGAAAAGGGAGATTTAATCAAATTGTTGATGAATTCAATTAAATTGGGGAGGGAGATTAATTAAATAATTGCTTCTTCAATTAATTATCTTCAGACCATTTTTAGGTGTCATTTTGCCCCTCTTTGAAGTGAGGTGTGATGATGCATTGATTCAAAAAATAATCTCATTTTGATGATGGTATTGGTTCGATAGGATGCCCCAGCTCTTGATTGCAAAATTCCGGTATGATGATGCCCCCTCAAGAGATCAATTCAGATAATGATCTTTGGAATTTTCCGACTTTGTGAAATTGATATCCCGATTAGAAATGATTTGATTTCTGCAACTTTGTTTGATGAAAATGTGAGTTCTTCGATTCGCTTGATTGATTAGATTGATAAGATAGAGATTGAGTCTGGTATCAAGAATGACACGTCCTGTATAAGACAGATATGATCAAAAGCGTCTGGTTTCAGGAAGGATACATCCTGTATAAGACATAGATCAGATTGTCTGGTTTCAGGAAAGATACATCCTATATAAGACATGATAGAATCGATTAGGTTTGATTGATTGATTTGATTTGATAATGTTGATTAGATAAAGAACTGACAGTTTGTTGATATCAAGTTGCAGAAAGATTCGGAAATGCTGATGCTGATTCTATTGAGAGAGATAGCATAAGATTTTCGTTGGGTTGACAATATCTAAAGATATATGAGTCATTCTTCTGATTGCATATACACTTGTGATGATACCTTGATGATTCCTGTGATAAAGTTAATCTTGTATAAAAGGAGCATGTGGGATCCCATGCAAGAATGAAATGAAAGCTAAAATGCAAAGCTACGACTAGACCAGTCACTAGATTATTGCATTTTTTCATCATTGAGCTTTTGAAATGTGGGAAGTGAGTGCAAACATCGATGGTATAATTAAACCATGATGACCTGAGCACTATTTTCCTAGATTTTGATATAGCAAGTTAGCACAAGCATCAAGGTATAATTGAACAAAGATGATTTGAGTGTTGCTTGCATAAAATAGGCAGTATTAATCATTTTAATATGCAAATCAGAAATGTCTTCAATGATACTCTAATGATCATGTCCCAAGACAAATTTGCACATATTAATGATTAAATTTCAAACAATAGATAAGAAAAATATCATGTTCCTTCCTTGTTCCTCTAGTCAAAGACATCCTGGAGTTACTCAGAAATCATGATAGTGAAAATCAATATAGAAAAGTTTAACAATCATGTTAAAATCATTATCCAAAAGATATTATCCCCTGAAAAGTGTGTGATGTGCATAGATTGACTTTGTGATAGCTTTATGGGTGACAGTTGGATCTCGTGTTCATTGTTGGATGTGTCTTAGTTTACGCTTGATAAGAGTTTTCTAACTGTTGTTCTACCTATTTGATTAAGCTCAAAATGATCAAGAGTTTACCCCCAGCTAGGTGTAGGATTTTGCCCCAAGCCTAGAACTAAAGTTGTTATGATATACCCAATGATCCAAACCATGGCAAGAATCCACCTGGGATGTCTGCGTATGTACAAAGGCTTTGTGATGGTCAGCACTGATGGAAAATGAATAGATGCAAGCGGAAATATGCATGAACTAATAGATGGAAGAGCTAGCAGACACATAGTGCCTATTTTCTAGGGGACATGTGGGTAAATGGAATGGGTTAGGTTTAGGAGGGGTTGGGTTAGGTGGTTAAAAGTTAGGAGAATTTGAATTTGAAAATTCAACTAACAAGAAAAGGCTAATTAATTTCAACAACTCATAATTGATTTGTTTTAATTAATCAGAAGATTAGAAGAAATGATTTTGATGGGGAAGAATTAATTAATTTGAATTAATTAATCAAAGGGGATTATTGAAATGAACCTATTAAATAAATCCTTAGATTTATTAATAAGTAGATGAAAAGGGAGATTTAATCAAATTGTTGATGAATTCAATTAAATTGGGGAGAGAGATTAATTAAATAATTGCTTCTTCAATTAATTATCTTCAGACCATTTTTAGGTGTATACATTTTTCCCCTCTTTGAAGTGAGGTGTGTTGATGCGTTGATTCAAAAACTAATCTCATTTTGATGATGGTATTGGTTCGATAGGATGCCCCAGCTCTTGATTGCAAAATTTTGGTATGATGATGCCCCCTCAAGAGATCAATTTAGATAATGATATTTGGAGTTTTCCGACTTTGCGAAATTGATATCGCGATTAGAAATGATTTGATTTCTGCAACTTTGTTTGATGAAAATGTGAGTTCTTCAATTAGCTTGATTGATTAGATTGATAAGATAGAGATTGAGTCCGGTATCAGGAATGACACATCTTGTATAAGACAAATATGATCAAAAGTGTTTGGTTTCAGGAAGGATACATCTTGTATAAGACATAGATCATATTGTCTGGTTTCAGAAAAGATACATCCTATATAAGACATGATAGAATCGATTAGGTTTGATTGATTGATTTGATTTGACAAGGTTGATTAGATAAAGAACTTACAATTTGTTGATATTAAGTTGCAAAAGATTCGGATATGCTGATGTTGATTCTGTTGAGAGAGATAGCATAAGATTTTCACTGGGTCGACAATATCTAAAGATATATGAGTCATTCTTCTGATTGTGTATACACTTGTGATGATACCTTGATGATTCTAGTGATAAAGTTAACCTTGTATAAAAGGAGCATGTGGGATCCCATGCAAGAATGAAATGAAAGCTAAAATGCAAAGCTACGACTAGACCAATCACTAGATTATTGCATTTTTTCATCATTGAGCTTTTGAAATGTGGGAAGTGAGTGCAAACATCGATGGTATAATTAAACCATGATGACCTGTGCACTATTTTCTTGGATTTTGATATAGAAAGTTAGCACAAGCATCGAGGTATAATTGAACAAAGATGATTTGAGTGTTGCTTGCGTAAAATAGGTAGTATTAATCATTTTAATACACAAATTGGAAATGTCTTCAATGATACTCTAATGATCATGTCCCGAGACAAATTTGTACATATTAATGATTAAATTTCAGACAACAGACAAGAAAAATATCACGTTCCTTCCTTGTTCCTCTAGTCAAAGACATCCTGGAGTTACTCAGAAATCATGATAGCGAAAATCAATATAGAAAAGTTGAACAATCATGTTAAAATCATTATCCAAAAGATATTATCCCTTGAAAAGTGTGTGATGTGCATAGATTGACTTTGTGATAGCTTGATGGGTGACAATTTGATCTCATGTTCAACGTTGGATGTGTCTTAGTTTTTGCTTGATAAGAGTTATCTAACTATTGTTCTACCTGTTTGATTAAGCTCAAAATGATCAAGAGTTTACCCCCAGCTAGGTGTAGGATTTTGTCCCAAGCTTAGAACTAAAGTTGTTATGATATACCCAATGATCCAAACCATGGCAAGAATCCACCTAGGATGTCTGTGTATGTACAAAGGCTTTATGATGGTCAGCGCTGATGGAAAATGAATGGATGCAAGTGGAAAGATGCATGAACTAAAAGATGGAAGAGCTAGCAGATAGATAGTGCCTATTTTCTAGGTTTTCACAGTCTGTTTTTTACTGCACTTTTTCTCTTTTTTTGATTTTTAATTTTTTTTTTCACTATTTTTTGATTTTTTGCTTTTTTAGACATAAATTTTTTTAGATGCATGCTATTGATAGGTTCCTCGAACTGATATCCACCTTGTGTTGATAGTTGATATGCTCCTGATCCAAATACTGTTGTGGCCACAAATGGACCTAACCTATTTGGTTCAAACTTTCCTTTCTTTTCTCGATCCGCCTGGTTGAGTGGATTTTCCTTTAGTACTAGTTCTCCAACTTGAAAGACTCCTGGTTTAACCTTGTGATTATAAATCTGGCACATTCTTTGCTGATATACCTTTAAATGATCAAATGCATTTTGTCTTCATTCATGGATCAATTCTAACTCTTGTAATCTAGATACTCATTGTTCTTCATCTGGGATGAGACCTTTTAGTGATACACGTAGAGAGGGTATCTCTACTTCGATTGGCAATATTGCTTCTGATCCGTATACATGAGAGAAAGGTGTGGCACCTGTTGGTGTGCGAATACTGGTATGGCAGGCCCATAGAGCAAGGTTCAGTTTAATATGCCAATCTCTTCCAGCATTGTTCATTGTCTTTTTGAGGATTTTTAGAATAGTTTTGTTAGATGCTTTTGCCTGCCCATTCCCCTATGGATAATAGGGTGTGGAGAATCTATGCTAGATTTTAAACTTCTCACATAGCTCTTGTACATCCTGATTTTTGAATGGTCTCCCATTATCAGTGATAATGGTCATTGGTATTCCATCGTGACAAATGATGTAATTCAAGATAAATGCAGCAATTTGTTTTCCTGTGATGTTTGTGAGAGGTACTACCTCAATCCATTTTGTAAAATATTTTGCAGCAACCAGGATGAATTTGTGACCATTAGATGAAGAAGGATTTATCTTTCCTACTAGATCAAGACCCCATTGACAAAAAGGCCAAGATTTTGCTAAAGCATGAAGTCCTTGTGCTAGTGCATGAATCAAATTCCCATGGATCTAATATTGTTTGCATGTTCTAGCTATCTGAAAAGAATCTCATTCCATAGTCGGCCAATAATAGCCCAAGCGTATGAGTTTTTCTGAAAGGGTAAGACCACTAGAATGAGTGCCACAAATGTCATGTAAGGCCTTCTTAGATTCTTTTTGTTAGAGACATGTTAAGAGAGTACTGTCTAGATCTCATTTAAATAGGGTATCCGTGACGAGAGTAAAATGGGAGGATTGGCAAATAAAGTTTCTCTTTTGTTTTTTCAATAAGTCGCGAGGTAGGGTGTTATATTTCAGGTATGTGTAAGTTTGGCCATAGTGGGAGGAATTATGCCCAACAAGGTGATAGATAGTTTGGGAATCAGGACAATTATGAGCAGGGTAAAACAATTCTTCCACAAGGAATTCATAACGCTGTTGATTTTCCTGTGTTTGAAGGAGAGAAGCAAGTGTAGCCATGGCATCTGCTCCTTTGTTGTCATTTCTTGGAATCTGCTGAAAATTTATTTCTACAAAGTATTTCTTGATATCATCAACCATCTTTTTATAAGGCATTATCTTTTCATATTTTGTTTGATAATAGTCATTAATTTGATTGATGATGAGCTGAGAGTCTCCAAAGACTTGAAGTTGTGTAATGTTCCATTCTATAGCCATTTTGATACCTGTTACCAAAGCTTCATATTATGTTGTATTGTTGGTGCATGGAAAGCTTAATTTGTATTCTTTTGGGATTGTACAACCTTGTGGTGTGATGAATAGAATACTTGCTCCTAATCCATGTTGTGTATATGAACCATCAATGTATAATTGCCATGTTTTTGTGGTGATTGTTAGGATATCGGCATAGAGAAGCTCAATGTGTAAAGGATGTTCATCTTGAAGTGGTGTCTCTGCTAGTTGGTTTGCAATGACTGGTACCTTGATAGATTTTCTGTCAACATACTCAATATCAAACTCACTTAGAATCATGATCCATTTCACTAATCGTCCTATCAATGTGGCCTTGTTGAGCAAATACTTAATAGGATCAATTTTATCTATTAACTTGATGGAGTCAAATAATAGATAGTGTTGTAATTTTTGAGAAGCAAAAACTACTGCCAAGCATGCTTTTTTTGTTGGTGAATAGTTAATCTCATATCCTACTAGTGTTCGGTTGATGTAGTAGATGACTCGTTCTTTTCCTTCATTGTCCTATTGTACAAGCAAAACACCTAATGATGTTTCGGTAGTTGATACATAGAGTAATAATGGTTTTCCTGGAATTGGTGACACTAGAACGAGTGGTTGCATGAGACATGCCTTGATCTTTTTGAATGCTTCTTCACATTGATGGTCCCATTTGAAATTAACATGTTTGTGCAATAGATGTGTAAATGGTTGACATGTATCTGCTAATTGAGCCACAAATCTTCTGATTGAATGGAGTCTTCCTTGGAGTGATCTTAGTTGACTAATATTCTTGGGAGATGTCATTTCTATGATCGCTTTAACCTTAGCTGGATCTACTTCAATACCTCTAGCTGAAACAATGTATCCCAATAGCTTTCCTGAAGTTACACCAAAAGCACATTTCTTAGGGTTTAGCTATAGCTTGTATTATTCTAACCTGTCAAAGATATTTTTTGGTATCTCTATAAGTTCTTCTCTATTGTATGATTTAGCCAAGATGTCATCCACATAGTCTTCCATGAATGTATGCATCATGTCATGAAACATAGTTGTCATAGCTCTTTGATATGTAGCACCATCGTTCTTTAGTCCAAAAGGCATGACGTTCTAGCAGAAAGTACCCCATGGACATGTGAAAGCTGTCTTTTCTTGATCTTCAGGTGCTATTTTGATCTGATTGTATCTGGAGAAACCATCCATTAGAGAAAACATGAAGTGTCCAACAGTTAAATCTAAAATGATGTCAATGTTAGGCAAAGGAAAGTCATCCTTTGGACATGCATTATTAAGATCTCTGAAGTCTGTGCATATTCTAATACTTTTATCTGGTTTGGAAATAGGAATGATGTTGGATACCCATTGAGGATAATCTATCGGTCTGATGAATCTGACATCTAATAATTTCTTTAGTTTTGCCTTGACTAGAAGAGCAATATGAGGATGCATCTTCCGTAATTTCTATTTAACTAGTTTGGCTCCTTGATTAACATTTAAGTGATGCATAATAAGCTCTGGATCTAACCCTGACATGTCTACATATGACCAGGCAAAATTGGTTTGTTGTCATTTGAAGAATTCCACATATTGTTGTATTTCTTGCTCAGACAGAGAAGTTGTTGGATGAGGAATCTTTGGTTGCTCTGTTGTGCCAATGTTAACTGCCTCTAATGGTTTGATCAAAATGGATGACTTGTTCATTTTTATAAGGTGGAGGTTTGATAAGATTGGAGTGTGTCAAGTTGCATAAGCGATAAAGCATTCAAGAGCATTCATGGTGCAGGAGCACCTAGTAAAGCTCATGGAGCACTTCATCAAATTTTGGTTTGAAATGGCCTATGTTGGTCCCAAATGAATAATGTACTTGTTGTATGTCCAAAAAATGTGCTTTGTGTGTTTAAGTGTCCTTTGTGTCTTAGTTTTGTTGTTTTTTGAGTTTTTGGTCAATTTTTGACCTTTTATGCTTTGTAAGCCTAGAATGGGAAAAATGTGGAAAAATGGTCAAAACACCTTATAAATCCTTGTTAGGCATTGAAATATGTTTTTGTGGTTATATTACACCATTTAAAATGGTAGGTTAACTCTATTTGGCTCACAAGTCAAAAATGCTCATTATACCAAAAATTGTCAAATTTGTCAAGCAACATTTTGACAATTTTTGGAAAATTTGTAAAAATAAGGAAAAAGGTGGTTATTGGTCCATACTTGGGAATGATTTAGGCTATGAGTGACTATTTAAAGCCTCACAAAACTCTATATCAGGTTAGCATTCGAAAATGAGAAGAATTCAATAGAAAAACTAAGAATTTTGTCACTTTTCTTGTATTTTTTGTTCCATATGCTATAGCAGTCCGTACTTCCTAAGTATTTGACTGTACTATTTTTATTTGGGAAGTTGTACCATGTTGTGTTAAATCTTTCTCACCTAGGTTTGTCTACTAGTGTGAAAATTTAACATTGTATCAAAATTATTTTGTTTTAGCCCTGTTCTCGGTTGAGTAAGGGTTTGGCTTCAACAATGGAAGCAACTTGATTTTCTTTGGCTCTTTCTCCATGGTCTCTAAGAGTCAAGTTGTTGTACATAGCCTTATTGTTTATAAATTTTTTTTTTTGATGGTAATGACAAAGAAAATGGTTTTTGTTGCTTACTAGGCGAGCTCCAATAGCCCGGCTAGTAAATTTTCATGGTGTAAAACAAAGCTTCTTTGCAAACCCCCATCAAGTGGGCCTAATTTTTGGTTTCCTAAGGTGCAATGAAGTTTGGACACAGATTTTAGACTAGATGGGAGGATGTTTCAATGAATAGTTTGTTGGAATGTATTTTGAGTAGCCAAAGTGTTGAATATAATGGTTTTTGAGAACTTTTCCTCTTTAAACTTGGTTGCACATCAAGTGTTTGTCTTTATGCTTGCAGGGAAGGAAGTTGGAAGGATTTATAAAGATGGTACAGACATTATCAAAAGATTTGGTGGTCTGAAGAAGAGTTTGGAATGGTGATAAGGTATTTGAAGACTCAAAACCTTTGGAAACCCTTGTTTTTAGGCACATTTATAGGACATCAATTTTACGGTCTTTTCAGACCTCCTCATAGCACAAAATTGAAACCTCTCCATAAAGGGTATCCAGATATTCATAGGTTTCAAGAAGTGTTTTGGCAGTTTGTGGAGTTATAAGCATTTTAGCAGTTTTGGAGGGCTAATTGGGGCTCTTTCCTTGTATCCCTGTTGTGAGCATTTCTTCAAATCGGGGAAGAAGACAATTGAATAGATCACCAAACCAAGTTGAAATAATACTAAGATGATGTTAGACAATTTCCTAAACCTCCTACAACTCTTGGTGAGTGATCTTGGTGTTTTGGAGCTAAGAAGCAAAGTTTCACCTTTGTGAGACTTGAGAACAAGTTTGAATGAAAACAAGAACTAACATGGTAGGAAGAACTCAGGATTGGTATGAAGCATAGAACAGGAAAGACATAAAAGAAACAACACCTAAACAAGTGAAAAAACCTTAAACAACTACCCTTAAGGGAACTTGCAAACCAAATTGATTGCAAACACACAAATTGAGCCAATTCTTGAGTTTCTCCCTATCATAGTGGTATCAGAGCAAGAAGTAAGTCTTGGGTAAAAGTGAGTAGTTTCAAGATGGTGACCAATGTCGAGTTAGCCATGAAGGTAGAAGACCAAGAAGAGGAAAATAGAGAACTAAGGGAGAGATTGGAGAAGCTAGAGACAAAACTAGTTTCAGTAGAGATCAGAACTGAAGAAGTGAGCGATAAGGTAGGAGATAGGGGCAAATTGGTAGCAATAGAAGATGAGATCCCTATACCTGACCCTGTTCTTGAACAAGAACCTTTCTTGAAGGCCTTGAAGGATTTGAGTTGCAAAAAATTATAAGGTGTAGCTCTTTTTAGTGGCAAGATGGATCCAGATTCAGTCATGGAGTGGATTGAAGGCCTGGAGAATCACTTTGCATGTGATGGGGTGACAAAGGCCTAGAAGGTGAAGGTAGCTAAGTCTAGGTTGACAGAGGTTGCCTTAACATTGTGGAAGTTCATTCAAGCTGAGAGAGAAAAAGAGGGGAAACAACCTATAGCAACCTGGAAAGGAAAGGTACCTAAGGTCAACGAAACCTACATACTAGATGATTAAGAAATTCAGCTACATAAGAAGAGGCAAAATTTGAGGCAAAGGGAGCTAGATGTGAGCAGCTATATAGAGGAGTTTCAAAGAATATGTTTGAGGTCAAAGGTTGTGGAAGATGAGAGCATTAAAGTTGCAAGATATCTCAATGGCTTGAGATGGATTATACAAGAAGAGTTGAGTTTATTGTGTCCCAATATAGTGCAAAACTGCTACCAATTGGCACTCAAAGTGGAAGAGAAAATTAGGAAGAAGAAAGAACAAAGCAACAAAGGCAGAGGTAGGGGAAGAGATGGTAGAGGCCATAGAGGCGATTTTGGTGGAAGAGGAGCTGATCAAAGGTCCCAAGGAGAGTCCAAACTTATAGAGCAAAGTGGGGATTCTAATAGTAAGAGAGGCTTTAGAGGAAGGGGATATAGCAATCCAGGAAGAGGTATATCTAGTGGACCAGGAAGAGGGTGCTACTTATCCACCATGAAGTGTTACAATTGCCAAAATTTGGGTCATCCTGCCCATAGATGCCCTAAGAAATCTTTTTCATCTCAAGAAGGTGAATGAAGAGTGACATATGTGCAAGAAGATGTAGCAAGCGGTAAGACACAAGAAGTGAGTTTAGCTTAAGAAGATGGGGAAATTTTAATGATGATAAGAGTCTTGATCAAGGAGCCAAACAAAGAGGAACCAACTCAAAGAAGATCTTTATTTAGAATCAAGTGCAAGATCATGGGTAAGGTTTGCAGAGTGGTGATAGATTTAGGGTCTACAGACAATATTGTGTCCAAGTAAGCAACAAATAAACTTAAATTGGAGAGAGTTCCACATAGTAGTCTATATAAGGTCACTTGGCTCAATAAGGAGCAGCATGTGGTGGTGAATGAACAAGCTTGGGTTGAGTTCACAATAGGGAGTTATAAGGATAAAATCTTGTGTGATATACTTCCAATGAATGCTTGCCACCTACTTCTGGGTAGGCCATGGCAATTTGATAGAAAAGCCATTCATAATGGTGAGAAGAACTCTTATTCTTTTAAAAAAGATGGAGTCACATATAAAATTTAGTCCTTAAATGATGAAGGAGAGGGTAGCAAATCAAAAAACCCAAATGCCTTGTTGGTGAGTGAAAAAGAGTTCATAAACACTCTTGAAGAGGGTGAAGGACTGGGATTTTCTCTCATAGTGAAACCAAAGGAAGAAAAGAAAGAAAAGAAGGTTCAAATACCTCATGAAGTGCAGAAAATACTAGACAACTTTAAAGAAATTATAAGTGATGGAGCACCAACAACCCTACCACCTACTAGAGCCATAAGCCATCAAATTGACTTCATTCTAGGAGCCTCATTACCCAACAAAGCAACCTATAAGATGACCCCAAAACAAAATAAAGAAGTGGCTAGACAAATACAAGAGTTGTTAGATTAAGTTTTCATAAGAAAGAGCATAAGTCCTTGTGTTGTACCTACAATGTTAGCACCAAAGAAAGGAGGAACATGGAGGCTATGCACAGATTCAAGAGCCATTAATAGAATCACTAATAGATACAGATTCCCTATCCCAAGTATTGAAGATTTTATGGATTGCTTAGGAGGTGCAAAGTGTTTCACAAAGATTTATCTCAAGAGTGGTTACCACCAGATCATGATAAAGGAAGGTGATGAGTGGAAAAAAGTCTTCAAAACTAATGAAGGACTTTACGAGTGGCTTGTCATGCCATTTTGTCTCACTAATGCTCCTAGTACATTCATGAGACTCATGAATGAAGTGCTTAAAGATTTTATTGGTAAATTTGTTGTTGTATACTTAGATGATATCTTGATTTTCAGTAGAACTAAAGATGAACATCTAAAGCATCTCAAATTTGTATTGCAACAATTGTATGATGAGCAACTAACAATAAACTTGGAGAAATGTGAATTTATGCAGCAGGAACTAGTCTATCTTGGTTTTGTAGTTTCAAGTTGAGACTTGAAAATGGACACATCAAAGCTGGAAGCCATCACCAATTGGCCAACACCAAAAACAACAAGTGAAGTACGAAGCTTTCATGGTTTGGGACATTTCTACATGAAGTTTATAAGGGGATTCAGTGAGATTTGTGCACCTATGCAAGATAATATTAAAGGTGGAGTCAAGACAAAGTTTTAGTGGACCAAAGATGCTAATAAGGGGTTTTAACTCTTGAAACAAAAGGTAGCTACACAACCAGTACTCATTCTTCCTAGTTTTGATAAGTTGTTCACTATTGAATGTGATGCAAGTAACATAGTAGTTGGTGTTGTTTTGAGTCAAGATAATAGACCAGTAGCTTTCTTTAGTGGAAAGCTTAATGATGCAAAAAAGAAGTATTCATCCTATGATCTTGAATTGTGTGCTCTTGTCCAAGCTCTTAAAAAATGGAGTCACTATTTGCTGCCCAAAGAGTTTGTTGTTTACACAGATAATAAAGCTCTTAGTTTTTTGAATTCACAAGATAAGTTGAGTCATAGATATGTTAAATGGGTTGAGTACTTGCAATCATATACATTTTCCATTAAGCATAAAAAGGGACAATGAAATAAAGTAGTAGATGCTTTGAGTAGAAGGCTACTAATAGTGTAAGAAGTGTAGATTCAGAGTATTGGAGTTGATTGCTCTAAGGATTTGTATCCAAATGATGAATATATTGCAGCCATTTACAAGGTTTGTCAAGAATTTCAAAACCATTTTCATAGTGAATATGCTGACTTGTTGTTTAGAGGTGGACAATTGTGTGTTCCCAAAGGCTCAATGAGGGAAAATCTAGTCCAAGAGAATCACAATGGGTGTTTGAGTGGTGATTTTGGTCTAAACAAAACATTAGAACTTGTGCAACGTTTCTACTATTGGCCAAGAATGCAAAGAGATATTAGGAGGTATGTTGAGCAGTGTATGGTTTGCCAAAAGGAAAAAGGCACATATACCAATGCTAGTATTTATTAGCCATTACCCATTCTACAAGGCCATGGGAATGTGTGAGTATAGATTTTGTGGTTGGTTTACCCAAAACAAAGCTTGGTTTTGATAGCATTTTTGTTGTTGTTGATAGATTTAGTAAAATGGCACATTTTGTTCCTTGCAAAACTACTCATGATGCTAGTCACATTGCACATTTGTTTTTCAAAGAAGTTATTTGGATCCATGGTTTGCCTATTAGTATTATTTCAGATAGAGATGTCAAATTCCTTGGACATTTTTGGAAAACTCTTTGGAAAATATTGGGTACTAACTTGTCTTTTGGTTTAGCCTATCATCTCCAAATTGCTGGCCAAAAAATGGTGGTCAATAGAACACTTGGTAACCTCTTAAGGTGTTTGACAAAAGAGTATGGATAGAGTTGGGATCAGATTCTTCACCAAGCAGAGTTTGCCTACAATGACAGTGTCAACAGGTCTACTAGCAAGAGTCCTTTTGAGATAGTGTATGGTATGCACCCAAGGGGTGTTATGGACTTGAGAAACTTTGGTAATGTGTAGCAAATAAGTGGTCAAGTTGATGATGTAGCTCAGTCTATGAAGGAGACCATGATCAAGTAAAGAAAGCTCTCCAAGATGCCTCACACAAGGTCAAAGCTAGAGTTGATGCAATAAGGAAACATGTATAATTTTTTGTTGGTGACTTTGTTATGGTGCACTTGAATAAGTCCAGACTTCAAAAAGGAATTCCTAGAAAACTCCAAATGAGGAGGATAGGTCCTTGTAAGGTTCTGGCTAAGTATGGCCCTAATGCTTATAAGATTGATTTGACTAATGATGTTGCATTGTCTCCTATCTTTAATATTGTAGATTTGGTTTCATACAAAGGTCAGCTTCCCAAGGAGGATGACAGAGTTTCAGAAGTTTACCAATCACTTTTAGACCTACCTCTTCCTTCTACACCCATGCCTCAAGCTGAAAAAGTTTTGGATTATAGGATTCTTAAAAACACTAGGCACCAAGTCTATATGGAGCATTTGATCAAGTGGAGGAGCAAACCAGACTTTGAGGCTACTTGGGTACCTGAATAAGACTTTCTTTGGTCTAGAATTGATCCCACATTGGTTCCAAACTGAGTCACTTGACTTCTTTATCTTTGGGGGAGTATGGTGCAGGAGCACCTAGTGAAGCTCATGGAGCACTTCATCAAATTTTGGTTTGAAATGGCCTATGTTGGTCCCAAATGAATAACGGTCTTTTTTTATGTCCAAAGGGTATGTTTTGTGTGTTTAAGTGTCCTTTGTGTCTTATTTTTGTTGTTTTTTGAGTTTTTGGTTAATTGTTTACCTTTTATGCTTTGTAAGCCTGGAATAGGTAAAATATGGAAAAATAGTCAAAACACCTTATAAAGCCTTGTTAGGAATAGAAATATGTTTGTGTGGTTATATTACACCATTTCACATGGTAGATTTAAGTTTTTTTGCATCACAAGTAAAAAATGCTCATTATACCAAAAATTGTCAAAGTTGTCAAGCAACATTTTGACAATTTTTAGAAAATTTGTAAAAATAAGGCAAAAGGTGGTTATTGGTCCATACCTAGGAATGATTTAGGTTTTGAGTGAAAATTTAAATCCCCACACAACTTTGTATCAAGTTGGAATTCAAAAACAAGAAGAATTCAATACAAAAACTAAGAACTTTGTCACTTTTCTTGCATTTTTTGCTCCATATGCTATAGCAGTCCGTACTTCCTAAGTATTTGGCTGTACTATTTTTATTTGGGAAGTTGTACCATGTTGTGTTAAATATTTCTCACCTAAGTTTGTGTGCTGGTGTGAAGTTTTAACATTGTATCAAAATTATTTTGTTTTAGCCCTGTTCTCGGTTGAGTAAGGGTTTGGCTTCAACAATGGAAGCAACTTTATTTTCTTTGGCTCTTTCTCTGTGGCCTCTGAGAGTCAAGTTTCTGTACATGGCCTTATTGTTTATAAAAGTTTTTTTTTGATGGAAATGCCAAAGAAAATGGTTTTTGTTGCTTACTAGGCGAGCTCCAATAGCCCGACTAGTGAATTTTCATGGTGTAAAACAAAGCTTCTTTGCAAATCCCCACCAAGTGGACCTAATTTTTGGTTTCCTAAGGTGGAATGAATTTTGACAGAGATTTTAGACTAGATGGGAGGATGTTTCAATGAATAGTATGTTGGAATATAATTTGAGTAGCCAAAGTGTTGAATACAATGGTTTTTGAGTAGTTTTCCTCTTTAAACTTGGTTGCACATCAAGTGTTTGTCTTTATGCTTGTAGGGAAGGAAGTTGGAAGGCTTTATAATGATGGTGTAGACCTTCTCAAAATATTTGGTGGTCTGAAGAAGAGTTTAGAATGGTGATAAGGTGTTTGAAGACTCAAAACTTTTGAAAACCCTTGTGTTTAGGCACATTTATAGGACAATAATTTTACATGCTTTTTAGACCTTCTCATAGCACAAAATTGAAATATATCCATAAAATTTATCCATATATGAAAAGGTTTCATGAAGTGTTTTGGCAGTTTGTGGAATTATAAGCATTTTAGCAATTTTGGAGGGCTAATTGGGGCTCTTTCCTTGTAGCCTTGTTTTGAGCTTTTCTTCAAATCGGGTAAGAAGACAATTGAATAGATCACCAAACCAAGTTGAAATAAGTCTAATATGGTGTTAGACAATGACCTAAACCTCCTACAACTCTTGGTGAGTGATCTTGGTGTTTTGGAGCTAAGAAGAAAAGTTTCACCTTTGTGAGACTTGAGAGCAAGTTTGAATGAAAACAAGAACTAACATGGTAGGAAGAAGTCAGGGTTGGTATGAAGCATAGAATAGGAAATAAATCAAAAAAAAAACACCTAAACAAGTGAAAAAACCTTCAACAACTACCCTTAAGGGAACTTGCAAACCAAATTGATTGCAAACACACAAATTGAGCCAATTCTTGAGTTTCTTCTTATCAATTCAATCATTCAAGCATTCTTTTCCAGGTTTGAGAATTCTCAAGTCTTCCTTCAAGGCTAGGTTTTGAATTCAAGTCAAAGATTCAACCATTGAAGAGGATATTGATTTCAACATTCAATTGCACACAATCATTTCTATCAACATTGCTACTACAACCTCCCTTGAGGTGATTTACAATTAAGTCTTTCATTTACAACTATTTCTAAGTACTTTCTTTCATTACTTGGTTAATTCCAAAATGGGGTTTGACCCAAAGGAAAACCCCTAATCCCACCCTATTTTTCTCTCTTTTATGTGTGTAGGTTTCAGGTGCAAAGCTGTACTTTCAAATTCAGGCTTCATTTGCAAAGGCAAAAAAACCCATTTCGTTTCACGGACTTTTTGGAGGACCATGTACATTCCCGCCATGGTCCAGACAAGTTTTCCTCAAATTCATAGGGTGGATTCATCTCAACATATTACTACCAGATCCAAGTGCACATCTTCATCCCATATTCCGATCTCAAGTTATAATCAGTTCTTTGTCACTTTTGCACTACACAATTCAATCAATTTCCTATCCATTTCAAACAAGGAAGAGGGGATCAACTTAACATTCCCAATTCATTTAGAATTCAATCTACCATCTTTGTGTGGAGAGATTGAATCTAGTGAATTATCCTCTCCTCTTCCTAATGTAACATGGTGAAAAGTGTTTAAAGGGTAATCAATAGCGAAACTCTCATCTCTCTTTGAGGGAAAGGGTAGTTTCCTTCTTGATCTATCATTCATCATTTTTTCCACCATTAAATTTTGGTGAACCCGACATCTTGCATGCTTTCCTTTGAATAAAATCACATATTTTTCATTTACAAATTTTAAATTTCTACAAACTTAGTGGTTAAATCATTTAAAACCTTAGTTTTTCATTTTAAAATTGAACTTGTAATTTGTAAAAATTGCTTGTGGTTATCTTAGATCTGAAAATTGTTTTATTTGTCAAATCCAATTTCCTCCTTGTCTTATTCAATTTGCAAATAAAATTTACAAATGTGAGATTTTGCCAAGATCAAGAGGCAATGGAAATAACAAATAAGAGAGAACAAAATAGATGATAGAAATAAACTGTATTCTATCAAGATGAAAAATATGATCAATTGGATCATTAAGCAATACATATAATGAATATGAGCCTACTTATATAGGCAAGGCTTATGGATATGTGAGCACACAAACATGACATGTGGCTCAATAAGAAACAAGGGTAGATAGGAAATAGGTGTGGGTAGGTAGGAGAAATAATATAATAGTCCACATGAGGTGGATCACCCACTGAATGTGAGTGTAACAACAAGATCAACACCATAAAAGGTGGAAATTCTCCTACACACACTATCCCAATGTGGCACAAACACCCAAGTGTCTCATACCCAAACTACTATGAAATGAATTTCCTAAGTAAACTTAAGTAAGTGTAATAATATCCATGATGAATAATTATTTACACCAACACCCCCCCTTAAGTGCAACTTAGGGGAATGCACTTAAGTCTACAATGCAACTAAGCAATGCAAGATGGGTCCCGGGTACAAAGCCATGTTAGGTACCCTTGTACAAATGCAAATGCATGAAAACCAATGCAATGAAATCTCTCACAAAGTGGGGAAAGAGAGAAAAACCCAATGGGAAAAAACCCTCTCCCAAAAGAGAGATGAAAGCTAGATACAAAGAACTCTCATAGAAGTATGTGAAGGACAAAACCCCATCTGAGGAAAAAGTCCCCCCCATATGAGAGAAGAAGAGAAGCTAGGAAGCCCCCCCTCAATGTGGAATCTGCACCAATGATAGAAGCTCAATGTATGAAGAAACTGCTCCATGAACATCGAACAATATTCCTCCCTTTATGAAGAAACAAAACCAAAGGTGTGTCCATGAAGTCTCCCCAATCATGAAGGGAAGATGTATAAAAGAAACTCATGATGAAAGGAATCTCTGAAAACTGCTCAAGTGTCTCCATGTCGATGTTGAAAGATACCCCCTCCAAAGGTGGTAAACTATGCCACACTACTGAAAAAGGCACTCCATGATCTAGTGGAGATGGATGTAGAACATGTCCCAAAGACTCACATGTCTCCTCTTTAAATAAAGAGACCTCCTCCAACTGCTATACATAAGTATCCACAATCATGTCAACCTCAAAAGAATGATCATGTAGAGAATGAATAAGAGGGTCAGAGTTTTCCCTCACAACAATCGAAGAAGGATCACCTTCATCAAAGAGAAGATGAATGCCATCAATGATGTCTCCCAAATCTACAATGTAGGATTCCATAAATAAACCTGCAATGTCTGTCAAGTAATCATCCCATTAATCTGAAGCTAGAAGACAATGAATATCCTGCTACACTGAATCACATGAAGGCAAAACTGTCGCACTATCGACATCATCAGGTGCAATAGGTGATGTGATATCAATATGAGGAGATGAAATACAAGACTCAAGAATGGGGTCACATGTGAGAACCCCCATGTTCAAGTGCCCAAAGTTCTCCTCAAAATATGAACCATCACAAGAAGTGTGATCATCATGTGTAGAATCATCAAATGTGAAATCATCATCATCAACAAAATATGAAAAGGAGTATAACCGAGATGCATGATCAACCACCCCAGTCACAATGATAGCTCTAGTCTCCAAGTCTCTAATGAAAATAGACTTAGGTGTGAACTCCATAACTCTCTTAGTTGCGCCTTGTGTGATTTGATAGATATAAAGGAGATTGTTTGTCAAGTGGGGTACACACAACACATCATTGAAGGAGTTATCCCTAATGTCAATAGATCCTTTCCCAATCACATCCATGTATGTATGATTGCCCATCAATATCTGCGGCATGGTGCAAGGCTCAAATGTAGAGAACATGGACTACAAAGATGCCATATGATGAGAAGCCCCTGAACCTAGAAGCCATCTCTCTGAATCATGACTGGTAGTAGCACAAAGAGCTTTTCCTTTTCTTGTCCCAAAAGAGTGATTCTTCCCACTTGTAGAAGCCATGAATGCTTGCCCTTTTCCTTTTGAATGTGAGGAAGTGGAAGTTGATGAATCATCCTTCTTGTAGACATTAGGAAAATCAATGTTATGCTTTTTGATGATATGTTTGAGCTCATCAATCATCTTAGAATGGAAATGATGCTCCTCATGACCAACCTTTCTAAAATAGGCACAAGTAGGTCTCTCCCTCTTTGGTGAGTTATCCCTCTTGGAAGAGGATGAATCTCCTTGTTGTGGAGAAGATGGTGCTTTGTCCTTAGGCTTTGATTGCCATTTCTTCTTGTTTGAGTTGTCCTTTCCTTGATTTCCTTTATTCCCTCGATTTGCCACTAATTCTTGAGACTTAGAAGCCTTAAGAATGCCCATGCTTATCAACTTAGTTTGTTCCATCATCAACATTTCATTGAAAGCATCAAATGTAGGAATTGTGTATCTTGAACCCATTGTCATCCTATGGGTTTGGAAACTAGAAACAAATGCTGCATATTCTTGTGGAAGCTTGCCTATCAAGTTGAATATCAATTGAGTATCCTTCTTATCAATGCCACAATCTTTGAGTTGTGCCCTCAACTCATTTGCCTTAGTGACATAATCTTGTATAGTATCAGAGTTCTTGGGATCCAATATGGTGAGATCACTATCAATTTGATATCCCTTAATCTCATCAACTTGACCATACAAGTCTTGAAACTTTTGCCAAGCATCCTTGATTAGAGTACACTTCTCAATATGAAAAATGAGATCCTTTGATACATACTTTCTTAAGGTACCAATTGCCATGATATTTTTAGTGAGCCAATCCAAGTGACCAACTGGATCAACCTTAGGATCAGCAAGAGCAACAATAGTTTCATCAATGTAATGAGTTAGTCCTTTTTCCATAAGTTTACTCCATGCATCAATTTTCCAAGTAGCATAACTATGAGGAGTTAAGAGAGGAAACTTAGAAGAACCCATAGCAGCAAAAAGGAAGGAACACAAGAGCACAAAAGCACAAGAGACAGCCCCCCAAATTAACTTAATCAAAGTACCCCCCAAAAAATGATGATTTTGGCACTTTATATGTAGTGCATGTACAATAGGCCACTTGCAAAATAAGGCAAAGTGGACTTCTGATTTCAATTTACAAATTCTCAAAATGAAATCTAAGAGACTTCAATAAATACTGCTAGTGATCTAAACTGAGATCCAAGCAAAATGCAAGTACCAAATATGCCAAAAAAGGCCAAATACTAAAAGTATAATTTCTACTTAAAATCATTGCAAACAGATGGTAGATTATGAAATTAGATGAAAAAATATGCACTTTCAAAAAAAATGGCACCTAAAAATGAGTCCATATGAGCCCAAACGAAGCCTCCAAAGTTGTAAAAATTGGGATTTCACGATTTCTGCAAAATTATAATTTCTGGAAAAATTTTCGCCACGGCTTCAAACTTCAAATGCCTCTAGATTTGGCCTCCGAAGTCTGATTTGGATGAAACAAAAGGCAAAACTAACTTTCTTGGACCTCCTCAATCCAATGGTAACCTTAGATTTGATCCATCAAGCTTCAATAATAACCTGCAATAGAAAATTCCAAAATGCAACCCCCAAATAGCATCAAATTTCTCTCAATTGGCAAACCAATGATGCTCTAATGGCTTTGATACCATGTGAGATTTGGCCAAGATCAAGACGCAATGGAAAGCACAAATAAGAGAGAACAAAATAGATGATAGAAATAAACTGTATTCTATCAAGATGAAAAATATGATCAACTGGATCATTAAGCAATACATATAATGAATATGAGCCTACTTATATAGGCAAGGCTTATGGATATGTGAGCACACAAACATGACATGTGGCTCAATAAGAAACAAGGGTAGGTAGGAAATAGGTGTGGGTAGGTAGGTAAAATAATATAATAGTCCACATGAGGTGGATCACCCACTGAATGTGAGTGTAACAACAAGATCAACACCATAAAAGGTGGAAATTCTCCTACACACACTATCCCAATGTGGCACAAACACCCAAGTGTCTCATACCCAAACTACTATGAAATGCATTTCCTAAGTAAACTTAAGTAAGTGTAATAATATCCATGATGAATAATTATTTACACCAACAACAAAATTAAGAGGTTACTTATAAAAACCTTAATTTTCAAAAATCATCTTGAACTTGTGGAAAAATTGGATTTCCATTTGATTTTCAGATTTCTAATTATTCTCAGATTTTTCTTCATTCCTACAATCCAAATTTTCAATTTCCCCCGTTTTTCCCAAAATTCAAATTTCAAATTTAAGTGGTTAGGTCATCAAACCCTAATTTTTAAAATTAATTGGATTTTGTGTGAATTTCAAATTAATTTTATTTACGTTCAGATTTCTAAGGTGTCCCTATCCATTAGGTTTGCCCCTTTTCAAAATTACAATCCAATTCCTCTTTTTCTTCAAAACTTAATAGGGTTCTATTTTCACATTTGCGCATTAATTTTGCCCATCTAGAGATTGTAAAATTGACCAATTCTTTGGGGTTAGCTTTAAAATCATCCTAATATCCATCCTTGAAAATTTTGAAAAAAGTTGGATGGACCATGTGCGTTCTTGCCACGGTCCTCAGATTTTTTCCCGAAATTTTGGGAGACTCTTATGACTATATTTAATAGCCTAAATCTAGAAGATTGGTTGATTTTATCGATTTTTGATCCCTCTAGAATTGGAAATACATTCAAAATTCAACATTTCAATTTTCAAGAATTTTTTTAAAATTAAGAGGGTAATTATAGTCTGCCCTGATTTTAAAAATTATAATTTTAAAATTAAGTGGTATTCCCTTGGCCCTAATTTTAAAATTCCATTTTCCTTTCATTTTTGGAAATTGTGTCATCCTCTTCCCCTAACAAAGTTCAAATTGTGTAATCATTATTTTCTTAAATTTTGCATTAATCAATTTTGTAAGCTTTGTTCCACAATTCAAAATTCAAATTTTCCCTCTAGTGCATGAGTTTTACCACTATTAGTCCTACCTATCCTATTCCCGTTAGACGAAGCATTAGAATTAAGGCTTCCCAAGGTTTAATTACGAGGAGATGGAGCCTAATTTGGGTGACTTCTTTAACAAGGATCATGCTTCCCATCCTAATCATGTGCCTATTCACCCCATTAATGAATCCCATGATGAAGAAGAAGCTTTAACTAGGGTTTCTTTAGATCAACTTTCTACATTGGACAATCAATTTGATAGCTTTCAACAATGGATGTCCCAAGAATACCCTAATAATGAATCTCTTCTATTAAATGAAGGCCTTAAATGCATGATTCAAAGTGATAAGAATGGAATTGATATATTGCATGGAATTGCACATATTGTTGATTCTAATGTCATGCCTACCAAGATTTGTGCCAAAACCCTAGGTTATTCACAACCTTCAACACAAGTCAATCCTTCTATTCCTATATTTAGTATTCCTACTTTCACATCCAACATCATGGCTAATTCAACTCAAAATGTCATCCCTACAACAATTTGTCATGGGGGCAATCCCTCTTCTTCATTTAATCTTCTGTCTTTACCTATGTCTTCCATGAATATTCCTATTATTCCTTAATCAATCAGTGTGACACAAGGGGCAATTTCTTCAACAACTTTATTCCTCATTTAAGTGTCTCTTTTCCTACCCAATCATCACCCATGCCTACTTATCATAATGTCCCACCACCTTATTCTCAGTCTATGCCTTCTTTCAATAACATTACACCACCTTCTCAATCACCTATGTCTAGCATCAATTCTTCTATCAAAGTGACAATTAACAATCTTGCTCAAACAATGTCTTCCTTACAACAAGAAATTGCTTCTATGCGTCAATCCAAGTTTAGTGTGCCAACCTTTGATGTTGTGAGCCCACTTTCTCTTGATATTGTTAAAGTTGTGCCACCTAAACATGTTGAGATCCCTCAATTGGAATTCTATAATAAAAAAGGTGATCCTCTTACGCATGTCAAAACATTCCAAACCTTGTGTATTGATTTTTATTATGATCAAAGATTGCTTACAAATTTTTTTACAAGAACACTAAGAGATAAGGGTTTACAATGGTATTTCTCTTTTCCTTCTTATTCTATCACTTCCTTTCAACAACTAGCAAATGCTTTCATCTACCAATTTAATAATTTCAAAACACCATTGGTCCTAAAATCACTTTGACAAATTTAATGCATTGTAAACAAGGTGTTAAAGAAAAAGTGATTGATTTCATTAGTAGATATAAACATTTGTGTGCTCAAATTTCTTTTCATGTACCCGATAATGATATTCAAAGAATTTTCATTTCTAACTTACAAAAAGATATCAGGGAAAAGCTTCTTTTGTATGAGTTTACTTCCTTTCCGCAGTTGTGTGCAACACTCCACAAATATCAATTGGCTGTGAGTCAAATGGAGCAATCCACTCCTATGACTCTGAGTGATAAGGGAGAGAGTGTTCAACAACCATTTGTTAAGTTCAAACCAACAAAAAGCTTCATCAAGTTTAATGATCCAATCAACAACAACCATGTGAATGCTATAACAAGTGTGCCTTCTATTTCTAAAATTTTCCAAAGAGAAAGACAATTTACTCCTTTGAATGAATCTTTACATAGTATTATGTCTCAGTTGTTGCACATAAATGTTATCAAACTTCCTCCTATAAAACAAATTGATCCTTCCAAACTTGCATCCCCTTATTTTGATAACAACTCCTTTTGTCAATTTCATCATCAACCTGGTGATGATATTGAGAAATGTTTTGCATCGAAAAATAAGATTCAAGACTTGATTGATAATAATACTATATCTATGACAGGTGTTAATGATAAAGGGAATAAATCAGTAGCTCCTCCTAATCAAAATCTTAATATTTTCACTGATCCCTTGCCATCTCATACCTCTAATGTTATTGAGATTGTGCCCAATTCTCTCTCTTCTAAAGAATTCACCTCTATGGCTCCAAACTTGGTTAATATGGTAGAAAAATAGGATTTGCCTAAGGATCCTTGTATTACATTTGACCCTAGTGAGACCATCAGAGAAACGGATGTTGAGACATGGACCAGCTAGGAATTGAACCTAGGACCTTCCATACACTGTCGGAGTGCTCTACCACTGAGCTACTAGCCCCTCTTGGACTAGTCCATCGTTGGTCTGGGTGTGGCTTATTTCCAACACCAACACCTCCCTTTAAGCCACACCTCTTGTATGCTTGGGGCTCCTAGCCTGGACCTGACTCTGATACCATATTAAATTTATGATCAGATAACAATGTAGATATGAGATGATTCACACAAGTTTACACAACATATACCTTGGGAAAACCTTCCAACTTGAAGGTGATAAACCTAGCAACAAGTCTATTTTATTATATTCAACAAAATAGCAAGTAGCAAGTTGTATTTACAACATTGCTTCACTCCTTGAAGCTAGATTATTGGAAATAATCCACCATAGATGATGTATGATCTGTAATGTGAATCAGACTTCCTTAGATAATCCATGAACTGTTGTAGATGATCTTCGATATGCAGATAGGTGTGAACTCCTGTGAGAATTCTATGATCTATTGAGTTTCTATATCAAACTATTGTATGTGTATCACGATGAATGCCTTTTTGATAGAGAACCGATATATATGTACCCACATGTGGGTGTCTTCAAGAAACATGACTTATAATCAAAGGTTGGCTCTACACAAATTGACATGATTTCCTCCAAGGATGGTGGGTCATCAAATTAGTTATATTTTACTAACAAAGCCACTTCATTAATTGTCAATATAAAGTATGAAAGTTGGCAAGTAATATTTATTTAAATTGATGTACATATGAAAAAAGTCTAAGGCTCGAAGACATTTAGATTTTCTTTATCGGTTCAGAGAAGGATATTGACCGACGCTATAAACATCAACACTCCCTCTTAGCTAGGGAGGGTTCCTTCTCAATATTTGAGTTGCATAGTCACGTCCACCATGGCCACTCTCAGAGAGTGAGTACATACAAATGCTAAGTCATGAAGTCTCTCACATGACATTCCCCATACTTACTTGTAGAGGGTGAAACAAGGGCTGGAACCTCAAACTTCTCTCACAGAGAAGAATGCATAACAATGGTCGATACCTCAAACTTCTCTCATAGAGAAGAATGCAAAACAAGGGCTTATACCTCAAACTTATCTCACAAAGAAGAATGCTCAACAAGGGCTGATACCTCAAACTTCTCTCACAAAGAAGATTTCTCAACAAGGGATGATACCTCAAACTTCTCTCATAGAGAAGAATGCTCAAGAAGGGTTGATACCTCAAACTTGTGTCATAGAGAAGAATGCATGACAAGGGCTTGCACCTCCAACTTCTCTCATAGAGAAGAATGCATTATAATACATATCAAGTAATCACTGATGCTAAGACTCCCTCTCAGCAAGAGCTTTATTTTACACAATTCCAAGCTTGTCTCGAATATGCACAAATTTCACTTTCGCAAGAGGCTTGGTGAAAATGTCAGTCGTCTATTCCTTAGTACAAATGTATCTCAACTGAACAACATTCCTTTGTACCATATCTCTGATATAGTGGTACTAAATCTCTACATGCTTTGTTCTATCATCAAATATTGGATTGACTGAAATCTTTACACACCTTTGGTTATCACAATGTATGATGGTAGGCTCCAATGATTGACCAAACAATCCCGCAAGGAGCTTATGAAGCCACACTGCTTCATGGGTTGCTACACATGCTGCAATGCATTATTCCTCTATAGAGATACTGAAGACTGATTCTCGCTACACCAGGAAATCATAGCAGATCCTAAGCTAAAGCAACAACTAGAAGTTCTCTTCCAATCAATAACACTCCCTGCCCAATCAAAATCAGAATATCCTTCAAGAATCAGGTCCATACTAGAAGAGTATTTCAAGACATATCCAATTGTGCCATGCAAGTATCTCAAGATATGCTTGATTGCAAGTAGATGTATCTGTCTAGGTTCACTCATGAACTGGCTAAGTGCACTCACTACATAACAAATATCTGGTCTAGTGTTAACTAGATACATATGGGACCCAATCAATTTCCTGTACATAGTAGGGTCCACAAGATCTGAACTAGTTGCAACTTCCCTTAGTTTATTCAAGTTAGTTTCCATTAGTGTGGGCATAGATTTACAATCTATCATTCCAAATTTCTTTAAGATATTGATGGTGTATTTTCCTTGTCTTAGGATAATTCCATTGGGCCTCTGCCAAACTTCCAACCCTAGAAATAAGTGCATGAGTCCTAAGTCCTTTATCTCAAATTCAGAAGTCAACTCCTTCTTATATCTATCAATGAGATGATCTTCTCTGGTAACAAATAGGTCATCAACATAAAGTACCAAGATCAACATATCACCATTAAATACCTTGAAGTAAAGGTTTGGATCAACATCATTCTTGCAGAAACCCAAACCCACTAAGTATTTGTCAGTTCTTTCATACCAAGCCCAAGGAGCCCATTTAAGACCATATAGGCTTTCTTTAATTTAAACACATGAGAATATTTTCCATGAATCACAAACCCCTTAGGTTGCCTGATGTAGACTTCTTCTTCAATCACACCATTTAGAAAGGAAGTCTTCAAATCCATCTGATGCAACTTCCATCCCTTAGTTGCTGTAATAACAATGATGGTTCTAATGGAAGTATAGCGAGTAACAAGAGCAAATTTTTCTTCGTAATCTATTCCAGCTTGTTGAGAGAAGCCACGAGACACAAATATAGCCTTATAATTTTCAATGCTCCCATCAGTTGCATGTTTTATCTTGTACAACCATTTGGAAGATACAATGGACTTCCCTTTTAGTCTAGGCACAATATCCTAGACATTGTTCTTGCAAATGGATTGATACTCATCATCCATTGCATCTTTCCAAACTTGTTGTTTTGTAGCTTCCTCTACACTAGAAGGTTCAGACTCAATAAGATAACACATTAATGCAACATAACTAGAAAATATTTGTGGTTTTTTGCTTTCTCTGAATGTGCCTCTAGAAGCAACAAACTATTCTACTTCCTGCATAGTGTTTTTTGCTCAAAGAGGTCTCTTTCAAGACATAAAAATATCTCTAGGCCCATCAGTGGGATCCAAAGGTTCAATTGGATCATTACTCATATCAGGTTTTGTAGTCTCCCTCTGAATCTTAGGAGCATTATCAACATCCATGTCTTGAGGAGTCTCATCATCTATCTATATGCATGAGCCCTTTGATTTCCTGAATGCAACATCTTCCTCAAATTTGACATCCCCGCTAAATTCTATTTGCTTCTGATGAAGAATATAAATGTGATAGGCTTTGGAGGTTTCACTATAGCCCACAAATATTCCTCTTGCTAGAAGGTTACAACTTGGCTCTCTTGTCCTTGGGAATATGAACATACACAGGACAGCCAGTTATTCTCGGGTGACTAAAATCATGATTGATAATTGAGAAGGCTTCTTTAGGAGTCATATTTTGTAATATTCGATGAGGACATCTATTCTGAACATACAATGTTGTTCTAGAGGCTTCTGCCCATAGAAAAATATGAAGGTCTTGATCATGAATCATAACTTTTGTAGCTTCAACAATAGATTTGTTCTTCCTTTCAGCAACCCCATTTTGTTGAGGGTTGTAAGGAACACATAACTCCCTCTTGATTCCTACCTCAATACAGAAATCATGAAAGCTACCCAAGGTGTAGTCACCTCCATTATCAGACCTTAAGATTTTAATTTTCTTTCTAGATAAATTTTCTACAAGAGATTTAAACTCTTTAAACCTACCTAGGACTTCATCAGACTCTTTAGATCTTAAGAAATAAATCCAAGTCTTCCTAGAGTAGTCATCTATAAAAATTACATAATACAAACATCCACTTAGGGACAGAATGACATTGGACCACATAAATATGAATGTACAAGATCTAGTATTTCTTTAGACCTATTTTCACTACTATGAAAATGACTTAATATTTTTACCCATAGCACAACCTTTACAAGTAAAATCATTTATATAAATAAGTTTAGGAATTACTTTTACCATCTTCTCCAATGATAGAAGATCCCTAAAGTGAAGATGTCCAAGTCTTCTATGCCAGAGTTCCCTGGAACTAGAAGAATCATGAATAAGAGCTT
Organism: Cryptomeria japonica; assembly: GCF_030272615.1. Classification (NCBI taxonomy): domain Eukaryota; kingdom Viridiplantae; phylum Streptophyta; class Pinopsida; order Cupressales; family Cupressaceae; genus Cryptomeria; species Cryptomeria japonica. Next base: position 264,897,708 of record NC_081409.1, on the reverse strand, counting down.
GAACTGGGAGAGTGGAGAGTTTGTATAAACTCTCATGTCAATTTTCGATCACACAAGTAGTCTTGATGTTGGAGTTCTTAGGCCAACCAAGAAATCTTCCTTCAAAAAATGCAATTTGATAGGCCTTATCCTCCAAGGCTGAAATAAACACAATGTTCCTCTTGGTCCCTAGTATGAACAATACGTCACTTAGGTGTAGAGAAAATCCAGATTCAAGGTTTAGAGATGTATCACCAACTCCTTTTACAACATAGCGTTCATCATCCCCAATAATAACTTGGAGATGTGACTCTTTCTCTACTAGATTAGAAAGGTGCTCCCGATGACTAGTGATATGTCGAGAGGCTCCACTATCAATTAACCATGTATCACTATTTGTAGGAAGATTTCTTGATAATGCTAATATGAAAAGAAAACCATTGGAGTTATCTTCAACCTCTTTCTGAGATGAGACTTCATTCACGTTTGCTCCTTGATGATTAGGTCTTGTCAAATAATCCTTTGCAAAGTGACCAAACTTGTCACACCTAAAACACTAGATTGCAAAATCTGATTTGAAATATCTATTCTTTTTGAAATTTCCTTCTTCCAATACTTACATTTCTTGGTAGATTGGGTGGCAAGAACATGAGTATCTTCATTTTGAGAACTCTTGATAATTCCGCTAGCGGTCAATCTTGATTCTTCTTGAATACAATCTACACAAAGGCGATCAAATTTAGGTAGTTTGGATCTTCCGTTTATATTTTAGGTAGTTTGGATCTTCCATTTATATTCTGGATTAATGGCTCCCATGAATGAGGTAGACCATTCAAGGCTAGCATAAAAAGGTCTTTATCAATCACTTGATCCCCAATTGCGCTTAGTTGATCTCTCAATTCTGAAATTTTCATGAAGTAGGTAATGACAAAATCTCCCTTTTCCATCTTTACTTGGTGGAGTTGTTGCTTCAAGGCAAGAGCCCTACTTACATTGTTAATCTCATATAAGCCCTCCAAGGTCTTGAACATAACTCTTTTAGTTGTCATCTTGGAGATGAGAGGCACCAAGTGATCCCTCATAGAGTCTATTAATATTTTCTTTGGTTTGATGGCATTTTTCTTAAATTGAATCTTTTCCTCATGATCTTCAGATTCTAATAGATCCTTTTCCTCCACAAATTGAAGAAGATCATTTTCTTCAAGTGCAATGAGCACTCTGAACTTCCATGAGGTGAATTTGGATGAGCCTTCAATCTTATCTTTGACTTTAAGACCATTCACCATTTTTGAGAATTTAGAGATACCACTCGAATGAAGGAGAGAGGAGAGAATGCTTAGAGAATCTGATCACGATCTTCTTTTATCATGGCACTGAAACCATGTTGAGACATGGACTAGCTAGGAGTCAAACCTAGGACCTTCCATACGTTGCTGGAGTGCTCTACCACTAAGCTACTGGCCCCTCTTGGACCAGTCCATCATCAATCCGAGTGTGGCTTATTTCCAACACCAACACCCGATGGCCCTTTATACATAGTTGCGAAGGTTAAGGATACCCCTTACTATGGTGTCGTTATTGATCCTCTTGCATGGTTAATGTCATAACTGAAGAATATATTTTCACTTTAAGATTGCATAAACCAATATATGATGCTTCTAATGTTGTTGTGAAGTTATTTGATGGCTTCTCTTGTCCTACCAATGGTTCTATCACCCTTCAAGTTGAATTTCATACTAAATCCATGGATGTTGACTTTGTTATCATACATTCTTCTGAGAAATTCTGTGTGAAGTTGGGATATCCTTGGATATCTTCCATGAAGGCTATTGCTTCTTCAATCCACAAGTGTCTTCTCCTCACAATGGAGAAATCATAACCGTGAATCATATCTTATTTTATCCATCTAAAATAATCCCTAGTGTTCCTATTGATCTCTTTTGGGCTAAACAATTTCAATCTCTTCCATCAAGGAGCTATTCTCTTTTTCAATCTTATCAAAAATGAAAGAATGATATGATTTTATCCTTAAGTCAACCTAGATCTCCAACACTTGACATTCCTATTATTCTTCAAGATAAGGTTCTTCCCCTCTCGGATAGAACTAATCTCCCTCCTAAGGAAGAATGTCCATCTATACCTATGAATGTGACTTTATCTTCTGTTAAGGAGAACACAAATATTCTTCCTAAGGTTAGACCTATACCTTCTCCTCATGATGGACCTAGTCTCCTTCCAAAACCTAATATTCCTCCTTTCTATGGCATAGTTCCACCTCCTTCCTCTTATCGAGAGAAGAGGCCTACTTCTCCTCTTGTTCAACCTAAAAAACTTCAACCTAAACCTTCAACTATCAAGGAGAGAAACATTCCTACTTTTTCAAGTGTTCCTCCTTATTCTCAGCCTTCCACTAAGACTCAACATAATTGTTGTACGAGAGAATACTGACAAAGATTCCATGTTCAAGCTCGTGAAGTCATCCCTAAAAATATTCAATCTCCTCAAACTCTAACAATTGAAATGATTCTCTTTTCTCCTAAGCAAGATGTTCAACCTACATCTCCAAATCATAAGTTGCATAAAACATGTGATGGTTTTACTCCTATTCCTGTTCTTGCTCCTCTTTCTCTAAACTTTGATGAAGAAATGGGTTAAAATGTTATTCATAATGGCAATACAACCCCTAATGCTTCTAATATTGAGTATGAATATGTTGAAATAGACAAGCATTTATCGGATGAATTTTCACAAATGATACTCCTAGCTACTTGAAATGAACAAAGTGACTTACAACATGAGCGTAGTCCTTGTTTGGATCTTGTGATAAATCCATATACTATGCTCGATGTCACTCCTTTGGCATGTTGCTTGCCTTCTTGAAATAGTGATCAACGAGATCGGGAGGTGGATGTCGTGCTAGATTATAAATATTAGCACTATAGATCTTCTCTCTTTCTCCTTTCTTTCTCTTTTGTGACCATTCTTCTATGTGTATCCCTATTCTTCTATTGTTCCCTTAATGTCTACTTGGGGATGATGCAAAGCATTGAGATATTTTCTTGGTCTCTTTCATGTTGACTCAAAAGACATCCTCTCTTCCCTTTTTTATAAGGTAGTGTCCTTCTTTGGGGAATGATGATTATTATATGAATATACATACATGATACATGAGCTATCATACATCATATTGACCCCGAGGAAAGCAACACTACCTCATATTTTGTGTTCATTATCCTTGGGTTTATTAATCGATTGGGGGCTTAATCCTTGTGATAACATGCTCCCTTTCTTCTCTCTCCCTTGGGTGTATTATACCTTAAATAAATTGCTCCTGATAAGGCACATGCGATCTCTTTAACATGGGGGCATACACTCGGCTCATACTTTCCTTCTTGTGATACTTAGAATTACTTAGTGAACTTTGTTTTGCTCTGTAAGCTTTGTTATTCTTTCTTTCATGACTCATAGTGAAGGGAACTTTTCTACTTGCAGCCATGGTTCTCCCCTTCTCAATATTCCCTTTACTTTTTCAATCGACGTTGTAAGATCCTAAGTCCATTGGGGGCTTGGCATATCTTGCATCCTTGATGTGGTAAAAGTTTTTCAATCTTGTTTCCTTTTACTTTACTGACAGTATTAGCATATGTTTATACTCCCTCTAAAGTGGGGGCTAAATGTAGTGTCATAAAATTATGATCCTAGAAATCTTCGACTACATTAGGGTCCACACATGTGCGAGTTTGAATCCTCTAGCCTGATCAGAGACTGGAGATTGCTCAACCCTCAGAAACAACTTCTTCCTTGGCCTCTACATCACCTCGTCTACACTCTACCTTGGAGAAAGAGGTAGGTTAGGGGTGTGGCACCACTTTCCCCCCTTGGAAAGGGGTGTGCCACCCTTGTCCTCCCAGGATAGGGGCATGGCACCCATGTCCCTACCCTATTTTGGGGTAGGACCCTTCCTAGGGCTGCATTGTTGGTTGTGCATTGGGTGGGAAACTCCCCCAATGTCGGCCTATGAAAAAAATAGAATTCACTAACATGTATTTAAGGGGAATTCATCCTCTCATTTTCATAAGGTGGAGGAGGTTGTATAAGATTTGAGTGTGCCAAGTTGCAAAAGCGATCAAGCATTCAAGAGCATTCAAGCATTCTTTTCTAGCATTGAGAATTCTCAAGTCTCCCTTCAAGGCTAGGTATTGCATTCAAGTCAAGGATTCAACCATTGAAGAGGAGATTGATTTCAACATTCAATTACAAACAAGCATTTCTATCAACATTGCTACTACAACCTCCCTTGAGGTGATTTACAATTCAGTCTTTCATTTACAGCTACTTGCAACTACCTTCTTTCATTACTTGGTAAATTCCAAAACTGGGGTTTGACCTAAAGGCAAACCCACAATCCCAACCCATTTTCTCTCTTTTCTGTGTGTAGGTTTCAGGTGCACAGCTGTACTTTTAGATTCAGGCTTCATTTTTAGAGGTAGAAAAACCCTTTTTGTCTCACAAATTTTTTGGAGGACTGTGTACGTTCCCACCACAGTCCTAGCAATTTTTTGTCAAATTCATAGGACAACTTCATCTCGACATATTAATGCTAGATGTAGGTGCATAGCTTCATCCCATATTCTAATCTCAAGTTATAATCAGTTCTTCATCACTTTTGCACTACACAATTTAATCAATTTCCTTTCCATTTCAAACAAGGAAGAGGGGATCAACTTAACATTCCCAATTAATTCAAAATTCAATTTACCATCTTCATGTGGAGAGATTAAATCTAGTAAATTATCCTCCCCTCTTCCTAATGTAACATGGTGAAAAGTGTTTGAAGGGTAATCAATAGCGAAACTCTCATCTCTCTTTGAGGGAAAGGGTAGTTTCCTTCTTGACCTATCATTCACCATTTTTCCACCATTACAGATACATTCACTCCAACCAACAAATAGTACCTAAAAGATTAGGAACCACAATGTGAAGCACAAGAGAGTATCATATGACCATAAACACCATTTCTATAAACTTCTTTTACACTATCATGTTCAATTGAGCCAACAGGAATAGACATATACATAAACCAACCATTGCATGTCAACCAAGAATCACATTCTTGAGATATAATGACTAGGTTCATACTTGTGGTACACTTGAACACCTAAAACTTGAGGAGAATTAATGTACACACACTATGATAAAGTTCCCCAAACTACAAGAGAAAACATTGAAACACAAAGTGTAGACACTAAAAAATATCCTATTACTAACATCACTAATTATTCTTCTATATTAGTTAAATAATCTTTTAATTATTTGATTAATCTAACTCTATTCTTCTAAATTAATATTTCATCATTTCTAATCATAAATTAACTACTCTACTTCTATCTAAACCATCTAAATTAATTAATCACTTTGAATTAAATTAATTAAATGATTTTATTATTTAATTAATCTTGATTATTATCTTAATTAAATCATCTTTATTATTTAGTTAAGTTCAATTTCTAACTTCCCATGATTAAATAATTTCTTTAAATTATTAACTATCTAATTTATTTCCTCCAAATTAAATTACTTTTATTTCCCCTCATTTTCCAATTAATTCAAACTTGGGGTTCGAATTTCCTCTAATTTCAAATAATTTTATTTCCAATAAATTTTCATGTCATTTGGCATTTTTGAAGAATCAAATTCGATTTAAATTTTATTTCATGCCAAATTTCCTACAACACATGCCTAGATTCTAATTGCCATTAACTGTGAGGGCAACTCCCAATCGACTTTTAATGACTAGTTAATCAATCCAATCAACTGGTTAGTTAATTTAGTTAACTCTCCAGTCACTTTTTCTAAATCTCAATCAGCTTTTTTGAATAGATCAATCAACACAGTTATCTCTCAATTATTTTAGTCATGTAGCCAGTTCTCAACATAATCATCTCCAATCAATTTTATCTCATTCAATCTCAACCATTGATCAAATTTGTCTTCGAATCAATCTTAGTTGTTCAAATTCTCCATCCAGAACCTATAAGTTGAGCATCAATTCCTCTTTCTCAACAATCATGATCTTCAAATTCTTCTTATCATATTGCAGGTCAACAATGCAACTCTGAGAGGTAACACTTCGCAAGAATGAGAAGGACAATGGGAGTGACTTGTTTGAATTCAATATGGGTTCTAATTGATTTGTTTCTTGTTGAATTTCATAGACATACTCTCATTGATGTTATGTAGGAATTCAGTTGATTAGATACGGCTTTGTAGTATCTCTTTTAATTATAATTATCTTAATTCGATGATTTCAGGTGTATTGGATATTGCTGAGAATTTTTTTGGAATGATGTGTTGTCATTGATGTCAACATAATCTTATGTGTATTCCGATGTTGCAGTTAGAATAAATGAGTTGGTTTGGCCAGTGTGTTGTAGTTGAGCTATTGCAGTTAAATGGGTTTAGAGATACTTATCTCTAGTTGATTCAGCTAAAGTTTCAGTGGTCCAAATGGTGATTTGATTGAGTTGCATGATCCAGTATTATGGTTGATATTCAATGTTCTGTGTTATTAGGTATTTTGTTTGTGCTCTGCATTGCTTCAGAATTGCAATATCTTTGATTACAGATTTTGTAGAGTGTTTGGGACATTCATTTGTGTCCTCAATTCAAATGGTTCATGATTTGGAGGTTCACAAGTGAATCTTTCAATTTGATAGTCAGTTTAGCATGTGTTCTTGAGGTTTGATATATTGATGATGGAGATTCTAGTAAGTGGTGATGTTGAGGTAGTTTTTGTGGTGATTCAGATTGCTTGTGGATGCTTATGTTAGGCCCAATATGGAAAGCTAATGTACTGAGAGGGGAGGGGTGAATCAGTACTCCAAAACCTTTCTTTAATAATAACCTTACTGTTATGCATAAACGAAATAGTGCAGTAACATAAAATAAAGTTAAAACAAACAGATAAAAATCATACATGATTCACTCCATAACACATATATTTTGGTTACGCAGAAACTCTTGGTTAGAGAGAAAAACTACGATGGGGATGGCACCCACAACTTCACTACTGCAATAATAAAGAATGCTCGGTTAGAGCTACATTTAGCTATTTCTGATAGCTTACCCTGTTAGGAGTAACAAGATCTATTAGATCTACCTTGCTAAAGGATTTTACAACATTTATTCTGAATGTTGCACCTGGTTAGAGGCTTTAAAATTTATAGACTTGGTTAGAGTCTTTTACCCTATTAAAGGTTTCTCTTTCAACTTCACAATATTACAATAAAATAATTACAAACATTTGCAACTTTACATATGAAATGTTATAAAAGATTCTATGTGCTCAGGATAAGATTACCTTGCTTATAGCATACTTCAGTAGCTCATATAGTAACTCGGTAAACCCTTCTATTTACTCTATTCTTTGACTGTTCTTTGAAAACCTTCTCGGTGACCTTTGTGTCTCTGTAACAGTCTTCCTTCATGCATACATACACTTCAATAATGTTGTATATATAGATCTCTTAAAACGGTGATCCAATTCATTGCTTCGATCTTACAAACAAGATTCCTCGAATGAATAACTAAACAAAATATTTCATTGGTTAGATTGACCTCGCAATAATGCACAATCTTCTAGTGCAATTTCCAATCTAATAATGGTTAGATGTGCCTCGATCTTGTAACACATTTTCATATGCATGTCCAATTGTTAGGATTCCCACAGATATTGAGAGGGGGGGGGGTGAATCAGTATCTAACCAGTAATGAGTATTTCTTAAGTTAAAAAATGCAAAACATAAAATAGCAGTATACCAGTATGCAAGAATTAATGCAATAAATAGAATCAGAAACATCCACATGAAAAGAACACCATAACACAAGATGTTTAATGAGGAAACACGGTGTGGGAAAAACCTCGTTGGGATTTGTGACCCACAATATTCACTCACTGGCCAATAAGAGAATATTACCTACAATAGGGGCCTACACATGTAGGAAGGCCAACTTCCTAGAGCTCACTGCTCAATGAGAAGTCACACTGACTTACAATGAGGATTATACTAATCCAATGACTTGTACTACTTTACAATAGCATCTCCAATGCCAGATTCAATACTAGTTCTAACTCTATTCTTTACATGTACCCTTGACCTATAATTCACACATTAGGTCTGCCTAATAATTTTCTTTATGCTTGCTACATTACCTCTCTAAATGTCTAAAATGATCTCCTTTATATACAAGAGTCATTTTACAATTTACCAAGTCGTCTTACAATAATAAACAAAATATTACATATCAAAAATCCTGTCGGCCTCTATGCCAGTATACATCTTTTCTTCTGTGCCAGTGCCAGTGCCGGTGTAGAGTGATCTTGTTGATGTCGGTGCACTGTCTTTGAACTTTCTCATCCTACTACTCCCCCTTTGGCATCAATGACAAAGGTTGTCAAGATGTTAGTAGAGTTTGTCGTTACATCTGTCCATATCCTCAACCCTGTAGTTGGGTAGTAATTATCTGAAAAAGATCGCCCAAAATTAAGTTTATACTATCCATAAACTTTTTTCTATCTTTTATTGCTGTTTCAGTCCTCTTCACAGTACCAGTGAGATGCTGCAAATGTTATGCTAGTGTTTTACTTCCCTATGCTAATGCCTCTGAGATTTCCTTCCGCAGAGATGCTAGATAGTCCAATCTTGGAGTCAGTTTAGATCTCAGGTGTTTTTCCTTGTTTATTATTCTTTCTTTCTCTCTTTCTTGTTTAAGCAATTCTTCCTCAAAATTTGCTAACTTATCTTCAAAAACAGATACTGAATCTGGTGAGTTGACAAAATTGTCTGCAAGTTTATTTATCTCATCTTGTGTCTTACTTATTTTCTTGTCAATATCTACAATCAAGAAGTTTGTTTTGCATGTGTCTTTATATAGATTTTTATACTCTTTCAACAAACTACATAGTTCCGGTAGAAGTGTGTCAAAGTCTTTGTTACACTTCTTTATTTCTTTATCAAAGAATTTATGTTTCTCCTTTTCTACCATGTCCTTTATTGATTCTTCCTTTATTTTCTCAATATTTCCAGAAATGTATTTACATAATGTATCCAATTGTCCTAAAGAATCTTTATTATCTATATTACAATTAGGAGCAATTATCTTCAAAATTGGTATTGAATCATCTATTGCTTTATAAGCTTGTGAACTGCAGTCAGTTATTTTCTTAATGGATTCAAGTAATACCTCAGTCACATTAGTTGACTTGAATGTTGATGATGATCCAAGAGTCTGAGTGCCGGTGGAAATAACCATCCTTGTATTGACCTCTGGTAGGTCAGTTTGTGTTTGTATTTCTTTTAGCACTGGTTTCCCTACTTCACTGCTTAGCGGTGGCATTGTTTCCTTGTGAGCCTATTCCGGAGCCTTTACCTCTATTGATTTCTCTATTTGTGCCTCAAATTCCATCTTTTTCCCTGTATCCTCTGCCGATTGATTTGTGTCTCCTATTACCAGAGGCTTTTTAGCCATATCTAACTTTTCAGTTCTATCTTTATCAACTGTTATGTTGATCTTTTGGGTATCAACATTTAAAGTGTATAGGACTTCAGGATTTGGATTGCTATCCTCTACATCCATGCTTTTTGCTACCGGTTGGTCTTCAATGGTTGTAATTTTCACAGGTGGAGGTAGGTTGTCTTTAACCTTTATGCTTGGAGGTCCACCAACTTTGCCTTTCCCTTTGTCCTTATCCTTTTGATATACCTTAATAGGCTTGGGATTCTTGTATTCTTCTTGTTTTTCCTTTTCAACCAGGAATATGTCCCAACCATCTTCTGTTTCTTCTATAACTTTTGTAACTCTTCCTGCCATCAGTGAAATATGCCAGTGTGTAGTGGAGAAAACTGTCTGGTTTGCCTGAGCAATCAGATCATCAATTTCCTTTGGAGAGTTTACCAGATATACAGCAAGTAGTTTTTCTATTTTTATTTTCTTGTCTAATTCAATCACTCCTTGCCTTCTGGCCTCAAGTCTTTTGTACAAATCATCAGGAATTTCATTGATTACTTCCATCAGAAACTTTTTGTACATGTCCATATGCAGTATTACACTTTCCTCAACTTGCCGTTTCCCATGAGCAGATAGAGTGTCGTAAATTTTCCCTCTGTTTTTCAGTTTTCCTTCCTCTGTGATCTCATTTAGCAATTTGTCTAGAGGTGCCAAGTCAGTTTTTGTCTTTTTCTTTTTCTTAGGAGTTAGCTTCTTTTTAGGTGTGACCTTTCTGACTGGAGATCTCACAGCTTGTTGCTTCTGCCTTGTCCTTCTAGGTGAAGGAGTGGTTGCTGGTGAGGGATCTCTTTTCCTAACAACTCTTTTAAAGGTTGCTGGTATGTCACCTTCCAAAGAAGTACCTACTAGTGATAGATGAGCTTTAGGTTGTGGGGCTGCCAACTCATCTTCTGTTATGCCAGTTTTCTTTAATACATCTTCCTTAATGGCCTTTGCTTGTCTGGATCCTTTCCTCACAAATGCCTCTACCTTCTTCACTCTTTTCATGGACTGTATTTGTCTTTCTATGGTTTCAGCACTACCAAATACTTCTTCCTTAGGTTCTTTGGGGGCTTCCAGAAGTGCTTTGGCATAAGTTTCAACTATGTGGTCATCTGTCTCATAGCCCATTTTGGTTACCCAGATTGTCCTTGGGATGACTGCTTCCATCCATATTTCATCCTTTTTAATAACAAAGCATATATCATCTTTGTATTTATCTACAATTTTCTGAGATAACCTTATCCTTTTCTTCATTTTTGTCTTCAGTGCTTGGAAAAAGTCACAAATGTTGTTTTCCTTGTTCTCACCCATGGAATTAAACAGTTCTGTCAATTGCTTTCCTACTGATATGTCATATCCTAGTTCTTTATATCCTATATCAGGAACTTGTTTTGTTATGTGAAGCATTAGGCATACTAACAGATTTCCAAATCTGAAAGTTCCTTTCTTATCCTTCTTTATCTTTCCAAGGTTGTCTATCAGTTCATCTTTTAACCATTCACAGATGTCAATTTTTGCATTGTCTGTTACCATATCATAAGCACTCTTAATGCATAAACTTGAAACTGAGTTAAGTCTATTAGCATGAGTGGCTTTGTAACCTAATATCATGCTTATGAATCTCACATTTGTATCCTTTACATCATTAACCCTTAGAGATCTCCTATCAAATGTTGCACCTATTAGGTCTATGACTAAAACATTTGAAACCTTCTTGTTTTTGTCTGGTCTTTTACTAATGGCCGATAACCCTGTGACAGCCTTTACTGCTTCCTTGGTGATCTTATGAATTGCATCTAACCAAAAAAATTCTCCATGAACTCTTCTTAACACTATCCTAATCACATCCTTAGGAAATTCAGGGATGTTAAGGATTTCTGTGAATCCTAAGGTTTCAATAATCTTGTGTTCAACTTTAACATTGCCGGTATCATCACATATCTCGGTTTTATACATGGTTTTGATTTCCTCATCTCCTAACTCTTCAATGTTGCAATGGATGTACATTCTAGGGTCTTCAGCATATACAACACCTTTAGGGATTTGAGAAAATGCACCTAAGGTATCATCCTTCTTTTCTATTTCGAGGACTAACTGAAATACAAGCCTAGGTCTTTTAATTACTTCCACAATAGTAGGGTTTTCTATGTATTCAATTGTAGAGGTGGATGACATGATTAAATACCTTTTTTCCTGTCTTGGATGGATGATTTCTTGGAGTGTGCTTGCTTCTTGCTCAAAATGCCTTAGCTCGGAATCTTTGTGCTCTCTGAAAGTTTGAAATCACAGTGAAGTGAAATGGAGCCAAAACCTTATTTTTATAATGTCTTTTCACCATCTACCACATTAATTGCATGTCAGTTAAGTATTCACTTAACATTGTTTGCCGGTAATAATTGATTTTCAACTTCTTATCTCTAACCGAGGGAATAATAGCACATGTGTGATTAGATTGCCAAACCCTCAAGGAAATTTTCTTCAATTAGATGAAGAACTTCCTGCCGGTGGACCACTGCTCTGTCTTGTCGGTGAAGCATTTGTTGGTTCTATTAGTGGAGGAGTATTCCCAATATTTAGATCAGCTTTTCTAATCCATTTCTTTGAGAATTCTTTCTTAACCTCTTCAACTTTTTCTTTTCCTTTCAAGCTAGCACTTTTGTTGTTTACCGGTGTACCTTTACTTCTACAAAATTTAGCAATATGCCCAATCTTGTTACATGCATAACAAGTTACATTATTTTTCTGAATAGCTTTCCCATAGCCTATGTCAGTTTGTGTTCTGCATTGATTAGATAAATGTCCAAATCTTCCACAAACATAACATCTCACATTCATTCTGTAGTTTTCAGAGTTATGACCAACTTTGTTGCATTTGGAACATTGACCGGTGGGTGTATTGATATTATGATAATTCCTAGATTTACATTCATTTGCCCTATGACCATACTTATTAGAGTTAAAGCATTTTCCATTGAATTTATACGCATTAGGTGGTCTTACCGGTTTGCTGTGATCCTGAGTATTTGCAGTACCGGAGCTTTCACCAACTTCAAAGCCAATTCCAGAATTGTCACCTTTAGGTTTTTGATTCTTCAATAAGGTACCAAGTTCTTCTGAGTTTTTCTTGAATTTTTCTTTATGTTGATTTGCAGTTTCCAATTCCCTTTCCAAGATTTCTTTTTGTCTCATTAGTTCATTTGAGTCATTCTAAGTATGCATTAGATCTGTCTTCAACATGTCATTTTCATTGCTAAGTCTTGTGTTCTCATTTGCTGCATCTCTTAGCCTTCTGGTCAATTCTTCTTCATTCTTCTTTCTATCCTCAATCTCTTTGCGAAATCTCATAGTCATATGCTGCATTTCATTTTTTGTTGTCATGTCCTCTTGTTTCAGCTCTCTTATCATATCATTAAGAGATTCCTTTTCATCATTCTCATTTTGCAATTTTTCACAAAGTTCTCTTCTCTTATTTCTTACAATAGTAAGATTTTCTTGAAGTTCCTGAATGATATCTTGAGCTGCTCTTAAATCATCTTCTAATTTGATATTTTTCAACTTCTCTGCATCATAGTCTGTAAGAGCTCCTTTAAGTTGCTTCATTAGATTTTCCGTCTTTACCAGTGTCAAGATCTTCCTCAAGTTGTTAGGCTTCTGAAAATAGAGGACCAGGCTCTGATACCAATTGTTAGGATTCTCATAGATACTGAGAGGGGGGGGTGAATCAGTATCTAACCAGTAATGAGTATTTCTTAAGTTAAAACATGAAGAACATAAAATAGAAGTATACCGATATGCAAGAATTAATGCAATAAATAGAATCAGAAACATCCACATGAAAAGAAGACCATAACACAAGATGTTTAATGAGGAAACCTGGTGTGGGAAAAACCTTGGTGGGATTTGTTACCCACAATATTCACTCACTGGCCAATAAGAGAATATTACTTACAATAGGGGCCTGCACATGTAGGAAGGCCAACTGCCTAGAGCCCACTACTCAATGACAAGTCACACTGACTTAGAATGAGGATTATACTAATCCAATGACTTGTACTACTTTACAATAGCATCTCTAATGGCAGATTCAGTACCGGTTCTAACTTTGTTCTTTACATATACCCTTGACCTATAATTTGCAAATTAGGTGTGCCTAATAATTTTCTTTATGCTCGCTACATTACCTCTCTAAATGTCTACAATGATCTCCTTTATATATAAGAGTCATTTTACAATTTGCCAAGTCGGCTTATAATAATAAACAAAATATTACATATCAAAAATCCTGTCGGCCTCTATGCCAGTATACATCTTTTCTTCTGTGCCGGTGTTGGTGCTGATGTAGAGTGATCTTGTTGATGCCGGTGCACTATCTTGCCTGTGTAATGCTTTTTCGGTATGATGTCTTGCTGATGCCATAGGTTTGCAAGGTTGCCATCAATGACAAAACCTTCAATCACATACAATGTCTCATTGGAGTGTAACAAATCTCACTCGGTGAATATCAACTCGGTGTGTTAACTTTACTACTTGGTAGACAACTCAGTGTATACTGCGTTATGTGACTGCTTTATTCTGTAACCAACTAGACTATGCATACCGACTTCTCTGTTTATACCGACTGCATGATTCGGTAGTGCTAACCAACTAGAATATATAGTATGACTTTGAATATAAAAACTAATGGCAACTTGATAAGTAGTAACAATCTCCCCTTTTGACATTAGTTGAGATGTTTGACAAAAACTACTTTCAAAGTCATAACTCAAAAATCTATATACTTTGCAAAATGACTACACTTGACAATATATACAATAGTCAATGAAATAGTAGATGTAGATATACTCCCCTTATCATTATTTTGTATATTACTCAGATTTTGCATGCTCGGTTCTGTTCTGTGCTTGTGTGCTCTACTTGCTCTACATGCTCTGCTCAGTATACTCCCCTATATACAATACTCAAAACTATATTACCAAAACTGTATCACTCTCCAAATATAGTATATTACTCCCCTTATGTAGTATTACTCCCCTTTTTTGACAAACATCAAAACTTAATTTCCATCTGGGGGTGGTAACTGATCAAAAATAGATTTATACTTGTTTCGGGCGTCGGTGAGTGCGATTGAGAGTGCATCCTTAACACTTTCCATTAAAGAATTTTGTGCTTGAATATTAGCCAATAGTGATATTAAGCCATCAAGAGTACTTCTTTCTTGTGTAGTACATAGGTGTGTAGCTCAGTTAATCTTCTCTTGAACTGATGAGAGATGAGGAAGGAATATGTCTGGAGGGTCATTATATCCATCCTGATCTTATGCTCTTCAGTTCTGAGTTCTAACTATTGAGCCATGAGCTGTTGAAGCTTGGTATAAAAATTCTGAATTGAATTAGGCTTAGTGGTCAACTTAGTTGAGAGATCGGTGATCTCTTTCTCAATTGCATCAATTTTATTCTTGATATCTTTAATGAATAAGGAAAATGTACAAAGTTTCTGAAATAAATAAAGAATATGCTTGAGTTGAGGGGACAACTCGGCAATGAATTTGACAAGTTTTACTTTTCCTATTGCGAGAGCTTTTTTTACCTCTTCTATCATCTTTGTAGTAAGCTCTTTATCTTTTAGCTTGCTCAAGTACTTAGATGCATTAACTCCAGATGTTTCTATTTGAGTAAGGAGTTCATCCAGTTGAATGTGGATGGCTGCATTGATTGACACTATTGCTGAAGGTAGCATATCTGTTAGTAGTGTCTTTACCTTCTGTAGTACTTTATTCTTCTTTTGAATGGCCAATTATTTTTCTTGTTTGGCCTTTGCTTTGCATAGTTCACCAAAATCAATAAGTGCTTGCCCTTTTAATTTTGAGATAGCCACATCGGGCAACACTATCGGTTTAGTTAAATCAACTTTGAAACTATGCTTTCTCACCTTCTTCTCTTTACCTTTGATCAGTTGTACTAAGACAAGTGCTTGTGAGGCTTGCTAACCCTTGGTAGGTTGTTCAGTAGATGCAACACTTTGGTTAGTTCTTGTAGCTGTTGTGGTGTCCTTGGGTGTCTCGGTACTAGGGGTCTCAGCTATAACATTTTCAATGCTTGACGGTGCTTGAGACGTCTGATCTTTAGTTGTATCTTTTGCTACTTCAGACTTGTGACCTTCAGTGCCTTGTTCTGTATCCTTAGGAGCTTCGGTAGAGACAGGTGGCTTGACCGGTGGATAAGGATGAACTTGTTCTAAGACAGATTCACTAGATACAAGTTTTGCATAGGTAGTGCCTTCTATCATTTCCTGCTCTGGTGCTTCTGCATCCATGACATCTTCATCAATTTGAATAGTGTCAGTCGGGTCTTGCTTGGTAGCATCAGGACCTTGCTCAGTGACATCAGGATCTTGCTCGGTGACATCAACAATTTCAACTTGAGATTGTTCACCGACATCCTTTATTTTGAATATTTCTTGCCACTTGGCTTTTGTCTCATTTCTACATCAATGTATAGCCGATTCATCAATTTTAAGGCTCTCTGTTTGACAAGAAATTTAGAATTGTATGTTGTCAAATGTTCTTTAATTTCTGGTACAGACATATCAGGAAATAGATGGACTAGACTTCTTTCTCTTATTTGTTTCTCTGAGTCCATTGCATATTTCCATCTGTTATCAATATGTAAGTATAATTCACTCGAAAGTGACTTTACTAGTTCTAATGGATCTAGCCGAAACTTTAGAAGTGTGCAGATGACAGCTTCTTCAATTTGTCGCTTCTCATCATTATTCCTAGTCTCATACTTGACATATCTAAATCCTGCAAATCCACCATATTCTTTAAGATTGGTACAAAAGTTTTCAACACTATGAATATTTACCTTCTTGCTTTTTACAATCTGAAATTTGTTTTCATCATCAGATTCTATATCACTAGACTCTTTTGCCAAAATGAGTCTCCGAGTAGATTTCTTGCAGGACTTGGTTACCTTGGGTGCAGTTACACTCTTTTGTTTCTTACTCGGTGATGCAGGTGATGCTCTAGTGTTAGGTCTCTTTGTTGGTGGAGTCAGTAGGGCCTTTGAAATGTCCTGTTTCTTTCTTTTCAAAACTTTACCCTTAGGCAACTCGGTACTTAATGTTATTGCTGCCTCTTGAGCTTCGGATTCCTCTTTGGTAATGGAAAGAGTGCCTTTGACAAGTGTAGAGGAGGATTCTTCTCCGAATTTCTCAGATAAAACCTTTATCATCTTTGTAGCCTTTCTTGTAGCCTTGGGTACTACAATGCTAATTTTTACTTTTCTTTCACCTCTTCATAAGTTCCATATCTTAGTTCGGTAGCATGCCTTGGCAATGAAAGATAGGCATCAATTTGTTGTTGTGTGATATCAGAGTCAATAACCCATTGGTGGCAAAGATTGAGTCCTTGGTTCAATAGCATTCATATAACAGTAATCAGTGTCTACCTCAAAACATATATCATCCTTATATTTCTCTACCAGCTGTGGTGGAATCCAGTACCTATTGTGCATCTTCTCTTGAAATTTGCTGAAATAGTCATCCATGATATCATTAAAATTATCTCCCAATTTCTTGATAAAATAATTGATTTGATGGCTGATAGGTCGGTGTAGCTCCCAAACTACTTTACTGACTAAGGGAAAGAACTTCTCAAAGTAGAAAAACATGCATACAAGAAGTGAACCAAACTTCAGTGTGTTTGCCGAGTTGTTCTTCTTTGGCTTCCTTATTGTGTTTAGGTTCTCAAACAATTTCTTCAGTAGCACTTCACATAAATCTAGTTTCATTCCCTTTTTCACTATTTTATAGGCTAAGTCAACTACGACACATGGTACACTATTTTCCCTTGCTGATTGGAAGAAACAGTAACCAATTATTCTAATTGCAAACTTAAGTTCTGCATCAGTGACATTGTTCAATTTCAGTCCTCGGTAATCAGATTCTACTCTAGTTAGACTGATTAACTCCTTCTGTGATATCATTTTCCATGTATGATCATAGATAGGATACCCGATGATCACATGAATGATTTCCTTGGTGATTTTGAATGGTTGCTCCTCTAGCCACATAAAATCATCATGAACTCTGCTTAAAACAAACTTAACCCACTGGGGTTTGAACACACGGGGATAGGCTAGGGCTTCAGTTAATCCCTTGATTTTGATATGCTCGTACTTGCTATCCATTTTGCCATCGGTACAAAGTTCATCATATGTGTCACTAATCTCAACATGACCGAGTTCTTCAACACGACATTTGGTGAAGAATCTAACATCTTCGACTAACAAGACTCGATCAGGGATGAGTGAAAATGCAGTTTTGTCATCCGGTTCAGAGGCGACTTTAGGAGTCAAAGAGTACTTCAGCGAGGGCTTCTCCACATTCTTGACAACTACAGGATCTTGGATCTTGGGTGCCATTGTAGATTTCAGGTAAAGACATAGAAAACTATCCTTAGGGTTTGATGGTTTACAAACGACTGACGCTTCACACTCGGTAGATAATAGCAATTTGACAAGATCGAAAACCAGCTTAACAGTGTGATGAGATTTGATGTAAATACCTTGAAATTCGCTCTGAATGAAGTTTTGATTGCCTTGATTTTCTTTTCTCTGCTCTCTTGAAAACTTGGTGAATGAAAATGACTAAAAAAATACCTTTAAGTACACAAATACCTTATCGAGCTCCGTACGAGTTAGGTCAAAACATTAAATGCACTCAGTTCACCTTTAACCGATTTACTCTTTTTTTTTTGTTTTAACCGAGTAACCAAATTTCCTTCATTACCGACTTGATAGGCTTCCTGTATACACCAACTTGACAGGTTTCCTGTAAAGTACTTTTGATAGAATTTCAAACTTACTAATGCATCTTAACTATGCAGATTTTGAATTTTGTACATAATAGAATGGGAACTATTATGATTTAACCTTTAGAGACTGCAGTCCCTTCATACCTTTTATGATTAATTTGGAAAAGGTGCACCTAACTTAGTAGGTAAGGTGCTTTCTTCATCTGACATGATTTCCTTCTTTTTCCAAATCATCTTAAATTTTTCTTTTATCTCTTTAGTGTCTCTTCTAGGTTGATCTCTGCAATCTCCAGCTAAATGTCCACCTTTGTGACAATGATAACATGCCATACCAGGATTTCTCAATGATCTTCAGTTGTTCATTCCAAACCTTATAAAATAGTTGGCACTAATATGTCCATATCTTCCACAACATTTGCACCATATCCTTGTATTGTAATCCCATGGTATTGTTGCATATTATCGGTAAGGATTTGTGTGAGTTCGGTAACCTCTAGTGTCTGCTCGGTGTGGACACCGCATGTAGTTCTTTTGCTTAGATCAACACTTCTCGGTACTATGTCCATATCTATTGCAGTTTCTACAAAACCCTTTGAATTTTGCCTTCTGATAGTTGTTAACAGAATTTGTCCTACATTGATTAGATGTGTGACCATATTTATTGCAATTGTAACAATATCCATTGGACTTAGTGATATTCAGTTGCTTACCTTTTCTAATCTGGCATATGTTGGCAGTATGACCTTGATTTCCACAGTAGTAGCAAATAGGCTTCTTCCATTTGATGTTATTCCTATTTCCAGCTTGCTTTGATGATTCTCCTCTCTCGGTAGTATGAATTCCTTTCTCGATTGATTCTTTTCCTTTGTAACCAAATCCTGCATCTTTGTTGGGTCTTCTTGTATTCAGTTGCTCATCCAACATCTTTGATGCATCATAACTTTTCTTCAATGTTTCTTTGGATTTCTTCTCTGTTTCAAGTTCATCAGTCAACCTTGATACTTCAAGTTTTAATGCTTGACTTTCATCATTCTTTAGAATTGGTTCATGATGTGCATAACCTAGTTGATCTTTCATATTTTGTTGAATCTGAGTTGACCTTATGATTTCATCATTCTTATTAGATACTAAGACTTCAAGTTGTTGTTTCTCTCTTTGTAGATCTCTTGCTTTATCCTCTATTGTCCTCAATGCATCTAGATTTTTAGTCATCTGTGTACTGAAATGTTCATGTTCTCTTTTCATTGCTTTTAGTTGATCAGCCAATGCTTTGTTATTTTCTTTCAATACTCCAATCATTTCTTTAGTCTCTTCAGATATACTATTCTTAGATGATGTCTCAATTTGTTCCACTAACTCTTGAGAATCCTACAAGTCATCAAATAATCTTCTTCTTACTTTCAGAGATTTTTACATTTGCCTTTGCATGTCTGCAATCACTTGATTTGCATTATCCATTTCTTCTTGCAGATACGCAATCCTTTGAGATTGTTTATAGCCTTCCATTGATAAGATCTTTCTCTTTAGGTAGTTAAACCCTTTTTCAAGATTCAATCTCTGATACCAATTGTTAGGCCCACTATGAAAAGCTAATGTATTAAGAGGGGAGGGGTGAATCAGTACTCCAAAACCTTTCTTTAATAATAACCTTACTGTTATGCATAAACAGAATAGTGCAGTAACATAAAATAAAGTTAAAACAAACAGATAACAGTCATACATGATTCACTCCATAACACATATATTTTGGTTATGTAGAAACTCTTGGTTAGAGAGAAAAATTGCGGTGGGGATGGCACCCACAACTTCACTACTGCAATAATAAAGAATGCTCAGTTAGAGCTACATTTAGCTATTTATGATAGCTTACCCTGTTAGGAGTAACAAGATCTGTTAGATCTACCTTGCTAAAGGATTTTACAACATTTATTCTGAATGCTGCACCTGGTTAGAGGCTTTACAATTTATAGACTTGGTTAGAGTCTTTTATCCTATTAAAGGTTTCTCTTTCAACTTCACAATATTATAATAAAATCATTATAAACATCTGCAACTTTACATCTGAAATGTTATAGCAGATTCTATGTGCTCAGGATAAGATTACCTTGCTTATAGCATACCTCAGTAACTCATATAGTAACTCGGTAAACCCTTCTGTTTACTTTGTTCTTCGATTGTTCTTTGAAAACCTTCTCAGTGACCTTTGTGTCTCTATAAGAGTCTTCCTTCATGCATACATACACTTCAATAATGCTGTATATATAGATCTCTTAAAACAGTGATCCAAATCATTGCTTCAATCTTAAAAATAAGATTCCTTGAATGAATAACTAAACAAAATATTTCATTGGTTAGATTGACCTCGCAATCATACACAATCTTCTAGTGCAATTTCCAATGTAATAACGGTTAGATGTGCCTCGATCTTGTAACATGTTTTCATATGCATGTCTAGGTTCAATGTATCTAGTAACACATTTCACTTGGTGAATATCAACTCGATGTGTTAACTTTACTACTCGATAGCCATAAAAAGATACTCGATAGATAGCTCGGTGTATACTGCGTTCTGTGACTACTTTCTTCTGTAACTGACTAGACTATGCATACCAACTTCTCTGTTTATACCGACTGTATGATTCGGTAGTGCTAACCAACTAGAATATATAGTATGACTTTCAATATAAAAACTAATGGAAACTTGATAAGTAGTAACAGCTTATAGATTGTGTTTTATCTGTGTTGATGGTCTGCATTGATCATTGTGTGTGTTACTGATCTTTTTCTCGATTTGGTGGTCTTCTTTGTGTTATACAACATTCATGATGATTGTATCGTGTTGCGGATGTGTGAGGCATAACTCTTGGTGGTGTTTCTTGTATGTGGTGTTGATTTAGGTCCAGACCATTTCTTAGCCGACATTGTTATGTTCCACATGTATTGTTGTAGCGCGTGACGTTATTTATTTTTAATTTATGTTGAGGGTTTAGCCAACCTTGAAATATAGGTTGATGATTTATATAATATATGTAATATTCATGTGAGAGTTGTATCTACATGTGCAAACATTGATTTGATCTTTTAGTAGCATAGGAGAAGTTAGAAGAAGTATGAAGAAGTGTGAAAGAGCAGAGTTTGAGTATATGTTCTTAACCAAAACTATAACTAGGCATGAGAAGATGCTATTTCATCAGTTCATGATCCTTTGTATGTAATCTGAATGTCTTTGTAAGGTAGTGGGCCTTCCCCAAGGTTGTAGCCCTTCTTGTTTTGTGATTTGAGCAGTGGGCTCTAGGTAGTGTGCTTGAATGCATGCACATTCCCTATTGTAATATTTCATTTACTCCTAACAGGGTATTATCTCATTACGGGTAGGTTCCCGCCATGTTTTTTCCCTTAACCAAGTTTTCCATGTCAAAAATCTTGGTGTTATGTGTGTTATTGAAGTGGTGTTGATTTATGCTTTTACTGTTTATTATCATATATGAATTTAAGTTTGAGTTATGTAGGGTTTGTGTGCAAACTGATTCATCCCGCCCTCTCAGTTTGCTGCATTGTTGCCAATAATTGGTATTAGAGATAGATCCTTAGGAAGAATCTTGACCACTTGAGGAGATCTAGGATGGGAATATTTTCTTTTAAGAAGGATAGTATGAAATTTGATGGAACAAATTACACTCTCTGGAAGAACCGAATGGAACGTTATCTGTTATGCATCGATGAAGACTATTATAAGATAACTAAGAATGTGTATAATGTTATTGCTAATGGTCCTAACAAATCAGATGAGATAAAGGAAGATTAATTCAATATTAGAGCTAAGGAAACATTGTTAAGTGTGAAGCATAAAAATAGAACCATGTAGCTAAGACCTAATCCCACTCTCAAGTACACACAATGGAATACAAAAGAGCCTAGGGAGATATTTCACTTTGACCACTTATTGTAAGAGAGAGAGGGTCAATGAATATATCTTAGGGTTTCTATTCATTTTCTTTAATGTAGAGGAGATGTGAAAAATATGATAATGCAATCAATTATACTAGGAGATGAACAAAGATACAAGTTTAATCTAAAAATGTAAAATCTGACATAACTGAAACTGAGAAACTGAGAAAAGATCAGAGAGGGGAATTATGATATGTACTTGATACTAAAATTTGATGTTGACTGCGTAGGACCAGGGTATTGGGTGCCGTGGTCCCAGATACTGCAACTTGTTGTGGTTCTGGGAATCAAGTCCCGAAGGTCTGATCTAATGAACTGCCACAAAAACTAAAAAATAAAGGGGACTAGGACACCACACCCTATTCTTAGACCAGGATGCCATGCCCTGGTCCTTGGAAACTAGGATCTACTTCTGAAGCTAAGTCTGTTCTGGTGTCTTCCATCGGTCTCGAAATTCATGCATTCATCGAATTATTGTACCTACACCTGCAACTTGAAAAAGGGTGTCTAGGTGGCTATATAGGGTTTTGCCTTAGTCAAACCCCTTGTTTTGGTGATTTCCACCTCCATAAATAGATGATAATGTACCAAAAATGTCTAAGCAAGAATATTGTGTGTATGCAAGATTCTAAATGAACAAGAAAGTAATTCTAGAGTTCTAGCCTATGCTTTGGAGAGTAAACCCTAAATGAGTGTAAGTGTAAATGTAAATGATTCAAATCACAAATGAACTAAGAGATATAAAGCATGAATATAAATATGAAAATGAAGCTCATGCAAAGACATGAAAATAACATGAAACGATACCAAACCCTAAGGGAGAGGTACAAGCCAATTAACAATCAGTGATCTCCTATTATTCTTCAATGTCTTCAAAGATCCTAATGGATGTTGAAAATGATTGATGAAGGCTTGATAATGCTTGATGAATGCCTGATTTTCTATTGTAGACTTCATATAACCTGCACTTCAACTTCACAAGAGGCTCCTTCAATCGCCAGATCTCAGATCCTTCAAATGAGGAAAGGAAGGCTTTATGTAGGAGACCCTAACTTTGTTTTGAGTCATAGGCTGACTTAGAAATTATTATTTTTCCAATCTTTTGGATTTAAATATTAAAATACCACCAAAACATGCTCCCAAAATTCAGGGAGAAAAAGTCGAGACCATGTGGGTACACATGGTCCAAACAAATGGTCCATCCAAATTTTTGGGGAAGAAAGATATTGTGGTTTTAAAGAAAATTTTAGGAGTATGTGGGAATTTGCGATGTTTAGATATGCGAAATTAGGCCTTGAAGGTTGAAATAAGACATAATTAGGGCATTTGATGAAATGATTAATTGGAGGAATAAAATAAAAAGGGGCACACTTAGGGTAAAGGGCCCAATTTTATGATGTGTAGAGGGATGAAATAAGACTTTAGAATTAATTAAATTAATTAATTAAATGCTTAAAGGTAATTTTAAATGCAAGATGCAAACACACTAAGGCGAGTGCTAACATAAGCATGGAATTGTACCACCCAATTGAGGGTGTACAATTTACGATGCTACATTTAGCCCCCACTTTAGCGGTCATATGGTACTAAAAGGGTACTAAAAGGTAATTTTAAATGCAAGATGCAAACACACTAAGGCAAGTGCTAACATAAGCATGGAATTGTACCACCCAATTAAGGGTGTACAATTTACGATGCTACATTTAGCCCCCACTTTAGCAGTCATAATTAGGGCATTTGATGAAATGATTAATTGGAGGAATAAAATAAAAAGGGGCACACTTAGGGTAAAGGGCCCAATTTTATGATGTGTAGAGGGATGAAATAAGACTTTAGAATTAATTTAATTAATTAATTAAATGCTTAAAGGTAATTTTAAATGCAAGATGCAAACACACTAAGGCGAGTGCTAACATAAGCATGGAATTGTACCACCCAATTGAGGGTGTACAATTTACGATGCTACATTTAGCCCCCACTTTAGTGGTCATATGGTACTATGTGCATATGCAAGATAAAGTATAGAAAAGTAAACATTCATGAAAAAGTATATATATCCATAAGGTGTCAGATGAAGCCCTCAACGGTATCTGCACTACACTGTTAGGAACCGTACCCTACAAAGCCACATTGTTAGATAAAATCACAAAATCACCTAAATGATTACTAAGGAAGTGATGAAATTTGAGGGTATATATATGCTCCCCCTATTTTGGCTTGCTAATTTAGTGAGGTGAAATAGGGTATCATGTCTACCACATTGAATTTTGAAAGGAAATTGATGACAAATGCTCTAAACAAGTTTTGATACAATATCAAAGATCATCATGGAATTGGTAAGAATGAGAACTAAATCACAATGCCAACACAACGAAGAGTGTGAGAATTGGAGTTATCTAACACAAGATGAAATATTAAGCAAAATAATACAAAGTTAGGGTTTAGAAAAGAATTACCTTTTAAATTATGAAAAAGGAGGAAGAGATCATTATGCAAAAGACATCAACCTTTATAAATAGAATGGAATCTTTGATAAAGATAACATATTGAAAAAGAGAAGGAAAATAAGAATACACACCTTCTCCAATATGTAGGAAAAGAGGATTCTTAGCAAAAGATTGCACACTTTCACTAAGGAGAGATTTTTCATGAAAGATGCATCATTTCACAGAGAAGAGGTACTAAATAAGAAATACCCATATTCTATGTAAGAGATGACATAAAATGAAAAATGCAACTCCACAAAGGAAAGGTGAATCATTGGAGAAAGAATAGAAGATTGAAATATCACCCTTGCCCCCCCCAAGCATAGAGGGAAGGACAAAGAGAGATCATTTATAAAAAACACTCTTCTAAGAGAAGGAAAGAGATCCTCATCAGGGATACACATGTTCACAACATAGAAGGGTTCCTTATAAAAGATACCACTCAATAAAGCAAATAATTCAACTTCCAACACCAAGGAAGAGGTCCCAATTAAGGATATGCACTTAAGATCCTCATTAAGGATACTTGTTCCAATATGAGAGAGGGAATCTCTAATAGGAATATACACCTCTAGAATCAATGAGAGATCCTTATAGAATAAACTACTTCACAAAGGGGAAATTTTTTAACCTCAAGAAGGAGAGATGTTTGAAATCACTCTTAGCCCCACACATAGAGACAAGAGATAGGACAAAAATAGGCTATTATGTTCTTCCAAGGTATGATTGCATGTGAAATTGTACCATAATGAATGACAATGAGCCCCCACAAAGTGAGCTACCAATGTCACATAATGATGAGCAACATAATAGCCTCTAATGTCATTTGAAGATATGACACATTGGATGAAGAATTTGAATATGACATGTTAAATGCTCTGCCTTCTAAGAGATTAGAAACATGTATAAGATGATAGGTATTGAGAAGTCTTGATCAAGAGAGTAGTTTGGAGGAGAAGAAATAGCCACTAAGTCATGTTCCTCTTGCACATAAGAAACCTTAGGAGAAGGACATGCATAATTCATTAGGGACTTATTTCTATAAGAGAGGATATTAGAACTAATATAAGATAAAACCTCATAAGAGGGATTGGAAATCTCTTGAGGAGATTCATAAAGAGACTTTCCCATCACCAAAATTTCCTTATGAGAGGGATGAGTGTTGAGAGACATAGAGGATGATATAATAGAGATGAGGTCATCATCACTACTAAATATAGCATTCAAATTGAGAGATGGTCTTTTAGATGCTTTGGTGGTCTTTGAAGGATTATATCCAAGTCCAAATGAAGATTCATGCATGTTATTTTCTAAAGGAGCCTTAATTCCTTTTTAATTTGCACCACAACTATTGCCATTATATCCACTCCTAGCTAAAATGTGAAAACCTCGACCATAAAGGGATTCCAAATCAGAAAGAGATAGTGGGGTCTCGTAGGTCTCAGTGCTATATGAATTAAAAGAATTTTTTGAAGAATTTTTTGAATTAGAGGAAACCATGAAATTGTTACTTAGGTGTTTAGACAAAGTGGGTTGCTTCTTAGGTTCCTCCTTAGCTTTCTCTTTCCCAATCTTAGATCCTTTCCAAGAGACCCTATATTCTCCCACAAAAGTAGGGTTAAAGTCTAGAGCTCCCCAATCGTCATCTGAGAGTACCCCTTCGAGAGAAAATATATCTTTGGGAGAAGATTTAGATTGAGTAGAATCCTTTTCAGGAGTCTTGGAATCACTAGACCTGGGACAAGGGTATCCAAGGAAATAGATGTATTTGAAGATGTAGGAGAATTGGATGAAGGATTAGAAGTAGATGAACATGAATATTTGGTTTACAATGGGACTTGTAAATTAGTATCAGCATATAAAGTATACATCTTGTTGTTGCAGATGAACTCAAAGTTGTGATGAAGATTAGAAGAGACAAACTGCATATTATGAAGCCAAGGTCGTCCTAATAGAAGATTGTAGGTGAGCTTATTGGGCATGACATGTATAAGTGTAGGAAAAATAATAGGTCCAACCTTAATAGGAAAGGTTATAGTACCTAAATATTGTTTAGCAATATTGTCAAAACCATGAATAGTAAGAGAATCGAGTTGAATAAGAGATGTATCCACATTGATCTTACGCAATAAATCCATGCTACAAATATTAAGGCCATATCTATTGTCAACAAGGGTTCTTCTTATAGCATTATCATTGATAATAACAACAATCATAAGAGGATCATAATGGTGTTGAATTTCGTGAGAGGGAAAATCATCTTGCATGAATACAATTTGAGCTTTAGGAGTTCTTTTAGGATCAATAAAAGAAGCCATATTATTGTTAGGATTCCCACAGATACTGAGAGGGGGGGGGGTGAATTAGTATCTAATCGGTGATAAGAATTTTATAAGTTAAAACATGCAGAGCATAAAATAATAGTATACTAGTATGAAAGAATTAATGCAATAAACAGAATCAGAAACATCCACATGAAAAGAACACCATAACACAAGATGTTTAATGAGGAAACCCGGTGTGGGAAAAACCTCAGTAGGATTTGTGACCCACAATATTCACTCACTGGCCAATAAGAGAATATTACTTACAATAGGGGTCTGCACATGCAGGAAGACCAACTGCCTAGAGCTCACTACTCAATGAGAAGTCACACTAACTTATAATAAGGATTATTCTAGTCCAATGACTTGTACTACTTTACAATAGCATCTCCAATGCCAGATTTAGTACCGGTTCTTGCTCTATTCTTTACATATACCCTTGACCTATAATTCGCACATTAGGTCTGCCTAATAATTTTCTTTTTGTTTGCTAGCTTACCTCTCTAAATGTCTACAATGATCTCCTTTATATACAAGAGTCATTTTACAATTTTCCAAGTCGACTTACAATAATAAACAAAATATTACATATCAAAAATCCTATTGGCCTCTATGCCGGTATACATCTTTTCTTTTGTGTCGGTGCCGGTGCCGGTGTAGAGTGATCTTGTTGATGCCGATGCGCTGTCTTGCCTATGTAATGCTTTGCCGGTATGATGTCTTGCTGGTGCCATAGGATTGCAAAGTTGCCATCAATGACAAAACCTTCAATCACATACAATGTCTCATTGGAGTGTCCATATGCCAACAATCTCCCCCTTTGGCATTGATGGCAACACTCATGAGAAATTTCAAAAAGTGTCCAAAATGTGTAGTCCAAAAATGTTTACCAAAAATATGAGGGCTCCCCCTGAGCATATGATTCCTGTCTTTGAACTTTCTCATCCTACTACTCCCCCTTTGGCATCAATGACAAAGGTTGTCAAGATGTTAGTAGAGTTTGTAGTTACATCTGTCCATATCCTCAACCCTGTAGTTGGGTAGTTATTATCTGAAAAAGATCACCCAAAATTAAGTTTATACTATCCATAAACTTTTTGCTATCTTTTATTGTTGTTTCAGTCCTCTTCACAGTACCGGTGAGATGTTGTAAATGCTCTGCCAGTGTTTTGCTTCCTTGTGCTAATGCCTCTGAGATTTCCTTCCGCAGAGATGCTAGATAGTCCAATCTTGGAGTTAGTTTAGATCTCAAGTATTTTGCCTTGTTTATTATTCTTTATTTCTCTCTTTCCTATTTGAGCAATTCTTCCGCAAAATTTGCTAACTTTTCTTCAAAAACAGATAATGAATCTGGTGAGGTGACAAAATTGTTTGCAAATTTATTTATCTCATCCTGTGTCTTGCTTATTTTCTTGTCAATATCTACAGTCAAGAAGTTTGTTTTACATGTATCTTTATACAGATTTTTATACTCTTTCAACAAACTACATAGTTCCGGTAGAAGTGTGTCAAAGTCTCTGTTACACTTCTTTATTTCTTCATCAAAGAGTTTATGTTTCTCCTTTCCTACCATGTCCTTTACTAATTCTTCCTTTATTTTCTCAATGTTTCTAGAAATGTATTTACATAATGTATCTAATTGTCCTAAATAATATTTATTATCTATATTACAATTAGGAGCAACTAACTTCAAAATTGGTATTGAATCATCTATTGCTTTATAAGCCTGTGAACTGCAGTCAGTTATTTTCTTAATGGATTCAAGTAATACCTCAGTCACATTTGTTGAGTTGAATGTTGATGATGACCCAACAAACTGAGTACCAGTGGAAGTGACCATGCTTGTATTGACTTCTAGCAGTTCTATTTGAGTTTGCATTTCTTTTAGCATTGGTTTCCCTACTTCACTGCTTACCGGTGGTGCTATTTCCTTGTGAACATGTTCCGGAGCCTTTAGCTCTATTGGTTTCTCTGTATGTACCTCAGATTCCATCTTTTTCCTTGTATCCTCTACTGATTTGTTTGTATCTCCTATTACCAGAGGCTCTTTAGCCATATCTGATTTGTCAGTTGTATCTTTATCAACTGTTATATTGATCTTTTGGGTATCAACATTTACAGTGTATAGGACTTCAGGATTTGGATTGCTATCCTCTACATCCATACTTTTAGCTGTCGGTTGGTCTTCAGTGGTTGTAATTGTCACAGGTGGGGGTAGGTTGTCTTTAACCTTTATGCTTGGAGGTCCACCAACTTTTCCTTTCCCTTTGTCCTTATCCTTCTAATATACTTTAATAGGCTTAGGGTTCCTATATTCTTCATGATTTTTCCTTTTCAACCAGGAATATGTCCCAACCATCTTCTGTTTCTTCTGTAGCTTCAGTAACTCTTCCTGCCATTAGTGAAATATGCCGGTGTGCAGTAGAGAATACTGTCCGGTTTGCCTGACCAATGAAATCATCAATTTCCTTGGGAGAGTTTACCGGATATATAGCAAGTACTTTCTCTATTTTTATTTTCTTGTCTAATTCAATCACTGATTGCCTTCTGGCCTCAAGTCTTTTGTACAAATCATCAGAAATTTCATTGACTACTTCCATCAAAAAAAATTTGTACATGTCCATATGCAGTATTACACTTTCCTCAACTTGCCCTTTCTCATGAGCAAATAGAGTGTCATAAATTTTCTCTATGTTTTTCAGTTTTCCTTCCTCTATGATCTCATTTAGCAATATGTCTAGAGGTAACAAGTCAGTTCTTGTCTTTTTCTTTTTCTTAGGGGTTAGCTTTTTCTTAGGTGTGAGCTTTCTAACCGGAGATTTCACAACTTGTTGCTTCTGCCTTGTCCTTCTAAGTGAAGGAGTGGTTGCCGGTGAGGGATCTCTTTTCCTAACAACTCTTTTAAAAGTTGCTGGCATGTCACCTTCCGAAGAAGTACCTACCGGTGATAGATGAGCTTCAGGTTGTGGGGCTGCCAACTCATCTTCTGTTATGCCGGTTTTCTTTAATACATCTTCCTTAATGGCCTTTGCTTGTCTGGATCCTTTCCTCACAAATTCCTCTACCTTCTTTACTCTTTTCTTAGACTGTATTTGGATTTCTATGGTCTGAACACTACCAAATACTTCTTCCTTAGGTTCTTTGGGGGCTTCTAGAAGTGCTTTAGCATAAGTTTCAACTATGTAGTCATCTGTCTCATAGCCCATTTCGGTTACCCAGATTGTCCTTGGGATGACTGCTTCCATCCATATTTCATCTTTCTTAATAACAAAGCATATGTCATCTTTGTATTTGTCTACTACTTTCTGAGATAACCTTATTCTTTTCTTCATTTTTGTCTTCAATGCTTGGAAAAAGTCATGAATGTTGTTTTCCTTGTTCTCACTCATGGTATTAAACAGTTCTGTCAATTGCTTTCCTATCAGTATGTCATAACCTAGTTCATTATATCCTATACCGAGAACCTATTTTGTTATATGAAGCATTAGACATACTAACAGATTTCCAAATCTGAAAGTTCCTTTCTTATCCTTCTTTATCTTTCCAAGGTTGTCTATCAGTTCATCTTTTAACCATTCACAGATGTCAATTTTTGCACTATCTGTCACCATATCATACACACTCTTAATGCATAAACTTGAAACTGAGTTAAGTCTATTAGCATGAGTGGCTTTTTAACCTAATATCATACTTATGAATCTTACATTGATATCTTTTACATTGTTAACCCTTAGAGATCTCTTATCGAATGTTGCACCTGTTAGGTCTATGACTAAATCATTGGAAACCTTCTTGTTTTTGTCTAGTCTCTTACCGGTGGTCGGTAACCCTATGACAGCTTTTACCGCTTCCTTGGTGATCTTATGAATTGCATCTAGCCAGAAAAATTCTCCATGAACTCTACTTAACACTAACCTAATCACATCCTTAGGAAATTCAAGAATTCTAATGATTTCTGTGAATCTTAGGGTTTCAATAACATTGTGTTCAGCTTTAACATTGCCGGTATCATCACATATCTCAGTTTTACACATGGTTTTGATTTCCTCATCTCCTAACTCTTCAATGTTGTAGTGGATGTACATTCTAGGGTCTTCAGCATATAAAACACCTTTAGGAATTTGAGAAAATCCACCTAAGGTATCATCCTTCTTTTCTATCTCGGGGACTAATTGAAATACGGGCCTAGGTCTTTTAATTACTTCCACAATAGTTGGGTTTGCTATGTATTCAATTGTAGAGGTGGATGCCATGATTAAATACCTTTTTCTATCTTGGATGGATGAATGCTTGGAGTGTCCTTGCTTCTTGCTCGAAATGCCTTAGCTCGGAATCTTCGTGCTCTTTGAAAGTTTGAAATCACGGTGAAATGAAATGGAGCCAAAACCTTATTTTTATAATGTCTTTACGCCATCTACCACATTAATTACATGCTAGTTAAGTATTCACTTAACATTGTTTGCTGGTAATAATTAATTTTCAACTTCTTATTTCTAACTGAGGGAATAATAGCACATGTGTGATTAGATTGCCAAACCCTCAAGGAAATTTTCTTCAATTAGATGAAGAACTTCCTACCGGTGGAGCACTGCTCTGTCCTGCTAGTGAAGCATCACTCTATCCTATTGGTGGAGCATTTGTTGGTTCTACCGGTGGAGGAGTATTCCCAATATTTAGATCAGCTTTTCTAATCCATTGCTTTGAGAATTCTTGCTTAACCTCTTCAACCTTTTCTTTACCTTTCAAGCTAGCACTTTTGTTGTCTACCGGTGTACCTTTACTTCTACAAAATTTAGCAATATGCCCAACATTGTTACATGCATAACATTACATTATTTTTCTGAATAGCTTTCCCATAACCTATGCCGGTTTGTGTTCTGCATTGATTAGATAAATGTCCAAATCTTCCACAAACATAACATCTCACATTCATTCTGCAGTTTTCAGAGTTATGACCAATTTTGTTGCATTTTGAACATTGACTGATGGATGTTGATTTTTTGATAATTCCTAGATCTACATTCATTTGCCCTATGACCATACTTATTACAGTTAAAGCATTTTTCATTCAATTTATAAGCATTAGGTGGTCTTACTGGTTTGTTGTGATCCTGAGTATTTGCATTATCGGAGCTTTCACCAACTTCAAATCCAATTCCAGAAGTGTCACCTTTAGGTTTTTGATTCTTCAATAAGGTACCAAGTTCTTCTGACCTTTTCTTGAATTTTTCTTTATGTTGATTTGCAGTTTCCAATTCCCTTTCCAAGATTTCTTTTTGTCTCATCAGTTCATTTGAGTCATTCTGAGTATGCATCAGATCTGTCTTCAACATGTCATTTTCATAGCTAATTCTTGTGTTCTCATTTGTTGCATCACTTAGTCTTCTGGTCAATTCTTCTTCATTCTTCTTCCTATCCTCAATCTCTTTGCAAAATCTCATAGTCATATCCTACATTTCATTTTTTGTTGTCATGTTCTCTTGTTTCAGCTTTCTTATCATATCATTAAGTGATTCCTTTTCATCTTTCTCATTTTGCAATTTTTCACAAATTTCTCTTCTCTTATTTCTTGCAACAGTAAGATTTTTTTGAAGTGCCTGAATGATATCCTAAGCTGCTCTTAAATCATCTTCTAATTTTATATTTTTCAACTTCTCTGCATCATAGTCTGTAAGAGCTCCTTCAAGTTGCTTCACCAGATTTTCCATCTTTACTGGTGTCAAGATCTTCCTCAAGTTGTTAGGCTTCTGAAAATAGAGGATCAAGCTCTGATACCAATTGTTAGGATTCCTATAGATACTGAGAGGGGGGGGGGGGTGAATCAGTATCTAACCGGTGATAAGAATTTTCTAAGTTAAAACATGCAAAACATAAAATAACAGTATACCAGTATGCAAGAATTAATGCAATAAATAGAATCAGAAGCATCCACATGAAAAGAACACCATAACACAAGATGTTTAACGAGGAAACCCAGTGTGGGAAAAACCTCGATGGGATTTGTGACCCACAATATTCACTCATTGACCAATAAGAGAATATTACTTACAATAGGGACTTGCACATGTAGGAAGGCCAACTGCCTAGAGCTCACTGCTCAATGAGAAGTCACACTGGCTTACAATAAGGATTATACTAATCCAATGACTTGTACTACTTTACAATAGCATCTCCAATGCCAGATTCAGTACCGATTCTTGCTCTGTTCTTTACATATACCCTTGACCTATAATTCACACATTAGGTCTACCTAATAATTTTCTTTTTGTTTGCTACCTTACCTCTCTAAATGTCTACAATGATCTCCTTTATATACAAGAGTCATTTTACAATTTTCCAAGTCGGCTTACAATAATAAACAAAATATTATATTTCAAAAATCCCGTTGGCCTCTATGCCGGTATACATCTTTTCTTCTATGCCGGTGTTGGTGCCAGTGTAGAGTGATCTTGTTGATGTCGGTGCACTATCTTTCCTATGTAATGCTTTTTCAGTATGATGTCTTGCCAGTGCCATAGGATTGCAAGGTTGCCATCAATGTCAAAACCTTCAATCACATACAATGTCTCATTAGAGTGTCCATATGCCAACAATTATTAGGTTTCACTGTGGGTGGGGCATCTAAGTTCTTTAAATAATCTTGTAACATTCCATGATGAGTTGATGAAGTTTGAATCAAATCCCAAAGAGATATCTTGGTAGGAGTAGCTTTAAGCTATTCAACAAGATCATACTCCTTACTAAGAGTTTTTGATATATGAGATGCTTGTGGAAGAATAGGTTGATAGGGAAGAAGTGAAGAAGGAATAACCGGAGGAGGATTAGTTTGCCTATTGTTTCGTGTATTATATGCGTGAGAAACCACATTGTAACTCTCTTGAGTGATTTTTTTAGCATAGTCATAAGGGCTCTTAGTAGGATGACCTCCTTGCACAATAGTAACTAGTTTGTTAGGAGTGTGAAAGGAATCATTACTATAACCACCTTGAACCACAAAGGGAGGCTTGTTTAGAGGTTGAGAATTTGGAGGACTAGCACCTTGAAAATTTTAAGAGGGGTTTATTAGGTGTTTTATAACCATTCACATGTATCATATTGATCAAAGATGGTTTGGGAATATCAAACCCTTGTGGACTAAGATTATTCTATCATTCCAAGGTGTCCTTTTGAATTTTAGAAGAAGGATGCACATCACTCATATAATAAATATTATTGAAAGAAGTGTCGATAGTCTCTTCTTGCTCCAAAATGTGATCATGGATAGGATCAATTTTAGGAGATAGACTAGAAGTAGGCATTAATGTTTCATCCTTAGAGGTAAAGTTATTGAAACAAGGTATAGTTTTAATAGGAAATATCATATAATCTTCTATCACCAATGGATCTACATGGGAGAGGGACTCTCTAGGAGAAGGAACAACATTACTCTTCAAAGATTCATTCTTGAGAGGGAGATCCTTGAAAGAAATATTAAAAATCTCTTCTTGAATTAGGGTATCCTCATGAGTAGAGTTGAGATGAGGCGAGGGGGATATTTCACTTTGACCACTTCTTGTGTGTGTGAGAGAGAGGGAGATGCTTCACCTTCAAAGGAAAAATGTTCGAGATTTATAAAAGTGAGGTGCCATGAATTGAATTGTGAATCATGATTTCATCCTCTTTAACTAGGGTACTTTCATAGGGGAGGGAGAAATTAAGAGAATAATAAAAACCTTCATCTAATAGTTCATCTCAAATAGGGAGATCATTGAGAGAAATATTAGAAATATCTTCTTGCACAATGATGCCCTCATAGGTAGGAACAATTTTGGGAGAGGGAATAACACCATTTATTAATGCTCCATCCTTGGAAGGGAGAGGATTAATACATGTGTTGTTTAAATGATCCTCTTGCCTCAAAATGTCTTTAATAGGATCTTTAGGGGAAAGAGAATTAAGGGAATTTCTAATGATTTCATTTTCACCTAATCCTCCCCCTTTGACATCAATGAAAAAACAAGGTTCCTACAAATAATTTTCTACAGTTGTAAACATGAGTCTGTTCTATAGAAAATTCAAAACATCTACATATATATTCTTCAAAGATGAAAAGTACTTATCTCAACCATGATTAAGAGATTCAATAATGGAGATGAATCCATTCAAGTTACTAGCATAATTCTCTATTGTTGGCATTATGTTGTCATTGATGTCAACCGATATGGGATGACCACTGGTAGAAGAGATGTATGTGCAACACTGTTATGAAGGTGTATAGGATGTGATATCTTGGATATCACCTTGTGTTGTGGAACACCAGTAAAGGTAAGGAAGATGACCTCATAGGTCATCCGAACAAAAGTTAGCGCCTGCCTTGTGTGATGATATGGAGAAGTGTTTTAAGCGGTTGCTTATGATGAAGAGGTAGAATGTTATCTGAATCACTTCAACACTAGAAGAGAAGAATGAATCGGTATGCTGTCAGGTTGCAGAACAATAGGACTTCCACTAGTTGAAGATGCAGTCATCATGCGAAGAGTCAGAGGAAGTTTGAAGTGTTTGTCACCTTGACAAACTGGTAGATGAAGAAACAACATCAATCAGGAAGAAAGGCTAAGTAGGTGTAAATATAGGAATCTGACCTCACTAAAAGAAGATAGGAGTTTTTTGAAGGTTGATGACATGGTTTCATATAGAGTGGTAACCAATATATGAGTCTATCAGTTATATAAGCAAGGTGAAGTTGCAGAAGATTTCCAATTTTAGTGAATGAGCATACTTTGGATTTACTAGTCTGGAGACTTTTTTGTGTGTTCCATCGACATGTCAAGATGAGAGAAGATATGAGAGGGTAATTGGTAGAATGGTTGAGACCAGAAGGGTTAGCAAACTGGAAGAAGTAAGAAACTAGTAGGGTGGTTGGTTAGTGATCCTACTTGGACCGACTTGAGTGCAAAGCTGGTAGATAGTCGACATGGAGTCAACATGGCAAACCTGTGTTTGGATAAAGATAGAATGTACATCGATAGGGTTGTTGAGGGGTTGGTCAGCTTTAATGAAAAGTCACCCAAATCATGGGACATGTCACAGAGTTATTGCAGGGGTTTGAGGCTCGAGGTCTAGAAAACAACTACGAGTTAGATAAGAGAGATTGAGAAGATCGAAGCAATGAAGGAAACAACATGACATATCTCTAGTGATTGATCAAGAGATTAGCTATGAGGGTAAAAAGAAAGTCACCAGAAAGAGAAGGCATGATCTAGGAGATGCGACCATGATAGAGTTGTGCATTCAGATGATAGAAAGATCAAATCGTGCAAGATCTGATTATATTTGGTTTACCTCGAGGATGGTGAGGAAACCCTAACCACCTAGTTTTTGAATTGGTTGTTGGAGGGAAAACCAGTCCATAAGTAGACGATAGAAGAGGAAGAATAGTGTTTCTGAACTAGAGAATGTTGTGTTGTTGCAAAGTGGAAGATTTCTATAAATAGGAATAAGATCAGCCAAGTGCTCAACAAGCATCTAAGAAGAGAGTGGGAGTGAGAGTGAACCTGGTTGAATCTTTCAACCGGTTGGAGGGAAGAACTGGTAATTCTTATACTGACAAAGTAGGAGTGAAGGAGACTGTAGAGAAGGAAGGGAGAGAAATGGCAAAGTGACTGGTGATGTGCAGAGAGTAAGGTGTAGATCTAGTGGAGAAGGAGTAGGTGTAGAGCAAGAAGAAGAGTGAGTCGGTAAAGGAGAGAAAGTATTTCATCGACATTATAAGATATCTGATAAGGTTAGAAGATTCACTTGTAACATGATAACAACTTATGCATTTGAAGTTTGCATTGTGAACACTGAGTT
The DNA here is from genome assembly GCF_030272615.1 of Cryptomeria japonica. NCBI lineage: Eukaryota > Viridiplantae > Streptophyta > Pinopsida > Cupressales > Cupressaceae > Cryptomeria > Cryptomeria japonica. The sequence continues at coordinate 264,860,776 of NC_081409.1, read as the reverse complement.
GTAGCTCAGTGCAGGGGTTGGTGCTCCTTGGGGTTGTAGCCCATAAATCTAATAGGGGTTGTAGATCATTGGGTTGGTGTCCTAAAGTTAAGGGTTGGTGCTCCTTGGCTTGGTGCCCTAAACTTTGTAATTGTGTCTTACTATGAGGTTGGATTGGAGCAGTAGAGTGTAGGAACATTTCTCACTCAAGTTTTTCCCATATTGGGTTTTCCTCATATATACTGTTGTTATGTGATATCCTCTTGTGAGTATGTTTTGAATTTAAGTTAATCTCCTCCCCAATCAGTAAGTCTACTTCAAGTTAGATCCTTCAACCAGTGTGCTCACAAAGGAGAGCTGAAAAGAATTTTTTTGAGAACCATCGATTCACCCCATCCCCCTCTCGGTGGTACATTGTGTCTAACAATTGGTATCAGAGCCTAGGTTCCCAGTTAGAAGAGTGTTCTCGAACTTGGGTAGATTCTGGCCTAAGGACACAATAGTTTGTTTAGTATCTATCTCTGCTCCCGTATTTGATGGCTCAATTTTTTCTATTTGGAGTCGTAGAATGGAAGTTTTCCTATCCTCTTTAGGATTTGATGTATCAATTTCAGTAGTAGATTGTCTCCCTAGAAAGGTCAGTCTTCCTACCAGATTTGTAGAAGAAAGAAGAAATAAGTGCAATGAAGAAGCCATGAAGGCTATTTTTCAGTGGAATCACCGGTGATGTCTCTTCATAGGTGGACAGGTGTAAAACAACAAAGAGCTTATGGGAAAGATTGAAGAAGCTCTATGGAAATGAACCCTCAATAGTAGATCTTGCAATTGAAAGAAGTATGAAAAATACATCAAATATTTATATGGATGAGGAAGATGGATCTTCCTGCAACCGCAACAGTGAAGAAGAAGGAGCCCAACTCCTTGTGGCCCAAGAAGCTGAAAGTGGTTGGGCAATCACCTCTCCTCAACAAGATGTGTTTGGGAGTGATGATGAAGATGAAGCTGAAGTAGATCTTGAATGTGAACTCCTATGTGCACTAGATGAGCTGCAAAGTGTTAGAAAGAATTTTAAAAATTATAAAGATTCAGTTCATAATGAATGCAGCCGGTTGAGAATATGCCTTGAAGAATTAAAAAAAATCTTCATATTGACATCTCAACTTGAAGAGGCAAAGGATTGACTGGTGAGTTGAAATTAGTCTTTGATGATAAGGATAGAAGATGTGAGGATCTCCAACTAGTAGTAGAAACAAAGGACAAAGAGTGTCTGAAGCTGAGGGAAGAGATGGAAGAAGGAAACTCCACCGAAAGCAGAAAGAAGGGCAAGCAGCAAAGGAGTTCCTCCATCAGGAGAGGACAAAGAAATGCTACCACCCATAGGGGGAAGCAAGGTGGGAGAAGAAGAAGAAGAGATCAAATGGAAGAGGTGATCATAATGGACAACCAAGGATACATTCCCAAAAGGATGAAGATGCGGATGCAAAACTAGCAAAATCTCCTCATGCATGGCAAACTAAATATGTAAGTCATATGCCATCATTTACCGATTACTACTTTGCATGTAGTGATTATGGCCATAAGGTAAGGGAGTGTAGAATTAGACCTAGAAAGGATAATGCAGGATCTCATAGATATCATGCTGATAGGAAGAATGTATCTAGAAGTATATACATGCATGTTCCTTCACCCGATTATGCAAAGATTGTTTGTCATAACTACAATGGATCTAGCCATAGTGAGTTTGAATGCAGGAAGAGGAACCTGTAGTCACATGGAGGCCGACAAAATGGCCATGCTCTATAGAAAAGTGAGAACAGAGCATATGGAAAGCAAAGACTTGCATGGAATAGGATGAGTGATGTTCTTGCTGTAGCAAGGTATCCAAGGAGATCGGCTGATGGCTGCAATGACATGACAAGAAGAAGAGGAGAAAATCGATACATTAGAAGGTTCCCTAGTCATGAGGTTAGTATGGATGATGTGTGCTACTACAACACTATTTCTGATTATAATGCAGAGATCATAAAAGAAAGGTCCCATTAGCAGAAGAAGGAAAAACCTGGTCCCAAGACCGAAAGTGGGGAGAAGAATGAGATTAAGCAGGTATAGAGGAAGAGGACCATGGACAGGCATTGTGCAGTCAATGCACAAGTGATATCTCCTAAGGCCTAAAGGAGATGAAGGATCTTAGGGGGAGTAATGCATTGAATTTATCATTCACCCCCTCAGTAATAAAGGCAACATGAAAATCATGTTGTTTTCAGGATAAAGGAAGAAGATGACAAGATTGTGTAGGTGTCTCCTTGACTACACACCTACAGATCAATGATGGATCACTACTGCATGATTCAAAGAGTAAAGGTTAATAATTGGTATTAGGTGTTAACCGGTATATGCAGGATGTTACCAACATGAATGAAAAATAGCTTATGTAAGGCAATGACATTGAAAATCATTGCAATAACCCCAGTACTAGAGAATGTAGATGGTTAGCTAAGGAAGATGACCTTAGAGGTCATTAGAATACAAGTTAGCGCTTGACTTGTGTGATGAGATGGAGAAGTGTTTTGAGGGATTGCTTATGCTAAAGAGGCAAAATGTTATCTGAATCACTTCAACACTGAAAGAGAAGAATGAACTGGTATGCTGTGAGGTTGTAGAACAACAAGACTCCCATTGGTTGAAGGTGCAATCATCATGAGAAGAGTCAGAGGATGTTTGAAGTGTTTTTCACCTTGACAAACTAGTGGAGGAAGAAACAATGTGGATCAGGAAGAAAGGCTGAGTAGGTGTAAATATAGGAATCTGACCTCACTAAAAGAAGATAGGAGTCTTGTGAAGGTTGATGACATGGTGTCATCAAGAGTGGTAACTGGTATATGAGTCCATCAGTTATATAAGCAAAGTTTGCAAAAGATTTCTTATTTGTGGTAATGAGCATACTTTAGATTTACCAATCTGGAGACTAGTTTATGTGTTCCATTGACATGTCAAGATGAGAGCGGATATGATAGGGTAACCGGTAGAATGGTTGAGACGAAGAGTTAGAAAACTGAAAGAAGTAAGAAACTAGTAGGGTGGTTGGTCAGTGATCTTACTTGGACCGACTTGAAGTGCCAAGCTGGTAGATAGTCGACATGGAGTCAACATGGTAAACCCACGTTTGGATAAAGATAGAATGTACATCAACAGGGTTGTTGAGGGGTTGGTCACCTTTAATGAAAATTCACCCAAATCATGAGACATGTTGCAGAGTTATTGTAGGGATTTGAGGCCCGAGCTCTAGAAGACAACTATGAGTCAGCTAAGAGAGATTGACAAGAGTGAGGCGATGAAGGAAACAACATGACAGATCTTTCATGATTGACTGAGGGATTAGCTATGAGGGTAAAAAGCAAGTCACCAGAAAGAGAAGGTGTGATCCTGGAGATGCAACCATGATGGAGTTGTGCATTTATATGAAAGAAAGATCAGATCATGCAAGATCTAATTTTATTTGGTTTGCCTTGAGGATGGTGAGGAAACCCTAACCGCCTAGTTTTTAAATTGGTTTTTGGAGGGAAACCCAGTCTATAAGTAGACGATAGAAGAGGAAGAATAGTGTTGTTGAACTAGAGAATGTTGTGTTGTTGCAAAGTGGAAGAATTCTGCAAATAAGAAGAAGATCAGCGAAGTGCTCAACCAACATCTACGAAGAGAGTGGTAGTGAGAGTGAACCTAGTTGAATCTTTCAATCGGTTGGAGGGAAGAGCTGGTAGTTCTTATACTGGCAGAGTAGGAGTGAAGGAGACTACAAAGAAGGAAGGGAGAGAATCGGCAGAGTGTGATACCAGTGATGTGCAGAGAGAAATTTGTAGATCCACTAGAGAAGCAGCAGCTGCAGAGCAGGAAGAAGTGTGAGTCAGTCAAGGAGAGAAAGTATTTCATCGACAGAGTATGATATTTGATAAGGTTGGAAGATTCACTTGTAACATGATAACAACTTATGCATTTGAAGTTTGCATTGTGAACATTGAGTTGTAGCTCAGTGCAAGGGTTGGTGCTCCTTTGGGTTGTAGCCCATAAATCTTATAGGAGCTATAGCTCTTTGGGTTGGTGCCCTAAACTTTGTAACTATGTTTTACTGTGAGGCTAGATTGGAGTAGTAGACTCCAACAACATTGCTCACCGAGGTTTTTCCCATATTGGATTTTCCTCATATATACTGGTGTTATGTGATATCCTCTTCTAAGTATGTTTTGCATTTAAATTAATCTCCTCCCCAATTGGTAAGTCTGATTTAATTTAGATCCTTCAAATGGTGTGCTCACAAAGGAGAGCTCAAAAGAAAAGTTTTGAGAACCATTGATTCACCCCCTCCCTCTCTCAGTGGTACATTGTGTCTAACAATTGGTATCAAAGCCTAGGTTTTTAGTTAGAAGAGTGTTCTCCAACTTTGGTAGATTCCGGCCTAAGGACACAATGGTTTGTTTAGTAGCTATCTCTGCTCCAGTATTTAATGGCTCAAATTTTTCTATTTGGTGTCGCAGAATGGAATTTTTCAAAACCCCTTTAGGATTTGATGTATGGATGTTAGTAGTAGATGGTCTCCCTAGAAAGGTCAGTCTTCCTACCAGATTTGTAGAAGAAAGAATAAATTAGTGTAATGAAGAAGCTATGAAGGCTATTTTCAGTTGACTCACCGGTGATGTCTCTTCATAGGTGGATAGGTGTAAAACAACAAAGAGCTTATGGGAAAGATTGAAGAAGCTCTATGGAAATGAACCCTCAACAATAGATCCTGCATTTGAAAGAAATGTGAGAAATACATCTCATATTTATTTGGATGAGGAAGATGGATCTTCTTGCAGCCGCAACAGTGATGAAGAAGGAGCTCAACTCTTTGTGGCCCAAGAAGCTGAAAGTGGCTGGGCAATCACCTCTCCTCAACAAGATGTGTTTGGGAGTGATGATGAAGATGAACCCAAAGTATATCTTGAATGTGAACTGGTATGTGCACTAGATGAGCTTCAAAGTGTAAGAAAGGATTTTAAAAATTACAAAGATTTAGTTCATAATGAATGCAACTAGTTGAGAATATGCCTTGAAGAATCCAATAAAAATATCTACATATTGACATCTCAACTTGAAGAGGAAAAAGGATTGACTGGTAAGTTGAAATTAGTCTTTGATCATAAGGAGAGAAAATGTGAGGATCTCCAACTAGTAGTAGAAACAAAGGACAAAGACTGTTTGAAGCTGAGGGAAGAAGAAAACTCCACTCGAAGCAGAAAGAAAGGCAAGTAGCAAAGGAGTTCCTCCATTGACAGAGGATAAAGAAATGCTATCACCCACAGGGGGAAGCAAGTGTGTGAGAAGAAGAAGAAATCAGATGGAAGAGGTGCTCATAATGGACAACCAAGGATCTATTCCCAAAAGGATGAAGATGGGGATACAAAACCGACGAAATCTCCACATCCATGGAAAAGTAAATATGTAAGTCATATGCCATCATTTACCAGCTACTGCTTTGTATGTAATGATTATGGCCATAAGCTAAGGGAGTGTAGAATGATATCTAGAAAGGATAATGTAGGATCTCATAGAAATCATGCTGATAGGAAGAATGTATCCTAAAGTAGATACATGCATGTTCCTTCTCCCGGTTACGCAAATATTGTTTGTCATAACTACAATGGTTTTGGCCATAGTGAGTTTGAATGCAGGAAGAGGAACCTGGAGTCACATGGAGGATGACAAAATGGCCATGCTCTGCAGAAAAGTGAAAACAGAGCATATGGAAAGCAAAGACCTGCATGGAATAAGATGAGTGGTGTTCCTTCTCTAGCAAGGTATCCAAGGAGACCGGCTGATGGCTGCAATGACATGACAAGAAGAAGAAGAGAAAACCAGTACATTAGAAGGTTCCCTAGTAATGAGGTTAGTATAGAAGTAAGAAACCAGTTGGGTGGTTGGTCAGTGATCCTACTTGGACCAACTTGAAGTGCCAAGTTTCTAGATAGTCAACATGGAGTCAACATGGCAAACCCATGTTTGGATAAAGATAGAATGTACATCAAGAGGGTTGTTAAGGGGTTGGTCAGCTTTAATGAAAAGTTACCCAAATCACGGGCTGCAGAGTTATTGGAGGGGTTTGAGGATTGAGGTCTGGAAGACAATTATGAGTCACCTAAGAGAGATTGAGAAGATCAAGGTGATGAAGGAAACAACATGACAAATCTTTCATGATTGACCGAGGGATTAGCTATGAGGGTAAAAATAAAGTCTCCAGAAAGAGAAGGTGTGATCCAGAAGATGTGACCATGATGGAGTTGTGCATTTAGATGATAGAAAGATCAGATCATGCAAGATCTAATTGGATTTGGTTTGCCTCGAGGATTGTGAGGAAACCCTAATCGCCTCATTTTTGAATTGGTTTTGGGAGGGAAAACTAGTCCATAAGTAGACAATAGAAGAGGAATAATAGTGATAATGAACTAGACAATGTTGTATTGTTATGAAGTGGAAGATTTCTACAAATAAGAACAAGATCAACCAAGTGCTTAATGAACATCTAAGAAGAGAGTGGGAGTGAGAGTGAACCTGGTTCAATCTTTCAACCGATTGGAGGGAAGAATCGGTAGCTCTTATACCGATAGACTAGGAGTGAAGGAGATTGCAGAGAAGGAAGGGAGAGAACCAATAGAGTGTGATACCAGTGATGTACAAAGAGTAAGGTGTAGATCTAGCAGAGAAGTAGCAGGTGCAGAGAAGGAAGAAGAGTGAGTCAGTAAAGGAGAGAAAGTATTTCACCGACAGAGTAAGATATCTGATAAGGTTGCAAGATTCACTTGTAACATGATAAAAACTTATGCATTTTAATTTTACATTGTGAACACCAATTTGTAGCTTGGTGTAGGGGTTGGTGCTCCTTTGGGTTGTAGCACATAAATCTGATAGGGGTTGGTGCTCCCTCGGTTGGTGCCCTAAAGTCAGGGGTTGGTGCTCCTTGGGTTGGTGCCCTAAACTTTGTAACTATGTTTTAATGTGAGGTTGGATTGGAGTAGTAGAGTCCAACAACATTGCTCACCAAGGTTTTTCCCATATTGGGTTTTCCTTGTATATACTGTTGTTATGTAATATCCTTGTCATGCCCAAAATTTAGGGCAAGAACGGGATAATTTTTTTAAAAAAAATATTAACTATATAACAAAAAGTTCACTAACACGACATGCACTAATATGTTTTGTCAAAACTATATTCGAGCTAACTCTGATATTAAATCAAGTAACGAAATTAATTTAGAATTTATTTGTGGAATACCAAACGATTTAATTTATTTTCTCAAAAAAACCTAGTCAATAGATTAATTAAATCAAACTTATTAAAATAGTAGATGAAGATAGAATTAATCTCCAATAACCAATACTTGCATTTTTCCCTAGGAAACTAATTAATTTAGTCCTAACTCTTAGATCATAAAAGTCTAAAATTTATTCAACATTAATTAAAATAAGATTGAACTAAATCAACTAAGGTTCAATTAAATTAGTAATAATCATTTTTCCTATAAAGCGTAAATATTTCCCAATAGCCAAGTTAACCTTTCCCAACTTAATTTAAAGTTCTATTGAATTTCAAACAAAACAATTTCATAACTTAAACGTAATCCCATACGTTTATAAAAAAATAAATATAATTTATTACCACATATTAAAATATTTAATCCTAAATTGTCTTATTCTCTTATACTTTCAAACTCATTAAGTATTGGAATATATATATATATATATATATATATATATATATATATATATATATATATATATATATAATTAAATATTATATTAATTTCCACTTCTAAAACAAAAAACCCCATGCAAACCCTAAATTGAAATTACATTATAAAATAACCCCTCTATACCTTTTTTTCTATTTATTTATTATTCTTTTTTACCCTAGCTCTAACCGAGCTAGGGTTTTATATATTTCTTTTTATGCTCATTGTCTTTTTGTTGCAGGTCCGCACGAAGGGTTTAAGCGGCGGCCATGGCGGTTGAGTAGAGGGGGCACCACTAGTGGAATGACCCACTGTGGGGTTCGCGGCCCACACAGTGGCCTTGGCCGCTGTGTGAGTCGTAGCCCGCACAGTGGCTGCGGCCACTGGTGCAAGCACGGCCGACACAGGGAGCCACAAGCCCCTGTGAGGGACGCGGCCCGCATAGAGGTTGCGGCCTCTGTGAGGGATGCGGCCCGCACAGGGATTGCGTGCCTTGCGCGGCTGAGGCCCCACCCATTCCCTTTGCTCTTTTATTTTTATTTTTATTTTTTTTTATAAATTTTTTTTTTTTTAAATATATATATATGTATATATATATATATTTATGTATATATATATATGTATATATATATATATTTATGTATATATATATATGTATATATATATATATTTACATATCTATATATTCTTTTCTTTTTTTTGTACAATTAGGTATAAATATATTTATACATAAAATTTTATATATATATATATATACATTTTTATATGTATATATTCATATATATATATATATATTTGTATATATATATATATATATATTTATATTCATATATACATTTATTTCGCAGGTAATCTTATGATATATTTTATATGTATGTATATATAAGTATATACATGTAATCTACATGTATATGATTATATATATTTATGTATAACTATAGTAATTTTTTTTTTTTCTTATAAAACAAAATTAATGAAAGATCTTGATTTCAATTATACCAAGAGTAAAGTAATAAATCTGTTTACTGTAAATATTATTTTCTGTAAATGAATAATGCTAGTGTTTAACAAAAATACCTAACTTCAACTTTATCAAGGAATAAGTTTAACAATTTTTCCAGCAACCTAATAATTACAGATTTTATTTAATGAAACTATAATAGGTTAAGATCTTTATTTCCTACATTTTATTAAATTGACAGGTTTGCAAAAATCTACAGCAACTACTTAAATGACAGAGATGTATTTTCTGTAATGAAATGAATAACAGAAGTAACTAATCCTAAAACAACATCTATATTAAATAAAGAATTCCTTAACTTAAACTATAGAAATGATTATGATAATTTTAGATTTTATTTTCTGCATTTAAAATGAAATCACAGATAAAGGAAGATCACAGATTTAATTAAAATATTTTTTTACATTTCCATTTATGATCCTAAGTGCTTTTATATTTCAGCCCTTGCATGCATGCAAAATCAATTCTATTTCTTTTCTAGTAAATAAGAGAATAAATTTAACTCATTTCCTTTCAAGAAATATTAAATACTCTACAAGATTTAACCTTAATTCTAGAACAAGAACTTAAAATAAACCATTTAGCTTTCTACAAAATAACATGATATTTTCTGCATAATAATTAACATATCCTCAAGTCTTTATTTCTATTTTTACAAATAGCCTCTCATTTCAAACAAGAGAGGACTTTTTTAAAAACAAGTAATAAATACATTTGTAACTCCTTTTTTTTTTCTTTAAAATCAACATCTTCCGCCATAACTGCATGCATCTGATATTTCTCCTAATTTCCTGCAAATGAATCAAATCTATGACCATGGAGTGCTCACCTCCCAGCCTAGGCTAACTGGTAGCCACCCCCGAGCTCGGAGAACCAAGCCCTAGATAGGAAACAAACATGCAAGAACACAAGATAGAATACACACAAATTCAAACACACTCCCAACCCGGCTACACTGCACCACACCTTGGTGATGACCTTTTTAAGGGTGTTAGTGGACCAAATACCCTAAGGATAACTGCAAGTATGAAAAACATGTAGCCACCTCATGGCATACCAAATACATCAAGAATAGCAACCCCTTATTCCTTATGCCCCCCAAGGCATTCAAGCCTTATTTCCCTCCTTATGACCCCCATTTCACAAACAAGCCATGCAGCAAGGGTCACACAAAATCCCTTGTGATCACTCTCATAACGAGAGTCTCTCACTCGAGGGTTGTCACTTCTACCACCCACAAGATCCTCCTCTCTCCCAAGAGTAAGAGGTCTTGATGACTCCCAAAAATAGATACAATATATAACACAAAATACCAAATAAAATTTCCAAAAGAACATGCACGGAAGCAAATCTTTTACACCAACATTACTTTCAAACACATGCAATAAGAAAGCCATTTTAAGAAGAATACAACTAGCCTTAATCTACCCAAAGGTAGGTTAGTTTTGTTGAGGATGAGCAGCCCAATTCCACGGTTCTTCTCCTCCTACCCTTAGCCAAAATTCCCTATTCCAAAATCTAGTCTATTCTTTTCAAAAATTCTCTTCTCTCCAAAACTGAAGAGTGGGTGATTACCCACAAATTTTCTAATTCTTGCTTAAGAAGCCCATTGTGAGAGCTCTCACCAGTTTCTAAAAACTAAAGAGGAAGGTAAGATAGAATGGGAAAAGGAATTCTCATTCAAAAAGGAAGGTTTACAACTAGGTTCAAATCTTCTAATTTCAATTTTTGCACAACTTAGAAAAGTCAAATTTTTAGGGTGTCTAAAAGGTCACATGGGAGTAGAAACTTGCCTTAAATTACCCCTAACCCTTAGGTATACCTTATGGGCTTTAGGAAACCCTATTAAACTACCCCTAGGTGTCCATTTAACCCTTTTTAAACCCCTTTGAAGTTTATTTTCGGGTCAAACCTATGTTGACCATCCCAAAGATTCTTTACCCAAGGCATTTATCACATCACGTTACATTAATTGAAAAAAAGACTATAGTTTAAACGATTCCCACCAAGAGACAAATTTAAAAATTCAAACATAAATCCACACGTGTCCAGTGACACAAAGAAAATACTTTTACAAATTAATACAAGAAATCATCTCTTGTGGATTTTACATAAATCAATTAAATAACACTTAACACACATGCATTATTTACTGTTACGAATAAAATACAACACAAACGGGGTGTTGTCTCCCCAAATAGATAAACCCTGGCTTATGAACATACATAGGTCTAGGTTTGGTTCTCCATAATATTTCCATGGTCACATGGATAACTTCCTGCGCATCTCAATTTACACATTAGTAACTTTCAAATAACCACATATAATATAAATCACAGGAATAATAATACACATCATCACTTGCATACAATTTACATCTGAACAATTTAATACATCTTTTATCGAAGCAATTTCACATAAGCAATTCATCCTAATTCTCATAATGTTGATCCACACTTAAACATACATCTTAATTCTATTATCATAGTAAGTCCTACAAATTCCATAACGACATTTATCACCGTAAATTCATCTTATTTAAAAATCATGTAGTGTTCTATATCATAAAGCATATAAATAAATCATCAATATATAGCAATGTTATCCAAATCATGAAATCATATAAGTTCTAAATCCAAAATGCATAAAAATAAAGCATCCGTAATAGTCTCAATATAAAAACTACTGAAATGTAAGACTAAGTTGAGGTGGGGCCTCACAATCCTCTTGTGAGTATGTTTTGCATTTAAGTTAATCTCATCCCCAATCGGTAAGTTTTCTTTAAGTTATATCCTTCAACTGGCGTGCTCACAAACGAGAGCTAAAAAGAAAAATTTTAAGAACCACTAATTCACCCCCTCCCCTTCTCAGTGGTACATTGTATCTAACAATTGGTATCAGAGCCTACATTCCCGGTTAGAAGAGTGGTCTCCAATTGGGTAGATTCTGACCTAAGGACACAATGGTTTGTTTAGTATCTATCTCTGCTCCAGTATTTGATGGCTCAAATTTTTCTATTTGGAGTTGCAGAATGGAATTTTTCCTATCCTCTTTAGGATTTGATGTATGGATGTCAGTAGTAGATGGTATCCCTAGATAGGTTAGTCTTCCTACCAGATTTGTAAAAGAAAGAATAAATTAGTGCAATGAAGAATCCATGAAGGCTATTTTTAGTGGAATCACTGGTGATGTCTCTTCATAGGTGGATAGGTGTAAAACAATAAAGAGCTTATGGGAAAGATTGAAGAAGCTCTATGGAAATGAACCCTCAATAGTAGATCCTACATTTGAAGCAAATATGAGAAATACATCTCATATTTATGTGGATGAGGAAGATGGATCTTCCTGCAGCCGCAACACTGAAGAAGAAGGAGCTCAACTTCTTGTGGCCCAAAAAATGGAAAGTGGCTGGGCAATCACCTCTCCTCAATAAGATGTGTTTGGGACTGATGGTGAAGATGAAGCCAAAGTAGATCTTGAATGTGAACTGGTATGTGCACTAGATGAGCTGCAAAGTATTAGAAAGGCTTTTAAAAATTACAAAGATTTAGTTCATAATGAATGTAGCCGATTGAGAATATGCATTGAAGAATCAAATAAAAATATCTGCATATTGACATCTCAACTTGAAGAGGCAAAAGGATTGACTGGTGAGTTGAAATCAGTCTTTGATGATAAGGAGAGAAGATGTGAGGATCTTCAACTAGTAGTAGAAACAAAGGACAAATAGTGTTTGAAGCTGAGGGAAGAGATGGAAGAAGAAAACTCCACTAGAAGCAGAAAGAAGGGAAAACATCAAAGGAGTTCCTCCATTGGCAGAGGACAAAGAAATGCTACCACCCATAGGGGAAGCAAGTGTGGGAGAAGAAGAAGAGATTGTGAGATTCTACGAGAAATGAGAACCGAGCCAAGATCTGATGTTCATCGTAGATCACATGCAACTCCTCATGCAATGGATGATCGAAGTTCAAAATAGCTGAATGAAGATAATTTTGATATGAGAGAGAAATAGAGACAAAGAAGAGAATTTGGAGAAGACTCTCACTGACCTATCACTCTAGTAGTGAAGGTGAGACTATAGTGCTTATTATATAGAAAAATATAAGCATATACATCCAAGGGGTGCATTAGCTCCTATTCCCCATAAAAAGTGAGAGGTTTTACCTTCTTGGTAAATGCCAAAAAATGTGGCATAACCTCCTTACATGAAGACAACAAAGGAGTTGAGAAAGTTGGCACATAAGGGCAAAAGAGGGTGTGTAACCCAACTACCCCATAACCCACTTAGGAAATGATAAAATAGTGGTTATGAGAGGTGGAACAACAAGCCAAAAGAGGTTGTGTAACTCATCTACCCATGTGAGGTGGAGAGTTACACATGTAGCTAAAGTATTTCGCCACGTGTCCTCATATAAACCACTCCTATTAACCTAAGCAAGCTTAAATAACATATGTGTAGGAAAAATAAATACCCCCTAACATAAGGAAAATAAAAAACCTACACTAACAGAGATCAGATGGAAGAGGTGCTTAAAATGGACAACCAAGGATCCATTCCCAAAAGGATGAAGATGGGGATGCAAAACTAGAAAAATCTCCTCATGCATGGCAAAGTAAATATGTAAGTCATATGTCATCATTTACCAGTTACTTCTTTGCATGTAATGATTATGGCCATAAGGTAAGGGAGTGTAGAATGAGATATAGAAAGGATAATGTAGGATCTCATAGAAATTATGCTGATAGGAAGAATGTATCTAGAAGTAGATACATGCATGTTCCTTCTCCTAGTTATGCAAAGATTATTTGTCATAACTATAATGGATCTGACCATAGTGAGTTTGAATGTAGGAAGAGGAACCTGTAGTCACATGGAGGTTGACAAAATGGCCATACTTTGCAGAAAAGTGAAAATAGAGTATATGGAAAGAAAAGACCTACATGGAATAAGATGAGTGGTGTTCCTACTCTAGCAAGGTATCCAAGCAGACCGACTAATGGCTGCAATGACATGAAAAGAAGACTTGAAGAGTGAACTGGTACATTAGAAGGTTCCCTAGTCATGAGGTTAGTATGGATGTTGTGTGCTACTGCAGCACTATTTCCAATTGTAATGCAGAGACTAGAAAAGAAAGGTCCCATCAGTAGAAGAAGGCAAACCTTGCTCCCAAGACCGAAAGTAGGGAGAAGAATGAGATTAAGTAGTTATGGAGGAAGAGGACCATGGACACGCACTGTGCATTGAATGCATAGGTGATATATCCTAAGGCCTAAAGGAGATGTAGGATCTTAGGGGGAGTAATGTATCGAATTTATCATTCACCCCCTCAATAATGAAGGTAACATGAAAATCATGTTGTTGGCGTCATAAAGAAAGAATATGACAAGAGTGTGTAGGTGTCTCCTTGACTACACACCTACAGATCAATGATGGATCACTACTACATGATTCAAAGAGTAAAGGTTAATAATTGGTATCAGGTGTTAACTAGTATATGCTAGATGTTACCAACATGAATGCAAAATAGGTTATGTAAGGCAATGACATTGAAAATCATTGCAATAACCCCGATAGCAGAGAATGTTGATGGTTATGTTCCCCACCTCAAGTGTTGTGGCTTGAGAAGATGTAACAACTGATGATAAGATAACAAAGGAAGTGTTACATCCATTGAAGACCAAGGGGGAGAATGTATTTTGTTAGTGACCGGTAGATACAAAGAGAAATAATATCCTGACAGTGCCCTTTGTCATTGTGTGAAAGGGGGAGAAGAATTGTGTAGTATGCCAGATACTACATGTGTTGACATCAATACCAAAGGGGTATATTATTGGCATTGTGTTGTCATTGATGTCAACCACTATAGGATGACCACTGGTAGAAGAGATGTATGTTGGCTTTATACTTCCTGAATGAGATACCCGGTATGGAAGGAAAGGTCCAATGGGCCTATGATAGACCGATGGCCGTGTAGATTAAAGAAGGATTATGGGGAATTGGTGATGCAACAATGAGAATATCTACTCTCTAGGGATACTTTAAATCCTTTCAAGCAGAAATGAAAAGTAGAGAGAGGATCCCTAAGGAAATTCATGTGGATAAGTATGAGCAAACTATATGCTTCATGATCAACAAAAATCAATGTCTAATGGAAGCAGTTGAGCCCAAAATAGTGTGGATCATGCCCATGGGGTATGAAGTTGACTCTGTGATACTTGAGGCATATGCCCAACATCTTTTGAGTCAATCGGTGGATCCCAAGGAAGGGAGATTCAAAATATTCAAGGGAAAACACCTTAAATTGCACAGTCAATTCAGTGCACCTACTAGAAAAAGGAAAGTTACAAAGATGGTTGAGGAGGTTGCAATTCAGATGGGTCCCACTCAGGAGGACATGAAGAAAGAAAGGGAGATTCATGCGTAGAAGTAGGACAAAGAGGAAACCAAGAATCTTGAGGTTGATCCAGTTCCCTCCAAGGTCAAACTTAAAGAGACCAAGTCTGCTCTTGCTCCGGTGGCACAATCTGCAATACCTAGCCCATGCGAGAAAGGTGTGTTGAAGTAGAAGGACAAGCCTAAAAGGACCTATGTTGTAGTATCTTTGGTAGCCTCTAAAACAAATTCTGAAGAGGAAGCAGGAAAGACAAATAAGAAAGGATAATTTGTCAGAGTGGTGAGGAAGTCGCAATCCGGTGGAGCCCAATAGATCAAGAAGAAAAAATTTGATCTTGCTCCTACTGGAAAATCTAAAAGAGGTAGATAGGTCAGAAGTCAACTTGACAAAGACCTTGAGTCTAGTGACATACAATTTAAGTACATAATTGTTCCTCCACTATCAAAAAATCAACTAATAGATGAAATAATAGTTGATGGAAACTTGAAGAATATTGGAGCCTGTTATGAGAATTCAGATGAGGTTGATCAAAGAAAGTTTGAGGAAGTGTAGTTGTATTATATTTAAATAATTTTAGTAAGATATTAATTGAATTAGAGAAGACCATTCCTAAGGACTTGTACAGCCTTATAGATGCAAGGAGAATGACAACAAGTAAAATTGACAAGGATATGAAGGAGAGAGAGCTGATAAATATGTGTATTTGTATCACTCACGATGAAGCCAAGAGGCTAATTAAGGAGGCAAATACGAAAGAATTCTGAGGTAAGAACAAGATGAATAGGCTACTGATTGGTAATGTGAAAGAGGTGAGGAAAGAGATAGAGGATATATGGAGAAAGATCATTCAACATGATCTCCTATACAAGGATGCATTTAAGTCCTCTCAGTCAGAAGAAAAATAAGGTGTTTCTGGTAGTTAGAAGGATGAAACTCAGATTGAGGATCATCCAGAAGAACAAGATAACACCATACTTGATGCTAAGACAAACAATAATCCTCTGGTGGTGGACAACTCTGCAGCCCCTAAGATCCAACAAGTTGATAATGCACCAAGTGGGAACAACGGTGCAAAAGATAAAGGGGATGATGAGAAGAAGAAGGATGTTGAGACTACAGAGGCAAATGTTGGAGAGTCTAACAAGGGAAAAGGTGTAGCTATACCATCAATTTTCACTCCTCTAGTTATAGAGAGCCCACCTCAGATCCCTATAAATATAGATGGACCTCTGAACCTTGGACAAATGTCTCTTGTGGAAAAGCTCATGCTTGCAGTTATTGTGCAAGCTTAGGCTAGCCAGGATCTGGTGAAGTATGAATCTAAGGACAAGAAGATAATTTTGATGTTGGTAGATGTTTTGCAGAAGGTGGCTCCAGATGTATAATTGGATTCCAATAATAGCCCCTCCAGTAAATTGTTGTGATTGATTAATAGTGTAAATACCAGTTTTGATTCTTTAGAAAAGTCTTCTACTCAGAAAGCTTTGGATAAATTTAAGGATGTTAGGATATAGAAATTATAGAAGATGACTGAGGATGATAGAGAGAAACTAAATTAGATATTGTAGATTATTTCTGACACATTGTCAGAAGGCACTAAATTGTACAAATCTTGCCTAATTTTTCCTAAATTTAATATAGATATAGACAATCGGATAGGTATTTTCCAGGACAAGCTTGCTAGCATTTCATAGTCTTTTGATCCTAATGTAACTTTAATCTAGAAGTATTGAATGAAAGCTTATAGATTTAAATGATCAGATCACAAGTCTCAAGTGGATAAGGATAAAATTTTGAGTAAAAATGGTGAACTACGGAACCTAATTGCCCCTCGGTTGGACATCGTGTTGAGTAATAAGGTAGATTATATGAAGAAAATAGCCTAGCCTATGCCATCTGACCTAAGGGAATTAGAAATTCATGCTACTTTATTTAGTGTGTGTCGACTTGAATTTCATCCTTAGAATGCTACCTGAAACAAGTTAGTTTCACAAAATACAAATGGAAATACTACAGGAAATCCAAACTCAATCGATGAAACTACATGAAATACATATTAAAATAATACATTATTTTTTCCTTCATGATTTATGTCTCATTGTGTCCCAACTCCACTATTCCTGGTTGCAGATGTTGTGCTCTCAGACAATGCATTGATAGCTTCCAAGATGGCATATGAAGAATGGACTGATAACTAATAGTTAACTAATACTATGGTATGCAATACTACATGATTATGCTAAATGATTGTTTCTATTTGCTTCAAGATTAAAAACTCACAGATGCATAAGATTAGCTTGCAAAATGCACTTGAAGTCTCTTGAAGTTTAACTCTCTCTCAACTGAAGCTCTTGATTTTATAGACCCTGAGAGGATTAGATGATGTGGCTTAGATCAGAGGTCATGATCAGATCTACATATTTGAATGGTTGTGAGCAAAGGTGAAAGTTGAGAGAAAGGGGGAAGGAGAAGACAAGTGTCACTCATCTCACCTTGACTGGGTTGCTGACTGAGAGAATCTAGGGATGGTTAGAGTAAATTTAGGCATGATAGGACAAGTGGACTCAAGTCCTTCCTAAGATGTAGGGGATGTTGGAGAGAATATAGAAGATGGTTATGAAATATGTGTATGTACACAATATTCATTAATTTTGGTGGTTGAGGATAAATGATGAAATAATATTTAAGAAATATTAATTTCCTTAGCCACATGATGGATGAGTTGGAAAAGGGAAGATGAATTGGAGATGGAAGGTGAGTTGGAAAAGGGATTTAAATAATTTAGAAATTATTTAATATTTGAGACTATAGGATAGGAGAATAACTATTAAATATTAGATATTTAATTAACTTGGTTAAAAGGCTAATTAAATATTAGATATTTAATTAATTAGGAGAATAGAATTGATGAATTAATTAATAAAATATTAATTAATAGAAAGACATGAAAAATGAATTAAATAAATTAATCTTTTCAAATTAACTATTTAATAGAAGAAAAATCATTAAATAAATATAAAATATTTATTTAATTGCTCATATCCATTTCTATGTGTATACATTTTGCCCCTCTTTGAAATGATGTCGAGACAACATTATTTCAAAGATTAAATCAAGTCTCGATAGTGCACCTGATACAGATGAAAATCCTGATTGTGTGCCTCCTCGGGAGATATTTCATCGTGAAATTGTTGAAAATTTTGGATAAGCGATTGATCTCATGATAATTGATTGAAATTTCTGCAACTTTGGTTGATGGAAATGTCCTCTCTTTGATTACTTTGATGTTTTGCTTAATTTGATGATTGATAGAGTTTGATTGACCTCATGATCAATGAGGGTCAATTATATAAACTCAAAGCTTTGATGATCTGATAGGATAGAGTTTGATTGACTTTATGATTGATGAACGTCAATGGTGTAAACTCAAGATTGGATAGACTAGATGTGTATCCTCGTGATGAATGAGTGTCACTAATATGTGGTCAAAGAGATTGATAGAAATCTCAAGTGAGCGGATATGATAGCTGATTGATTGATCAAAGTGATTGATTGGATCAAGAACTGACATTTTGTTGATATCATGTTGCTGGAGGATCTAGACGTATTGATTCATCTTGGGGGATTAGGAGGATTAGTGAGGCCTACAACATCTGAAAAGAGTGGTGCTCTTTGTCCTAGTTGACATATTGATATGAGACATTGATTTGTATTGATGAAGCACTTGTACTTTTGATCTGATATCATTGTATACTTGCACTTTTATTGTTTTATGATAATTCTATATGCAGACATGGGCTCTATATGATGATGATCTTTATTATGCATTGATTACATGGATGCAATGATTAGCTGGACAATGATCTTTATGCATGTTACTTTATTTGATGATTATGCTTTATATGCATTGATTACATGGATGCAATGATTAGATGGGTAATGATATGATGATGATTCTCTTTCCTTGCCTTATGATTATGATCTATATGATGCAATGATAAATGTTTTTGTTTTGATTTTCGATTTTGATGATCTTGGATGCAAATGAAAATGATTACTAACTTAAATGATATGTAAATGATGCAAATGCGATGATCTATATGGAAATGCAAATGAATGATTGATTTTCTTTTGATTTATGATGATGTAAATGCAAATGATCTACATGAAATGTTTTTGAGTTTATATGTAATGTTTATAATTATTATGAATCTAAGTGTAAAGATGCAACTAAATGATCATTAATGGAATGATAATGCAAATAATAATGATGATACACTACATGATGAATGAAATGCACTTATATGAATACAAATTAATGAAATGATTTATATACAACTAAATGAAATGGATGATGATTAAAATGATTCTAAAAAATGAATGCACTTACAATGATTAAATGCAAATTGTTTTTGCTTGTCCAAGTATACTCAATCTTTATTTATGACCGTTGACCTGTTAATGAAATGAAATGCTTATAATGCAACTAACCATGAATGCTTATAGTGCAAATGAATAATGAGCTAATCCAAAATCATCTAACTTAAAATTGTACTGCCATTCTTCATACGCTATCTTGTAGCAATGCTTGATTTCATCATTTAGCTTTAAAATGTTGTAAGAAAATACAAGCAACTTGACATAATGATTCAATATGACCTAAGTATTTTTGACATGAATTTTTATATAGAAAGTTAATACAAGCAACTTGATATAATGGATCAAGTTGACCTGAGTATTGCTTGCAGAACAGACAAGGATTATCCCCTTTCATGCATGACTTGGAACATCCTCCTTGATCTTTTTCCGATCATATCTTGAGACAAGTACATACTTTAGTAAGAGATAAACCATAGACAACAATCAAAGAAAATAATCATGCCCCATCATAGCTTCTCTAGTCATGGACATCCTTGAGTTGCATAGAGTACATGATTAGCAATAAAATCAAAATATAAACACTGAATCTTGCATGTCATTCACATGTTCTTATGGTCATTAACTGATATAATCATCTTGATGAATGATCTTTGATAATCCTTTATTACTTGCTGATCAATTCTTCATTTTCCTAAGTTTCATGATTCAGTTATTGATGAAATGCCTTGATCTTTGTTGCTTTGTTGCTCGTTATCTGTTTCAAAATCCTAGGTGTTTTTGGTTTTTCTAAGTTTTCCGAATGTTTTGGGATTTTCAAAGATTCAAAAGATCACCTTAGCAAAAGGAATTAGGATTTTTCCCCTAGTGGAAACACAAATTTATTATGAATGTATGAATTGATCAAGATCCAAACCATGGTGGGATAGAAATGCAGATATGATTGATTTTGATAAAATCTAAGATAGTGACTACGACAAGTATGTCAAATATTGATAACTATTGGTAAGCTGCATATTTCTGCTGATGTTTCAGAGAAATGGATGTGAAAGATGGAATGGATAAGATAGGATATGATGTTGATAAATACTAAGAGGGGGGGTGAATTAGTATACCAGAAAATACTGAACTAAAACACTTTAACAGTTTAGCAGTAAACCGGTATAACAGTTTAACTAACAAACTGATTAACACAAATGCAAACCAAACAACAAGTAAGGTATTCACCCATAGAAGCACAATCACCATAACACAAGAGATTTTGACATGGAAACCCAAATGGGAAAAACCACGGTGAGATGAAACTCACAAGTAACTATCTGCAGAATAGTAACCAGACCAGTTAAGGTCATACAATGTTCTTTACCAGAACAGATCCTGTTAGGAATCTCAATCTCTGTTAGGAGATAAGTCTGATTAAATACTACCTTTTGAGAGGATTTCAGATCCATAGATGTGAATCACCTTGTTATAGGATTTACAAAGGTTTTTCTGGGCCTACCCGGTTAAGGGTTCCCGACTTGTCAAAGATGTGAGTAATCAACAAGTGAATGATCTAGCAAATAGCACAGTCTGCTTGGTTAGATCTATGATAGCTCATTGCTAATGCATTTCAGCATTACTTCAGTCTTCAGTAAATCCACACTCTATTAAAACACATAGACTTGATCTTCTCTATTAAGATCGCACATACAAAAATTCATCAACCACCAAAAACCCTAATAACTACACCACCTAAAACCCTAGACATGATGTCCTTAAAAAGGAATCTAATTTCATGTCTGTCCAATAGGATTACATTGCAAGTTCCTAGGTTCATAGCATCTAGACACATTTGATAACACGATACAAATCACCATCAAAGTGTCAGTGGATGGTAACTCATCACAAAAATACTGGTTGGTAACTCTCATAGAGTATTACTGGTTCATACAACTTTATCGATTACCGATTGTCCAAAAATGAATACTGGGAAAATGATAACTGCCGCTTCAGTTTCTTCACTCCACTTGAGATCCTCAAACCGCTTGAGGACTCCATACCGCTTGAGATCGGTAAACACTTCCTACAAAACACTAATAGCCTATAGACTATAATGCAATACTAGTTTGGA
This sequence comes from Cryptomeria japonica, assembly GCF_030272615.1. Lineage (NCBI taxonomy): Eukaryota > Viridiplantae > Streptophyta > Pinopsida > Cupressales > Cupressaceae > Cryptomeria > Cryptomeria japonica. The sequence continues at coordinate 264,839,132 of NC_081409.1, read as the reverse complement.
ATAAATACCGGTTGAGCATAACTCATACATACAAAAAGTGATCTCAAAGCAAGTGTGTGTCCATCAATGACAATCACAACATAAACATAAAAAATGCCAACAATCTCCCCCTTTGGCATTGATGGCAACACTTAGGAAAATTTTGACATCTAAGTGTTTTACAACAAAAATATACCATAATCAAAACTACTCCCCCTAAGCATATGCACTATCCCTTTTGCAGAAAATACAATGTATACTAGTCTCTTATAGAGATAAACATGAAAGTATCCATAACATGCATCAAAATTTTAAATACAAAATCAAAATACTACTCCCCCTTTGCCAACAATGACAAAGTGCAGTTGAATAACCCCTGTGTCCATTAGCATTAAAATAATAAGAGTTTATGACAATAAAGAGTGAAACTTGTCAAAAACTGATTTAAAGTCTTGCATAAATGTCTTCATGGATACAGACCATGACTCAAGCAATGAGGTAGCAACCTCACTCTCCATTTGCATCTGGGATACCTGTTCCTCCATGGCATCCAGGGTACTCATCTCTTGAGTAACCGTCAAGGCATCCAGATTGAGATAGCATTTCTGAAGTATTTGCAATCTTGGGAGTAGAACTAGTTGTAGTTCCTGGAAATCCCTAGTCTGGTTGATGATCTCCAAATCAATTCTTATAGCCTGAAGTTGAAACCGGTGAACGATTTTCCCATAAGCGGTAAAGGAATCATATGGCATCATGAAGGTTCTTATGAATGTCTACAAATCAGTTTGCAGTTTGTCTTTCTGAGCAAGCACATCATCATAGAATAGATGGGGTTGACATATCTTATTGAGTAATAGATTCCCCTCATCTAGAACATCTTTAATGTCCTTTTGTGCCTTCTGTAGATCAGACCGAAGCTCATTTAACTTTTTCACCAAGGCAGTGTTTAAAGCCTTTTGATGCTTCTTTTTGGCATTAGCTTCGGCAACATCTTCCAGGAATTGCACTTGGTCCTCTACAACTGTGCATAAGAGCTTCAATTGAGCTAAAAAGGAATTGGTGTTAGGGTTTCAAGCAGATCCGAAGCAAATATGAACTAACAATTATATGCAGATTTAAATACAAAAGATAAAGATTTAAACAGGACACAGATAACACAGAGATTTAACATGGTTCACCTAGAATGGGTTACGTCCACCATACACAGTCGTCCAATCTTTCTTATTATCCAGCAAAAAATAGTACATCAACCTTTTAATGCCTTAAGCATCCCAGCCACTTATAACATGCGTTTTTAGGGCAAAAATAAAGTCGACCTTTTTAGGGTTTTATTACAATGTTGGTTTTCATCAAAAAATACCAAATTTTTTTTTTCTCGGGGGCTCTTACCCCTAAACCCCCACTTTTCTCGGGGGCTGCTGCCCCCGAACCCCTACCCGAGGCCGGGCCTGGCCCCAGACCCCGACAAGGATACGTGTTGAGTGTATAGTACTTTGCTGATCAGTCGCCACATTTCAACAATCTCCCACTTGGAGACTGATCAGGCTCCACACTGAACAATCTCCCACTTGGAGACTGATCAGGCTCCACATAGAACAATCTCCCACTTGGAGACTAATACTACATGACACCACTGTACATGCAACATCCGCTAGATAAAACACTAGGACTCGAGTAGTATAAATTCCACAATTATCAATCAAGAAGACCAACAAAAACTAATGAAGAAATTAGCTTCTCCTATGGAACTACCTTCATGAACATATCAACAAGATTCTCACTTGTGTGAATCTTCTCAAGCCGTAATTGACCCTCCTCCAAAACAATCTGGATGAAGTGGTACTTGAGCTGAATGTGCTTTGTCCTTGAATGAAAAGCAGAGTTCTTCACAAGATGAATGGCACTCTGGCTATCAGTATACAATGGGTGATCCTCTTGTGTCTGACCCAATTCCTCCAGAAAAAATTGTAACCAAATCATCTCCTTGCTTGCTTTTGTAGCAGCAACATACTTAGCTTCAGTGGTTGAAAGTGCAACAACATTTTGCAGCCTAGAAATCCAACTGACTACAGTTCCCCCTAAAGTAAAAACATACCCTGTAGTGCTCCTTCGTGAATCAATATCACCTACCAGATCAGAGTCAACAAATCCACTCAGAGCAACATTAGATCCTTTGAAACATAATGCCTTCGTAGTAGTTCTTTTCAAATACCGAAGGATCCATTTCACAGCATTCCAATGTTCCATAGCCAGATTACTCATAAACCTGCTCAAAACTCCCACTGCATGTGCAATATCTACCCTTGTGCATACCATTGCATACATTAGACTACCAATAGCTGATGAATACGGGATGTTAGACATTTTCTTTACTTCTTCCTATGCCTTTGGACACATCTCCTTAGTCAATTTGAAATGACTAGCCAAAGGTGTACTAACTGATTTTGCATCCTGCATGTTAAATTTTTTCAACACCTTCTTTATATATTCACTTTGGGACAAATTCAAGGTTCTATTTTTTCTATCCCATGTAATCCTCATACCCAGAATTTGTTTAGCTGCACCCAAATCCTTCATAGAAAATGACCTAGCTAATTTTTGTTTAAGATCATTTATGTGTTCCATGTTAGAACTAGCAACAAGCATGTCATCAACATAAAGCAACAGGATAATATAATTGTCATTATCCAATCTCTTAAAATATACACAATGATTAGAATGACATCTATGATAACCATGTTCAGCCATGAAACTATCAAATTTTAAATACCATTGTCGGGGTGCTTGCTTTATGCCATACAAACTTTTCTTGAACCTGCACACCATGTTCTCCTTACCATTGACCTAATATCCCTATGGTTGCAACATGTAAATTTCCTCCTCCAAATCTCCATGGAGAAAAGTTGTTTTCACATCTAATTGTTCAAGATGTAAATCATCTGCAGCCACAAGACTAAGTACAGTTCTAATTGAAGTCATTTTTATAACTGGAGAAAATATTTCATCATAATCTATACCCTTTTTCTATGCAAAACCTTTTACCACAAGTCTAGCTTTATATCTTCTATGACCTCCTTCCTCCTCCTTCAGCCGATAAACCCATTTGTTAGGCAAGGCTCTTTTTTTGCAGGTAAAGGGACTAAGTCCCAAGTCTTATTTTTCATCAAGGAGTCCATCTCCTCTTTCATGCCTAGCTCCCACTGTTGTTTGGCATCCACCTGCATTGCTTCTTCATATTCTTCTGGTTCACCATAATTAGTTAATAATATAGAATACAAAGAAGGAGAAAATATTTCAGGGGGTCTACTTGACCTTGTAGAACGTCTAACACTTGTAGGAGTTTGTGGGACATTCTATTGTTGTTGAGCATCAGGTACTTGTGGCATTTCATTTTTAGGAATCTCATCCAACACCACATATTCTTGCTTGTCCTGTTCATGCTTCTTTTCCTGCATCTGTTCTTTATACATAACCTTCTCATTGAATATAACATCTCTACTTCTAGTTATTTTCTTATTTTCAAAATCCCATAACTGATAGCCATATTCATCTATCCCATATCCAATGAAGGTACATTTCTGAGATTTAGCATCAAGCTTGGTTCTGTTTTATTTATCAACATGGACAAAAGCTTCACAACCAAAGGTTTTCAGAAAAGAATAATTTACCTTTTTACCAGTCCATGCCTCCTCTAGAATACCACCATCCAAAGGGGTTGAAGGTCCTCTATTTATCAAATAGACAATAGTATGTACAACATCTGCCCAAAAATGTAAGGGCAATCTAGCATGCAATCTCATGCTCCTCGCGCATTCCATGATAGTCCTATTCATTCTCTCTGACACACCATTTTCCTGTGGAGTTCCTAGAACTATCTTCTGCTTTCTAATCCCATTTAAGGAGCAGTAATCTTCAAATGCTTTGCTGCAATACTCACCTCCATTATCCAATCTGAGACACTTCAACTTTTTTCCTATCTCATTCTCAACCAAAGCTTTCCATTTCTTAAAAGTTTCAAAAATATCTTATTTTTGTTTTAGGAAATATACTCATTTTTTTCTAGTTGAGTCATCAATAAAAATAACATAATAACAAGAGCCACAAGAGATGATACCTGAGCTGGTCCCCATACATCTGAATGCACAAGCTTTAACTTCTCACTCTTCTTCTCTTCCCAAACCTTGAGAAATCTGACTCTTTGTTGTTTTCCATAAACACAGTTTTCACGGAACTCTAAATCAATCATCTTTAGTCCTGGCAATAGATTTTTGGAGTGAAGGATTTTCATCCCTTTCTCACTCATGTGCCCAAGCCTATGGTGCCACATTATCGAATCTGTTCTTGCAACATCTATTGTTACTATCCCTATAGTAACTTTATCTGTAGCAGCTAAGGTAGAGTAAGTGTTACCAGTACATAGATATAATGTGCCTACCTTCACACCTTTAGCTACTACTAATGATCCTTTACTGACCTTCCACATACCATCTGAGAAGGTAACTATGCAACCTTCACTACCTAGATCCCCTGCAGAAATTAAATTTCTTCTTAAATTAGGAACATGTCTTACCTCCTATAGAAACTAGTCATTTCCATTCTGCAACTTGATCTTTATCTTTCCTTTTCCAACAATTTGACAGGGCTCATCATCATCCAAATATACCTGTCCAAAATCACCTTGAATATAATCTAGAAAATATTTTCTATGGGGTGTAGCATGAAATGAAGCCCTAGAATCTATTACCCAAGAATCATTAACATTATCCAAACATAAGATTAAAGCATCTTGTAAAGTATTACTTGCAATATTAGCTTCCTTACTGTCATTTTCATTTTTGTCTCCTTCTTTGTTTTTTCAAGACCAAAAGTCTTTCTTAAGATGACCAAGCTTTCCGCAGTACCAGCAATATTTCTTTCCTCTAGATTGAGAGTGTCCTTTCTTTGACTTCCCTCGTGACTTCTCATTCCGAGGGCCTTTTCCTCTTTTCTTTGATCTTCCTCTATTCTCCACATTCAAAACACTACCCGATGATGTTGGAGTCTCACCTGTGCTTTTCCTTTGCATTTCCTCGCTTAGGGTAACACCAACAATATCATCAAATACCAAAGTATTTTTACCAGAGACACAGTTACTTACAGCCATAACCAAGCTATTCCAGCTTTCTGGCAAAGAACATAAAATCAAGAGAGCCCTAACCTCTTATGCAAAAGTAATTTTTACCGAAGATAGTTGACTAGTAATTTTATTAAATTTATTTAAGTGCTCTGCTACAGATCCTCCCTCACTCATTTTCAAATTAAACAAACGCTTCATAAGAAATACCTTATTCGAAGCCGAGGGTTTCTCATACAACTTTGTCAATGTTGCCATCAAATCTACAGTCGTTTTTACTTCTATTATATTGAATGCTATAGATGGTGCAAGGCATAATTGAATGGATCCCAGTGCCTTTCTATCTAAAATGTCCAACTTCTCATCTGAAATTGTGGTCGCTTTTTTTGCCTTTCCTTCCAATGGCCGCCACAAATTTTTTTGATACAGGTAATCCTCCATCTGCATTTTCCATAACTGATAGTTCTGGCCATTAAATTTTTCAACCTTGAATTTGGAATCCTCCATTGCTCCCACTCAAATCTGAGAGTCCTGCCAATTTATAGAAAACTTCGCTCTGATACCAATTGTTAGGGTTTCAAGCAGATCCGAAGCAAATATGAACTAACAATTATATGCAGATTTAAATACCAAAGATAAAGAAATAAAATAGGACATAGATAACACAGAGATTTAACGTGGTTCACCCAGAATGGGTTACGTCCACCATACACAGCCATCCAATCTTTCTTATTATCCAACAAAAAATAGTACATTAACCTTACAATGCCTTAAGCATCCTAGCCACTTATAACATGCATTTTTAGGGCAAAAATAAATTCGGCCTTTTTAGGGTTTTATTACAATGTCGGTTTTCATCAAAAAAATACCCAAAAGAAATTTTCTCGGGGGCTCCCGCCCTCGAACCCCTGCCCGCGGCCCAGCCCAGCCCTGAACCCCAGCAAGGATACATGCTGAGTGTACAGTACTTTGCTGATCAGTTGCCACATTTCAACAATCTCCCTCTTGGAGACTGATTAGGCTTCACATCGAACAATCGATACTTGGGAGATTGGTACTGGGAATCAAACTGGTGAGTGTTTCCACCACAGTTTCAATCACAACTTCCTCCTTTTTCCTCCTTAGTGCATCCAATCGCTCTTGAGAAAGCTTAATGCTTTGCAGTAGCTCCGTTTCATTTGCAGAATTGAGGTCAATGGGACTGGTGATGTCAACCAATTGCCTTTGGGGTCTCTGTATGAGCACTCTTTGCCCCTTCCTCCTTTTCTTTGGCTTTCTACATATCTTCTTTTGCCTTCTTCTACTCTTCAACTTCTTTCTTTCTTTTCTCTTCTTCCTTCTTCCTTTCTTCTTCTTTCTGCTTCTCTTCTTCTTTCCTTTCCTCTTCCCTCTTCTTCTTCTCTTCTTCCTTCTTCCTTTCTTCTTCTTTCTGCTTCTCTTCTTCTTTCCTTTCCTCTTCCCTCTTCTTCTTCTCTACTTCCTGTTTCCACTCTTCTTCCTTCTTCTTCTCTTCTTCCTATTTTCACTCTTTTTCCTTCTTCTTCTCCTCTTCCTATTTCTGCTCTTCTTCCTTCTTTTTCTCTACTTCCTATTTCTTCTTATCTTCCCTCTTCTTCTTCTCCTCTTCCTGTTTCTGCTCTTCTTCCATCTTCTCCACTTCCTATTTCTTCTCTTCTTCCTTTCTCTTCTCCTCTTCCTTTCTCTTCTCATCTTGTTTCTCCTGTCCTGTCATTTCTAATGGTGTATCAGGGGTAACATCTTCACCGTTTAGGGCATCAACATCAATGGTGTCCATTTTCTCAGTGACCTATTCTCCCTCACTATTATACACCTTATCCGGTTTTGCAACTTTTGGTTCTTGTTCAGCCTTTTTGTTGGCTTCAGTTGTTGGCTTCAGATACTTGATGCAATTTCAGAGTAGCTTGAGCATGAGAGTGGGTATCTTTTACCACCTCAGGGACTTTCCCTTCTAGCAACAAGAGTCTCCTTTTTCGTATAAAGAAGAGGCCTTTATATTTTTCCATAACTTCATAGAGTTCAGAATTGGACACATCAGGAAAATATTTAGCAAATATTTCCTCTCTTATCTCTTGTTCCTTTTCTATGGAAATGCGCCATTTGTTGTCCAAAGAATTATATAAAGAATCTGGTGTCACAGATTTAATTTTTGATGGCGATCGATCATTAATACATAAATATTGAATGACTGACTATTCTACTTCCTCCTTCTCATTATCATTGAAATCATCAAAATAATCTATTAAGTCACTCAACACTTTCCTCTTAATAATCTTAATGGTTCTTTGACAATGTGTCAAAGGTTTGTAAGAGGAGATATCAATATTTACCGGTGCTGATGATGTCAGTTCACTACTAGTTGTCTTTGTCTTCTTCCTCATTTTCTTAGTCTTCTTAGGCGGTTCTTCAGATACAGTGTCTTCTAAGTCTGGTGTGTTGCTTTTTATTTTCTGCTTTCTCTCAAAGACTTTTGCAAGAGCGACTTCCAGTTTCTTCTTTGGCAGTGACTGCTTGGTCACTTTAGGACTCAGTGGAGTAACTGGTGCCAATACAAATGGTACTGTCTTCCCTTTCTTCACTGAGTGCTCCTCAATCGATGTAATCCTCTCTAGATAGGTGTCTATTCTCTTCTCCTTAGGATCAAGCGATGAGGCAAGTAGGGTAGAAGCATACCCATCTAGCATATCGTACATTACCTCATAACCCATAGGCTCCACTTCTTCCTTCCTTAGCTCAACAGCCTCCATTATGCATTCATCTACTTTGATGATAAAGTAGATGTCCTCTTCATACTTCTTGACAATATCACTGGATATTCTTACCCTTTGGCTCATCTTGCATCTGAACTCATCAAAATATTTGTTCAGGACTTCAAGGTAACTAGTTCCAACCGCTTGTAGACTTTCCCTAATTTACTTTGTAATCAGTTGGTCAGTAGACCACTGAATATCACCAACTCCTGGAAAGTAGCCTTGGAAGTAGAAGAACAATCTGACCAATAGTTGTCTGAATTTAAATCTCAAGGCATTGTCCTATTTTATTGACTTCAGGTTCACCAGGAGTTGCCTTTGTATACAGGTGCATAAATCAAATGAGGCATCTTCCATAATCATCCTGTACCCAACATTTACCGCTACAGTAGAGACAAAGTTGATCATGCTACCATAGAATGTCCAGTAACCTATGACCATGCAGGCATACTTGGCAAGATCATCCTTGATGGTATTGATGGTCATTCCCCTTTGGTTGCTCACAAAACTAGTGAGCTTAGTCATTTCAGTCTTGCTAATCTTCCTTAGGGCTAGCACTTCTCCAATGTTACAGAAACTGGTGATGACATGAATCGCTTCTGGTGTGATGTCATGCATTCGCTCTAAATACATTTTGTCACTATGCACTCTGCTTAAAATGATGTGAATGTGATCATCTAAGAATTCTTCAAGGAAATAGACCGCATTGTGAAGCTTCTTCTTTTCCAAGATGCTAAATTCTGGTTTGATCTTCTTGTCCTTTCCACAGAACAAACTCAAATGAGAATGGATCACTAGAGATCCTAGGTCTTCAATTTTATAGGCAATGTAATCCAAAATACCTTCCTCTACTATAACACCAGCGGGAATTTGGGATAGCACATTATATTTTGTCTTCCATTGTATGAAATCAACTGAATCAATGGGTGCACTAGAGCTAGAGTGAGATGTTGAAGCCCTGATAAATATAGAAACTCAAGAAATACTTTCGAATCTTGAGATTTAGGGCTTGCAATTTCTGCTTCGACACTCACCACTTCAGTTGTTGGATTACTACTTTGGGTTCTACACTTGACCAATTGATGATATCTTCAAATTCTTCTTCAGGGTTTTGAAATCTCTTTGAATTGCAAGACAAATCACCTTTTGTCGTTATGTGCTTGAAAACTTCTTCGCTTGAAAATTGATAAGTGAAAATCACTTGAAAATCCTTTTTATATGAATTCTTCATCTACCATAATAAATGGTCCACTATTAGGGCGTAAACCCTAATTTGCCTTTTACCATTTCCGATCTTCTGCTAATTGACAAGTATCGGATACCAGTTAAGTTCTTTTACTGGTTTAAACCGAGGGTTCGAAACATTTCACCGATTTGTTCCCCCTAAGCTTTTCTGTTGCTTAGTTTGCTGGTTCAGCGACTTCCACATTAGGTGCAGAAACCGGTTCTTCTTGAGACACTTCTTCTGGCTTCTTCTTCTAGGTTTTCTTCATATTCGCTTGAACAGTTTCAACATCAATCTTTCCTTCCGAAGTGACTGGTATATCATCTGATATATTCTTTCTCATTCTGCAGAATCTTGTTGTATGACCTGGTTTATTGCAATGATAGCAAATCATTCTAGGTGCTCTCCAAGGTCCATTATTCATGTTTCCATTCTTACTTCTGCATGTTGCAGCTGTGTGGCCACTACCATGATAGATCAAACAAGTTTCTCTCCATCTAGTTGCTACTTGATAGCCATTGCTTCCTGACTGATGATTATAGGTATTAAACTGGTCTAGATTCCGATTCCCAGACGGTTTGGGAAAGACTCCTTGACTCCTTTGAGGATACCTTCCAGTGGTGTGCATGATAGACCTACATTCAAATGCTCTATGCCTAGACTTGTTGCATGCATAACAATTTCCATTAAATCTATTGGATCTAGGCTTATTGTTTAGAAAGTAAGGAAAGTTATTGTAAGCCTTTTTTCTACATACATTAGCAGTATGTCCTTCCTTGAGACAATTAAATTAAATAGGTTTGAATTTTTTCTTACCTTTATGCTTTGGTGTCGGTTGCTTCTTTGATGCTACAGCTTTTTCTCCAGAGGTCTCACCTTTCTCATAACCATAAAAACCAAGTCTAGTGGTATTCTTCACCGGTTTAGCTGATTCAAGCTTCTGCTCTAGCTTGACAGTGCTCTTATTGAATTTGGCAAGTATTTCCTTTGACTTAGTAAGTTCTTTGGCAATAACAACATTGGATTCCTTCAACGTTGCATTCTCAAAAATAGCCATGTTTATTTCACCTTGCATTTCCTCTTTTTCCACTTTGCTCTCTTGGAGATGAGTGGTAAGTGCACTGATTTCTTGCTTCAACTTGGAGATTTCATGATCTTTGTCTTTTACCAGATCTTCATCTTTTCTCCGGTTCTCAAGCTCTTGACACATCCTGATAGTCAGTCCTTCAATTTCCCTTCTCAGGTTGGCATTAGACTCATTTAGCTTTTCAACTTCTTCAACTAGGGCATCCATGTCCGCTTCATTAGAGAAACTATTTTTAGTTAGCTCCATCAGTTTCTCAGCATGCTATCTCCTTTTTGCCAGAGAGGCCTTATACTTGACTTTAAGTTCATCATAGGCTTTCTCAGACTGAATGAGCCGATGAGAAAGTTCCCTCATAGTATATTCCCCCATATCTCTTTCCAAGTGGTTAAACTTATAGAAAGGTTGGCTCTGATACCAATTGATGAATACTAAGAGGGGGGGTGAATTAGTATAGCAGAAAATACTGAACTAAAACACTTTAACAGTTTAGCAGTAAACCGGTATAACAGTTTAACTAACAAACCGGTTAACACAAATGCAAATAAAACAACAAGGCATTCACCCACAGAAGCACAATCACCATAACACAAGAGATTTTGACATGGAAACCCAAATGGGAAAAACCATGGTGAGATGAAACTCACAAGTAACTATCTGTAGAATAGTAACCAGACTAGTTAAGGTCATACAATGTTCTTTACCAGAACAAATCCTATTAGGAATCTCAATCTCTGTTAGGAGATAAGTTCGATTAAAGACTACCTTGTGAGAGGATTTCCGATCCGATGTGAATCACCTTGTTAGAGGATTTACAAAGGCTTTTCTAGGCCTACCCTATTAAGGGTTTCTAACTTGTCAAAGATGTGAGTAATCAACAAGTGAATGATCTAGCTAATAGCACAATCTACTTGGTTAGATCCATGATAGCTCATTGCTAATGCATTTCAACATTACTTCAGTCTTTAGTAAATCCACACTCTATTACAACACATAGACTTGATCTTCTCTATCAAGATCACACATACAAAAACTCATCAACTACCAAAAACCCTAACAACTACACCACCTAAAACCCTAGACATGATGCCCTTAAAAAGGAATCTGATTTCATGTCAGTCCAATAGGATTACATTGTAAGTTCCTAGGTTCATTGCATCTAGACACATTTTATAACATGACACAAATCACCGTCAAAGTGTTAGTGGATGGTAACTCATCACAAAAATACTGGTCGGTAACTCTCACAGAGTATTACTGGTTCATACAACTTTACCAATTACCGGTTGTCCAAAAATGAAGGCTGAGAAAATGATAACTGTCACTTCAGTTTTTTCACTCTACTTGAGATCCTCGAACCGCTTGAGATTGGTAAACACTTTCTGCAAAACACCGATAGCGTATAGACTATAATGCAATACCGGTTTGGAACAAATACCAGTTGAGCATAACTCATACATACAAAAAGTGATCGCAAAGCAAGTGTGTGTCCATCAATGACAATCACAACATAAACATAAAAAATGCCAACAATGATGGAAGCGATAGATGTGATATGATTGAGTGGATAGGTGTTCAAAGCGATCTCATAGATGAAGGAACTCACTTTTTAGATAGTGCTTGTTTACTAGGTTTTCAACATCTAAATTTATTGCATTTTTTTGGATTTTATATGCTTTTTATTGATTTTCTTCAGGACTTTATATGCTTTTTGTTGATTTTTTCAAGACTTTATATCTCAAGCATAGAATTTATTGAGATGAATAGAATTGATAGGTTCATCAAACCAATCACCTTTAGGGGTAGATAGCTTGTATGCTCCTGATCCATATGTTGCTACTATGACAAAAGGTCCTAGCCAATTTGGTTCAAATTTTCCCTTCTTTTCTCGATCTTGCTGATTTCTTGGATTTTCTCTTAGAACTATATCTCCAATCTGGAAAATATGTAGCTTGACTCTATGGTTATAGCTTCTTGCCATTCTTTGTTGGTATACTTTCAAATGATCTGTTGCATTTTGGCGACGTTCCTGAATCGGTTCTAGTTCCTGGACTCAACAGACCCGTTTTTCTTTTTTTGGTATAAGACCTTGCAAGGATACTCGTAGAGAAGATATCTCTACTTCTATAGGTAATATGGATTCTGATCCATAGACCAAACAATATGGATTTGCCCCTGTTGGAGTGCAGATGCTAGTTCGGTATGCCCAAAGAGCAAGATTTAGCTGAATGTGCCAACCTTTTCCAGCTTCATTGACTATTTGCTTCAATATTTTCAAGATAGTTTTGTTTGATGCCTCGGCTTGACTATTACCTTGTGGATAATATGGAGTAGAGAACCTATGTTGGATATGAAACTGTTCACATATCTCTTTCACATCCTAATTTTTGAATGATCTTCCATTATCAATGATAATGGTCATAGGAACTCCATAGCAACAGATTATATAATTCAAAATAAATGATGATATTTGTTTTCTTGTCACTTTTGTTAAAGGAACTGCTTCAATCCACTTAGTAAAATATTCAGTAGCAATTAGAATAAACTTATGTCCATTAGAAGATGAGGGATTAATCTTTCCTACCAAATCAAGACCCCATTGTGAAAATGGCCATGATCCTGTCATAGGATATAACATCATGTCATAGGATATAACTCTTGTACTGGTGCATGGATGAGATTTCCATGGATCTGACATTGTTTACATTTTCTAGCATATGTGAATGAATCTCTTTCCATGTAGGGCAACAGTAACCCATATGAAGAAGTTTCTTAACCAATGTTAAACCACTTGAGTGTGTGCCACAAATACCTGCATGAACTTCGTTAAGAACTTTTTCAGTTTCTTCTTGTTCAAGACATCTTAACAAAGTACCATCTAGACCATGCCTATATAGGATATCGGAAATTATAGTATAGCGAGAGGATTGGTGGATTGTTAGCCCTAATTTCAAACTTGTCAAAATTTAAAATTTTGTGTCAATGTTCCTTCCTAGTGAGATTTTTCATAATGTGGCCAAGTTTTCAAAGATGCCAAGGTATTCAATCATGAGGCATTTTCGATGAGTTGTTACATTTTAATAAATCACCGAAGATGAAGCTTTTATCAAATGGCATATCAAAATGATATTTATTGCTCATTTCACAAAGTTTCCGAAGTATTTAGGACCGATTCTCTCACTTAGCTCTTCACTTGTCGATGAATTGTTTCAATTTTGAAAGACCCCAATGCACTCATTTATCGATGACTTGCTCAAATTTCCAAAACCACCAATATGTCCCATCTAATAGCATTAGTGACAAGTTGTGGAGTGTACAAGGAAAGTCACCAAAAAGATTTGGAGAAAGCTTATCAAAAAAAATTTTAGCACTCTCAAAAGTCATCGATGAAGTGAAGACATGAAGGATAAGTGAAATTATCAAAAGATTGGCCAACTTTCACAAATTTCTGACAACAAGAGTTTCTCATTCAATCTCAAAGACCAAGAGGGAGGTAGTTATTATAAGTACTTGCAAATAACTACTTCATCAAAGCATAATGGTATAGAGGATTTTGTGCGATAATATTGTTAGAAACGCTTTGGCCAACATGATATACAATAAAATGGTTTTGTTGAAAAGGCTTCATAAATATTTCAAGCGCATGCAACCAGGTAGTTATGAACTCGAGTTTCATGACAATCATCCTTTCTGTCTATAACAGCAATGCTTAGAAGTTGGTAGACTTTTCTGTCATGATCCATTCCAGCATCCTCCACGATAGTGATAAAATGGGAGCCTTTAGAAGGTTATGAACACATATCAAAGCATAGTGGGTACATATATTTTATCATAATAGCTCGAAGGAGATGTCATCTCAAGGAACGTAATGATTGCAAGATTTGCAGAAAATGGATTCATTGTGAGGACGTGTTTTCTAGAATGTGAAGCATGGAGTGGAACATTACCGGTAAAAGGGTTTTATCAGATGTTTGAGTTGCAGTTGCCTATGGTAGATATGCATATCATGAGAAATCAAAGGTAAATGATGTAAAAGTTTATCAGATTATCTTAAAGAAAAGCCACCTTTTGAAATATAAAGTTTCACAAGAAATGGATGAGGAAAAAGGTGGTTTCAAAGATCTTCACACAATGTCTACTGAAAGCACTTTAGAAAATTTCAAGAGAATGCAAGTGCAAGTATAAATCCATGCCTCCCGAGCTTTGTCGGCATCTTACCATGCTCAAGAATGATAATTTTGGGGTAGGTTATCGACATGTATCAAAACACATAGGCTGGGACATTTTTGTCAGATATTGTAGTTGGAATCATTCCCAAAGAAATACATTCTGAATATGGAAGCAAAAGAAATGCACTTGAAATATTTCATAAAGATCCATCGAAAGAGATGTCGCCATATGGAATGCAATTTCTGAAAATACACTTAGAAAGTTTGACAAACCGCCTGGAGGAAATATCATATCATAGAGTATAGGGATTGCAGTAACAAAACATGGCCATCTTGTCCATGATAGTGCTCGTTTGAAAGGTGGATTTTCATTCTTATGGAGACCCTTGGAGTTTTATTTTCTATTATAAGGGAAAGACATATGTGTCACATCCTTGAATGGCTATATGAAAAGATGATTACAAAGGCAAATGGAGCAGACAAAGATGGAGAAGTGTACTTCAACAAGATCCATAACTTTAATGTTATAATGTTTCAAGTTGTTCTTTGTAAAAGTGACCTAAGTCACTTATTGTAATTAAAGTTAGAATTTGGGCTTTTCTTTTGTGAAAGTTAGGTCAATCCTAACTTATTTGTAAGGGGTAGTTTTTCTAAGCATTGGATGAGGTAGTTATCCTAAGTTCTCATTTTGGGTAGTTTTTCTAAGTAGTTATTTTTTCCAAAGTTGAGGAAGTTATTTCAAGTAGTTGGGGAAGTTATAAAGTAGTTATAAAGGTGGTTAGGGTAGTTACCTCAGGTGGTTATGACTTCACCTATATATACCTCATTATTATTCAATGTAGGGGATTCCATTTTTTCACAAGCTTTGTATAAGAGACTTGGATAGTGTTATTCAAGCAATTAAGCAATAGAGATCAATTTGGATGTGTGTTCAACTTATTCTCATGGGTTATTATCAATGTTCTTATGTTTAATTGATGATTACCTAATGCTTTCCCTTTAACATTGAATGTGAAGAAGATTATTTCAAGTTGTGGCATCTCAAACTTGATTATATGGAATTTATTTTAAACTAGATTCATACCTTGTATGGCGTTCAATCTTTCTTTATTGTTCGTTCTTTAAATTTTCAAAAAATCCAAATACCCCCATTATACGAGGGAGCTGCTCCTCTCAAACGTAGAGAAGAATTACCATTTCTTTGTGATTCTTCAACTATTGTAAACGCTTTGTTGCTAATTACAAGGCAAAACATAGTTTTTTTTTTCAAGAAAGTTTCTTAAAGCAAGAAATCTGTTTACCAACAGATTTTTGGCGACTCTGCTAGGGATACGAAATCGAAACAAGAAGACAGTCACTTTGATATTTTTTTTACTTGCCTATCATGAAACAAGATGGTTCTTCTGCATGAGAACTTTGATACTTTATCTTGGAGGAATAGAAGAAGTACGGCTGAATATCAAAGAGTAAGTGCTATATTGGCAGAAGAAGAAAGACAAGCTCAGAATCCAATGGTGGTCCGTGAAAGAATAGTGGAAAGATTTCCTCGTGTGTTCTTGATTCCATTAAATCAGCAACCAAATCAAAGACAACCTAGAATATGACAAGTTGATCCAGAATACTAACAAGTGCATCAAGTGTTGGTGGAAAAAGTTGAATTATTACTTTCTTAGGAGAGTACATCCTAGACAATAACTTATTGTCATTAAGAGAATTTTTGTGCTTCCTAGGTGAAAAAGACAAAATATTTGATGTATGCAAGACCAGTATAAGCAAGGTGATTAGCAAGCACGCTGGCAAGCAAAAGGTATACTAGAGGTGATAGAAGCAAGGGTATCATTGACCCTGATTTTGCTGAACTATACAAAGTTGATTTTTCCACACCTTCTACCACTTATAAAAAGAAAGTTAAGTCTACTAGTAGACCTTCTTCGCCAAAGAAAGCAAGTGCTCATTCCTTATTTGTCCAAGCCTTAACTTTACTTCCTCCTCTTGTTATTAACTTTACACAACCAATCATGGCTCATCCACAACCAGTTCCATGGGGTACTACCATAGGCCCTCTAGCTTTAGGAAATCAATTGCATGATTTGCCAACAGGTTCAAGGAAGCATCTTCCGAAGTTCTCAGGAGATGGAAAAGTCACTGCAGAAGATCATATTAGTGCTTTCTTTACTACATGCGCAATCCTCGGAGTTCAATATGAGGATGTTTCTGTACGACTTTTTGTTGAAACTCTAATTGATGTCGTAGCTGAATGGTTTAATCAGTTACCATCCGGTTCCATTAGTAATTGGGCGACTCTGTTACAAAAATTTGAAGAAAGATTTAAAACTATAGATGATGGTCATTTACTTCTTGCTCAATTAACCCAAATGAAGAAAGAAGTGCATGAACCTATGAGAGAATTTGTGGCTCGTTTCAACAAAATAGTCAATAAATTAACAGCTGATAAGAGACCTACGGAGGAAAATCAAAAATGTTTCTTCATTAATGCACAACCTCCTGACATTAGTTTCCAAATAAGAAGAGGATGAGTAGTTGATCTCACTGCAGCACAAAGGTTAGCCATTGAAGTTGAAGATGACCTACTGAGTGCTAGAAAGTGGAATAAAGAATTATAGAAAGGAAAAATTCAACAAGCCAATCCTGCAACTACCGATCCAATGATTCAAAAGCTAGCTAATGATTTACTTCTATTGAAGAAGCAATTACCACAAAATCCACCACCTATGTATCAAGATATTCCTAGAAGGAATTATATTCCATATCAACAAAACCGGCAACCAAAGATACCAACTCCAACACCAAGGTTGGCGATTGAGCATCCATCTACAAGTAATCGTCAAACTACTGCAATGTGTGATTTTCATCTCACAACAAACCATGATGGTGCTTCATGTCCTAAGATGACTAGGTTTATGCAGATGAACCAGACCAGTGAAAAGATTGAAGAATATGTTGAAGATGAAACTAATCAATAGTTTGGTCCACCTACAGTCAACTTTTTGGAATATGAGTCTGGTGAGGAAAATGAGAAAGATAGTGACATAAATAATCATTCATGTAATGTGTTTACAAAGAATTGGTGCCAGAAGCTCGGGGAGAAAGCTAAGTTAACTACAAAAGATAAAGAGGTGGATGAGGTTCCTAAGCAAATTCTTTCCAGGAAACAAAGTAAAGAAGAACTAGGATCATCAAGAAAAACTGAAAAAGAAGTTGAACATGGTGATTCCTCTTTTGAAGATTCTTTTGATTTCATTGAATATTGTAAAAAGACTAAGGTGCAAATTTCTCAATTTGAGTATCTTAAGAAGAATCCACAACAATTGGATAAATTGGTGCATTGTATCAAAAAGGATTACAAGAAACCTCACTCGGACGTACATCAAGAATAAAGTGAGAATTTTGATGAGGATGAGCAAGACGAGTCTATTACAAGAGAATCATCTCTTGTTGCCACTTTCTTTTCTAATAAGCCAGATCCTTTCTATATTTCCTTATACATTGCAGATTGTAAGTTGAGTAACTGTATTATAGATTCCGGTGCTTCTAATAACGTAATGCCTTCCAAAGTTGCTCATGCACTAGGCCTATCTTTAAATAAACCTACTGGTAAAATGTTCTCAATGGAATCAAAGCAACTACCCATGGTCAGACAAATTAAGGATGCTCAAGTTGTTTTAGCTGCTCATCCTCAAAAGAAGTTGAAACTTAACATCTTGGTTGCCAATATTCTAGCCAGCTATGGTATGCTCTTAAGCCGTAGTTTCTGTAAAGATTTGGGTGGAGAGATTCAATTAGATTGGTCACATGCCTTGATACCTCTTGGCAACAAGAAAGTTAGATTGGACCCAGAACCCAACGCCAAATACACAGTTCTCAAATCTGATGATCCAAGAGCTGAAATATTATATGTTGAGATGGGCCCAGGTACATATATGATGTCATCAAAGAAGGAGAGTGTTCCTAAAATTCTGGCTCTTGACATATCTGTAGAACTTTGGGTAATGTAATTTGATGGAAGTTCTTCATCTTCTGGTTCAGTTGTTGGTGTGGTGTTGATATCTCCTCAAGGGGAAAATTTTCCTAAAGCCTACAAGCTCACATTTGATACTACCAATAACACGACAGAGTATGAAGCTTTTCTTCTAGGTTTGGAATTTGCCAAAGAAAAAGGAATCAAGAAGTTACAAGTTATGGGAGACACTGAATTAGTTGTCAACCAAGTGAGGAGTCAATATCAGACCAAAAATAAAAGGCTCAGGTCTTATCGAAACAAAGTATGGGATGAGATCAAAAGTTTTGATGCTTTCTCCATACAAGCCATCCCAAGAGAACAAAATACAAAGGCACATTCTCTTGCTGTTTCAGCCTCTTTATTACTACCCCATCCTGAGTTTGAAAAAG
Organism: Cryptomeria japonica; assembly: GCF_030272615.1. Classification (NCBI taxonomy): domain Eukaryota; kingdom Viridiplantae; phylum Streptophyta; class Pinopsida; order Cupressales; family Cupressaceae; genus Cryptomeria; species Cryptomeria japonica. The sequence goes on along the minus strand of NC_081409.1, from coordinate 264,820,384 downwards.
ATGTGTATATAGTAGAAATGATCTACCGACCTAGTGTGCCAGATAATAATCAAAATTGGCAAGTTTTTGATGATGATAAACATATCATCTCATTTTTGGAGGGCACCAGAACCTTCTCAAATTCGTCCTTTGATGGTAATCATTCTTTGACAAGCCAACAAAATATAAAAGAAGAAGATAAAGAATCAGAGATTTTGCAACTAAAGGGAAATACTATTCCTAAGGGATTAGTCACTCTTGAGAGTCTCTTTGATAAGAATGATTAGTTTGTAAAGAATGATGAAAAGAATCCCTCAAGTTCTCTAGATACAGAAAAAGTAAATATTGGTTTTAAAAATGATCCCAAGATTGTTTTAATTGGAAAATGCTTGTCCCACAAGGAAAGAAAAGTCATCATTGATTTGTTGAATAGCTATATTGATGTATTCGCATGGTGCTATGATGATCTCAAAGTGTTTATGAATGGCGAATTTAAGCATCATATTCCTCTTAAGCTTGATTCACCCCCATTAAGGCAAAAACAAAGGCAATTCAATCCAAAGATAGCAGATTTGCAGAAGTAGATAAAATTTTAAAGGCTAAAATCATTTATCCAATCCATCATTCTACATGGGTTGCAAACATAGTGCCTGTTAGAAAGAAGAATGGTGAGATAAGAATTTGTGTTGATTTTCGCAATCTCAATCAAGCATCTCTTAAAGACAACTATCCCTTACCAGTAATGGACCATCTCCTTCAAACTGTCTCTGGTTCGGAGATGATGTCGATGCTTGATGGTTTTTTTGGATATAATCAAATCGGTGTAAAACAAGATTATCAACATAAGACAACTTTCACTACTCCGTGGGGAACATTTGCCTATAACCGTATGCCTTTCGGTTTGATTAATGTTGGTGCCACCTTTCAACGTGCAATGGATCTTTCTTTTGGTGACTTAAGAAATAAAATTATTATTGTATACCTAGATGACTTAACTGTTTTCTCCAAGAAACGTGAAGAACATGCTTATCATTTGGAGTGTGTGCTACAACGTTGTAGGCAACAAGGTATTTCATTGAACCCAAAGAAATCCATTTTTGGAGTGACAGAAGGGAAATTATTAGGTCACATTGTTTCGAAAGAAGGTATTCATATTGATCCAGAGTTAGTCAAAGCCATTTAGTAGTTACCATTACCTTCCAGTAAGCCTGGTGTTCGCTCTTTCTTTGGCCAGATTAATTTTATAAGAAAGTTCATTCTTGATTTCTCAGAAATTACAAAATCCATTGTTGACATGATGAGAGATAATGTCAAATTCAAATGGTCAGAGGAAGGAAAAAGGGCTTTCAATCAGATCAAGTCAGCCATTGCGGATGCATCTACATTGGTTTATCCAGATTTCTCCAAAGATTTCAATGTATATTGTTATGCTTCTGACACTACATTATCAGCAATATTGACCCAACATCATAATGAAAACATTGAGGCACCGATTTCTTTTATGAGTATTCCACTGAAAAAGCATGAATTGAAGTATTCTCCAGTTGAAAAGCAAGCTTATGCAGTGGTCAAGGCTATGAAGCAATTTTGCTTTTATCTTCTAAATTCTCATTCTTTAGTGTATGTCCCAGATACTGCAGTGAAGACCATACTCACACAACAAGAAATTCGTATGAGCAAGCGAGCCTCTTGGATTGCAAAGATTCAAGAGTATGATATCGATATCAAACCAACCAAGCTTGTTCACGGGCATGGGTTGTGTAAGCTAATAGCTGAGAATAATTCTAATGGGAATGTTGCTCAAGAGTCTGAACTACCTTTGATTTTATTTGTTAGCACCACAGATGAGTGGTTTTCCAACATAGCACATTTTCTCACATACGGAGAATGTCCTTCTCATCTAACCCTTAGGGAGAAATGAACTATCAAGTTGAAGGCTGCTAGATATATTATTTGGGGTGATGTTCTTTATAAAAAAGGAATAGATGGCACATTTCTCAGGTGTGTAGACAAACAACAAAGAAAGAAGCTCCTTCAGTTCTTTCATAATGAAGCCTGTGGAGGGATTTTTTCTTCCTCAGTAACGGCTTTCAAAATATTGAGAAATTGCTATTATTGGCCTGGAATGTTCAAAGATGCAGATGAGTGGGTAAAGAGATGCGACGCATGTTAATAATTCAAGGGAAGAGTACAACTTGCCGCCCTACCTTTGAAACCTGTGATTATTGAAGAACCATTTCAGCAGTGGGGACTAGATTTAATCGGTCCAATCCATCCTCATTCCAGTGCGGGTCATACTCACATCTTGGTAGCCACTGATTATTTCACCAAGTGGGTTGAAGTAGCTCCTGTTAGACGAACAACATCAGAATTAGTTTGTGACTTCATCAAACAAAACATTCTTGTAAGATATGGAGTTCCGCAGAAAATCATCACCGATAATGCTACCAACTTCTCTTCTTATGAAATATCGGCTTTCTGTTACAAGTATGGAGTTATACTTTCACATGCATCTGACTGTTATCCTCAGGGAAATGGTCAAGCTGAAGCGAGCAATAAGAATATCATCACTATTCTCTGCAAGTTAGTCGATAAAAATCAGAGAATGTGGCATAAGTATCTATATGAAGCACTGTGGGCTGATCGTACTATGAAGAAGCGGGCTATCAAGATGTCTCCATTCGAATTAGTTTTTGGTGCGGAAGCTAGATTACCTATTCCATTGGAATTAGCTTCTCTTAAGTTGCAAGAAGTAGTCAAAAATTATGAATTTAAAGATGCATTGGAAAAATGGATATTGTACTTAACCAAGATGGAAGAACAGAGAGAAACAGTAGTGGATAGAATCAGAGAACATCAAATGCGAGTGAAAGAACTGTTTGACCAGGAAGCAAGGGAAAGATCTTTTCAAGTTGGCAATCTGGTCCTGTTATGGGATAAACAAAGAGAACCAAAGGGATTACATGGTAAATTTGATTCACTTTGGAGAGGACCTTTTCAAATCAAGCAAGTCTGTGGCACAAATTCATTCTATCTGGCATACTTAGATAGCACACATATGCTCCTTCCTTATAATGGGCAACACTTAAAATTATATAATCCATAAGGTCACTTGCCTTTCATCTTGTATATAGCTTAGCTAGGAGTTTTGGCTTTGTTCCCTTTTGTTTGTGTGTGTGTTGTTCTTTATCCTTTTTGTCTTGGTTCTCCCTCCTTGTTCCATGTAAAGTAGTGCACCAATACTTTTGACTCTGTTGCCCAATGAATAATACACTGACCTTTGTCAACCAAAGATTATGGGTTCCTTCATCGTCCCTTTCGGTCCTTGTCCCCAGTCAAAGCCAGATGTTAGCCCTAATTTCAAACTTGTCAAAATTTAAAATTTTGTGTCAATGTTCCTTCCTAGTGAGATTTTTCATAATGTGGCCAAGTTTTCAAAGATGCCAAGGTATTCAATCATGAGGCATTTTTGATGAGTTGTTACATTTTAATAAATCACCGAAGATGAAGCTTTTATCAAATGGCATATCAAAATGATATTTATTGCTCATTTCACAAAGTTTCCGAAGTATTTAAGACCGATTCTCTCACTTAGCTCTTCACTTGTCGATGAATTGTTTCAATTTTGAAAGACCCCAATCCACTCATTTATCGATGACTTGCTCAAATTTCCAAAACCACTGATATGTCCCATCTAATAGCATTAGTGACAAGTTGTGGAGTGTACAAGGAAAGTCACCAAAAAGATTTGGAGAAAGCTTATCAAAAAAAAATTTAGCACTCTCAAAAGTCATCGATGAAGTGAAGACATGAAGGATAAGTGAAATTATCAAAAGATTGGCCAACTTTCACAAATTTTCGACAACAGGAGTTTCTCATTCGATCTCAAAGACCAAGAGGGAGGTAGTTATTATAAGTACTTGCAAATAACTACTTCATCAAAGCATAATGGTATAGAGGATTTTGTGCGATAATATTGTTAGAAACGCTTTGGCCAACATGATATACAATAAAATGGTTTTGTTGAAAAGGCTTCATAAATATTTCAAGCGCATGCAACCAGGTAGTTATGAACTCGAGTTTCATGACAATCATCCTTTCTGTCTATAACAGCAATGCTCAGAAGTTGGTAGACTTTTCTGTCATGATCCATTCCAGCATCCTCCACGACAGTGATAAAATGGGAGCCTTTAGAAGGTTATGAACACATATTAGAGCATAGTGGGTACATATATTTTATCATAATAGCTCGAAGGAGATGTCATCTCAAGGAACGTAATGATTGCAAGATTTGCAGAAAATAGATTCATTGTGAGGACATGTTTTCTTGAATGTGAAGCATGGAGCGGAGCATTACCGGTAAAAGGGTTTTATCAGATGTTGGAGTTGCAGTTGCCTATGGTAGATATGCATATCATAAGGAATCAAAGATAAATCATGTAAAAGTTTAGCAGATTATCTTAAAGAAAAGCCGCCTTTTGAAATATAAAGTTTCACAAGAAATGGATGAGGAAAAAGGTGGTTTCAAAGATCTTCACACAATGTCTACTGAAAGCACTTTAGAAAATTTCAAGAGAATGCAAGTACAAGTATAAATCCATGCCTCATGAGCTTTGTCGGCATCTTACCATGCTCAAGAATGATAATTTTGGGGTAGGTTATCGACATGTATCAAAACACATAGGCTGGGACATTTTTGTCAGATATTGTAGTTTGAATCGTTCCCAAAGAAATACATTCCGAATATGGAAACAAAAGAAATGCACTTGAAATATTTCATAAAGAGCCATCGAAAGAGATGTCACCATATGGAATGCAATTGCTGAAAATACACTTAGAAAGTTTGACAAACCGCCTGGAGGAAATATCATATCATAGAGTATAGGGATTGCAGTAACAAAACATGGCCATCTTGTCCATTATAGTGCTCGTTTGAAAGGTGGATTTTCATTCTTATGGAGACCCTTGGAGTTTTATTTTCTATTAGAAGGGAAAGACATATGTGTCACATCCTTGAATGACTATATGAAAAGATGATTACAAAGGCAAATGGAGCAGACAAAGATGGAGAAGTGTACTTCAGCAAGATCCATAACTTTAATGTTATAATGTTTCAAGTTGTTCTTTGTAAAAGTGACCTAAGTCACTTATTGTAATTAAAGTTAGAATTTGGGCTTTTCTTTTGTGAAAGTTAGGTCAATCCTAACTTATTTGTAAGGGGTAGTTTTTCTAAGCATTGGATGAGGTAGTTATCCTAAGTTCTCATTTTGGGTAGTTTTTCTAAGTAGTTATTTTTTTCAAAGTTGAGGAAGTTATTTCAAGTAGTTGAGGAAGTTATAAAGTAGTTATAAAGGTGGTTAGGGTAGTTACCTCAGGTGGTTATGACTTCACCTATATATACCTCATTATTATTCAATGTAGGGGATTCCACTTTTTCACAAGCTTTGTATAAGAGACTTGGATAGTGTTATTCAAGCAATTAAGCAATAGAGATCAATTTGGATGTGTGTTCAACTTATTCTCATGGGTTATTATCAATGTTCTTATGTTTAATTGATGATTACCTAATGCTTTCCCTTTAACATTGAATGTGAAGAAGATTATTTCAAGTTGTGGTATCTGAAACTTGATTATATGGAATTTATTTTAAACTAGATTCATACCTTGTATGGCATTCAATCTTTCTTTATTGTTCGTTCTTTAAATTTTCAAAAAATCCAAATACCCCCATTATACGAGGGAGCTGCCCCTCTCAAACACAGAGAAGAATTACCATTTCTTTGTGATTCTTCAACTGTTGTAAACGCTTTGTTGCTAATCACAGGGCAAAACAAAAAAAAAAATTTCAAGAAAGTTTCTTAAAGCAACAAATCTGTTTACCAACACGGATAAAATTCCTTTTCTGATTATGAGATAAGTCAAGAGGAAGGATATGTTTTTTTAAATGCTGACAAGTTTGACCGTATAAGGATTGATCAGTCCTTGATATATGGCAATTTTGGTAGGTATTCTGGGATTGAATGGTAGGGGTTAAGATATCTTCCATGAAAAATTCGTTGGAAGAGAAATGCTATTGTAGCCATTGCATCTACTGCTTTATTCTCATTTCTTGGAATCTAGGTGAATGTGATTTCTGTAAAGTGTTCTTTAAATTTCTCTACCAGCTATTTGTATGGCATAAGCTTATCATCCTTTATTTGATATTCATCATTTACTTGATTGATGATAAGTTGAGAATCACCATAGACATGTAGTTATTTGATACTCCATTCAATGGCCATTTTAAGCCCTATAGTCAATGCTTCATACTCTCCAATATTATTGGTGCATGGAAATTGTAGTCTATACGATTTCAGAATTGTGTGTCCTTGAGGTGTGATGAAAAAGATTCCCATGCCTGATCCATATTGTGTATAAGAACCATCAAAGTACAATTCCCAAAAGTTTGTACTTACTGTAAAGATATATGTATCAGGAAATTCGATGTGCAAAGGCATGTTATTTTGTAAAGGTGCATCAGCCAATTGATCAATGAGAACTTGTCCCTTGATAGCTTTCCGGTCAACATATTCTATGTCAAATTCACTCAGTGTCATAACCCATTTGGCTAGTCTCCCTGTTAATGTTGACTTGCTCGACAAATATTTGAGAGGATCTATCTTTGCTATTAGTTTTACAGAATGAATCAACATATAATGTCGTAGCTTTTGAGTTGCAAATACAACTGCTAGACATGTCTTTTCTATTGAGGAATAATTTAATTCATAGCCAACAAGCATTCTACTTATATAATAAATTGCTCTTTCTTTTCCTTCATCATCATGTTGAGCTAGGAGAGTGCCTAATGATACATTTGTTGTTGAGATATAGAGAAATAATGGTTTCCCTTTGGTTGGTGATATTAGTATTGGAGGACTCATAAGATATTCTTTTATTTGCAAAAAATCTTCTTCACATTTTAGATCCTATTTGAATGGAACATTTTTATGTAGAAGATGGGTAAATGGAAGGCATCTATCTGCTAACTGAGAAACAAATCTCCTGATTGATTGAAATCTTCCTTGTAAAGATCGCAATTGACTTATGTTCTTAGGTGAATCCATCTCCATGATAGCTTTGACTTTTTCAGGATCTACTTCTATTCCACGAGCTGATATAATGTACCCAAGGAGATTTCCAAAAGTTACCCCAAATGCACATTTCTTTGGATTTAATCTCAATTCATATCTTTCCAGCCTATCAAAAATCTTGCTTAAAATGTTCAAATGTTCTTGTCTTGTATGAGATTTTGCAAGTATCTCATCAACATAGTCTTCCACAAAAGTATGCATCATATCATGGAAAATTGTCATCATAGCCCTTTGATAAGTCACTCATGCATTCTTAAGCTGAAATGGCATAACATTCCAACAATATGTTCCCCACGCACAAATGAAAGTTGTCTTTTCTTGATCTTCAGGTGCAATTATTATTTGATTATATCTTGAGAAGCCATCCATTAATGAAAACATCTCATGCCCTGCTAATAAGTCCACTATGATATCAATGTTTGGTAGCGGGATATCATCTTTTGGACATGATTTATTTATATCTCTAAAATTTGTATAGACACTTATGCTTTTATCTGGTTTTGATATTGGTACAATACTTGAAACCCATTTTGGATAAGCAACAGGTCTTATTAAACCCACTTCTAATAGTTTCTTCAGCTTGGTTTTTACAAGAAGAGCAATGTGTGGATGCATCTTTCTTAGCTTCCGCTTAACTAGTTTTTCTTTTAAATCCACATTAAGATGATGCATGATAAGATATGGATTAAGTCTTGGAAATATCTGCATAGGACCAAGCAAAATTTATTTTCATTTGCTTAAAGAATTCCATGTATTCATTCCTCTTTTTCTGATAATGAGGTAGCATAATGAAGTATTTTAGGATCCTTTGATGTACCAATGTTGACTGCTTCTGTTGGTTCTATCAGGATAGCGGATCTCTCTTGAAAATATGTAGGAAGAATGTTAAACTTTCCATCTTCTGGCATGTCAAGGAGGTTTTCACCATCAAATACGTCCTTTGTTTTCTCTTTTGATTGATCTAATGTTGCCATGAAATGGTTTTCAACAATAGGTCTCTTTCCTTGTTTTATTTCGCTTTTGCAACTGGAAAGTGTGGCATTCTCTTGACTATGAGAAACATCACTTGATTCTGCAATGGAAGATATCTTAGGATGGATGGTTTCAACAATTATGTTAAGGTACACAACTAAGTCATGATCATTGGAAAAGACATTCAGTTCAAGGTTGTCTAAATTATCCCAATCAATTAGTTTAGGATGAAGAAGGGGTAAATCATAATCACTATCATCATTAGGTGTTTCAACATTCATGACATAATGATCATAACTTGGCATAGAATAGGTACTGTCATATATTAAATTTTTTTGAGAATTTTCTTTCTCAAGCATCTCCGAATTAGTTCTAACAAAATCAATATTAGCATTTTGTAGTTCACACTCAAGTGGTTCTTCAATTGACGTTTGTCCCTTAAATGAATGGATTATATCAACACACACATCTTTAATACTACAGATTCCTTCTTGATTGACCTTATTTGCATTTTGGAGTTGACATGTATACATGATAAAGAGGATTCTTTTGCTAGAATTTGTCCCCTTTCAAACTCAACTTCTTCTAGACTAATAGTCAATCCAACTTGACTATCTCTTAATTCCTCTATGGTACTACCATATCTGGATATATCTTGTTCCTCTTTTGATGAAAATCTTGTATATTCAGATGCTTTATCTATCCTTGTTTGTATTTCTTGTGGCATTACTTTTTTGTCTTTATCATTTCCTTTCCTTTTTGCATATGCCTCTTTTCTTTGAATTCTGAGTTTTTCTTGTCTTATTTCTAACTTCATCTTTTGTTTTACAATAGACAAGTCTTCTTTTGTGATAGCTTCTTGGTCTTGATTGTGTCCTTACTTGATGTGGTAGATAAAACATCTGGACCCCATTCATACTCATTTGAATCTGTCTCTGAATCATGATCTAGGACTACTCCACTATACCATACAGGAATGTTATCTGGCGCAAAAAGTTTCCTGATTTTTGCCATCTCTATTTTTACTATTTTTGGAATATCTTGTTTAGATTTTGCATTTGTTTGTATTTCCAGAACTTTTTGACAAGATTTCTCTTTACCCTTGATGGTAATCTCCTTGTCTTTGTTTTCATGTTCTTCTTGCTTCTTTTATTTATTTGTTACTATTTCTGCCGCTTGATGTAGCTTTTCTTGCCAATTTTCTTCTTTAGAAACTGATTTCTTTTTCCATTTTTGTTGTTGGTGATTATGTTTCTTTTGATTGGATTTTAGATATCCAAGCCCTGATTTATCTTCTTTGGATTGTGAGTGTGGACAAATGGGTTCTGAAATACCTTGATGTCACTTACCAATTGGTCATTTTCCTTCATATCCCATTTTTTTCATGATTTCATATCCTTTGCCATATTGTTAATGGGAATACTGACTTCTACTGCTGTTGCTATAGTTTTATCTTCATCCTTGTACAACCAACCAAGAATGTCTTTATCTCCATTTTCTTCTTCAAGAGTTCCAACACTAACATATGTCCCTTTAAACATATATTTTGATTTTTTTGATGTCTTTGATTGAATATCTGTAGGCTTTCCATATGACTTTGGGGAAATGGAAAATTATTCAAAGAATACTTTCCCATTCCTTCATCATTTAACTTGAGCTTTTCTTCAAAAATTTCCCATGACTTTTCTTGAATTTCTTTGGTAGGATATACTGATTCTCTGTTATGTGGAACTCTTGTATCTTGTGTTGGCTTCAAATTATTGCAATATTGACTGGAATCTTCAATTATAGTGATCTCTTTTCCTTCATGAGGAAATTTTACACATTGATGATATGTAGAAGGAACTGCTTGCATCTTATGAATCCATGGTCGTCCTAGAAGAATGTTGTAAAAGAGGTTCAAATCTAAAACCTGACACAATGTATCCCTTTCCACATGTCCTATTATTATTGGTAGTACAACAGTTCCTTTAGAAGAACATTTTGCTTCATCATAAGCCTTGATGGTTATTTTCTTTTTCGGGTCCACTACATTTTCTGAATATCCCAAAGCATTTATCAAAATAATGCATAAATATTTAAGCCAGCTCCTCCATATATGAGCACACGTTTGACACAAGTTTTATTAATGGAGACTTCAACATGTAAGGGAGCATTGTGAGGATGTTGTAAGGATGTGTCATCATTTTTAGAAAATGATAAGCAATGAGGAGCTACAAGGTGTCTTACCATGTTTTGGAACCGATCTACATCCAAATCTTTTGAAACTGATGTTTCCACTAAAGTTTTCTCCAAAATTTCCTTATGCACAGGTGAAAATTTGAGAAGTTCCAGAATTGATATTTGAGTGGGTATTCTTTGTAATTCCTCTACTAAATTGTATTGTTGTGAAGTGGATGTTGGGTCTTTTGCTATACTTGAAAAGGTAATATTTGCTTTGCTTCTAGTGATGACATTGATTGGTTCTGAAGGTGGATTATATTTAACAATGATCACATTTACCACATCATCATGTGTATAAGTTTAATTCACTTTAGTTTTTCCTTTGTCATCTTTTAATTGGGATGATTCAATTTTGTCATAATTCAGAAGTGGAGTTTTGAAAGCCAAGTGTGATTTGTTTGTCTTATGGCTATCCACTGTGATAGTTCCATTATCGATTAGATCTTGAATAAGGTGTTTCAATCTCTGAAAATCATTTGTTAGGTGTCCTTTATTCCGATGATAATTGCAAAAATGATTGTCATTCCACCAATTGGGCTTGACCGGTGGTTCATAACTTCTTGCTTCTGGTAAAACAATTAGTTTATTGGCAAGCAGGGTTTTTAGAGCTGATTCTAAAGGTTCTCCAATGTTTGTGAATTTCCTTTGAGGATTGGAGAAAAGGGAATTGGCTTTATTATTTTTTGGATTTTTATTGCTTGGGATTTGACTTGATAGATTAAAAATTGGTTGTTGTTGTTTTGCAGTCCTTGTTGTCTTTCAAATCTGATTCACTTTAACATCCTTATAATAAAATGATTGAACTCTATGCAGAAGAGATATCAAAGGGAAGGAAACTCTTAAGACAACATATGACAAGGTTTGATTTAACCTTCTACACTTTGAACTTATTCAGAGTCTAGGCGGGTATACCTTTGTGAACTGAATTCACACTTTCAAAAGATAAATCCACAGCAAACTAGTCCAGAAAACAAGTGGATCTAATCACCCTGAAACTAACTGAAACAAAGGAATGAAAATTATACTCATATTCAGTATATTGACCTACAAAACATGTAATAGACAACTTCGATCTATACCAGTGCCTTATCCAAGGTCACAGAGTCATCTAAATTCAAACAATACTCCCCAAACAAAATATCTCTACACATCCCATTGGGCTTGGCTTCTGTTAATCCTTATATATGCCCGACATACATAGGAATTTATGCATACCAAATCAAACTATGCTCATCAAGATTCAAAGTATCCTACAAAGAACTTACTGGTAGAAGTGATCCAACATATTTAATTTTCCTCCTAAAGAGAAAAGCTAGCCAACACATCTACTGAAAGTTGCCTTACAACACTATTCAAATAAAATAACCCTGGATTATTTAGAATGAAATAGTAAACAATTGCAAACACATTTGAAGATGACACAAAGTATTACTCAAAGCCAATGGTCTGTATATGGATATATTCTTCAAGAAAGTAGTACAAATTTTTTGGAATATTCTCCATTAAACTCAGAAAAGCTTAGATATAAATTTCTCCAGCATTTTCTTACAATTCTTTTCGATCATTCTACTCTTAGTCCTAGTATCCATTTATAACAATATGGATGCACATAGCTTCATACTTTCCTAGGAGAACTTGTTACAATCATTTCTTTTCCAAAAGAAGTTACAAAGCCTTTTACAAAAATAGTTACAAGTCCTTTTCGACCTCTGCAACTTCTTCAACTCACTATCCGGTTCCAACCTCTTCTAACTGTTCAGGAGCACCCTCTAACTGCTCTACATCCTGGATGGCATATTTTGTTGTCCATTCATTATACACATCATCAGTTGGCCACGTGAAATTAATCACTTTTGTCTTAGCCTTGCTCAACCTTTTCCAGGAATTTCTCATCTTGTTGACTTCTGAATTGAGAAAACCATAATGAGATTTGATTTTCTCTATCTCCTAAATTGTCACAACAAAGAAGGAAGCATCATCTAAATCAACAATTCCTTTAAATCTAGCTGACAGTTTGGCCTCTAATTCCTTGAGCCACACTTGTTTGTCCTTCAGTTGATCTGGGCTAGCAAAAACTCCTGGAAGCAACTCAAAAACCTGATCAGCATACTCCTTTTTGTACAAGTTAATTTTCCTATCACCATTATCCACCCCTTCTACTAATTTTACTAGGTCTTTGGTGGTGTCACAAGTGGATTTGATGAGAGGATTGGCCCCTGCTTCATCATAATATGCACAAATAAGCTCCAAGTCCTGCTCTCTAGGCCTCCACATTTCAAAAATAGGTGTCAAAATGGCCTTATCTCCATTGAGCTCATTCCACATATCCAAAACCTTACTTATATTATTATATAGCTGTGAGGCATTCATTGTATCTGAAAAACTCGAAACAATAGCCCTTACTCTTTCCTCATATTTCTTTGCATACAGGGCCTGAGCCTGTTTACAATTCTCTAGCTCTTGAGGAGTAATCTCAATCATTTGGGAGGTGGAAGGTGCTAGAGATGGTGGGAACTCAATGATGGGGCTCCTAGGTGGAGGTCTTGCAGGAGAGGAGGAAATAATTAGTGTTGAAGACTTACCTTGATGGTATTGTCCTGTCAACTGGCTCTGCAACTTAGCAATGATGCTATCCTTACCTCTTACCTCCTCCTTAGCAATATTATAGGCCTTCAGAATTGTCTCCAACCTTACTTGGAGGTCTGCTTTTTCCTTGGCCTCCTTTTCTGCTACTACAACACTAAATTTTGTAGTCTCTAGCACAGTACTAGCAGCTTCTACCACCCCTGTGTTCTTCACTCTCTTCACTATCATTCCAGCAAGGTAACTTGACCCTGGGGTATCTTTGCTTCACTTATTTTCATCTCTCTTGAGAGACCACATGACGAGTGCAGCATTATCTTTGCTGAAAGTAATTCCCTTCATGGGCTTGGTTTCTTTCCTCACTGCCTCTAGTACCAGGGCATCTGCTATGTCCCACTCAGGGAGAATAAGCACTCCAGCTTGTGCCACCATATCTCTTCCTTGCTCAGGAGTGATGGTCTTAAATTCTTCCATCATTTCTTGTTTTATTTCCTCCTCCACCAGAGCTGGATCTTTGTTAGGTTGCTCACCTTTTCTCTTCTCACATCTTGTATTGTATTTATCTATATTTTGTTTCCATACAAATTGCATAAATGCTCCTGAAGTGACAAAATTGTTGTCAGCCAAGAAGTCATCTCTGGGCTGCTTTATCTCAGAATCCCACTCCTAGCCTTTAAGTTCAGTGGTAGTAATATTCATTTCAGTAGAAAGGGGTTCCCCTAGCATACCTTCCTGTACTTCATCATATGTAGAGGCAATTTCTCCTAGACTGCCTAACTATCTCACCTGCTCAGCTGCTGCTTGCTCATCTCCTATGTGAATAGGGGATTGGGATGGAGAGTACAAAGGTGTATCAGATTGTATTTCTTTTCCTACTCTCTACTTCGTAGGGCTCTATTGGATGTCAATGACATCTTATATTTTCCTCTTTCCTTTGGAGGTAGAGGGCTCTCCTGTTGTAGGCATCAACACACTATAACTAGATTTCTTGTGCAGTGTATAGTCACCAAGAGGGATTGCTTTGGTGGAGGTAGACCTACTTAGAATCATTCTTACCTTTTCAGGGTTGCTTTTAATCATAGCTTCCCTCTTTTCCTTCAGGGTCTGCATCACATCCTACAAGGAAACAATTAAAAACTTTATTTTCTCCTCAAAAGGGAAAAAGCTAGACAATGGGTCATAGCTGGCATCAAACTGATGTACAAAGTCTAAGGATTTTTTATAAGCCACCCATTTTTCTTTCCTCAGTTCCTGCTCATCCAGATCAAACTCATTTCTGATGAGGTCCTCAAGAAACTGAAATTGATGGGGTCTTCCTCTACACACTGCCCTCTTTCTAAACATGTCATTGAAGAAGTCTTCTAGATCGGCACACCTGGATACTACAGTTGACAAATGATAAGGTTTGAGAAAGTCTTCAAAAAAAATCTAACCTCCCTTGGTTATTATAAATTGATGGGCTATGGTAACCGTAGGGAAAATAGTCCCTTTACCCCTACCTGTCAACTTTGCCTCTTGTACACTACCAATCTGTTTGAGGACTTCTGCAATTCCCACTTTGAGAGGGACCTGATAGGGCAGCAAGAATGGAGTGCCTTTGAAACCAAAAATTCTAAAAACTGTTGAGACTGGGTATAGGTAAATATCACCCCAATTATGAACAATCTTTATACTCTCTGCAAATTCTTTTGGTCTGACAAACTACAAAAGAGCCTTGGGGATTCTTTGGTTTTCTGAGCAGAGGAGAGTCCTAATCTATGATGCAAAATATTTATCAAATTTTAAGAAACTGGCATCCTCTCTGTCCCATGACAACATAGTACTCCATAGTTGTACTGGCATCTTTTCTCCATGTTTCTCTTTTATGAGATCCAGTCCACTGGCAAAGTAATCACCACCTTTGAACAGAATTAGGTGCATGAGGAGTGAATACCATCCGAAGGGCCTAAACACCTTCCCATTTTTTATTCCTACTAACCCTCCATGGATAGCATTAGTAATGAAAGAAGCATAGTCAAATGTTACTACAAGGGAAGGATTCAGAATCTAAGCAATCATTAGCAAGTAGTGATTAGGCATATTTGCTTCAGCATCTTCTCCCAAAACCTGGCAAAGTGACCAATACATTCCCTTAGCCCTGAGGGTGAACAAATTTAATGAGAAGGGCTCTTCAGTGTTGGGTCCTACAACTGTCAACCCACCTATCTTCACATAAAATTCCTTAAGAGGCCCACTCCTAAGGTGATTCCTCTATGCACCGTATATGTAATCTAATGATTTGAAGTTAATGGGTTCCAAAAAATTTGTAAACTCATTGAGCCCAAAAGCACTTCTGAACTCTTCATTATTAATTTCAATAGGGGCTTTCCCATTTATGTCTCTAATGCTTCTTGTGACTGGATCATAATTATGTGCAATTTGAGTCAATAGATCCATGTCCATGAATACCCTAGGAACTACCAACTTCCCTACATCTAACTCCCAGATGCTATTCTATGAGGCTGGAGAATTTCTCATTCGGAATCCAACTTTAAATAACCCCAACCCAAACAACCCGACCTGTGGATCTCTCAACCAGTTGCCCTTATCATATAGCTCTTCTCCTATCTTCATGCGAGGAGCTCTAGGCACTAATTATTTTACCTTCGATGCCTGATTAGTTGACAATGTCAACTGCTTAAGAAAATCATCACAAATGGCCCTCTCCTGATAATTGACTTTCCCAAAAAATTCTCTCTTAGGTGCCATTTTGAAAATGCAAGCAATCAAAATACTACCCCAAAATGGTTCAGCAACAAATCAAGACCTTAATTATAATACCATAAAGAAATTGCCACACAAGAGTACAAGAAAACCTAATTTTAGCTCGAAGGAATCTTCTCTACAACTATATTGACTTGCTCTATATTTGAAGACAATAGCTCTATATCTGCTCTTCTACAACAATTCTTTTGAATGATACCTTTACTTAATCGACTGGGGATCATATATGGTACCCAGGCTCTTAACTGCGACATTGATTCCGCATGCTTCGGTCATCCTTTCAGAATTAAATTCTTGAGAGAATTCGAATTTTCTCTCCAACGGGTCACAACATTCCTGCAATTCTTTCCTTTTGCTCTTTCGCTATTTTGTGAAGCATAACCTTCAGGCAATTTCATTTCCTTCTGATCAAAAGAAACTTGATTGGTTGTTAAACTGACTTAACAGTCTTGCCTTCGTGCTAGCTCCACCTCCTTTTCACCATTTCATAGATTTTATCTTTCGAGAACTTCTCGTTCACGAAACTGCGCCAGACGTTAGATGGAACTCTAATTGCTCGGCATTTAACTATCACTGGGACCACTGACATCTTCATTAACCGCGCCTTTACCTTGACTACTAGTGGTCTTTCGCTACTTCACGAAGCTTAAACAACTTTCAACTTCGGGCCATGAAACAATGCGAGGCGTTGGATCAGATTGGAGATGACCATCCTTTAAGGGAAACCCTTTATGCCTTCTTTGCTTATGCCACTTTTTCATTGGTTACTGACTACCACGTGGCACTCAACTATTGGTTTTTAGAAAACCGTTCAAGCCCAGTTCAATGTTAGCCCCGTGTCTCTCCCTTTTACCGTCAGTTACACCTTGGCGGGCCCTCAACTTCTTCTGAAACCACGTGTCCACATACATGTCACCATCTAGCTTGACACCTGGACAGACCCTTTTACTTTTTCTATTTTGCGAAGCATATCCTTCAAGCATCTCGTAACCATGAAATAACACCAGCTATTGGATCAAAATGAAGTTGATCCTCCTTTAACCTTATGTTTTATCTGCCTTTGGGGACGAAAAACCTTTTTGCCATTTTGCAGAGCATAAAGCATGAGCACTTTACCTTTGCAAATTCACATAGATCATTAGATTATTTTTTACTTGCTCGATGCTTAACCATCTGAACTGACTCTGGTAGACATGGGCCCTCCAACTCAACCTCAAACACCTGGCCTCTAGTCACTTCCAAAGCTGACATGTCAGTCTTTCATTTGCTGAGAGAAAACACTGGGTTCCACCTCATCCTTGCCACCTATATCTGCCAGGTCACCTCTTATCCTACGACATGACTCACTTCTAGGACCCACCTTCTTTTAACCCTTGGACCTGCCTCGCTGACTATTGTGGCCTCTGCCATGTGCCACCATCTTACTCGCCCTCTCAACCAACTGGACCATCTACTTAGAGTGCCACGTCATTTCGCCACTTCGTGAAAGATAACTGTTAAGCATTTTCATTCTGCAAAATAGCACGAACTGTCGAATCACATCTGACTTGATCACCTTTTAATCACTTAGAAAATCTTTGCATGCAGGGTCCCACCAAATGCTTTTGCCATTTCGCGAAAGGTATTTCGCTTGCAAGTTCAAGCTGCGAAATAATGCCAGCCGTTGGATCTTGGACAAGATGAGACCTCTTTAAACTGGACCAAAATCGCCATTTAGAACGCATTTCCTTTTCACCATTTCGCAGGTCTTAAACCTCGCACAACTTCGCCTAATGAAATAGCAAAAACCATAGATCTTCCCGAGAGATGTGCACAACTTACTGGGCCCGACAACATTAGGAGGAAGAAATATAAGGTGTAAAATTTTATGATTAATTCAAATGACTGCCTAGGTAAAGGACAAGGGGGGACACTTCCTATGAACCAGAGACCCATTACTTAAGTGGATAAAGTAATGAAGAAATAGAAATCAAAGGGTTTTTTGATAAAACATTGAACAATTTAAAATTAAAACCCTAAACCCTTAAGACCTAACACAGAGCTAAAGCAATTGATAGCATGTCTAATTCAAATTTTCAAAACTTAGCTGATTTATGGGAAAAGAAAACCCATTTTTTAAACAGTGATAATAGTGGCTCTGACTGGGGATGGTTGATCACAAGGTCAATACAAGAAAAATCAGAAACTCTGAAGAAACAGACCAAAACATAGACCCAAACAGAAAAACAGGAAAGAAACAAAATATATACAAATAAAGGACCTACTATGCATGGACATCAAGAGAAATAATATTTCAAGAATTGTCCATGCACCGGAAATTCCTAAATTTCATCATTCATATTCTTCAGAAAATATGAATCCTTACCATTTAAGTCACAGACCACCAAAGGGCCAATCCATAATGATTCAAATTTCCTATGCTTCCCCTTGTCTTCTCCTTTTACATTCCACTGAATAACAATGTCATCAATTTGAAACTTCCTTAATGATGTCCTCTTATCAAAAAGGTATTTGGACTGCAATTGGATTTTCTGATTTCTCTTATGAGCCAAAGTCCTAAGCTCTTCCACCTCCACAATTTGGATCATTCTATTTTCCATTGGTTTAGATAACTCCATATCCTCATTTTGCAAGAATTTATAAACTGGAAGAAGATTATTCACTGGCAATTTGACTTGGGTACCATAAACTAGTTCAAAAGGTGACATTCCAATGGCCTTTTTGATTGTTATTCTATCTGCCCACAGAGCTAACTTCAATTTTTGATCCCAAGATCTCTTATTTTCTTCTAGGATTTTCTTGATGATAGTCAAAAGGCTTTTATTGTTGGATTATGCTTGTCCATTCCCTTGAGGGCGATAAGGTGAAGAGTAAGACATGAGTATTCCATGATTGGTACAAAATCCTACAAACTCTTCCGATCTGAAACTCATGGCATTGTCCATTACCAATTTAGTAGGTGTTCCAAACCTAGTTATTACATTATCCATCAGGAAATCAATGACAACCTTACTTGTATCTCTTCTTGTAGGAATAGCTTCTATCCATTTTGTGAAATAGTCAGTGGCTACTATGATCCATCTGTGACCTCTCCCTAACCTCTCAACAATCTCTCCAATAAAATCAATGCCCCATTGGACAAAAGGAGCTTCCACAGAGACTGGATTTAGGGGTAAGGCTCCTTTGTACTTTAGCTTGGATGAAAATTTCTGACATGGGTCACATTTCTAAACATATGCATGAAAATCTTTGAATAAGGTAGGCCAAAAGTATCCAGCTCGGATTATCTTGCCAGTAGTTGTTTTAGCAGAGTAATGACCCCCACATATTCCATCATGCATTTCAGTCAATACTCGTTTAGCTTGGAATTCATCCAAACACATTAGTAACTCTCCATCTCTTTTTCTCCAGAACAGATCACCTTGAATGAATACATATTTTTGGAACTTGAGTTTTAGAGTTCTTTTCTGATTATGTGTCATTCCTTCTAAGAATGCAACATCTCTTAGGAATCAGACTATCTCTGAGTACCAAGGTTGCCTTTCAATGCTAGTAACTGAAGCATCTCTAACTTCAACATTATGTATTTCTACATTCATAAGATTAGACTCAGTCATGAGCTTAGCCAAACCCAATCCTCTCACCAATTTGGTGATCTTTATCTCCAAGTCAAATTCTTGAATTCTATTAATCCATCTACATCTTTTCCCTGTAACCTCAGGCTGGGACAAAATATCCTTAACTGTAGCATGAGGGACATAGGCAATGATATTTGCATTTACCAGATATGGCCTAAAAGCCTTGACAGCTTTGACCAAAGCATAAGCTTGTTTTTCCATGGTCTCATATTTCAATTCTACTGCCTACAAAGACTTGCTATAGAAGGCTATGGGATGTTCATATCCCTCATTGTCCTTTTGTAATAACACTGCAGCTATTGTATGATATGAAGCAAAGGAAAATAGAGAAAAGGGCTTACTGTAATCAGGAGATTTTAACACTGGTGCTTCCTAAATTGCCTTCTTAATTTCAGCAAAAGCCTTTGAGGCCTCTTGATCCCAACAAAATTTGGTATCCTTCTTGAGCAACTTGATAATAGGCTTCACTATCTCTGCAAAGTTTGCAATGAATCTCCTAACAAAATTTACTTTTCCTAGAAAGGATTGAATACCTTTTATATTCTTAGGTTCATACACCTTATTTATTGCTTCAATTCATTTAAGGTCTATCCTTACCCCTTCCTTGGAAACAATGTGTCCCAGTAGTTTTCCCTCAGTGACTCCAAAATGGCATTTCTTGGGATTTAGTGACACACCAAATTCCAAAGCTTTATTGAACACCTACTCCAAATGTCCACAATGATCATCAACCTTCTTAGAGAAATAGGTTAGATCATCTTGATAAACCACCATGATGATATTAATGAATTCTTTGAAGGCTACATCCATGGCTCTTTGAAATGTAGCTCCAACATTTTTTAAACCAAATGGCATTCTCACATAAACATATGTTCCCCATGAAGTAGTGAAGGCAGTTTTAAACTATTCAGATTCCTTCACTAACACTTGATTGTATCCTGAAAAACCATCTATCATGGATAAAAGGTCACATCTTGTCACTCTCTGTAGCATGGCTTCCATATTTGGGGAAGAGTAGTTATCTTTCAAAGAAGCAACATTTAAATTCCTAAAATCTACACACAATCTAATGTCCCCATTCTTCTTTCTTACTAGGACCAGATTGGAGACCCATGAAGAATGTCTTATAGGTTTAATAATCCCCTCTTCTCTTAATTTAGTCAACTCTTGCTGCATCTTAGTTTCTAATAGGGGATTAATGGGTCTCTATTTCTGTCTGAAAGGCTTAGCATCTAGAAGTAAAGGAACTTCATGCTGAAAAAGATCTTGTCTATATGCCTTTAGGTCTTCATAAGACTAAGCAAAAACATGTTTATACTTCCTTAATAAATTAATAAGGTTAGTCTTGACATGAGGGGGTAATTTCTTCCTAATGTATACTAACTTAGGGGATGATTCAGTCCCTAGGTTTACCTCCTCTAGTTCTTCCAACTTGGTGGTAGACTACTGATGTAAGTGACTGTCATTGTAACTGAACATGCTTTCCATCTCTACCAGCCCTTTAGGTATTTCATTGGTTTCCAACTGGACTAAATCATTTCCAAACACTGTTTCTCTATTATCAACCACCTCCACCAATGCATTGCAATCAATCTTTTGTCCATCATAATCATCAACACATTGGATGAACCTAAGAATGTCTTCATCATCAACAAAAACTTGCCAATTGTACACATTATCAGGAATAGCAGACCTAGATTTTATTTCCATAGTGGAAATACCGGTCAGTGTTGCATCATCATTTTCCAAGGCAACATTAGCTAGGAAATATGCCATAATGTTCTTTGATTGCTCTATCCAATTAATGGAAAATGCACTAAAATGCTCAATCACATCCCAAACTGCATGTTTATATCTTTTTAACCTATCATTCTTGGATGCATATTTGGATCTTACTTGAGATACAACCAATTCTGAATCCCCTAAGACTGTCAACATCTGGATTCCATGCTTCTTTGCAACTTCAAGCCCCAACAATAGAGCTTCATACTTTGCAGTATTATTTGTGCACTAGAAGGCCAATAAGAATGAATACTTGAAAGTTATACCTGATGGGGATACAAAAAGAACCCTTGCTCGAGATTCTTCTTTGGAGCAAGCTCCATCAAAATACATCTGCCATAATCCATACTAATGTGCTTCTAATTCGACCATAATGGGGTTAGTATTCTTCAATTGGGGTAAAATTGGTTGGAGTCTAAAATTGTCAAGATCTACATCAATCATACAATTGAGCATATTAGGATTTACATTTTCAATTACCCTAGGAGCTCGTGGCTCTCTATACAATTTGACCCAATTTCCATTGATTGGAATGGTGGCATAGGATAAGTCCAATTGAACATTTCCTCCTACTGCTACTGCCCATTGCCTGGAAAGTAACATACCATAATGGGGCTTGGTATCAGTAACAATAACATCCATTTTATAAGTTGCCTTAGGGAATGCTGCTATTTTTACCTCAACATCTTTCATTGTACCTATCACAGGTATTTCCCTATTATCTATAGCATAGCATTTCCATATACAGTAGTTACTGACAGTCCTAATTCTTTCATAACACCATAGGGCATCACATTAGCAGCAACTCCTGAATCTATCATGCAGTTTTTAATCAATCTGTTGTTTACTAACAAAGTAACATAGAAAGGATCTACCTGTGAAGGCTCTTGAGTGATAGTGGTTCCAACATAAACCTCTGGGGTTTGGAACTCTTGATCCTTTCCAATTCTAGCTGAACCGGTGGGTAAGACTATGTCACTATCAGATATACTAGAAAATAAAGACAAGGCTGCATCCCTATGTTCTTTAATCTTTAGTAATTCTACTAATGGGATAGTGACCTTCATTTGAGTAAGAGCTTGAGCCATGTCAAATGTAGAACTATTGCTTAGTTCAGTACTAGCTCTAACTCTTTCTGTCTTGAGCTGACTTGCCTTTTTCATTGTGGTAGCTCCTTGTATATCACCAGTGTTTTTATCATTTGCTCTCTTGGGTACATCTTTAACTTGTTCCCCTTTTTCTTGACCAATCTTAGGAATAGTAGCAGCACTACTTGATGCCCCCTTTTGAGTGACCTCTTTTATGAACATGGAACCCGATTCACCTTGATCAGTGTCTCTTTTAGTGCTCCTCAAGTTATAGTTATGTTTTGCTTTGGCAATGGCAGCTTTAGTGAGATTTTTAACTTCTTCCTCACTAGGCCTTCTAAGATGAACCTCTTCATCCTCAATTGTTACCACATTCAATATAGGATGCCAATCCATGGTTAGTTGTCCTTGAACAAACCTTTCATTATCTAGCACATCACTGTATTCACTTTGCATGGACTCCTCATCACTTTCTATGATGGTTTCAAACATATTGATGTCAGGCTCAAGTTCTTGTCTCATAGATTCTTCAAGAGCCTGAGCCACTGCACACTGATGAGGAGAATGTGGTCCATCACAAGCAATACACCATGGAGTATTTTCTATATTATGGATAGGTTTCCCTTTCAAGGGATCTAGAGTGTCTTGATTTTGGGCAATTTTGGGCTTCTCATTTTGGGGTTTGCCATCTTTCCAATTCGTATTATATGGCACGTCATGCAATCTAGGGGGTCTACCTTGTCAGTTATAATGTGGTTTGTCATTTTTGTTTACCTTGGCAGTCAGATCCTTCATTGCAATAACCAATTTCTCTATCTTATCTTCCTCTTTAGCAACTTTATTAGGTTGTTGTTTTGCTTCTTGCCATAATCTACCATATGTTCTTCTTCCTAGCTTCTTGGATGCTTTTCTATTACTTTCTACATTTATGGCAATTCTAAAAGCATCTCTCAGGATATAGGCCATCTTAGAATCAAATGCATTGTAGTAAGTATTTAAACACATGTTATCATCTAATCTCATCACTTGATACAATCTGTGCATGGCCTTTTGGAGTCTGGCATTGAAGTTAGTGACCATTTCATTATTAGACTTTTTGATGTTATTGAATTCATTGAGCATGAAGCTCACATTAGTCTTGTCACCATACTACTCTTGGAAATAATTTTTAAAATCCTCCCATGACCCTATGCTGTTTACTGGAAGACCTCTATACCAATCTCTTGCATCATCAACCAGGGATTGGACAAACAGTTTCATAATAACATCTTCATCCACTATCTCATAATCATTTATTAGGTCCCCAAAAGATTTCAGATGTTCCTCAGCACTAATTGCATTATTCCCAACAAATTTATGGATTCTGTCTCTTAACTCAGTAGGAACATGATTGGGATAACCTAGGATCCAATCAAAGAACAATTGTCTATATTGTTCTAAATTGATTGGTCTCTTTTGAAAAGGAGTAATAGCATTATTGTTTCCCATGGTCATCCTAACTTTTGGAATTGGAGCTTGAGATACTTGGGTGTATTGACTATTCACAAGGATTTGACTCACTGAGGCTATATTAGTAGGCACTGTAGGTTGAATCTTAACTAGGGGAAGGGAAACTTGTTGAGGATTAGGCTTACTAAGGTCTTCTGATGGGAATGTGATAGGGGGAGCCTTTAAGTAACTGATTTTTCTCTTTACTTCCTGATTTGCTACTTCCAATTCAGCCTTCTCTAGTTCCATTTGGAGATCCTCTTTTTCTTTCCTCATTGTCTCCATTTCTCTCTCATGTGCTAACAACCTATGAGAAATCTCCTCTGCAGTTTTAGATTCAATCCCATCATCCACCCATTTCTGTTTTCCTTAATCCACATTGTTCCTAGGAAGATGAGAATCACTAAACACTTCCCTATTTGGTTGGACTACTGACCTACATGCTTGCTTGGCTTTGGGGATCAGAATTTCTCTAATCACAAGGCCTTCCTCATCCCTCTTTTCTTTTTCCTTATCTAGCACTTCAAGATCAGCTATTTGTCTAAGAAGCCTATCTCTCTCCATTAGTTTAGCTTTGACTTCCTTCTCCCTATTTGCTTCCTTTTGGGCTCTTAAGGAAATTAGATGGTGAACTCTTTTATTCAGATCTTCAATTTCTTGGGATACTTTATCTTTGTCAGGGAAATTTTCCTCAGAATCTGATATATTAACTTGATCTATGTCAATCAAACTAATGTTCCCATCAATTATTCTAGGCATAGATTGTCTAATTGCATTTGAACTGGTCCTATCTCTTGCAGAGACACTAACATGGGATAGATCTTCATTTCAAACATGTGCATTATCAATATTTCCAAACAATCCAGAATGGAAACCTAATATATCTTGTTCAAAATCTCTGGAAGAAGAATTAGACTTTGCATAAATAGGTCGATCAGGCATCTTACTAGTATTATTATTCTTTTGTACCCAAGCAGCATTTGATGGCTCATGTAACACTGATCTCTTATGGCCCCTTCGTGACTGCTCTCGTAAACCTTCCTACAAAGTTTCACGAGGATGCTTCTTCACGAATGATCTAGTATTTTTTCCTCCTTCCATTATGCTTGTTTTCCTTTAAGAATGATTTATAATTCACAAGGACTGGTTCCAATATAACAGAGTTGCCAACCACAAGAATATGAGAATTATGAAAACAGGGTTTAGGATAATACACAGGAATTCCACAAACACAATGATGTTCTTTACAACTTAAACACAAATCTGCATCTGGATCCTTAATGTGACTCTCCCCAACAGAGTTGCCACTTTTGTTGTCTTCCAAATCTGATTCACTTTAACATCCTTATAATAAAATGATTGAACTTTGTGCAGAAGAGATATCAAAGGGAAGGAAACTCTTAAGACAACATATGACAAGGTTTGATTTAACCTTCTACACTTCAAACTTATTCAGAGTCGAGGTGGGTATACCTTTGTGAACTGAATTCACACTTTCAAAAGATAAATCCACAACAAACCAGTCCAGAAAACCAGTGGATCTAATCACCCTGAAACTAACTAAAACAAAGGAATGAAAATTATGCTCATATTTAGTATATTGACCTACAAAACATGTAATAGACAACTTCAATCTATACCAGTGCCTTATCCAAGGTCACAGAGTCATCTAAATTCAAACAATACTCCCCAAACAAAATATCTCTACACATCCCATTGGGCTCGGCTTCTGTTAATCCTTATATATGCCTGACATACATAGGAATTTATGCATACCAAACCAAACTATGCTCATCAAGATTCAAAGTATCCTAAAGAGAATTTACTAGTAGAAGTGATCCCGCATATTTAATTTCCCTCCTAAAGAGAAATTCTAGCCAACACATCTACTGAAAGTTTCCTTACAACACTATTCAAACAAAATAACCTTGGATTATTTAGAATGAAATAGTAAACAATTGCAAACACATTTGAAGATGACACAAAATTTTACTCAAAGCCGATGGTCTCTATATTGATATATAATTCAAGAAAGTATTCCAAAATTTTTGGAATATTCTCCATTAAACTCAGAAAAGATCAGATATAAATTTCTACAGTGTTTTCTTACAATTCTTTGCGATCATTCTACTCTTAGTCCTGGTATCCATTTATAACAATATGGATGCAGATAGCTTCGGACTTTCCTAAGAGAATTTGTTACAATCATTTCTTTTCCAAAAGAAGTTACAAAGCCTTTTACAAAAACAGTTACAAGTCCTTTTCGACCTCTGCAGCTTCTTCAACTCGCTGTCCAGTTGCAACCTCTTCTAATTGTTCAGGAGTGCCCTCTAACTACTCTACATCCTGGATGGTATATTTTGTTGTCCATTCATTGTACACATCATCAGTTGGCCATGCGAAATTAATCACTTTTGTCTTAGCCTTGCTCAACCTTTTCCAGGAATTTCTAATCTTGTTGACTTCTGAATTGAGAAAACCATAATCAGATTTGATTTTCTCTATCTCCTGAATTATCACAACAAAGAAGGAAGCATGATCTAAATCAACAATTCCTTTAATTTTGG
Source organism: Cryptomeria japonica (assembly GCF_030272615.1). NCBI lineage: Eukaryota > Viridiplantae > Streptophyta > Pinopsida > Cupressales > Cupressaceae > Cryptomeria > Cryptomeria japonica. The sequence continues at coordinate 264,794,171 of NC_081409.1, read as the reverse complement.
CTGATAGTTTGGCCTCTAATTCCTTGAGCCACACTTGTTTGTCCTTCAGTTGATCTGGGCTAGCAAAAACTCCTGGGAGCAACTCAAAAACCTGATCAGCATACTCCTTTTTGTGCAATTTAATTTTCCTATCAGCATTATCCACCCCTTCTGCTAATTTTACTAGGTCTTTGGTGGTGTCACAAGTGGATTTGATGATAGGATTGGCCCTTGCTTCATCATAAGATGCACAAATAAGCTCCAAGTCCTGCTCTCTAGGCCTCCACTTGTCAAAAATAGGTGTCAAAATGGCCTTATCTCCATTGAGCTCATTCCACATATCCAAAACCTTACTTATATTATTATATAGCAGTGAGGCATTCATTGTATCTGCAAAACTTGAAACAATAGCCCTTACTCTTTCCTCATATTTCTTTGCATACAGGGCCTGAGCCTATTTCAAATTCTCTAGCTCTTGAGGAGTAATCTCAATCATTTGGGAGGTGGAAGGTGCTGGAGATGGTGGGAACTTAATGATGGGGATGCTAGGTGGAGGTCTTGCAGGACAAGAGGAAATCATCAGTGTTGAAGACTCACCTAGATGGTACTGTCCTATCATCTAGCTCTGCAACTTAGCAATGATGCTATCCTTACCTCTTACCTCCTCCTTGGCACTGTTATAGGCCTTTAGAATTGTCTCCAACTGGACTTGGAGGTCTTCTTTTTCCTTGGCCTCCTTTTCTACTACTGCAACACTAAATTTTGTAGTCTCTAGCACAATGCTAGCAGCTTCTACCACCCCTGTGTTCTGCACTCTCTTCACTATCATTCCACCAAGGTAACTTGATCCTGGGGTATCTTTGCTTCTCTTATTTTCATCTCTCTTGAGAGACCACATGACGAGTGTAGCATTATCTTTGCTGAAAGTAATTCCCTCCATGGGCTTGGTTTCTTTCCTCATTGCCTCCAGTACCAAGGCATTTGCTATGTCCCACTCAGGGAGAATAAGCACTCCAGCTTGTGCCACCATATCTCTTCCTTGCTCAGGAGTGATGGTCTTAAATTCTTCCATCATTTCTTGTTTTATTTCCTCTCCACCAGAGCTGGATCTTTGTTAGGCTGCTCTCCTTTTCTCTTCTCACATCTTGCATTGTATTTATCTATATTTTGTTTCCATAAAAATTGCATAAATGCTCTTGATGTGACAAAATTGTTGTCAGCCAAGAAGTCATCACTAGCCTACTTTATCTTAGGATCCCACTCCTGGCCTTTAAGTTCAGTGGTAGTAATGTTCATTTCAGCAGCAAGGGTTTCTTCTAGCATACCTTCCTCTACTTCATCATATGTATAGGCAGTTTCTCCTAGACTGCCTAACTGTATCAACTGCTCAGCTACTGCTTGCTCATCTGCTATGTGAATACGGGATTGGGATGGAGAGTACAAAGGTGTATCAGATTGTATTTCTTTTCATACTCTTTGCTTCTTAGGGCTCTCTTGGAAGTCAATAACATCTTGTATCTTCCTCTTTCCTTTGGAGGTAGAGGGCTCCCCTATTGTAGGCATCAACACACTATAACTAGATTTCTTGTGCAGTGTATAGTCACCAGGAGGGATTGCTTTGGTGGAGGAAGACCTACTTAGAATCATTCTTACCTTTTCAGGGCTCCTTTTAATCACAGCTTCCCTCTTTTCCTTCAGGGTCTGCATCACATCCTCAAAGCAAACAATTTAAAACTTTATTTTCTCCTAAAAAGGGAAAAAGCTAGACAAGGGGTCATAGCTGGCATCAAACTGATGTACAAAGTCTAAAGCTTTTTTATAAGCCACCCATTTTTCTTTCCTCAGTTCCTACTCATCCAAATCAAACTCATTTCTAATGAGGTCCTCAGGAAACTAAAATTGATGGGGTCTTCCTCTGCACACTACCCTCTTTCTAAACATGCCATTGAAGAAGTCTTCTGGATCAGCACACCTAGATACCGTGGTTGACAAATGATAAGGTTTGAGAAAGCCTTCAAAACAATTCCAACCTCACTTGGTTATTATAAATTGATGCGCTATGGTAACCATAGGGAAAATAGTCCCTTTACCCCTTCCTGTCAGCTCTACCTCTTGTACACTACCAATCTGTTTGAGGACTTCTGTAATTCCCACTTTGAGAGGGACTTGATCGGGCAGTAAGAACGGAGTGCCTTTGAAACCAAAAATTCTAAAAACTGTTGAGACTGGGTATAGGTAAATATCACCCCAATTATGAACGATCTTTATACTCTTTGCAAATTCTTCTGGTCAGACAAACTCCAAAATAACCTTGGGCATTCTTGGGTTTTCTGAGTAGAGGAGAGTCCTAATCTTTGATGCAAAATATTTATCAAATTTTAAGAAACTGACATCCTCTCTGTCCCATGACAACATAGTACTCCATAGTTGCACTGACATCTTTTCTCCCTCTTTCTCTTTTATGAGGTCCAATCCACTGGCAAAGTAATCACCACCTTTGAACATAAATAGGTGCATGAGGAGTGAATACCATCCAAAAGGCCTATCCACCTTCCCATTTTTTATTCCTACTAACCCTCCATGGATAGCATCATTAATGAAAGAAGCATAGTCAAATGTTACTGCAAGGGAAGGATTCAGAATCTGAGCAATCATTAGCAAGTAGTGATTAGGCATATTTGCTTCAGCATCTTCTCCCAAAACCTGGCAAAGTGACCAATACATTCCCTTAGCCTTGAGGGTGAACAGATTTAATGAGAAGGGCTCTTCAGTGTTGGGTCCTATAACTGTCAACCCACCTGTCTTCACAAAAAATTCCTTAAGAGGCCCACTCCTAAGGTGATTCCTCTATGCACCGTATACTTGAGCTAATAAATTGAAGTTAATGGGTTCCAGAAAATTTGTAAACTCATTGAGCCAAAAAGCACTTCTGAACTCTTCATTATTAATTTCAATAAGGGCTTTCCCATTTATGTTTCTAATTCTTCTTGTGACTGGATCATAATTATGTGCAATTTGAGTCAATAGATCCATGTCCATGAATACCCCTGGAACTACCAACTTCCCTACATCTAACTCCCAGATGCTATTCTGTGGGGTTGGAGAATTTCTCATTCCGAATCCAACTTTAAATAACCCCAACCTAGACAACCCAACCTGTGGATCTCTCAACCAGTTGCCCTTATCATATAGCCCTTCTCCTATCTTCAAGTGAGCAGCTCTAGGCACTAATTCTTTTACCTTTGATGCCTAATTAGGTGACAATGTCAGCTGCTCAAGAAAATAATCACAAATGGCCCTCTCCTGATAATTGACTTTCCTAGAAAATTTTGTGTTAGGTGCCATTTTGAAAATGCAAGCAATCAAAATACTACCCCCAAATGGTTCAGCGACAAATCAAGACCTTAATTAAAATACCACAAAGAAATTGCCACACAAGAGTACAAGAAAACCTAATTTTAGCTCGAAGGAATCTTCTCTACAACTGAATTGACTCGCTCTGTATTTGAAGACAATAGCTTTGTATCCTCTCTTATGCAACAATTCTTTTGAATGATACCTATATATGGTGAAAAATGGATAACAATAATAACAATATTGAAAGGCTAAATGAATTCAACCACCAAACCCTAGCCTAACAATCAATAAAGATCCACCATAACATATGAAGATTACCTAAGACAATGCAAATAATTCAAAATCACAAAGATTATACCATCACATGTCCAATAGGGTTTTGATCTCCATTCTTCCTATCTCCATTGATCTTGCTTGATATATTTGCTCTTAGATTTTTATATGCACAAGAGCTCAACAAAGAACGGAATGTGGTTGCAAGTAGGATTGTAGTGTAGCCAAGTGCTCCAAAATTAGTCATTAGGGTTTGACAATGAAGAAAGCATCTCCTTAAATAGAAGACACAATATGAAATGGAGGGATAAGATTGAGAGATGTAAAAAGAGAGGTCGGCTAAGATTAGAGGGTAGGTAAAAGAAATACCAAAATAATGAAAGAGGTAGGTAGTGTATGAATTAAGAGATGAATGACATGTGTCATAGGTAGAAAAAGCTAATGAACTAATTAAATAAATAAAGATTTATTTAATTAATAGAAGAAGTAGGATAATTAAATAAATAAAAATATTTATTTAATTTAGGAAAAGGATAATTTAAATAAATAAATGTATTTATTTAAATGAGAAATAAGGCTAGAAGAGGATAAATGAATTAATTAAATAAATAAAGATTTATTTAATTAATAGAAGAATTAAGCTTAGATAATTAAATAAATAAAATATTTATTTAATTAGACATGACAATTTTAGGTGTCTACATTTTGCCCCTCTTTGAGACAATGCGGCTTGTCGCATTGTTTCAAAGAAGATAAGATGAACTGATACAGAGTTGCCCCAGAATGGGAATGATATGCCCCCTCAAGAGATTGGATGAAAATGTCTAAAAAGATTGCAGACAATCTCTTGATAAGAAAGAATGGACTAACTGGATAAAGTGACAGATTCACGGGATGAAGAATACTGACTCGGGAAATGAAGGCGAGGGCTAGGGTAGGCTATAAGATAGACCACGGGCAAAAGACATCCTCATTGTCATCCACACCCTTATGAGATCATAGTGCAGAGCGAGAAAAGAGCAGCAGTAGTCAGCAGCGATGGCCTTCGTTCATAGATTCGACCGCGTTCGCCGATTTCAGCGACCAGCAGATGCAGGAGAGCCGGTAAGTACCAGAAAACCTCCTCGTACTTTCACGCATTTCAAGTTTTGTCATTAATGCTCAATAGGTAGCAATAAATGTGCTAGGAATAGGGTAGTTAAAAAATGCAAAAATGCGCAACCGCGTTTGTGTCAGTGCCAGGCACATCTGTGTCCAACAGGCGCGTCTGTGTCGGGTCCAGGCGTGTCTATGCCTGGGACTGCGTTTGTGATGAATTCGGGCGCGTTTGCAAATTCCAGATGCGGTTGTGTCCTTTAGGGGCATCTATGTTCTCTGGCCGCGTTTATGAAGAATTTAGGCACGTATGTGTTCAAAAAGCGCGTCTATGTTGCAGAAGCGCGTTTGTGCAGTCTATAAGCGCGTTTATGAGTTTAAAGCGCATTTGTGTGTCAAAAATGCATAGTTTGAGTCGTCTAGGTCAAATCGGCAGTTCTGTGATGAACATACGCTGTCGATTGGATAAGCTGCTGAGAGGATACACTCAAGCAGGTCCTCTAGGAAGACTAGGATAGATCAAGGCACTTTGTGATGAATAGGGAGCACCAAGATAGGCAGCACTTTGTGATGAACAGGGAGTGCGAATGTGAGTAACACTTTGTGATGAACAGGGAGTGCGAATGTGAGTAACACTTTGTGATGAACAGGGAGTACCACTAGGATAATTAGCAACACTTTGTGATGAACAGTGAGTGTCACTAGGGTAGATAGCCATATGCATTTAGATAGTGAGTAGCATTTTGTGATAAACAATGAATGCCACTATAACTGACATGATTCGATTGTTTGACTGCAGGAGTATCTGCCTATGCTGGAGTCACGGGAGAGATTCCCGTCGACTCAGAGATTGCGACCAGAGTTGTCGATTCAGGACAGGATTGCTATTGAGGAGATGGGCCTCAGACATGTGCTATATGTGCCCGAGTTTCGGGCAAACATGGGTTTGCTGACTGCACTGGCGGAGAGATGGCACTCCGAGACTTGCACATTTCACTTGCCTATGGGAGAGATGACAGTGACCCTCGAGGATGTGTACAGGATACTGCACATACCGATCGATGGAGAGCTGATTCCATATGATCGAGATGGAGACAGGGAGGCGCTTAGACGGGTATTCCAGGATCCCGGGCTAGAGATGAGAGCAGGGCACGTGGCATAGGATACCATGACCACGACAGGGTTAGCACTGCCAGCTATTATTGGAGGAGCCATCAGTGGTTTCTTGTGTCCAGACAGGGCTACACGGGGATTGGCAGTGGGCTGGGGAGGAGCACTAGAGATACTGGTGACTGAGCACACCAGATATGCATGGGGGCCATGTGTCCTGGCACACTTATATTATGAGCTGCATCAGTTTCTCTATCACGGATCAGTAGGACTGGGCTGCGGAGTGACTCTGTTACAGGTGTGGGCATATGAGCACCTTCCTATCACACGGCCTATTCATTTCAGGGGTAGAGGACAGGGACGGAGTTTTGTACATTTATATGATATGATTACGTCACAGCCTCGGATTGGCCGGCTGGAGCACTAGAGGTGGGTTATAGATGACATTGACATGGTCATCTGGAGGCTGTACCTGGGGTGCAAGGAGTGGGAGGATGATGCCGTGGAGCTGCCCTATACATTCAGGAGCAGGTATCTGATTGGGCGTACGCCCTACATACTGGAGAGGCAGCTGGTTGACAGGGTTGGGAGATAGTTCGGCAGGATCCAGAGGATGCCGCGAGGCTCGGGCATGTATGCTTGCATAGTCAGGGATCAGGCTCAGTTCGGACCACTGTTATCATATGATCAGGCCATGACATAGATGACAGAGATGCTGCCACTACCTTGGGATATGTGGCCAGAGGTGGAGGATGCAGGGATGGACGCAGAGTATGCTGCGTATTGGGCAGAGCATCCATTTTCGAGGTTGACAGATCCAGGAGAGCTATTGGAGGGAGAGGTTGGAGGGGATGATGATGATGATGGTGGAGAGGATGGAGGCAAGGGCCGACGGAGGTGGAGAGGAGTAGTGGGGGAGAGGTGAGTGGCACCTCGGAGGGAGGGAGGACAGGAGGGAGCAGCTCAGGTGGTGAGGGGTCGAGGTGGATTGCCCCTACATGTACCAGCAGCACAGGGTCCTAGAGCACAGGGATCTACACAGGTGCAGGGACAGGGACAGGTGCAGAGACAGGTGCAGGCGCCCAGGCAGGGTCAGAGACAGGTACCTATTCAGGCACCTAGACAGGTACAGGGGGAGGCACAGGTGGAGGCACCTGCAGAGGAGGAGCCACAGGCAAAAGCTGAGGGTGGTGATCCTGAGGAGGATGAGCTGCTAGAGCTGAGAGAGATCTGCCAGGGCCAGGCAGACGAGATCCAGGAGTTGGAGTGAGAGAGGGATCACCTCAGGATCAGACTCAGGGACACAGAGCGAGAGAGAGACCAGGCCATCCAGCGATATACTGAGGCCGAGGCAGCTTTGAGGGCAGGGAGGCATGCGACAGAGGATATAGGGGCAGGCTACGCCTATGTGCTACGAGCCGGAGAGGAGATTGGGTATTGGAGGGACCTGTACTATGGTGTCGTGCCAGCGGATTAGCGGGCGAGGAGCTTCCATAGATCGTCGCGCACAGCGACGGCTACGGGAGGGAGTCGCAGGAGGCAGGCATCTAGTGGTGGGGTCATGGGTCCTCGGCCACCACCAAACAAGCAGGGGGATCCTAGAGCAGATCCATCTATAGCTCAGCATCCGTCAAGGCTAGGCAGCTCCGAGGGAGGGAGTTCATCATAGCCATAGAGGGCTCCCCTTGTATCAGTATATATACCATTTTTGTATTGTAGACACCTACGGGTGATTTTGTAGCCATATGATTCTTTTGACATCATTGTATCATGACACATTTTGATTATATATGAGAGATGATCCATTTTTGCGGCAGCTATATGCATGTGTACCTTATGTGATGAAATGTTCTTATGTGATACATGTTTTATGATATGGATGCTTATATGATGCAATGCAATATTTTTGTTCTTTTACGTTGTATATGTGATGCATGATGCAAATGTGAATGTATGTAATGCAAATGAATATGATAAATGCAAATGATTATTTACATAATGAAAATGTGAGATGTACTAACATGTGTTGTATGCAGGATGTGATGCAATTGTGATATCTATATGTATGTATGAAATGCTTATATGTGGTAATGCAGGTGCAACTACATGAAATGCAAATGTTTTTGGTGTGTCATTATACTCAGTCATGTGATAGCGGGCTACGCGGACTCAAAAAGGATGATGGAAGTCAATCAAGAAAGGGGGATGAAAGACAGAAGATATGAATGTGAAAGAGCTTTTTGTGCATTATCATCATTGAGCTTTATTATGGCAAGATAGGTTATGACAATCGAGGCATATGTTCGACCTAGAAAGTCATTGTACCCGTTTGCATGGAGATAAGACAGTCACAAATAAGGAATGCCCCAGTTCATACTAGACTCACAGTGTCCTCATATCCTTGGACAAGTCATAGCATTACTAAGAGACAATCCACAGACAGCAAATGCAAATAGGTGACGATACCCCATCCTCGCCTTTCTAGTCAAAGACATCCTGGAGATAGAATCTCTAGTCAAAGACATCCTGGAAAAGCTAAAAGACATGTCACCAAAAGATAAAATCAAAAGAAAACCAAGACTTGACACCAACATCCACTGTAGTCCTCAAGTTTAGTGTCTCTTGTCACCTGTATAAGTCTTATTTGATTGTGGTCACAATGTTCACTTTCACAGAAAGGATAGATAGCACTGAACCATATGTTGTTTGAGTCTGTTGAAAGATTTGATTTTGTTGAAGCCCATTGTTGTTGCTGTGTCTCATCTGAAACTGACTGAATCCATGAAACTGATACTTTATTGCGGAGAAGATGAAACTTTATTGTGGATCTGTGATGCAAATGTTGCTTTATTGCAGATTGTGCACGGATAGACTGAAGAAAGCTGGAAGAAACTATACTCCTCAAAACATGTGATGTTCTCAGTTCCACACCCATCACTAGACGTAGGATTTTGCCTTAGCCACAGATAGGATCGGATTTATTATGGATGGAAAGGGATGTGAAAAGGGAGATTTATTATGAATGGCTAACCAATCTTGGGTAGATCAATAACAAGCCATGATGGGACTGGGTAATTTTATTATGAATGAATAGGTTGTGAGTGTGTGCAAAGTGAAAGGATGAAAGTGAATCCTGAAGGAGGGAGGAGCAATGTCTCTACACATGGCGCTGGTGACCCAGTTTTCACCATGGTACTTGCCCAGAGCGCCACCGAAGTGGTTTTCACCATTGGACGAAATTATTTCTCTTTACTTTTTTTTTTTTTTTGATTTTTCAATGTTTTTGTGTCACAAGGCGCCTGTTTGCCAGGTTTTCACCAAGTAACGATTTTTTTGTTTTATAATTTTATTTTTTTGTATTTTTTATTTTTATTTTTTTTTTTTGTGTTTTCGAATTAGGATACTCTGAAGAGCTATGTGTAAAACCTGCGAAGGTGCATGCTGTTGATAGGATCCTCCAAAGGTTCACCTTCTGTAGTTGAGAGCTGATATGCCCCAGATCCATATACCACTGTGATGATGTAAGGACCAAGCCAGTTTGGTTCGAACTTGCCCTTCTTATCTCTGTCTTGCTGATTCTTGGGGTTCTCTCTGAGGACTAAGTCACCTACTTCAAATGTGCGAGGCTTGACTTTGTGATTGTAACTACGACTCATTCTTTGTTGGTAAGCCTTGAGATGATTAAAAGCAGTGTGTCTTTGTTCCTCTAGCAGTTCTAGTTCTTGTAAGCGAGAGACCCTGTAATCTTCATCGTTGATTATGTTTCTCAAAGAGACCCTTAAAGAAGGTAACTCGACCTCAATAGGCAAGATGGCTTCAGTTCCGTAGACAAGTGAGTAGGGTGTAGCTCCTGTAGGTGTGCAGACACTTGTACGATAGGCCCAAAGTGCAGGATTGAGTTGAATATGCCAGTTACGGCCAGCGTCATCGACTGTCTTTTTAAGGATTTTGAGAATTGTTTTATTAGACGCCTCAGCTTGGCCATTACCTTGGGGGTAATATGGTGTGGAGAAATGGTGAGAGATATGGAAGCGGTCACAGAGTTCACGAACATCCTGATTTTTGAAGGGACGCCCGTTATCAGTGATAATGGAAGTAGGAATCCCGTATCGGCAAATGATGTAGTTCAAGATGAAGGTAGTGATTTGTTTCCCAGTAACTTGTGTGAGAGGCATGGCTTCAATCCACTTTGTGAAATACTCTGTGGCTGTGATAATGAATTTATGTCCATTGGAAGAAGGAGGGTGAATCTTGCCTATGAGATCGAGTCCCCACTGACAAAAGGGCCAAGGAGATGCAAGTGGTTGTAGTTCCTGTGCTGGTGCATGTATGAGGTCTCCATGAATTTGACACTGCTTACACTTCTTGACAAACTGATATGCATCTTTTTCCATAGTAGGCCAGTAGTATCCAATCCTGATAAGTTTCTTGGCCAAGGTAGGACCACTAGTATGCGGGCCACGTATCCCTTCATGCACTTCTCGTAACGCAATCTGAGCTTCTTCAATCTCTAAACATCTAAGAAGGGTGCCATCTAGACCTTGTCGGTATAGGATATCAGCTAAAATGACGTATTGAGAGGATTGGCGAATGAAAGTGCGGCGTTGGTTGTTTGATAGATCGGGAGGTAAGATATTGTCGCGAAGGTATGTGAATATGGAACCATATAACTGGGATTCAGGACCAACAACACATATCATTTCCATAGGAGTGATCTCATATGATGGAATCAACAAGTTGTCTACCAGGAACTCATAGCAGGTCTAATTTTGCGGCAGATCAATGAGCGAAGCAATTGTAGCCATGGCATCTATAGCACGATTTTGTTCTCTTGGTATCTGCTCAAACTCTATCTTTGTGAAGTACTATTTCAGATCATCTACCAGTTGTTTGTAGGGCATTAGTTTTTCATCTTTTGTTTGGTAATAATTAGTTGCTTGCCGTATGACCAATTGAGAATCCCCAAAAACACGAAGCTCTTGGATCTTCCACTGAACTGCAATTCTTAATCCAATTGTTAATGCCTCATATTCCGCTATATTGTTGGTGCAAGGAAATGATAAGCGGTATGATTTTGGTATAGAATCACCTTGAGGAGTTATAAAGAGTATACCCGCTCCTGCCCCATGCTGTGTATATGAGCCGTCAAAATATAATTGCCATGGCTTTGCAGGTGATATTGTTAGAATGGACTCATCTGGAAATTCTGACTGTAGAGGAACATCATCTATCATGGGAGCATCTACCAATTGATCTACAATGGCTTGTCCTTTGATTGCTTTCCTATCCATGTATTCGATGTCAAATTCACTCAGAATCATTACCCACTTGGCCAGCCGCCCCGTAAGTGTAGCTTTGTTGAGAAGATATTTTAGTGGATCAATTCTGGCAATCAACTTAGTCTTGTGAGTAAGCATATAATGTCGTAATTTTTGTGAAGCAAAGACCACAGCAAGACATGCACGCTCAATTGGTGTGTAATTTAGCTCATATTCTACCAATGTGCGACTGATATAGTATATTGCCTTTTCCTTGCCGTCATCAACTTGTTGTGCTAGGAGTGCCCCCAGTGCTATTGGAGTAGGTGATATGTAAAGTAACAACGGTTGATCTAGAATTGGTGGCATCAAGACTGGTGGGTTCAAAAGATAGTCTTTGAGCGCCTGAAAAGCTTGTTGACAGTTCTCATCCCATTTGAACTTGATATTTTTATGTAGCAGGTGCTGGAAAGGATTACACTTATCTGCAAGTTGTGCGATGAATCTTCGTATGGACTGGAGTCTCCCTTGTAAAGATCGAAGTTGACTGATATTCTTGGGTGGCGGCATGTCCAAGATAGCTCTGACCTTTGCTGGATCGGCTTCTATTCCCCTTTTAGACACAATGAATCCTAGGAGCTTCCCGGAGGTTACTCCAAAGACACATTTCTTTGGATTTAGTCTTACCTTATATTTTTCCAGCCGATCAAAGACAACTGAAAGTATGTCCAAGTGGGTGTCTCTGTCTATTGATTTTCCCAAAAGATTATCCACATAATCTTCCACGGTTATGTGCATGAGATCATGAAAGATAGTCATCATCGCTCGTTGATACGTGGCGCCTGCATTTTTCAGCCCAAAGGGCATGACGTTCCAACAGAAGGTTCCCCATGGACAAGTGAATGATGTTTTATGTTGATCTTCAGGTGCAATCCTGATTTGATTATATCCAGAAAATCCATCCATTAAGGACAACATTTCATGACCTGCTGTGAGATCAACGATCAAGTCTATGTTTGGTAATGGGAAATCATCCTTTGGACAAGCCTTGTTGATATCTCTGAAGTCTGTACATATCCTTATGCTGCGATCTGGTTTACTAATAGGTACTAGATTGGAGATCCATTCGGGATAATCAATTGGGCGTATGAATCCGACATCCAATAATTTCTCCAGTTCTTCCTTGACTAGTAATGCCACTTGCGGGTGCATTTTCCTCAATTTCTGTTTTACTGGTTTTGCCCCCGGTTTGACTGTCAAATGATGCATAACCAAATCCGGATCCAGTCCAGGCATATCAGCGTATGACCATGCAAAGTTGACTTGTCGTTCCTTGAAGAAGCTTATGAATCTTGCCCTCTCAAACTCTGTCAATGATTGCGCCAAGAATATGTTGTGTGGAACCTCTTTTGTACCAATATTTGTCTTTATAGTCTCCTCTACCAATATGGATGATTTTTCCTCATATGATGCTGGGAGAATGTCGAGCCTTCCATCTTCGGGTGCCTCAGAGAGGTTTTCGCCCTCAGATACGTCCTTTCTTTTTACTTTTTTGGGGTCAGATAACGCCACAGTGTGGTTTTCACCATAAGACCCTTGTTTTGTTCTTATTTTCACATTTTTGCGACTAGAAGGCCCGACACCCTCACCGAAGTATGCCATGTTGTTGAGTTCTATGGTGTATCCTGCTTTGTGGTCTCTAGGGGGAAGATCATCTCGAATGCCAAGATAGTCGACAATAGCTTCGTCATTTTGAAATGTATCAAATTGTGCTGGTCCTTCATGATCCCAGTCAATGAGTTGGGGGTGAACAAGGGGAAGGCCATTAGTGTTTTCAGAGTTTGCTGGACTAATAGTGAAGATGTGGTTATATTCAGGTATGTCAAGGCAATCGTCGAGGTCATCGATGGCACTCTCCTCATCAGTTTCGATCGTGAGCGAATCCAAATTGTCATCACTAGTAGCGCCTTCTAGGACAGGTGTCCTCATCCTATGTGATTTCAACCTAGGACCTTGAAACGAAGACTGTGCGGGATCCTTATGGGTTGGTTCTTGACCAACTCTGAACTTTTTGTAAAATTCCTCCTCCTCTGTAGGTTCATCTGGTTCTCTGAATGTCTCAGTGAGCTCATAGTCATTGAAGGATTTGTCTGAACCCCACTCCCACTCATTAGAATCTGTGGAAGGATAATCCTCTTGTTGAACTTCGGCAACTTTGATTCGCCATGCCTCTTTTGTTCTTTTATTGTGAATCTTGGAATTCAAAAAACCAAGTCCCTTGGAGCGTTCTCTTCTTGTAGTTAGCTCAGGTTGTAAGGGCTCCATAACACCTTCTTTGCGTAACCCGAGGGGGTTTTTCCATCATACCCAAATTTTTGTAGAATTTTAAAGCCTTTGCCATAGTTCTCACAGGGTATAATAGTCTGATCATGTGTGTCCTCTTCACTATCTTTATAAAGCATTTTGTATAAATTTTCCTCTTCTAGTTCACCCCATCTTTGAAAGATGGTAGGATCCCATTTGAGTATCATGATGGAGATTTGCTTGTTAGGATGTGGCCTCCCATATTCTTTTGGAGAGCTCATGACTTGTCGTAAAAACATTGTTTGATTCAAAGTGTATTCTCCCATGCCTTTGTCTTGAAACTTGCCTCTAAGTTCACCTTGTTTGGATGTCGAGGGTTTTAATGACTCAGGATCAATGTATGCTGAAGAAGGAGTAGCCTCACGATTACTGGGAATGATAGTTTCAGTATGTGACCTCAAGTTATTGCAATATATGAACAGATTTGGATCACCGTTGACTGTTACCTCGACTCCATTATGAGGAAACTTAATGCATTGATGGTATGTTGATGGGACTGCCCTCATTTCATGAATCCACAGACGTCCTAGCAATATATTATACGTGAGATCTAGATCTAGGACTTGACAAACCACATCCTTTGTGACTGGTCCTATTCTTAGCAGTAAGGTGACTGTGCCCTTGGACGAACGCTCTTTATCATCATAAGCCTTAATGGTGATTTGGTTTGTAGAATTCACAGCCTTGTCAGAATATCCTAATTGTCTTATGGTACTCAAGGTACAAATGTTTAGACCTGCTCCTCCATCTATCAGGACTCGTTTGATTCTATGTTTATGTATGAAAGCTTCAACGTGTAAAGGTGCATTATGTGGCTGACTTATGGAGGCGTCATCGGCTTCTGTGAATGTAAGGGAATGTGGAATGGAAAGGTATCCCACCATGGCTTGAAACTGGTCCACATTCAAATCCGTAGGGACAGTAGTGTCTCTCAAGATTTTGTCAAGGATAGCTTTATGTGCAGGGGATATACGTAGAAGCTCCAGAATGGAGATGAGCGTGGGTGTTTTCCCTAATTGTTCTACAAGGTCGTACTCAGGCTTGATTGATAAAGGATTGGTATTCTTAGTGGAGGTACCTGGCAATGTAATCTTACCTCGATAGGTTGTAACATGACATTCAGAGGTAGATTCGGAGGAAGATCCCACACCTTTTAGGACAATCTTGGGTCTCTGAGAAGGATTCTCAGGATTTTTGTTTTTGATAGTGATAGTAGAAATATGATTGTCCATCGAGATGTGATTGATAGTAGAATCATAATTGTAAGGTGCTCTAGTGTAATTGGCTTGATCATCTGTGACTTTGCCTTTTCCTTTGTCATGTTTTGGGAATGGTTCCTTAAACATCTCATGCTCTTGATTAGATGAATGTCCCTCAATCTCAATGTCGCCTCTATCAATGAGATCTTGCACAATGTTTTTCAATCGATGGCAATTACTTGTCTTATGACCCTTGCTCTTATGAAACTCACAAAATTCATCATCATTCCACCAATTTGGTTTGACCTTTGGTTCATATGGAGGAAAATCTGGAACTGTGATCACTTTGTTTGCCACAAGCTTTTTGAATACTGATTCAAGTGGTTCTCCCAATGGGGTGTACTTCCTTTGCGGTTTAGAAGTTGTTTGAGTGTTCACCTGATTGTTGGTAGAACTTGATCCAGAAAAGACAAACTTGGGTCTCACTGTGTTGGCATCAACAACACCATCATTAACTGTGTTCTTGTTCTTGTTCCAAAATTTTGGTTTGTCCTTTCCTTTAAAGTCCTCTTTGTTTTCTTTGAATAGCTTGATAATTCCTTGTTCAATTAAGACCTTTTCTATTGCTAGGCCCTTTTCAATAACATCCTTGAATGTAGACAAACAAGCTTTTCTGAGATCATAGCCAATAGCCTTGTTAACATTTTGGGTGAACATTTCTACCATTTGTTTTTGCGGGATTTCGCAAGAGCATCTGCTAGCTAAGTTTCTCCATCTCTGTAAAAATGTTGCGAAAGATTCTCCTTCCTTTTGTTTCGTATTGCACAAGGTAGTAACTGAGACATCTGTTTCTATATTGTAAGAGAAATGCTGAATGAATGCCTCTGCTAAGTCGCCCCATGACTTAATACCAGGAGGTAATTGAGAAAACCATTCCATAGCTTGATCGCCTAAGCTCTATGGGAACAACCTCATCAAGTATGTTTCTTCTGCCGCTACCTCAATGCAAGCTGTGAAGAATTGTCCTATGTGTGCCTTGGGGTCTCCTCTCCCTCTATATTTGTCAAATTTTGGTGTCACAAAGTGTGGAGGAAATGGAGGCATTGGAATGCTCTTATCAAAGGGATAAGGACATATATCTCTCATAGTGTATGTAGGTTTTGATGTACTCATGTCCTCCATCTTCTTTTGTAAATCTCTTATTTGTTGCTCCAAATTATTCTTGGGAGGAGATTGATTTCTTGTAGCATACCCCATGTTTGAAATGCCCATTTGAGGAGGAGCTTGTTGCATGTATGGATGATATTGATTGTAGACATGTCCATATGGAGGTCTATATTGTTGCGGTATATATGGAGCACTTGGCATAACTTCATGTTGAGGGACTCCATATCTGTTTTGTGTATATAAACCATATTCAATAGGCCTTTCATTTTCCATTGTGTTGCCCCCAATTTTGACATGAGGTCTCCTTGTGTCAAAATTTTGAGGATGTCCTTGAGTATCCACTTGTTTTGATTGATCCACACCTTGAGCATGTGTTTGAGCATAAGGCCTCCATGATGGTCTTTGAGTGTAAGTATCATATGTTTGAGCTTGTGTATGTGGGATTGCTGGTTTTTGAAGCAAAACTGATGGTGACTCAGGCATCATATTATTCGGTCCTCTATTTCCTCCACTATTTGGTCTCCTTTGATCCATGTTGAGTTGAGTTTGCTGTGAGGGTCGACTTTCTATAAGTTGAGATAAGTTAAAATCATGTGGTATTTTAGCTCCACTTTGTGCCATCATGTGTAAAAAGTATTGACGATCTCTCCTCATTATCTCTTCAACCAATCTATTGAATTGAGGATTTATTATGGATTCTTCTATGTCTGCTGATAGTATTGAAGAATTGTCAACATTGTCATTGTGCGTAGCATTGTTGTTTATAGTATTTATGCTTTCCACATTTGGATTATGTCTATAAACATTCATGTCTGGTAATGTAGTGTGCTCAGGATTGTAGAATAGATCATTGTCATACTCATAGGAACTCATGTTTACGGATTCTTGAGCTTCTTTAGCTATTCTCCTAGATTTTTGAAGGTGGGTTTCAACCATGAACTAGGTGTTTGACCAATATGTGAGAGACTAGATGAAAAATGACAAGAGTATGGAAGACCAAGAGTTGTATGGAGTGCAAATGAATCCGAAGTTTTACTTGCAATGTCCAAAGTGTAAGACCAAGTATGTAAGTAGTAGAGTAGGTGTGACTTCCAAAGAGAGGATAGTTTCCCTTGATGAGGTAAGCTGACCTTGACTCTAAGTAAGACCAAATGAGACCCAAAGGTAAGAAACCTTGATGAGGGACCACTTAGCAAAGTGTAGTTGTATGTAGTGTGTTGAAAGAGTATAGTGAGGACAAGCAAGTGACCTTTTTGACTCAAGTTTTTAGACAAGTATGAATGTAAAATGAGATGTAAAGCAATGATGGACTGTATGAGACCTTAGGACAGGTTGGATGCTAGATGAAACCTGAAGAGACAACCTAGGAAGCTCAAGTATTCCGAAACTGATTTTCTTTGTTCGCTGGACTGTTAAAGTTTTCAATTCCTGACACAGACGCCTCTGTATACTTCACAGACGCGGTTACTAGACACAGACGCCTCTTTGTTTGACACAGACGCTGTTAAAAACATAGATGCTATTCTGCCCTTCACAGACGCGTTTATATGACGTAGACGTGGTTAAAACAGACACAGACGCGTTTCTATAACCTTAGTGCAATTTTTCCAATGTGTGAAGTTGTTTTGTTGTGACCAAATCCGACTGTTTGACTATTTTTCGTGACAAGAGGACACAATTTTGATGACCCAATGTTTGCAAACTGTTTAGACTCCACAAGTGTGTTGTTTGATGTAAAAAGTTTTGCATACACTTGAAGACACAAAAGACACAATGTTTTGTTGTTTTGTCTTGAATGTTTGAGTGTTTAGCATAAGACAAGCACAAATCTTAGGGCTGGCCAAGACAATAGTTGTTGATCCCACATAGGGTTTTACCCCCGAGGCTATGCTATTCAGAGTGGATACTTAGATGCTTGACCTCACTGGCTCCACCCTCGGCACTCACTTCTCGGGTCAGCCAAGCATTAGTCCCCATGAAAACTCCCCATGGCGAACTTTGTATCTCTACTAAGAACCGTATGTGTGTGGGCCGCTACCAGAGGTCCGACCTCCTGCCTCAACAACTAGAAGGATTTGGGCTTCTAAAACAAAAAGGTGCTAGTAAGGGCATCTGCTCGTGTGGCCATACATGCGGCACTTTCAGCTCTGTAAATACAGAAGGCTCCCAGCCGGTAGGGGTTACGCCCTACAAATGATCAAATAAATTTGATCAAACGGGTTTATGGGGAGACATAGTGTCGGTATGAACTAATCAGCACATGTTATTCATAGTTTTCACCATGAATACATTTGATTATAGTGGTTTGGAAGAGGTGGGTTTTCCTCGCTACCACTTGGGTCGTTCTCTTCTCACTAGTAGTCCTATTGACCACATGGGAAGACAGGCCCTCTAAAGATTAAACAAAAAGAGCCTATTGCTCAAGACACAAAAGACAATGATTCAATTTTAGTGCACCAATGGAAGTGTTTGCTAATCTATGAAAACAAGGCACACAACAAAACTACAAAACCCTAGCTAAGGCCGTGCAATAAAATTGTTAGTAGTTTGGGTTGTTTCAAATGATCACCCCTTCCTGCAAGCACACAAGTTAGGTAAATTTTAGAAAACCCAAAAGACTTTGTGAAAAAGGGGCCTTCAACAAAAACGTTTTTTTTTGCCTCCAAAGCAAGCTGCACAAACTTGGTTAGCTAGATCTGCAAGGGTTAGCCGAAAATAAACCAGATCTGAAACTCTAAGCACAAAATCTGAAAACCCGAATCAAAGAAAATTGACAAATTTGCAAAACAGAAAACACAGATGCAATTATACCAGACACAGACGCATCTGTATGACACAGATGTGGTTCTGTAATGCACAGACGCGCTTGGATACCGCAGATGCTATTCCCGAACGCAAATGCGATAAGATCAATTACAGACGTGGTTTTAATTCACAGACGCAGTTCCAGAAACCTGCAAAAATAAAATCTGGCAAAAACACAGACGCGAGTCAAGATATTGCAGATGCTTCTGAAACACAAAAACGCGATCCGAACGCTCGCAGACGCGGAAAAACCTAAAATGTCGTCAAAAATTATCCGATCTGCAACTTCAAAAATGCGAGATCTACAACAAAAATGTTAAATGCAAAGGGACAAGAGTCCCACCGGGCGTGCCAAAATGTGTATGGTGAAAAATGGATAACAATAATAACAATATTGAAAGGCTAAATGAATTCAACCACCAAACCCTAGCCTAACAATCAATAAAGATCCACCATAACATATGAAGATTACCTAAGACAATGCAAATAATTCAAAATCACAAAGATTATACCATCACATGTCCAATAGGGTTTTGATCTCCATTCTTCCTATCTTCATTGATCTTGCTTGATATATTTGCTCTCAGATTTTTATATGCACAAGAGCTCAACAAAGAACAGAATGTGGTTGCAAGTAGGATTGTAGTGTAGCCAAGTGCTCCAAAATCAGTCATTAGGGTTTGACAATGAAGAAAGCATCTCCTTAAATAGAAGACACAATATGAAATGGAGGGATAAGATTGAGAGGTGTAAAAAGAGAGGTCGGCTAAGATTAGAGGGTAGGTAAAAGAAATACCAAAATAATGAAAGAGGTAGGTAGTGTATGAATTAAGAGATGAATGACATGTGTCATAGGTAGAAAAAGCTAATGAACTAATTAAATAAATAAAGATTTATTTAATTAATAGAAGAAGTAGGATAATTAAATAAATAAAAATATTTATTTAATTTAGGAAAAGGATAATTTAAATAAATAAATGTATTTATTTAAATGAGAAATAAGGCTAGAAGAGGATAAATGAATTAATTAAATAAATAAAGATTTATTTAATTAATAGAAGAATTAGGCTTAGATAATTAAATAAATAAAATATTTATTTAATTAGACATGACAATTTTAGGTGTCTACAATACCTTTACTCAATCGACAAGAGATCATATATGGTACCTAGGGTCTTAACTGCGACATTGATTCTGCATGCTTCGACCATCCCTTCAGAATTGAATTCCTGAGAGAATTCAAATTTTTGCTCCAACAGATCACAACATTCCTGCAATTCTTTCCTTTCACTGTTTTGTGAAGCATAACCTTCAGGCAATTTCATTGAAAGAAATCATGCCAACCATCCAATCAAAAGAAACTTGATCGGTCGTTAAATTGACTTAATAGTCTTGCCTTCGCGCTAGCCCCACCTCCTTTTCGTCATTTCACAACTTTATCTTTCAAGCACTTCTCCTTTGCGAAACCGCACCAGACATTAGATGGAACTCTGATTGCTTGGCATTTAACTCTCACCGGGACCACCGACATCTTCATTAACCGTGCCTTTACCTTGACTGCTAGCGGTCTTTCGCTATTTCCCAAAGCTTAACAACTTTCATCTTTAGGCCATGAAACAACGTGAGGCGCTGGATTAGACTGGAGATGACCATCCTTTAAGGGAAACCCCTTATGCCTGCTTTGCTTAGGCCACTTTTTCATTGGTTACTGAATACCACATGGCACTCAACCATTGGTTTTTAGAAAACCGTTCAAGCCCAGTTCAATGTCAGCCACGTGTCTCTCCCTTTCACCGTGGTTACACCTTGGTGGGCCCTCAACTTCTTCTGAAACCACGTGTCCATAGACACATCACCATCTAGCTTGACACCTGGACGGACCCTTTTACTTTCGCTATTTCACGAAGCATATCCTTCAAGCATCTCACAACCACAAAATAATGCCAGCCATTGGATCAAAACGAAGTTGATCCTCCTTTAACCTTATGTTTTATCTGCCTTTGGGGATGAAAAACCTTTTCGCCATTTTGTAGAGCATAAAGCATGAGCACTTTACCTTTGCAAATTCATGCGGGCTGTTAGATTATTTTTTACTTGCTTGATGCTTATTCATCTGAACTGACTCTGGCAGATGTTGGCCCTCTGACTCAACCTCAAACACCTGGCATCTAGTCACTTCCAAAGCTGACATGTCAGTCTTTCATTTGCTGAGAGAAAACACTGGGTTCCACCTCATCCTTGCCACCTGTATCTGCCAGGTCACCTCTTATCCCACGGCATGACTCACTTCTGGGACCCACCTTCTTTTAACACTTGGACCCACCTCACTGACTATTGTGGCCTTTGCCATGTGCCACCATCTTACTCGCCCTCTCGACCAGCTGGACCATCTACCTGGAGTGCCACATCATTTCGCCACTTCATGAAAGATAACTGTCGAGCATTTTCATTTTGCGAAATAGCGTGAACCGTCGGATCAGATCTGACTTGATCACCTTTTAATCACTTAGAAAATCTTCGCATGTAGGGTCCCACCAAACACTTTCACCATTTCACGAAAGGTATTTCGCTTGCAAGTTCAGGCTGTGAAATAATGCCAGCCGTTGGATCTTGGACAAGATGAGACCTCTTTAAACCAGACCAAAATTGCCATTTAGAATGCATTTCCTTTTCGCCATTTCACAGGTCTTAAACCATGCGCAACTTCGCCTAACAAAATAGCATAAACCATAGATCTTCCTAAGAGATGCGCACAACTTACTGGGCCCAACAACATTATGAGGAAGAAATATAAGGCGTAAAATTTTACGATTAATCCAAATTACTGCCTAGGCAAATGACAAGGGGGGACACTTCCTATGAACTTGAGACCCATTACTTAAGCGGATAAAGTAACGAAGAAATAGAAACCAGAGGGTTTTTTGATAAAACATTGAACAATTTAAAATTAAAACCCTAAACCCTTAAGACCTAACACAGAGCTGAAGCAATTGATAGCATGTCTAATTCAAAATTTCAAAACTTAGCCAATTTATGGGAAAAGAAAACCTTTTTTTAGACAGTGATAACAGTCCTACTATCATCATTCCCTTCATTGTTGACATTCATATTCTTTGAACAGAACTTGGATTTGTCATTGTTGTTGTTGTTGTTGTTGTTGTTGTAAAGTTTTAGTTCTCCTTTCTTTACCATTGCGTTCTCTCTTTTCAGACCATTCTCGATCATTTTGGCAAAAGAGGGAGGACATTGCATCCTTAGTCGATAACACATTTCACTGATAAGTATCAATGAATATGTCCATTTTTTCTTGATTAGGTACATCTCGGGGATACCTATTAAACATGCGTTTTCATCATTGCAAGAAGATCATAAAGTATTCAACATTCTTTTGTTTAACATTACAAAGATCTATCATTGTTATTTCATTCCTTATATTGTAGGAGTATTGTGAAATAAACCTATTCACAAGTTCTTCAAAAGATTTGATTCCAGATGGTAATCTTGAAAACCACTCCATTGACTGTCCATTTAGACTCCTAGGAAAAAGACACATAAGGTAAGTTTCATCATGAGCAAATTCCATGCTCATAGTACAAAACTCCATAATGTGATCTCAAGGATCAGATTTTCCAACATATTTGTCATATTTAGGAATCTCGCAATGTTGCGGAAATGGTATCATATTCAGATTTTTATCAAAAGGATATGGGCATATATCTTCTAATGAATACTTCTTGGAGCTTTTCCCATTTTGCATGTCTTGTATTTGTTGTTGTAGAGTTTGTATTTGTTGAGTAAGGTTTGACAATGGATTATCCATATAGTTTCTCCTTGTTTCTTCATGAGTTCTCTTATCACTACGCTCTTTTCTTTTGTCATCCCTTTCTTTCCTTGTTTCTTCATTGCTTTTTGTGTTCACATCTTTGTTATTTGGCTCATCTGTGTTTTGGGTGTTACTTGCCTCCGCATCTTGTTTCAAGATTTCTATGTTAAAGTCTTGTGGTAGTTTAGCTCCAGATTTTGCCAACATCAAGAGATATTTTTCTTTTTGTTTTGCCAACAATTTTTCCATTAGCCTATCAAATTTGAAGTCTTTCTCAAGGTCTCTAATAGTGCTATTGACTGCTTCTTCATCAACAATGGTAAATCCAAAATTTTGGAATACAGGATTATCTTCTTCCTCAATTTGTTGTTGTTTTTTAATTTGTTTGTGTTGAGCTCTAGTCCAAACTGGCATGTGATTATTTCAAAGTTATTGAAATTTCCAAAGGACAAAGTCAATAGGTGATTATTGGTTTAGGAAGATATGCCTTCTTGATTTTACCACTATTGTTTGTTCGTTGGGATAAAGCGTCTCTTTGTTGAAAAGCACATCTTTGCAAAATTTCACCATCAAATTCTGTACCGCAGCCACTTAAGTAGTGATGAAAATGATGTAGGAATGTCCTATGTTTCAATAAGATCTTGTGATTGATATACAAGAATCTTATCCTTTTCTAAGTAGATTTATAACTCGGTTTTCTTTTCTTAAGGTAATACTCAAAAGTCATATAAGCATTTGACAATTTACAAGTTTGTTTGATTCCAATGTTAATGCAATTTTGGTTTTGATATAACCTAGGTTCAAAATAGGAAAGATATATCCAAGATTATGAACCTAGTATAGATTGATCAAGCTTCGTGATAGAAGATTTGATTATCTTGATGAGAAACTTGACAATGATGTTGATATTTTTGCACTTAAGATGTTTGAATCAATAGCTTGTTGAATGTTGATGCTTATGGAACTTCTTGGGATTAACTTGTGGGATTAGTGCCCTAGTTTGTTGAGCTGGTTTGAAAAATATGTGATGGTTTAGAGACAAACCTACTTTGAGAATTATTTTGATATTGATGTTTTGACACTTTTGTTTTGATCTGGTGTTTCAAGTATTGGAAAGCTTTTATATTACTCTTTTGATCAAACTTTTCGAGCAATTTGTTAGATTTTTGCTCAGTTGTAGATGATAATTTTCTTCATTTTTTGACCATTTGGAACATGTTATAGACATAGAAGACACAATGTTTAATAAAAAAAATGCACAAGCATGTACAAATCTGATGGCAGGTTGAGACAATAGTTGTTGAATCTCACATGGGGTTTCCCCTGAGGCTACGCTATTTAAAACAGATATTTAGATGCTTGACCCCACTGGCTCCACCCTCGACACTCACTTCTTCGGGGCAGCCAAGCACTAGTTTCCATGAAAACTCCCCATGGCAAACTTTATATCTCTACTAAGAACCATATGTGTGTGAGCCACTTCAGAGGTCCAACCTCCTACGCCAACAACTAGAAGGATTTTGGAAACTAGTACAAGTGGTTTTTAGTAAAGGCTTTTGGTCATGTGGCCATACATGCGACACTTTCAGCTCTGTAAATACAGAAGGTTCCCATCCTATAGAGGTTATGCTCCATAGGGTTTATGGGGAAACATAATGTTGGTATGAATTTATCAGCACATGTTGTTTGGGACTTTCATCTCAAACACGATTTATTTATAGTGGATTGGAAGGACTCAGTATTAGCCCATTTCCAATTTAGTTCATTCCCCTCTCACTAGCCCCCTTGAGGCAGCTCGGGAAGGCAAGCCATCTAAAAGTTTTAATTGCTTGAAAGTAAAGAAAGTATAAAAGAGTGGGTTTGGCTTTTTGGTCACCCAATTAAGGGGAGAGCATATACCTACCACTTTTGAGACACAAAATATAAGTGTTCTTTTTAATCCTTTCAAAGCAGTTGTTGGCTAACTCCTATTTGGAGATGTTTCTCCAACAAGCATGGTGTTTATTTTAGCCCTTTTTTAAAGCCTATGTGCAACTATTTTAGAGAAGTTACTAAAAATGCAAGTTGCATGCTGTCAATTCATCCTCTTAGTTAAACTAAATGAAGAAGATATGATATGTTACTTCCCAAAATAAGGCTTTTAATTAACTAGATGATGAAATGCATAAAATTTGCCTTAAATACCATCCTGCACATTCATGTTAGTAGCCTGAAAAATCTGATTTCTTGGACATTCGAACCTACAAGAAATTTTTGTTAGTTTGTAAACAGAAGCGCTAATCTAACATATGCGCTATCTTCTTGCTCAAAAGCGCTAACCTATAGGTCAAAAACGCTAACCTAGACTGCAAAAGCGCTGCTCTATGGATACAAAAGTGTGATTTCTTTGACAAATGCGCTAACCTAGGACACAAATGCGCAACCCTATAATGCAAATGTGCAGACTTTAAGACAAAAGCGCTAACCTAAAATGCTTATGCGCTAACCTATGGTGCAAATGCACTAACCTAGAATGTAAATGCGCTAACTTGTGGAACAAAAGCACTGTCAGAATTCACACATGCGTGAATCTATATTACAAATGCGTTAATTTTACTTTTTGTGAGATTTCTAAAGGTATATGCGAGGTCCATGAGCCCCATGGTGGGTGCCAAAATGTGTCGACTTGAATTTCATCCTCAGAATGCTACCTACAACAAGTTAGTTTCACAAAATACAAATGGAAATACTACAAGAAATCCAAACTCAATCAATGAAACTACATGAAATACATATTAAAATAAAACATTATTTTTACCTTCATGATTTATATCTCACGGTGTCCTAACTCCACTATTCCTGGTTGCAAATGGTGTGCTCTCAAACAATGTATTGATAGCTTCCAAGATGGCATATGAAGAATGGACTGATAAACGATAGTTAACTGATACTGTGGTATGCAATACTACATGATTATGCTAATGATTATTGCTATTTGTTTCAAGATTAAAAACTCACTGATGCATAAGATTAGCTTGAAAAATGCACTTGAAGTCTCTTGAAGTCTAACTCTCTCTCAACTGAAACTCTTGATTTTATAGACCTTGAGAGGATTAGATGATGTGGCTTAGATCAACGGTCATGATCAGATCTACAGATTTGGATGGCTATGAGCAAAGGTGAAGGTTGAGAAAAAGGGGGAAGGAGAAGACAAGTGTTGCTCATCTCACCTTGACTAGGTTGCTAATTGAGAGAACCTAGGGATGGTTAGAGGAAATTTAGGCTTGATAGGACAAGTGGAATCAAGTCCTTCCTAAGATGTTGGAGAGAATATAGAAGATGGTTATGAAATATGTGTACGTACACAATATTCATTAATTTTGGTGGTTGGAGATAAATGATGAAATAATATTTAAGAAATATTAATTTCCTTAGCCACATGATGGATGAGTTGGCAAAGGGAAGATGAAGTGGAGATGGAAGGTGAGTTGGAAAAGGGATTTAAATAATTTAGAAATTATTTAATATTTGAGACTATAGGATAGGAGAATAACTATTAAATGTTAGATATTTAATTAACTTGGTTAAAAGGCTAATTAAATATTAGATATTTAATTAATTAGGAGAATAGAATTGATGAATTAATTAATAAAATATTAATTAATAGAAAGACATGAAAAATGAATTAAATAAATTAATCTTTTCAAATTAACTATTTAATGGAAGAATAATAATTAAATAAATATAAAATATTTATTTAATTGCTCATAGCCATTTTTATGTGTATACATAGTGCATTTATCATAGTTTTGGATAACTTGAAGAGTGGGTGGGATACTCACCTAGGATTTTTAAAGACTATTTATGCTCATATCTTCAAGTATTTGTAAAGTTTTTGGTGAATCTTTGTATATAATTTTTTTGGATAGCACCCTATCTTTCGCATTATTTTCAAAGGGGGAGAGGAATGGTGAAAAATATATAGTATTGAAGAATGGAATTCTTTGTCTAAGGGGGAGCCTTAGAAATTATTTTGATTCTTTTGAATCGGTGTACAGTGCTCAACACTTAGTCATTTTTCACGAGTGTTGTCATCAATGCCAAAAGGGGAGATTGTTGGCAATTGATACTCATCTGGTGGTTTTTGGTGGTTTTCAGTGGCTGAATCTTGGTTTAGGGTTGTCATTGATGGAAACTCTTCATGGAGATTCAATCCGGCGGTCATAATTTTTCTTATCTAGAAGTGGGTGTTAACCAATAGCTTATTAACCGATATTTTAGGAAGAACAAAGCATTTTTGAGTCTCAGAGCTTTCTGGTGATTGTCATGCATTGAATCATGTTTGGGATGATTGGGCTGACTTAGACACATCATTTGACGATCCACATTTATCTTTATTGATTTGATCAAGGGAACATGTGACTACATGTTAAACTTGCAGGTTGACATGACGTATGGCCTATTTTGTGGTTTCGATATATAAGTTTGGTGTGGATGAACCTTTTGGTGGATGATGTGATGATATGCAAGCGAGTGGTGATCGAGAATCCATTTTGGCACAATTTCATGTGCACATTCTTGATCCAATAGCTGACTGAGACAGAGAACAAGGTGCATAAATAAGCAAATCAGCATAAGGGAGTGAGTCAATATATTTGGCACTAAACAGGAACTCATTCAAGCATTGTAGATTCTATTTCAAAGTTCATTCATTATAATTCATCACTATAACTATCTTGTAAGTCAATGAGACTTCCTTGAGGGTTGTAGCCTTATGAGTTATTATAATTCAATAGTGAGCTCTAGGCAATGTGCCTGAATACCTATGCATTCCCATTTTATAAAATTGTTTTGCTACTAGCCATAGTGGAATAATATTGTGGGTTCAAATCCCACTGTGGTTTTTCCCATTTGGGTTTCCACATAAAATTTTAGTGTTACAATCTTGTGGTTGTTTGTTTTATGTTTTTGCATTTCAGTTTCAAGTATTTGTTTTTAGTGGTTTAAAGTTAAGTTTGAAAATATGCTAGCCAGAAGATCAGTGACTCACCCCCTCCCCCCTCTCTCAGTGATCCCTGATTCCAACATGGTAATTTGTGCATTTTTATGTATTGTATTGTATTGTATTGTATTGTATTGGGATGAGAATATGGATGATTATAGGTTACTATTTGGAACTTGTGAATGTGGATTTATCACGGTGTTGTAGTGTCCCTCCCTGATTCATCTTTTGTTTTATGCATCGATAGACTTGTTTAGACTCTTTGATGATAATTGACTGATATTTATGGCTTTATTTCTATCTCAAATCCTTATTGATGATACTACACATTTTATATGGACATTTGATATATGATGACTCATGTGGATGTTGACATATCTTGGATTATTATGATGGATAGACTTATACCTGATGATCTATATGTACTCATTATTCCTAGATGGATTGTATTGCTTATGATGGCATGATGATATCTTGATAGTAGTAACCCCATTTCATGATTATATCAGATGAATTGACTTTATGACTATTGTGTTTGCATTATGACTATATTCATGATAGAGATGATGCCATGTCACTCATTATGAGAATGATATGACATCAATTGTGATTATCTCTCACTTGCTCGATCATTTATGATGTATGTTATTGTATATGTTGTATTGTGGATATTGGTGGTTGCAAGATCACAAGTACTAGACATCGACTCCAGTTGGTCCCATAGTTCTAAGTGTGTCTTTATCCCAATGGCAAGTTGATCAGAGATGGTATGAGTTCCTTCTACACACTCTAGGTTTAAGTTGATATTCTTGTGAATCAATGTCTCGACTTAATTTGGTAGTTAGAGTCTTGCATTGTGCTGTTCGACCCTATGTGAGGTTGCCTTGTGGTGTTATGATTATTTAATTAATTAATAATTGATTTACATAGTTAATTAATGTTAAATTAAATTAATGTATAGTTTTGATATTTAATGATTATTGGATGATTTGTTGTTGAAGATTAATATTTATTTTGATTGATGTTTATTGAGCCTTGATTTATTGGTTTATATTTATTTAGCGCTTTTATATTATTTAATAATTTAATGTTTATTTAGATATTTATTATTTATTGTTTAATTATTATTCTAATGTTATTATTTGTGGCTTTATATTTAATTGGGGTATTTATTTACATTACCCTTGGTTTATCTTATTATTAGGCTTTTGATTTATTATCTTTCTATTTTTACTCATTTGGGTTATTTAAATATTATTTATCCTACCTACTCTATTTGGGTAAGTAAATAATATTATTTTATATTCACTTACCTTGATTTTATGCATGGTAGGTATGAAATATTATTTTATCGGTTATTTTTATTGGTGGAGATTTTTGTATAGTTTAGAATGAAATTTAATTTATTGTCATTTTGAGAATTTACCCGAGTTGGCTTTTTAGAAAAAAATTTGTGTGATTGAAGACTTTGATTTGCTTGGAGCTTGGATTTTGGCTTGATTGGATTTTGGATTGAGATTTCTCTACTTTGAATTCATTAATATAACTTCAATTTCCAAGTTGGAGGAAATTCTTCCTTCTTTTGCATTTCTTTTTGTAATAATGTTTGCATCGTGCCCGTGAAAGATTGCTTGTGGGAGTGGGAAAAATTGATATTGTTGTTGTATCATTGATATAGTTTTATATTCATAATATTAACTAGGATTATTGTATTGTATGGAATTTTATCATGGGTGTGTTGTCGTGTTTTCTCTTGTAATCAATTACTGAGCACTGTCATGTTTGATTCTATATTTTTGTATTGTCTGGAATTGTATATTTGCCTAGTTGGTCCACCGATCCCTTGAGAGTCTTGATGTTAATAAAGTTCTTCCTCATCTCTTTTGGTTGGTGGAATTTGTCTTTGAGAATAACTAGTATTTCTGTATCATGTCGAGTTAGGAGTAGTGTTATTGTTATGCTGAGATTGATCTTTTATTTACTTGTTGCAAGTTTCCTTGAGTTCATGCTTCATGTTGCATCCCTTTTGGGATTATCTGATGTTTTATTTGAGATCTTATTATTTTCAGGTTCGGATCGTAATTCCTTAATTTTTTTTTTCTGAATTCATATATCATTTGTGCTCAAAGTGTTGTTGAAAGCATTGAAGAAATGTATGCACTATTTTTTTACGTGGCTATGTGTAGAAATTACTATATGCACTACCTTATCAGGCATAAGCACTGATTTTGTCTGTGAATGCACTATCTGAATGAACAAATGTGATATTCTCCTTTCCATATGCACTACACTGTTTAATATAAGCACTATAGGAATTGGCAAAGGCCCTACATTGTTGTATACATGCGCTAAAATATTTTGCAAATGCGCTAACCACCCCGACTTTTGTATCTTGGTCATTTTAGCTTTCTGAGTTGGTTTTCTGTTATCTGTTCTTGTACTAGAGGCTATTTATGTTATCCCTTGTGATTTTCAGATTTGTGTAGTATTCAGATCTTTATATTTGTTTATGTTTTTAGCTCCAAAAAGATGGTTATACCTTGTTGTTGAGGATGTATTGCTATGGCTCCAGCAAGATGCAAATTTCCTTGTTGTAGAGAGTTATTATGCTTATGGCTCTAGTGAGATGGTTTTGCCTACTATTGAGGATGGTTATTACTTATGGTTGAGCAAGAGGGATTTATTCCTTGCTCCTATTTATCAATTTTTTGTTTATTGATGAGGCTCTTGTTTTATATGTTGGCATGTATTTTGGCTATTGTTCTATTACTTATGTGCATGCGGATATTTTATGGTGATTTTGGTTGAGCTTCCTTGTTGATTTTTTTTTTATTTTTACCCTAAGGTCTTGGAACATGGTTAGGGGAGTGGGCTTCCATGTGATGGTCATGGTCATGAGAGAATAGGCTTTTAAGAGGTTCCTTGTAAGGATGCTTGGGGTCTATACCACCAGGAAAACATTGGAAGTTTTATTGATTTAAATAAGTGATAACTATAATAATTAATTAGTTGGGTTGCGTAATTAGGACTCACCTAAACAAGATAATTAAATGGATTTGGTGCCCCACCTCATAGCCCTTAAGTGGAGACTTAGGATGATCTTGGCAAGACCGTGGAGATGGTAAACCAAACTCTCCTAATTATCTCATAGATTGAGATAGTACCACATGTCTACCAGGGGGGTGGGTGGAGATCCTGTAGTTTATATATTATTATCTTCTTTGTGAGGATAGTATGTGAGGACACTCTTCCCTACATGTGTCCTTTTTCCTTATGCCATTGTTGTTCATATGCCTTTGGGAGATTTATGCTTTAGATTTAGCCATATGATGTGATTTGGATTATTTGTTATGTGGTTGTTGTAGTTGTGGTTGTTGTCTTGTTGAAATATCTTTGTTTGTTAGGTGTCAGCGTATGTCTAGTGTGTGTGTGGGACCTTGTGTCATCTCCTAGCATGGGGGGTGGTTCCTTATGGTTCCACATGGTCAGGTAGTTTGATGCCTTCTTCATTGGATTATATTATGCACATGGATGTAAATTCTTATCTCTTCAGATATTGGATGGATTCTTGGGGTAGATTGATGTATAATGACTCATTTAATATTCATGAGATAGAAGTATTTGTAGATTATCTTACCTATTGGCGTAAATAATATTGTAATCTTATGTATTGGAAAAGGATGTAATAGGATTATGATCATGATTCTTATAGTAGAATATGATATTGTAATCTTAGTTGATTCTATGATATATCTTGGATGTTGTATATTTATGGAAATATGGTCTTAGATTCATGGTTGAATAAATTGTCATTGGATTAGCCTTGGATGGAATAGAGTTTATATGCTTTATGGAAAAGAAGTTATTTCTCTGATTGTACTTATCTTTTGAAATGGATATGTAAATAGTGTTATGAGAGAAATGTATGATTATTCTTATTGAAGGAAATGAATTAGTTATGTTGTAGGCAATGTTCAGTATTGATTTAATGATGAAGTGTTAATTGAATAAGTGAATGGGATTTAGGAAAATTTGGATTGGTAATCTTAAATGAACATAAGCGAATTAATGGCATTTGTATTATTGAATTATGATCATGGTAGCTAAGATAATTGAATGTTTCCTTAAGCTATTGTAAGGAAATGTTAGGTTGTAATGGACTATGGTAGTGATTATCATGCTATGTTATTCTGTTAATTTAAGTAATGGCGGTGAGATACCCCAGAGAATGATAATTGATAAGTTGTATTCATTTTCACATTTGTATTGTGCTCCTATAATTATGTTTAATATGATTATGAGCATATTTAGAAGATAGTTATTTAATGCATACAATTATCTTAGTATATGTGTTGCATTGGTAGATGATGTTTTAAAAAAATATCTCTATTTGTTAGTTAGTTGTCATATTTCTCTAGGGTATTTTGGTGGGAATTACAAATGTCATAGATATCTTGAACACATGGTTTTATTATTGAGTTTTTCATAATGATTGTTTGAAATTATAGGGCTAATTATTAATGTTTGATGGCAGTTGTATCTTCTTCTTTTGAGCTATTGGGATTGTAGTTAACTATTTGTGGACCATTGGTGATCTTCATTTATGATATTTTTGTCATGATACCATGTGTATCTTGGTATCATAATTTAGTGGGAGCTTTAGTAGTGATGTGAATTCATCACCTAGTGATGGATGATCTTCTTTACTATTTGTGAATTTCATGAATGAGCTCTAGGACCTTATTGCTATAGTGAGAGTTCTTTCACATTTGAAAAGTTCACTATTAGGGGATGGCTATCTTCATATTATTAGAGATGTTGATTCTTGGTTTAAAGTGTGTTTGATATTGTGTCATGGTTTACTTTTGATCCTATGTTTGATTTTTTACATGATAAAATTTCTCTTCAGATCATGATGTATGTAATGGTGCATGTCATCTCCTACGAGGAGATGTTATATCATGATTTCATGATTTTTAGGTTGGAACTTTGACAACTCTTTATATTGAGTGTATTGGTCATGCCCTTAGGAGATTCATGATAGTGTAAGAATGTATTTGGGTCTTAGCATGGATCAACCATTGGTAGGTTTTCTAGATACTTGGTGTAGTAGTTGTTGGGAGTGGTTGTTGTTGCACTAAAAGATCAACCTATCAATTCCCAATACAATCATAGGAGGTGATTAATCCATGTCGCAAACACACCGCTTTTGCTAAATAGAGACCAAGGGCGCACACCTTGCAATATCCCCCGCTTAGCACAAGTGAGGTTTGAACCTGTGACCCAACTTTAATACCAATTGTTGGGAGTGGTTGTCATTCCACCAAATGATCGACCTATCAATTCTTGATACAACCACAAGAGACATTTAGCCATGTCGCAAGCACACCAATTTTTTTGCATAGAGACCAAGGGTGCACACCTTGAAACAATAGTAAATTGTAACCCCTTACAATTTTACACTTCTTTTTGTGCCCTTTCCTTAGTGTGTTCCATCCTATCTCTTTCCCGAGCCTATTTCTAGACTTTAAACTATCAAACCATTGTCATATGATCACATGGTGATATAGGAATCTGTCATGAGCCTAAGTGCTCCTAAACCACCTTTATTTTACCATTTTCTAGGAGGACAATGGTACTAGGCACCCTTGTCCCCCTAGATTGGGCTAATTTCTAAATATATTAGTGCCCTAGTTCCTTGCAATCCTAATATATCAATATGACCATTGGAGGTCAGCCTAATTTATGAAATACCTTGGGAAACCTTTATAAGATCATCTTTTCAATTCATTTTGATATCAATAATAAATATCATTTCATCCCACCATTTCCTTCAAGTATTTTTTAGATCTAAGAATCATGGAGTAGAAAGTTGTAGCAAACTTCATGCAATCATGTGTTCACAATTGATCATTTTTAACTTATGATCATATTTAAAGAGAATTGCATCATCACCATTATCAACATCAGAAAGCTTGAGGTATAATATTATACATCTAATATTTTACTTTAGATATTTCCTTTCATTTATCTCATTAATTTAACCTAGGGTTTGACCTCGGAAAACCCTTATCAACCCAACACCTTTTTCCCCTCTTATGTATGCAGGTGACAAGTTTTGAGGATAACAAATATATATCTTAAAAGAGAATACTGAGAAACACATGACCAAAATTTGAAGAGACAAAAGCACTGGGACAAGGTTTTCTAGCATCAACGTCTAATGCTTTTCTAACAAAATTTCAAGGCGATACTTAGAATCACATCCTGATTCTAAAACTAATTTTGTTGTTTACATTTGATGATTTTGACTCAAGGTCCCTTAGCATATTTATCCCAAATTACTAAGCCCACATTGCAAACACAAGTTCCTCTTTGCTTCCTATTTCCATATCTATACTTTGTGTCTACATATTTGTATTGAAACTACCTATGCATGTTGATTACTTCCAATTTTCCTTCAATACCCCTAATTCACATTATCATATTCAATTTCAAATCAAACAAGGAGAATAAAGAAGTATAATTTGTGCTCAACCCTTTTAAATATATTTGAGGTTCAACCTATTAACTCTGATTCCCCTTAATGTGATATGGTGGAAAGTGGGTTTTGTTCCTGGTTCATATTAGACTAGTGAACACCTATTTTTCACTCTATCACACTTGGAGATTTAGGCAACTCTATATTTCTCTTGGGGGTAGGGACATTTTTTTAGATGGATACTTTGTGATGAGGTTTCTATAGGAAGATTGAGAATTCTTCACCTACATATTGATGTGAGGTCGTGATGGACCTATAGAGGATATTGTTATTAGAGTGAATCATGAGGACTTGGTTATCTTGGAGGATAATTTTCAATCCTGATGCTTGGTTTTCTTGGTTATTTTTTTTAGATGTCTTATGTTTTATGCTTATCTTCTCATAGATATGGATCTTGAGCTACAGATACTCAGTTTTGAAGAATTCATTTTGAGGGATGTTTAGCATGGTTATTTGCTACTGTATATGAGTTATATTATGATGTTGATTATGAGATCATTGGAGATGTTTATTGGCCTAGTTTCTTAATCTAGGAATTGATATTTTATGTTTTATCTTCCTTGGCTATAGAGGATTACATCCATCTCGGTATTACATATGATACATATGTTTCTATTAATCTATGAGATTGACTAGTTGGTTGTTGTTGAGGATTTTTTGGGGATTGTAAGAAGATCATACATGATAGAGTGTAACACTTTGATTTGTTAGTAGAAGGAAATTGTACGATTTATGAAAGGAAGAAAACATGAAAACACTTCCTAACACTAATCTAGTGAAGTAGTGCAAATTTTCTTATAAATATTTAACTATTACATAATAAGAAATGTATTCAAGTGGAGGTAATGAAAATGCAAATAGAATACCACGATGAACACACAATATACATGGGGAAACCACTTTTGGGAGAAAAAATCCACACTCCAAAAGAATGGTACTATTTATTTCCAGTAAACTTATCAATTACAATACAATATCAGCACTAGGCTTCTTCAATAGGAGTATTCAATCCATAAACCATGATTTGGATTAATTTGGAAACATAAAACTGCACCTACAAAATATAACATGCATAATTCCTCCAATAAAATCTTATATAGATAAACACAACAAAAGAGGAAGCTTCTAGACCAAGCCAAAAGAGATGGGCATCCAATTCCATTTGGTGCATTCTTCAACCACTTGTAAGGATGCAAATGAAACATGTACATCATCCCTTGACTCCTCATTCTAACCTCAAATTTTGGGTGCGTAAATTTTTTTATACTTAGATATGATAGATTCTCTTACACATATTAAAACTATCATAAAAACTATCATAATTGGCAACACTAACAATTGTAAGAGTATCTATCATAATTGACTATTAATAGTTGATTCTCTTATAGTTCATTATTAACCAAATTGGGCACCCACTTTCTCCATTCAAAGGTGTCTCCTAGAATTTTTTCATTATGTCATATAATCTATCATAAGCTCTCATAAGTTGCCATAGGCAGGTGTGTCATGATATATATCATATATTATGTTATAATTTGTCATTACAAGATACATGGCATTTACTTATCAATAATATAATATCCTCTAAGTGGGGCACCTACTTCCTCATGTGGTGCAGGAGCACCCAGTTGAGTCAAAAACTCCATTTTTGGGTTTTTCATGTTTTTATGTTTGTAAAGTCTTGTTGTAGGTTGCTTTTGTTGTTTTATGTTTTTTTGAGTAATTTTTAGTAGTTTTGATCTTATTTTGGGCTTGAGAGATCATATCTTGCATTTTAGGCCTTGAGTTGACAATTTTTGGCCAAAATGTGGAAAAGTGCCAAAAAGGTCTCCAAATGGTTTCAAGAGAATTGAAACATGTTTGTGTAGTTTTTTTAAGCATGCCTAAATGGTTTAGGAAAGTTGCTAAGGTTAGGATGTTAAAAATGCATCTATGAGCAAGAAAAGTTGTCATTTTGCTCAAGAAAGTTGTCAAAAAGGTCATATTCTTCAAAAATGTCATATTAAATGTCTTTTGTCCATACATGGGCATGAAAACCAACTTTAGAAACTATATAAGGCCTCTCCTTACTTTGGAAAGGTTGGTGTTTGCATTTGAAAGAATAACTCCATAGAAAACAAGTGTTTTTTTGGTTTTATGACTGTTTTTCTTCCTTTTTGAGGGGCAGTCCATACTGTAGCTCTACAATCTATACTGTACCTTCTTGGATGTTGTAATATGGATGTAACCAAGCTTCCCATGTAATTATTTTATCATTTTCTCTTTTGCAAAGTATTTTTACAAAAATAATTGGAAACTAGGTACCTGCTGCCTTGCCAAGGGTTTGGGGTTGTAAAATGTGTCAACTTGGTTGATCCAGGCTTGGGATCCCTCCTATGGATTCTACCAAGTTTATCCATGTGTATATAGTGTATATATATTTCATTTTGTGCCAGAAAAATGGTTTGAAAATGCAAATGAGTGATTACTAGGCAAGTGTTTGTCATTTGGCTAGTAACTTGATAAAGACTCAAAGTTTGCACTCAAAGGTAATTGAGTGAGAAAATGATTGTAATAATGGTCTAGACATGGGACCAAGAGTTTAAGTACCATATTGATGTATTTGAATAAGCTTACACCTTGTAATCATTTCCATTTGTAGACAAAACAATGAGTTCACTATTTTTGGGAAGTTGTTGTCATTTTGCTTAATGGAATGCTTAAGAGCATAATCCAAGCCTTGAAATTAAAAGAAAATGTAATAGGTGAATGTATACAAGTTTTAAGACCTCCTTTATGGTTTTTTCCCATCTCCAAGTTCTACATTCTTGCGGGTTCTAAAGAGGACAAGTTACTGACTGGTAAAAGGCAGTAAAAGCACAGTGGCAGGGTCAAAATCACTGTTTTCCTTCTTGTGTGCCAAGTGTTTGGAAAAATGGAAGGTGATAGAGACTTGGAAAAGGAACTCCAAGGTGTGGCAGACCCTTCCAATCAGTCTTAGGCCTTGGTTCATGTAGGTGAATTCAAAACAAACAAAGCAAGCACCAAACCCTCACTAAAACCTCCTTTTGGGCCTTAAAATGTGGACAATCCTCAAACACACCCCATGGAACTCAAAACCACAAAAATATTTGAGAAAAAACTCCCTAAAAACCATCCCCAACTTTCTTTGTGGTTAAAAACACCATCATTGAGGAGAACAAACAAAAAAAGCGCCAATTAGGCCTCACGGGCTAGTAGCCCTTTTTAGCCCTGTTTTGCAAAAATCATCACAACTTTGGATTCAACCATTGGATCTTTCTATAACTTGGAGGAAAGTTCTATAACTAGCATTTCTATAATCTAACTATAGATATTGTTTTTTTGGTTAATATTTTGAGATTTATTAATGACTATTCATGACTGCATAACACACAACAAAATGACAGTTTTTGAAGAATGCTTGAACCCGATGGGAAAATGGAACTTGGAGGTTTTTGAAACATAATGGAAATATTTAAAATAGTCCACAAGTGTACTTGGAACTCACAGACATCGTGCAACCTCATTTGGGCGTAGTTGAGCCCTTTTAAGGAATTTGGGCAAATTGAGAGTTATAGGTCTAAAACAAGTTTATGAGCATTCATGGTGAGTAACTCCTTGCTGCCCCTGCACTTCCATGTGGAAGAACCCTAGTACACATTGAAACTAAAAGTAGAAGACCCCAAGAACCAAGCACAAGTAGTTGAAGATAGGGAAAACAAGCACCTTGAGTAGTTTTGGAGCATGGGAGTAATCCTTCACCATCAAGGGAGTTTGCTAGGCAGGTAGACCATGGAATCCTTGGCATTCCAATAACCAGACAGGTTGAGTAAAACATACACATCATATCCTACAAGGTTTTGGAAAATATATTGATACTTTTGGAGCAAGTTAGCCTTGTGATCACTTACCTTCCAAGCTCCCTATCATAGTGGTATTAGAGCCAACAAAAGATTTAGGAGGAAAGACACATTAGGCAACATGGTGACCAATGTAGAATTGGCAAAGAAGGTTGAGGACCAAGAAGAGGAAAATAGGGTTCTCAGAGAAAGATTAGACCAGATAGCAATGAAACTAGCTGAAGTAGAATTCAAAACTGAAGAGGTCCATGATAAGGTTGGAGATAAGGGTAAGATGGTAGCCATAGAAGTTGAGGTTCCCATCCCTGACCCAATCATTGAGCAAGAACCATTCTTGAAAGCCATCAGAGCTATGAGTGGTAAGACCTTGGAAGGAGTGGCCCTTTTCAGTTGGAAGATGGATTCAGATGCTCTAATAGAGTGGATTGAAGGGTTAGAAAACCATTTTGAGTGTGATGGAGTGACTGATACCGAAAAGGTCAAGGTGGCAAACTCAAGGCTGAGAGGAGAAGCCTTAACATGGTGGAAGTTCATCCAAGAGGAAAGGGTGAAAGAAGGCAAGCAACCACTAGCCACCTGGAAGGCAATGGTAGCCGAAATCAAAGAGACCTACCTTCTTGAAGACTATGAAATACAACTTCATTGGAAAAGACAAAATTTGAGGCAGAAAGACCTAGATGTGGAACATTCAGGAGGAGATGAGCTTGTTATGCTCACAAACAGTACACAAGTGTTATCAATTGGCACTTAAGATGGAAGAGAAAGGTAGGAGGAAGAAAGAACAAAACAATAGAGGCTGAGGTAGGGGAAGAGATGGTAGAGGCCATAGGGGTAGTTTTGGGGGAAGAAGCATAGATCAACGATCCCAGAGAGAATCTAGACTTCTAGAGAAAAGTGGGGATTCTCAGAGAAAACCCAACTATAGGGGTAGGGGATCAGGCAACCTGAGTAGGGGCAGATCTAATGAACTAGGGAGAGGGTCCTATTTCTCAACCATGAAATGCTATAACTGCCAAAAGTTGGGCCACCCTGCCTACAAATGCCCAGAGAAGCCTAGTTCATCTTATGGAGGTGAAAAGAGGGTAAACTATGTTCAAGAAGATGGAGGTAATACCAGAACTCCAGCATTGAACCACCTAGCTTCAGAAGATGGTGAGAGTTTGATGATCAGGAGAGTGTTAATGAAGAAGCCACAGAGAACAAAGGCCTCATAGAGAACATCATTGTTCAGGATTAAGTGTAAAATCATGGGAAAGGTGTGTAAGGTGATCATAGATTTAGGATCCACTGATAATATCATATCAAAAGAAGCAATTAGTAAGTTGAAACTACCTAGAATACAACACAAAGAATTATACAAAGTAACATGGCTAAACAAAGGGCAACATGTGTTGGTGAATGAGAAAGCCTGGGTAGATTTCCACATAGGCGGATATACTGACAAGATCCTATATGACATCCTTCCAATGGATGCTTGCCACCTATTGTCTGGTAGGTCTTCGCAATTTGACCGAAAACCACAACATGATGGGGAAAGAAACTCCTATTCTTTTCAAAAAGATGGATTAAACTATCAAATTCAATCCCTCAATGAAGAAGGAGAGAGAAACAACAAAGTGCCTAACATCTTGTTAGTCAATGAGAAAGAGTTCATAAAAACACTAGAAGAGGGTGAGGGAGTAGGATTTGCACTCATAGTGAAGCCTAAGGAGGAAAAGGTAGAAAAGAAAGTGGAGGTACCATGTGAGGTGCAGAAAATCCTTGATAACTTCAAACAAAAATCAGTGATGGTACACCTACAACATTACCACCTCCTAGAGCCATTAGCCACTAGATTGAATTCATACCTGGAGCCTCTTTGCCCAATAAGGCAGCCTACAAAATGACCCCTGAGCAAAACAAAGAGGTAGCAAGACAAATACAAGAACTCTTAGAACAAGGGCTGATTAGGAAAAGCATCAGTCCTTGTGTAGTACCTACAGTGTTGGCACCTAAGAAGGGTGGTACATGGAGACTTGTACAGATTCCAGGGCCATCAACAAGATCACCATCAGATATAGGTTTTCCATACCTATGATAGAGGATTTGATGGATTGTTTGGGGGGTGCACTATATTTTAGTAAGATAGACTCGAAGAGTGGTTACCATTAGATAAGGATCAAAGAGGGGGATGAGTGGAAGACAACTTTCAAAACAAATGAGGGTCTCTATGAGTGGCTATTCATGCCTTTTGGACTCTCTAATGCTCCTAGCACGTTCATGAGGCTCATAAATGAAGTTTTACATGATTTCATTGGCAAATTTATTGTAGTGTATTTAGATGACATTGTTATTTTCAGCAAGACTAAGGAACAACACATACAACATTTAGCTATTGTTTTGAAACAATTATCTGATGAACAGCTAACCATAAATCTAGAAAAATGTGATTTCATGCAGCAAGAATTAGTCTATCTTGGCTTTGTTGTATCAGGAGGCAATCTGAAAATGGATCACTCAAAATTTGCAACAATAACCAGTTGGCCAACTCCTAGGATAGCCAGTGATGTCAGAAGCTTCCATGGTTTGGCTCAGTTTTACAAGAAATTCATCAGGGGCTTCAGTGAGATATGTGCTCCAATGTTGGACACCATCAAAGGGGGTGTCAAGGTAAAGTTTCAATGGACAAGTGAAGCAAATAAGGGGTTTGAATTACTGAAAACTAAAGTAGCTACTCAACGAGTACTTATTCTACCTAGTTTTGACAAGTTTTTTACTATTGAATACGATGCTAGCAATATTGTAGTAGGAGCTGTTTTAAGTCAAGGAAATAGAACAATAGCATTTTTAAGTGAAAAGTTAAATGATGCAAAGAAAAATTACTCATCCTATGATTTAGAACTTTATGCATTGGTACAGGCACTTAGGAAATGGAGACACTATCTTCTTCCTAAAGAGTTTGTTGTATATACAGATAATCAGGCACTCTATTTCTTGAACTCACATGATAAACTGAATCATAGGCATGTTAAATAGGTTGAATATTTACAAGCTTACACTTTTCCTCTTATGCATAAGAAGGGTCAGTTGAATAAAGTAGTAGATGCTTTGAGTAGAATATTGTTAACTATTCATGAGATTCAAGTTTAGAGTATTGGTATTGATAGTTTCAGGGACATGTATCCTACTGATAATGATTTTGTAGAGGCTTACAAAGTTTGTAGAGATTTTGAGAATAACTTCCATGGTGCCTATACTGATTTCACTTTGTAGGATGGTTTGTTATTCAGGGGTGGACAGTTTTGTGTTCCACAAGGTTCTATGAGAGAGAACCTCATACAAGAGAAGCACAATGGGTTCTTAAGTGGGCATTTTGTTCTCAATAAGACCTTAGAGCTGGTTCAAAGGTTCTATTATTGGCCTAAGCTACAAAGAGACATTAGGAGGTATGTTGAGCAATTCTTGGTATGCTAGAGAGCAAAAGGTAACTCATCTAATGCTGGTTTATATCAGCCTCTTCCCATTCCACATAGGCCTTGGTATTGCATTAGCATGGATTTTGTAGTAGGATTACCTAGAACTCAGTCAGGATTTGATAGCATCTTTGTGGTAGTTGATAGATTCAGTAAGATGACTCACTTCATTCCTTCCAAAACAACACATGATGCAAGTCATATTTCTTATTTATTTTTCAAGGAAGTTGTTCGGATTCATTGTTTGCCTACTAGCATTGTATTAGATAGAGATGTTAAGTTTCTTGTCATTTTTGGAAAACATTGTGGAAGAGATTGGGTACTAATCTCTCTTTTAGTTCAGCTTATCATCCACAAACTAATGGCCAAAAAGAAGTTGTGAATAGGTCTCTTGGAAACATGCTTAGGTGTTTGACAAAGGAGTATGGGCAAAGTTGGGATTAGCTCATTCCTCAAGTAGAATATGTCTACAATGACAGTGTTAACAGGTCTACAGGTAAAATTCCATTTGAAATTGTTTATGGTATGCATCCATGGGGTATAATGGATTTGAGGGATATTACTAACTTGAAGCATAAAAGTGGGACAGCAGATGATATGGCTCACTCCATGAAGGAGGTTCATGAGAAAGTGAGACAAGCTCTCCAAGACACCTCTCAAAAGGTCAAGGCAAAGGTGGATGCTACAAAGAGAGATGTATAGTTTGCCATAGATGACTATGTGATGGTTCATTTGAATAAGGAGGGGATACAAAAGGGAGTTCCCAACAAGCTTCAGGTGAGAAGAATAGGCCCTTGCAAGATCTTGGCTAAGTATGGACCTAATGCTTATAAAGTTGATTTGCCTACTAATGTTTCTTTGTCCCCCCTTTTTAATGTTGCAGATCTCATTGCTTTCAAGGGGTAGCCACCTAAGGAGGTTCAAAGAGTTTCAGATGTTTCTCAATCTCTTTCCAATCTATCTCTCCCTTCTCTTTCTTTTCCCCTTGCTGAACAGGTTCTAGACTCTAGAGTTCTCAAAAAGACAAGGCATGACACCTACATGGAGCACCTCATCAAGTGGAAGGATAGGCCTATCTCTGAGGCCACTTGGATAGCTAAAGATGACTTTCTGAAAGTTGGCATTTCTTCTTCTTTTCTGCCCCAAGGAGTCACATGACTTCTTTGTTTTTGGGGGAGTATGGTGCAGGAGCACCCAGTTGAGTCAAAAACTCCATTTTTGGGTTTTTCATGTTTTTATGTTTGTAAAGTCTTGTTGTAGGTTTTTTTTTTGTTTTATGTTGTTTTGAGTCATTTGTAGTAGTTTTGATCTCATTTTGGGCTTGAGAGATCATATCTTGCATTTCAGGCCTTGAGTTGACAATTTTTGGCCAAAATGTGGAAAAGTGCCAAAAAGGTCCTCGAATGGTTTCAAGAGAATTGAAACATGTCTGTGTAGTGTTTTTAAGCATGCCTAAATGGTTTAGGAAAGTTTCTAAGGCTAGGATGTTAAAAATGCATTTGTGAGCAAGAAAAGTTATCATTTTGCTCAAGAAAGTTGTCAAAAAGGTCATATTAAATGTCTTTTGTCCATACATGGGTGTGGAAACCAACTTGAGAAACTATATAAGGCCTCTCCTTACCTTTAGTAAGGTTGGTGTGTTAGGCCCAATATGGAAAGCTAATGTACTGAGAGGGGAGGGGTGAATTAGTACTCCAAAACTTTTCTTTAACAATAACCTTACTGTTATGCATAAACTGAATAGTGCAGTAACATAATATAAAGCTAAAACAAATAGATAACAATCATACATGATTCACTCCATAACACATATATTTTGGTTATGTAGAAACTCTTGGTTAGAGAGAAAAAATGTGGTGGGGATAGCATGCACAACTTCACTACTACAATAATAAAGAGTTCTTGGTTAGAGCTATATTTTTAGCTATTTCTGATAGCTTACCCTATTAGGAGTAACAAGATCTATTAGATCTACCTTGCTAAAGGATTTTACAACTCTTCATCTAAATGTTGCACCTGGTTAGAGGCTTTACAATTTATAGACTTGATTAGAGTCTTTTACGCTGTTAAAGGTTTCTCTTACAACTTCAAAATATTACAATAAAGTCATTACAAATATCTGCAACTTTACATCTGGAATGTTATAGCAGATTCTATGTGCCTAGAATAAGTTACCTTGCTTATAGCATACCTCGGTAACCCATATAGTAACTCGGTAAACCCTTCTGTTTACTATGTTCTTTGACTGTTCTCTGAAAACCTTCTCGGTGACCTCTATGTCTCTATAACAGTCTTCTTACACTCATTCATACACCACTTTAATTCTTAACTCATGCTGTATAAATAGATCTCTTATGACAGTGTCCATTTATTGCTTCGATCTTACAAATATGTTTTATCGAATGAATAACCATGCAAATTATTTTATTGGTTAGATGACCTCAAAATCATACACAATCTTTAAGTGCAATTTCCAATGTGATAACGGTTAGATGTGCCTCGATCTTGTAACATGTTTTCATATGCATGTCCAGGTTCAATGAATCTGGTAACACATTTCACTCGGTGTGTCATCTTTGCTACTCAGTAGAGATGAAATGATACTCGGTAGACAACTTGGTGTATACTATGTTTTGAGACTACTTTCTTCTGTAATCGACTAGACTGTTCATACTAACTGAATATCTCAGTAGAGATAACCGACTAGAGTATATAGAATAACTTTGACATGAAACTAATGGCAACTTGATAAGTATTAACAATCTCCCCTTTTAACATTAGTTGAGATGGTTGACAAAAACTACTTTCAAAGTTATAACTCAATAATCTATATACTTGCAAAATTTGACTATGCTGATAGTATATACAATAGTCAATAATATAATATATCCAGATATACTCCCCTTATCGATATACTGTACAAAACTC
Organism: Cryptomeria japonica; assembly: GCF_030272615.1. Lineage (NCBI taxonomy): Eukaryota > Viridiplantae > Streptophyta > Pinopsida > Cupressales > Cupressaceae > Cryptomeria > Cryptomeria japonica. The sequence goes on along the minus strand of NC_081409.1, from coordinate 264,749,979 downwards.
TAATTTTGCATGCTCGGTGATCTATCCTGTGTGCTTTGCTTATTGTTCTGTATGCTGCTTGGTGCACTGCTCTTGGATACTCTGCTTGCTCTGCTCGGTATACTCCCCCTATATACTATACTACTTTTGTTTGATTTTATACTTTGATGCTTTGAATTCTACACTCCCCCAATACTATATCACTCCTCTAATACTATATCATATTACTCCTCCTTTTGGACAAACATCAAAACTTAATTACCATTCAGAGGTGGTAACTGGTCAAAAATGGATTTGTACTTGGTCAGGGCATCCATGAGAGCGACAGAGAGGGCATTCTTTACACTGTCCATTAAAGAATTATGTGCTTGAATATCAGCCAATAACGATATTAAGCCATCTAGAGTGCTTCCCTCTTGTGTAGTAGATAGGGAGGTGGCTCGGTTGATCTATTCTTGGATGGATGAGAGATGGGAAAGGAATAATGTTTGAATTGTCATTATGTCCATCCGGATCTTGTGTTCTTCATTTCTTAGGTCCAATTGTTGAGCCATGAGCTATTGTAGCTTTGTGTAAAAATTCTGAACTGAATTTGGCTCTATGGTCAACTTGCTTGAGAGATCGGTGATCTCTTTCTCAATTGCCTCTGTTTTATTCTTAATGTCTTTAATGAATAAAGAAAATGTGTAGAGTTTTTGAAATAAATAAAGAATATGCTTGAGTTGAGGAGTCAACTCAACAATAAATTTGACAAGTTTAACTTTGCCAATAGCTATAGCTTTTTGTACCTCTTCTATCTTTTTTGTAGTGAGCTCTTTGTCTTTTAGCTTGCTCAAATACTCTGATGCATCAACTCCAGATGTCTCTATCTTTATTAGGAGTTCATCTAGTTGAATATGGATGGTTGCATCAGTTGATACTGTAGCTTCAGGTAGCATATCTATTAAGAGTGCTTTCACCTTCTAAAGTACTTTATTTTTCTTTTGAGTCACCATTTGCTTCTCTTGTTCGGCCTTTGCTTTGCATAGTTCACCAAAATCAATGAGTGCTTGCCCCTTTAATTTTGATATGTCTACATTGGGCAACACTATTGGTTTTGACAAATCAACTTTAAAACTATGCTTTTTCATCTTCTTTTCTTTACCTTTCATCGATGGAACTAAGACAATGGCTTGTGAGGCTTGATGACCCTCGGTAGGTTGCTTGGTAGAGGCAACACTTTGATAGGTTTCTTTAGCCTCTGTAGAGTCCTTCGGTGTCTCGGTACTTTGTGTCTAAATTGCAACATTCTCAGTGTTAGAAGGTGCTTGAGATGTCTGTTCTTGAGTAGTACCTTCTCCTGTTGTAGACTTGTGACCTTCGGTGCCTTGCTCCATGTCATGAGGGGTTTTGGTTGAGATAGGTTGCTTGACCGGTGGATAAGGTTGAACTTGTTCCAAGACTGATTCACTAGATACAAATTTTGCATATGCATTGCCTTCTATCATTTCCTATTCTGGTGCCTTTGTATCCATGACATCTTCATCTATTTGAATGGTGTCAGCAGGGTCTTTCTCGGTAACATAAGGATCTTGCTCGGTGACATGGACAATTTCAATTGTAGCTTGCTCACCAGCATCCTTGATTTTAAAGATGTCCTGCCACTTTGCTTTTGTCTCATTTTCCACTTCAATGTACAACCCATTCATCAGTTTTAAAGCTCTTTGTTTGACAAGAAACTTTGAGTTGTAGGTTGTTAGATGTTCTTTAATTTCAGCTACTGACATGTCAGGAAAGAGATGAACTAGACTTCTTTCTCTGATCTGTTTCTCTAAGTCCACTGCATACTTCCACCTATTATCAATATGCAAGTAAAGTTCATTTGGAAGTGACTTTGCTAGTTCTAATGGAGCTAACCAGAATTTTAGAAGTGTGTAGATGACAGCTTCTTCAATTTGTCTCTTCTCATCATTATTCCTAGTTTCATACTTGACATATATGAATGATCCAAATCCTCCATATTCTTTCAGATTAGCACAGAAGTTTTCAACACTATGTATATTTACCTTCTTGCTCTTGACAATCTAGAATTTGCTTGCATCCTCTGATTCAGTATCACTAGACTTTTTTGCCAAAATGAGTCTCTGAGTAGATTTCTTGTATGTCTTTGTTACCTTGGGAACAGTAACACTCTTTGTTTTCTTACTCAGTGAGGCTACAGATGCTCTAGTGTTAGGTTGCTTTACTGGAGGTGGAGTCGGTGAGGCCTTTGATGTGTCCTATTTCTTTCTCTTCAACACTTTTTCCTTAGGCAATTCAGTGGTCAGTGTTATTGCTGCCTCATGGGCTTCAAATTCCTCTTCGGTAATGGCAATGGTGCCTTTGACAGGTGTAGAGGAAGAGTCTTCTCTGAATTTCTTTGATAATGCCTTTATCATTTTTGTTGCCTTTCTTGTAGCTTTAGGTACTACAATGCTCATTTTTACCTTTTTCTTTACTTCCTCATAGGTTCCATACCTTAGCTCAGTAGCATGCCTTGGTAATGTGATAAATGCATCAATTTGCTATTGTGTGATCTCAAAATCAATTTCGTATCCCATCGGTGACAAAGATTGAGTCCTTGGCTCCACAGCATTCACATAATAGTAATCGGTGTCAACTTCAAAACATATATCATTTTTGTATTTCTCCACTAGTTGGGGTGGAATCCTATATCTGTTATGCATTTTCTCTTGAAATTTACAGAAGTAATCATCCATAATATCATTGAAATTATCACCTAACTTCTTGATGAAGTCATTAATCTGATGGGTGATTGGTCAGTGTAGTTCCCAAACAACTTTACCGACTGATGGAAAGAATTTTTCAAAATAGAAAAACATGCATACCAGTAATGATCCAAACTTTAGAGTATTAGCCAAGTTGTTCTTCTTTGGCTTCCTAATGGTGTTCAGATTTTCAAATAGGTTCTTCAACAGCACCTCACATAGATCAATTTTCATTCCCTTTTTCACAATTTTGTAAGCTAGGTCTACTACTGCACAAGGAACACTGCTTTCCCTTGCTGATTGGAAGAAACAGTAACCTAAAACTCTTATGGAAAATTTTAGTTCTTCATCTGTGACATTATTCAGTTTCAATCCTCTGCAATTTGATTCCACTTCAGTTAAACTGATCAATTCCTTCTGTGATATCATCTTTCAGGCTCGGGCATGATCATAAATGGGGTAACCAGTAATCAAATGAATGATTTCTTTGGTAATCTTAAATGGTTTCTCTTCTAGCCACACGAAATCACCGTGAACTCTACTTAGAACAAACTTAACCCACTGGGGTTTGAACACATGGGGATAGGTTAGGACTTTAGTTAATCCATTGATCTTGATGTGTTCATACTTGTTGTTCAATTTACCATCTATGCACAACTCATCATAGGTGTCTTTAATTTCAACATGACCAAGTTATTCAACACAACATTTGGTGAAGAATCTCACATCCTCGACTAACAACACTCTATCCTGGATGAGTGAAAAAGCGGTTTTTTCATCTGGTTCAGATGCAACTTTGGGAGTCAAAGAGTATTTTAGTGAGGGCTTCTCTACATTCTTGACAACTATGGGATCTTGGATCTTGGGTGCCATTGTAGATTTCAGATAAAAGCTAACAAAGGATCCTTAGGGTTTCAGGATTTTCAAATGATTAACTCTTTATACTTAGCAAATAATGGCAACTAGATAAGATCAGTAAACCAGCTTAACAATGTGTTGAGATTGATGTAAATACCTTGAATTTTCTTTGTAGGAGGTTTGATCACCTTAGAATCGCTTTCTCTGCTCTCTCAAAAACTTGGTAAGTGAAAATGACTTCAAAAATGCTTTTAAGTACACAATATGCTTATCGAGCTCCGTGCGGTTTAGGTCAAAAACATTAAATGCACTTGGTTCTACTAAACCTTCTTTCCTTTTTCTGCTTTAACCAAGTAACCAGACTTCCTTCATTCACCGACTAGACAAGTTTCCTGTATAGTGCTTCAAAAGACTTTGATATAATTTCAAACTTACTATTACATCTTAATTATGTAGATTTGAATTAAGTACATGATAAAATAGGAACTGTTAAGATTTAACCTTGAGAGAATGCAGTCCCTTCATACCTTTACCAATTAATTTGGAATAGGTGCACCTAACTCGGTAGGTAAGGTGCTTTCTTCATTTGACACAATTTCCTTCTTTTTCCAAATCATCTTTAATTTGTCTTTTATTTCTTCGGTGTCTTTTCTAGGTTGATCTCTGCAATCTCCAGCTAAGTGTCCAACTTTGTGACAATGAAAACATGCCATACCAGGATTTCTCCATGATCTTTGGTTGTTTATTCCAAACCTTATAAAATAGTTGGCACTTATATGTCCATATCTTCCACAACATTCACACCATATCCTTGTATTGTAATCCCATGGTACTACAAAGTACTATCGGTAAGGATGTGTGTGATTTCGGTAACCTCTAGCATTTGCTCGGTGTGCAGACCACATGTATAGTTCTTTTTCTTAAGCCAACACTTCTCCATACTATGTCCATATTTATTGCAATTTTTACAAAACCCTTTGAATTTTGCCTTCTGATAATTGTTAACAGACTTTGTCCTACATTAATTAGATGTGTGACCATATTTATTGCAGTTGTAACAATAACCTTTGGACTTAGTGACATTCGGTTGCTTACCTTTTCTGATTTGGCACATGTTGGTAGTGTGACCTTGATTTCCATAGTAGTTGCAAATAGGATTCTTTCTTTTGATGTTATTCTTGTTTCCAGCTTGCTTTGATGATTCTCCTCTCTCAGTAGTATGAATTCCCTTCTTAGTAGAGTCTTTTCCTTTGTAACCGAGTCTTGCATCTTTGTTGGGTCTTCTGGTATTCAGTTTCTCATCCAACATCTTTGATGCTTCATAACTCTTTTTGAGTGTTTCTTTGGATTTCTTCTCTAATTCAAGTTCATCGGTCAACCTTGATACTTCAAGTTTCAATGCTTGATTCTCATTATTTTTTAGATCCGCTTCATGATGTGCATAGCCTAGTTGATCTGATAGGTTTTGTTGAATTCCAGTCAACCTTGTGATTTCATCATTCTTATTAGATACTAAGACTTCAAGTTGTTGTTTCTCTCTTTCTAGATCTCTTACTTTATCCTTAGATGTCCTCAATGCATCAAGATTTTCAGTCATCTATGTGCTGAAATGTTCATGATCTCTTTTCATTTCTTTCAATTGATCAGCCAGTGCTTTGTTCTTTTCTTTCAATACTTCAATCATTTCTTCAGTTTCTTCAAATATACTATTCTTAGATGATGTCTCAATTTGTTCCACTAACTCTTGAGAGTCCTGCAAATCATCAAATAATCTTCTTCTTACTTTCATAGATTTTTGCATTTGTCTTTGCATGTCTGCAATCACTTGATTAGCATGATCTAGTTCTTCTTCCAGATATACAATCCTCCAAGATTGTTTATAGCCTTCCATTGATAAGATCTTTCTCTTTAGGCAGTTAAACCCTTTTCCAAGATTCAAGCTCTAATACCAATTGTTAGACCCAATATGGAAAGCTAATGTACTAAGAGGGGAGGGGTGAATCAGTACTCCAAAAATTTTCTTTAATAATAACCTTACTATTATGCATAAACCGAATAGTGCAGTAACATAATATAAAGCTAAAACAAATAGATAACAATCATACATGATTCACTCCATAACACATATATTTTGGTTATGCAGAAACACTTGGTTAGAGAGAAAAATTGATGTGGGGATGGTACCCACAACTTCACTACTGCAATAATAAAGAGTGCTCGGTTAGAGCTACATGTTTAGCTATTTCTGATAGCTTACCTTGTTAGGAGTAACAAGATCTGTTAGATCTACCTTGCTAGAGGATTTTACAACACTTCATCTAAATGATGCACCTGGTTAGAGGCTTTACAATTTATAGACTTGATTAGAGTCTTTTATGATGTTAAAGGTTTCTCTTACAACTTCAAAATATTACAATAAAATCATTACAAATATCTACAACTTTACATCTGGAATGTTATAGAAAATTCTATGTGCTTAGAATAAGTTACCTTGCTTATAGCATACCTCGGTAACCCGTATAGTAACTCGGTAAACCCTTTTGTTTACTCTATTCTTTGACTGTTCTTTGAAAACCTTCTCGGTGACCTCTGTGTCTCTATAACAGTCTTCTTACACTCATGCATACACCACTTTAATTCTTAACTCATGTTGTATAAATAGATCTTTTATGACGGTGATCCATTCATTGTTTCGATCTTACAAATATGTTTTATCGAATGAATAACCATGCAAATTACTTCAGATTTCTAAAACATGGGAGAAGTGGGAGGAGAGGGAGGAGCGGGAGCTCAAATTTCAAATTTCCATCAAGGTGGGAACCCTGGTTCCAATGGTGAGAGCGGCAAGATCAATGGTGCTGGTCCTATGGACGATAAGGACAAGCCCCCTGACCTCCTAGTTCTGGTTGCTGACTCACAGTCCGGTGGTACTCTGTTTGCCATGACAGTGGATTCTTCAGGGCATCTAGGGGTAGGGTCCAATGGGGGTCCTTTGCCACTTGTAGACTCTGTGGATAACGGGAGGGAGGGAAAAAAATGGTCTTCCCTTTTTGGATCTAGACCAACTAGTAAATCCTCCCTTCCTCCTGTTAAGAACATTATTGACCCTTTTGGTGGTAAGTTTGCTATCTCCATCCCTGACCAGGTTCTGGACCATAATATCAACAATATGTCAAACTCCTTGGTAGGGAAGTTTATGGGTCCGCACCCAAATATTGAAGTTGTTAGGGCCTTTGTTAATAACAAATGGGCACTAAAAGGAAATGTAGAGGTCTCAACTCTTCCCAAAGGTCTTCTATCTTTCTCTTTTTCGTGCGAAGAAGATAAGGTTAAGATCTTGTGCGGGAGTCCCTAGATGGTGGAAAAGATAGCCCTGGTTCTAAGAAAATGGCATCCAAAATTAAATATGAATGATTCTATTCTGGTGCACGTTCCAGTGTGGATAAAACTCCAAGGATTGCCTCTCGAGTATTGGGTAGAAAGCATCTTCTCTGGAATAGCAAGTTCTTTTGGCGAGCTGCTCTCTATTGACCCAATCACTACTTCAAAAAGAAGATTAACCCATGCAAGGTTCTGTGTTAGAGTAGCCCCTAAGGCAGATATGTCGGAACAGATTGATCTAGTTTCAAAACTGGGAACCTGGAAGCAACATATAGAATATGAAACTATTCCTTTTGCTTGTTTCTATTGTAAGAAGGTAGGACATTGAGCAAAATCTTGTCTAAAAAAGAAAAAGGCAGAGCCTATTCAGTTAAAACCTCAGATTGAAAGCCAGAATATGCTAGAGAAAAGGGTGTGGCAAGTTAAAAACATAGAAAATAAGGAAAAAAATCCAAATCGCTTTTCTCCTTTGGGGGAACAAAAGGAAGCCTCAAACTCTATCCTCAGTCCCACTGTTCAAGAGGTAGCTGTTCAGGAGGCAGATAGGAATGAAACAACCAAAGCTAGTCCCATAAAGATTACACAGAAAATGGATTTGAACAATCAGAATGATCCTCCAAAAGCAAAATATGAAGTGGTGGATGATACATATGAAAATCAGACAGTAGAAGCTAAAGACTATCAACTGGAGGAAGGTGAGATCCCAGATCCACAAGTTGAAAGGATAGACTCTTCTATAGCCATACCTAGTTTTGAAATACAAGAGGCCCAAAAGTGTGCAATTTTGGGATTGAGTCTTTCGGATTTGGATTAGCACTCAAGAATAGAAAACATTATTTCAACTGAGTCTAGAACTCCTAAGTAGGGTAATGAAGATGAAATTTCCAAAATCCTAACCATTCCGGAAGTGGCTCCTATGTCAGAAATGGAATGGAAGCAGCCTAAACATAGGAGTAAGAAAGCAGTAACACCCTTGATATCCTTGATTAGGAAATCCAGTAGAATAGCTCAAGTTGATGTGGGATACGTCTCCTCTTCCCCAGGGTGACCATCTAATCACAAAGTTAGAGACATGCAGGCCAACAAGAACATAGCAGATGGAACTCAAAAAACTCTCAAGGAGCTGGGAATTGGTAAGTAACTATGAAGATAATCTCTTGGAATTTAAGGGGTCTTAACAATCCCCATAAACATGATATTATTAAGAATATGATTAGAGATACCAATCCTGACATTTTTCTCATTCAAGAAACCAAAATGAGTAGAGAAAAAGTTGAATCTTTGAAGTTTTTCAAAAATGGTAAAATTAGTGGGGGAAGTTCTGAGGGTGCTTCTGGAGGTATTGCAACCATTTGGAATCTTAACACTGTTAAAGGCCAAGTCATTATTCAGGAAGGTAATTTTTCTTGTATTAAATTTGAGCATCTTAAATATGGTTTTTCATGGGTTCTCACAAACATTTATGCTCCTAATACCTTAAAGGCTAGAAACTCCTTTTGGAAAAGGATAAAACAGGATAGGGAAAGTTTCAAAAATATAAGTTGGATGGTTATGGGGGATTTCAATACACCTTTAAAAGAGGAGGAAAAATTTGGAGGCAGCCCGCCTCAGTTGGAAAGTAGAATGGCTCTCATGGATTTTATTAATTCTCTAGCTCTTAATGATTTGGAGATATAGGGTTGTAATTTCACACGGACAAATAGAAGAAATGGTAATGACCTTATTCAAGTCCGCCTTGACCAAACTCTTATTTTTGATGATTGGTATAGTTAGTATTTCTGTTCTTTATCTACACATATCTGGGTTGGTTATGATCACTTTCCAATTACTCTTAATACTGATTTGATCAACAGAAGAAAAAATTATCCCTTTAGATTTGAAAAAATGTGGACTCTTCACCTTGATATTAAATAGTATATTCAAAAATGGTGGAGTATCCAAGTTGAGGGAACGACAATGTTCAAAGTGGTTAAGAAGCTCAAAAGTGTGAAGGACAACATCTGAATCTGGAATAAGAACAACTTTGGGAATATATTTGAGGCTAAGAGTAAAATTCAGGAAAACCTAAAAGAGATACAGGACCAGATCTAGAAGGATGGTTTTAGCACTGTCTCTATTACTGAGGAGAATGAGATTCTTAAGAAATACCATGATATTATCACTAAAGAGGAAATGTTCTGGAAGCAGAGATCAAGATGCAAATGGCTCAAGGAAGGAGACAGGAATACTAGATTCTTCCATATGTCAACTATCAAACACAAAGCTGACAACAGGATGAACAAGTTAGTTGTGGACAGTGGGGAGTTGGTCAAGGAAGATGAAATAAGGAATGAAGCTAAGAGGTATTTCTCAGACCTCCTTTGGAGGGATCAAAGTTTGGATGCTGAAGCTTAGTCCTCTTTTCTTCAGAATCTCATTGATGCCCAAAATAATGTTTTTCTCTTTTCCATTCCTTCCACCTTAGAAATTAAAAATGTTGTTTTCTCCTTTGATGGAAACAAAGCTCCTGGTCCTGACGGATTCCCAATGCTATTTTTTCAAGAATTCTGGGACATTATTGGGACTGATGTTGCCAATGGGGTTAAGGAATTCTTTGGGGCTAGAAAACTCCTAAAGGAAATAAATGGTACTTTTATTGCTCTTATCCCCAAGATTCAAGGTGTTGATTCTCTGGACAAGTTTAGACCTATTAGCCTCTGCAATTCCTTTTACAAGATCATTTCTAAGGTCCTGACCTCTAGACTCTTGTCTATTCTTCCAGCTTTTATTAAACACCAGCAGAATGGGTTTGTTCCTGGAAGACAAATTCTCGATTCCATTATTACTGTTCATGAGAATATTCACTCTATTATTAAAGCGAAGAAGCAGGGTCTCATCCTTAAGCTAGATCTCTCCAAAGCCTATGATAGGGTGGACTGGTCTCTTCTACAGAAAGTCCTCACTGCTTTTAGGTTTGCCCCAAGAGTTGTGGATCTCTTATCCCAACTTACCACTACTGCGTCCTTTGTTTTTCTTGTCAATGGTTCTCCTTCAACTTTTTTCCAAGCTTCAAGAGGTCTTAGGCAAGGAGATCCTATCTCCCCCATCCTATTCATTATAATGGTAGAATGCTTTGGATGGACCATGGAAAATTTGGTGCAGATAGGATCCTTTAAGGGTCTCCAACCTTCTTCTGCTGACCTTATTTGTTCACACCAGTAGTTTGTTGATGATACAATAATTATGGGGGATTCAAGCATCTCAGAAGCTAAAGTTTTGAAGAATACCTTGTGTAAATATGCTTCTGCAATGGGGCAGCTTATTAACTGGGCCAAAAGTGATGTCTTTTTCATTAATACTCTAGAGAGAAGACAACATAGGATCAGCAGAATTCTGGAGTGTAAGATTGCTGACCTTCCTGCTACCTACCTTGGTCTCCCCATGGGGATTGCCCCTCCTGACGCCTACTGGAGTTTACTGGTTGATAAATTTCACAAAAAACTTGCAGGTTGGAAAGGGGCTCTCTTAAGTCAAGCCGGTAAGCTCCTTCTTCTTAAGGCTACTCTTCAAAGTATCCCCCTTTATGCTCTTAGCTTATTTAGAATTCTAGTCAAGTATGCTGAAGCTATTGAGAAAATTCAAAAAAGATTCCTATGGTCTGGGGTGGAGGAAAAGCAAAGAATTTCCTTGGTGGCATGGGATCAAGTCTATAAGCCAAAAAGCAAAGGTGGTTTGGGGCTTAGGAGGATTCGCACTTTAAATGAAGCTCTCTTGTCAAAACAAGTTTGGAGATGGTTTAACTCTGATTCTAAATGGTGCAAAATTTGGAGAAGTAAGTATTCTCTTTTGTCCTCTTCTCTATCTTCTTTTATTAATTCAGATCTTAGTATAAATGGATCTCATATCTGGAACCATGTTTCTAAATGTAAAGAGATGATTGCTAAAGGTGTGACATGGAAACTTGGAAATGGTAGAAAAGTGAGATTCTGGGAGGATCCCTATCTTTTTGACAAACCCCTAATGGATTTCTATGAGTGGGCTCCCCATGCCCCCTCTTGTATTCGCTCTTTTGGTACCTTAGTGGCAGATTACTAGGACGGGAACAACTGGCAAAACATTGATAGTATTCATCCCAGTCTCTCCACGCTCAAAACCCAATTGTCTGCTATCTGGCTAAATAAGGAAGAGGATTCCCTGATCTAGAGATATAACCCCAAAGGTAACTTTACTATATCTTCGATGTATGGTATCCTCTCCCCCTCCCCTCCTATGAATCCTTTCTAGTCTAAAGCTTGGTTAAAAGGGCTAACTCCTAAAATCAATATGTTCTTCTGGACTATTCTCCAGAATAAGATCCTTACTATTGACAACCTTAAATGCAGAGGTTTTGCCCTTCCTAATAGGTGTGTGTTGTGCTTTCAAGAGGAAGAGTCAGTGGACCATCTTTCCCTCCATTGTTCTTTCTCAACCTTTGTCTGGGAAAGCTTCCTCAAAAGCTTTAGTCTTGCTTGGGTGTTTCCTAGTAACATTAGAGATTTGTTCTCTTCCTAGAAAATTCATTGGACCAACTCTTTTCTGAGTTGTATGTGGCAGCTCTCCCTGCCTCACATTCTGTGGGATCTCTGGAAGGAAAGAAACAATCAAATTTTCAGGGATGTGTCCTTAAATGAAGACATTGTTTTTTAGAAAATTCAAAGGGCTATTCAAGAAAATATGGGAACTATGGAGGTCTCTTGTTACTCAAACAACTTTTTGGAGTCAAATATCTTAAGAGCCTGAAATATTAAGATCACTGATGGTCATAATATCAACCACAATAAAAGGCTTGAAGTTAAATGGCAAACCCCTCCCCATGGTTGGCTTAAAATCAATTTTGATGGAGCAGCCAAAGGAAATCCAGGTCCTTCAGGCTGTGGAGTGATTCTCAGAAATGACAGAGGCATTTGCAAAGATATGGTTGCTGTCCCTATTGGCATTCAAACCAATCATAAGGTGGAAGCTATGGTAGCCCTTCAAGGCATTATTCTTGCCAAAAAATGGAACTGTACTCATCTTTAGATCGAAGGGGATTCCAACAATATTATTAAGTGTCTCAATGGGACCTCTCAACCCTCTTGGTCGATCCACAATATAATTTTTTCTGCCATTGACATCATTAGAACCTTCAAAAAATGCCACATATCCCATTTATATCGAGAGGCCAACTATTCTACTGATTGGGCTGCAAACGTGGTGGTGAAGAATGATACAATAACCACATGGATAGGTGAGAGTAGTCTTCCCAGAGATGTAAGACAAATCATAATAAATGAAAGATATCGAAGTACCCCAAAGAATCTTGATTGACAAGGCAATTATGATATGTACTGAAGCAAGCACTTTGAGTTACTTTGATAATGAGGGAATTACTCATTATAACATCAAATTTAGAAGATCGTGCATTATAACTTGTCAAATCATTGATGCTACACACACTTTCTGGGCTTTTGTTTTAGCTTCGAAAAGCTTTCTGTTTCACCAGCTCTGTAACCTGAACTTAACTGTGAGAAACGACACCATGGGCGGAAATAGGAGAAGATATGAGCCAGGAAGTTGCAAGGAGTGGAAACAGAATGAAGAGGTGTGGGAGATTTTGCAGAAGGGTCGTCTTTTGAGCTTCCTTGAGAGACTCCATGGCTATGATGAAAAGATAACTAGCTTCTTTTGCAAAAATTGGAAGAAGGGCAAGCTTAAAATGGGTGACCAACTGGTGGAAATTGACAAAGAGTTAATAGCGAAAGCTACGGGACTCAAAAGGGAGGGCTGCAATTTCTACAGAGATAGGAAGGTCAGCAGGGAAGCCATTGAAAGGTACCCGGTTACAGAGAAAGAGAAGAAAAGACTGGTAAAGTTGAGCAAAACCTATTTCCTGCCTAGGGCTTTTGCAAAGTCCTGGCGGGAAATTCTCTTTGTTTTAATGAGATATATAACTCTAGATGGCAGGTTCACGAAAGTATATGGATATCACTTTGTCCTCTTAAATCATTTTAGGCATAATGATAAGGTGAATTTCCCTTATTTCTTGCTTTTTTCTATGAATGCATCCCTAAAAGCATATAAAGAAAATCCTCGGGGTGACACTACAATGCACCAAGGACTTATGGTCCTCATTTATGATCATCTAAAGGCTAGTAAAATCAATTGAATGTAGCTCTTTGTGGATTCGGAAGAAGAAATGTCTAATTTTGATTTCTCAAAGGAGGAGGATTCAGATAATGATTCCTCAACTGAAAATGAGGAAAGCTCTAACGACTCAGAGTATGAGAGGAGCAAGAAGAGGAAATCAAAACTCTCTTCTTCTAAGGGAAAAAAACCCCAAAGCAAACCCTTGATTAGCATTTCTTCGGAAGAAGAGGACTCTAATTTCCCTGAGGAGAAGAAGAACCCTAAGGGAGTGCTGAAGGAAAAAAGTAAAATCCAAGCCCAACCCAAGAAGAAGAAAAAGAAAATAGAGGAGACTGGCAAAGATCCGGAGGACACAGGCAAGGAACCAGAAGAGGACAAGCAAAGAAGAACCCCGGAAGCTGAACAAAGCCTAGAGATGGAGACTATGGAGGAGACCCTCAGGGCTGTTGATACTATTTTTGCCCTCCATATTGCTAAAGATGAACAGATAACCCCTGGTAAAGTTACTCCTTCTCCTGATCTTCACCCCGAGGCCTTGAAGGGGTTTATGAAAACCATTGAATGGCTTATTGATGGGAATAAGAATATTGTGAATGAATACAAAAAACTTTGCAATAGAGTCATGATCCTAGAGACCATTAACATTGGAGAGGGGAACACTATGGCCAATTATATTGAAGATTTGAAGAATACAATTGCCAAAGCGGAAGGCATCAGAGATGCCTTTAATCCCCAGTTTGAGAAAATTGAAAAGGAGATACAGGACAAAAAAACCCTGGAGGAAACTAACAAAAAAATGCTCTTGGATACAGCTGCCAAAGTGGACAAGATAGAGGAGTCCCTCAAGAACATTGTGGAGCAGAGTCTCAGCATTCTGAAAATCTCAGCCAACAACACCCATACCCTCATCAGCAAGCTCGATGATGAAAAGGAAACCCAGAAAATTGACCTGGATGTAGAAGGAACTGGGGAAGCCCAAGGTCCCAGAACTCACACCCATGGAAAGAAGAAGGAAAAGAAAGTGAATAAGGACCTAGAGGAGCTAAAAGTAGTTGGGGCAACCTATGATGAGCTGGTGACTAAGGCAGAGGAGCTGCTGAAGAAAATTACTACGTAGTGTCTCCTTGGGTTCTTAACTATTTTTTGTTGTTTTGCTGTTTTTTCTGTTCGCTGGTTTTTTGGACCAGTCGCTTTGCATGTGGACTCTATTTTCTTAGCTTTCTATTTTAACTATGGTGTAAAGGTTTTGGGTCCTTAAAACCTATTTTTCAATCAATCAGAACCATGCAAATTATTTCATTGGTTAGATGACCTCAAAATCATACACAATCTTTAAGTGCATTTCTAATGTGATAACGATTAGATGTGCCTTGATCTTGTAACACGTTTTCATGTGCATGTCTAGGTTCAATGAATCTGGTAACACATTTCACTCAATGTATATCAACTTGGTGTGTCATCTTTGCTTCTCAATACACATGAAATGATACTCGGTAGATAGCTCAATGTATACTACGTTTTGAGACTACTTTCTTCTGTAACCGACTAGACTATTCATACCGACTAAATATCTCGGTAGAGATAACCGACTAGAGTATATAGAATAAATTTGTCATGAAACTAATGGAAACTTGATAAGTAGTAACAATTCCTAAATGGTTTAGGCAAGTTGCTAAGGCTAGGATGTTAAAAATGCATTTGTGAGCAAGAAAAGTTGTCATTTTGCTCAAGAAAGTTGTCAAAAAGGTCATTTTCTTCAAAAATGTCATATTAAATGTCTTTTTTCCTTACATGGGCATGGAAACCAACTTGAGAAACTATATAAGGCCTCTCCTTACCTTTGGAAAGGTTTGTATTTGTATTTGAAAGAATAACTCAATAGAAAACAAGTGTTTTTTTGGTTTTATGACTGTTTTTCTTCCTTTTTGAGGGGCAGTCTATATTGTAGCTGTACAACCTATATTGTACCTTCTTGGATGGTGTAATATGGATTTAACCAAGCTTCCCATGTAATTATTTCATCATTTTCTCTTTTGCAAAGTGTTTTTACAAAACTAATTGGAAACTAGGTACCTACTGCCCTGCCAAGGGTTTGGGATTGTAAAATGTGTCAACTTGGTTGATCCAGGCTTGGGATCCCTCCTATGGATTCTACCAAGTTGATCCATGTGTATATAGTGTACATATATTTCCTTTTGTGCCAAAAGAATGGTTTGAATATGGAAATGAGTGATTACTAGGCAAGTGTTTATCATTTGGCTAGTAACTTGATAAAGGCTCAAAGTTTGCACTCAAAAGTAATTGAGTGAGAAAATGATTGTAAAAATGGGACCAAGATTTTAAGTACCAACTTGATGTATTTGAATAAGCTTACACCTTGTAATCATTTCCATTTGTAGACAAAATAGTGAGTTCACTATTTTTGGGAAGTTGTTGTCATTTGTGGTTAAAAAGACCATCATTGAGCAGAACAAACAAAAAAAGTGCCAATTAGGCCTCACGAGCTAGTAGACCTTTTTAGCCCTGTTTTGCAAAAATCATCAAAGCTTTGGATTAAAATATTGGATCTTTCTATAACTTGGAGGAAAGTTCTATAACTAGCATGTCTATAATCTGACCAAAGTGATCATTCTGGTGGTTTATATTTTGAGAGTTATTAATGACTGTTCATGACTGTAATTTCATGACTGCATAACACACAACAAAATGACTATTTTTGAAGAATGCTTAAACTCGATGGGAAAATGGAACTTTGAGGTTTTTGAAACATAATGGAAAAATTTAGAATAGTCCACAAGTGTACTTGGAACTCATAGACAATGTGCAACCTCATTTGGGGGTACTTGAGCCCTTTTAAGGAATTTGAGCAAATTTTGAGTTATAGGTCTAAAACAAGTTTATGAGCATTCATGGTGAGTAACTCCTTGCTGCCCCTGCATTTCCATGTGGAAGAACCCTAGTACACATTGAAACTGAAAGTAGAAGACCCCAAGAACCAAGAACAAGTAGTTGAATATAGGGAAAATAAGCACCTTGAGTAGTTTTGGAGCATGGGAGTAAGCCATCACCATCAAGGGAGTTTGCTAGGCAAGTAGACCATGAAATCCTTGGCATTCAAATAACCAAATAGGTTGAATAAAACATAAACATCAGATCCTACAAGGATTTGGCAAATAGATTGATCCTTTTGGAGCAAGTTAGCCTTGTGAGCACTTACCTTCCAAGCTCCCTATCACAGTGGTATTAGAGCCAACAAAAGATTCAGGAGGAAAGACACATTAGGCAACATGGTGACCAATGCAGAATTGGAAAAGAAGGTTGAGGACCAAGAAGAGGAAAATAGGGTTCTTGGAGAAAGATTAGACCAAATAGCAATGAAACTAGCTAAAGTAGAATTCAAAACTGAAGAGGTCCATGATAAGGTTGGAGATAAGGGTAAGATGGTAGCCATAGAAGATGAGGTTCCCATCCCTAACCTAGTCATTGAGCAATAACCATTCTTGAAAGCCTTGAGAGCTATGAGTGATAAGACCTTGGAAGGAGTGACCCTTTTCACTAGGAAGATGGATCTAGATGCTCTAATAGAGTGGATTGAAGGGTTAGAAAACCATTTTGAGTGTGATGGTGTGACCGAAGCACAAAAGGACAAGGTGGCAAACTCAAGGCTGAGAGGAGCAGCCTTAACATGGTGGAAGTTCATCCAAGTGGAAAGGGTGAAAGAAGGCAAGCAACCACTAGCCACCTGGAAGGCAATGGTAGCCAAAATCAAAGAAACCTACCTTCCTAAAGACTATGAAATACAACTGCATCAGAAAAGACAAAATTTGAGGCAGAAAGACCTAGATGTTAGTAGTTACATAGAGGAATTCCAAAAATTGTGCATGAGATCTAGAGTAGTGGAAGATGAGAGCATAAAGGTGGAAAGGTATATGAATGGGCTAAGGTGGAACATCCAGGAGGAGATGAGCCTGTTATGCCCACAAACAGTACACAAGTGCTATAAATTGGCACTTAAGGTGGAAGAGAAAGGTAGGAGGAAGCAAGAACAAAACAATAGAGGCCGAGGTAGGGGAAGAGATGGTAGAGGCCATAGGGGCAGTTTTGGGGGAAGAAGCATAGATCAACGATCCCAGGGAGAATCTAAACTTCTAGAGCAAAGTGGGGATTCTCAGAGAAAACCCAACTATAGGGGTAGGGGATCGGGCAACCTGAGTATGGTTTGATCTAATGGACCAAGGAGAGGGTCCTATTTCTCAACCATGAAATGCTATAACTACCAAAAGTTGGGCCACCCTGCCTACAGATGCCCAGAGAAGCCTAGTTCATCTTATGGAGGTGAAAAGAGGGTAAACTATCTTTAGGAAGATGGAGGTAATACCATAACTCCATCATTGAACCACCTAGCTTCAGAAGATGGTGAGAGTTTGATGATCAAGAGAGTGTTAATGAAGACACAGAAGAGCATTGTTCAGGATTAAGTGTAAAATTATGGGAAAGGTGTTTAAGGTGATCATAGATTCAGGATCCATTGATAACATCCTATCAGAAGAAGCAATTAGTAAGTTGAAACTACCTAGAATACAAGACAAAGAACCATACAAACTAACATGGTTAAACAAGGGGCAACATGTGTTGGTGAATGAGCAAGCCTGGGTAGATTTCCACATGGGCGGATCTACTGACAAGATCCTATGTGACATCCTTCCAATGGATGCTTGCCACCTACTATTGGGTAGGCCTTGGCAATTTGACTGAAAAGCACAACATGATGGGGAAAGAAACTCCTATTGTTTTCAAAAAGATGGAGTAAACTATCAAATTCAATCCCTCAATGAAGAAGGAGAGAGAAGCAACAAAGTGCCTAACATCTTGTTAGTCAATGAGAAAGAGGTCATAAAAACACTAGAAGAGGGTGAGGGAGTAGGATTTGTACTCATAGTAAAGCCTAAGGAGGAAAAGGTAGAAAAGAAAGTTGAGATACCATGTGAGGTGTAGCAAATCCTTCATAACTTCAAAAAAATAATCAGTGACGATACACCTGCAGCTTTACCACCTCCTAGAGCCATTAGCCACCAGATTGACTTCATACCTGGAGCCTCTTTGCCCAATAAGGCAGCCTACAAAATGACCCCTGAGAAAAATAAATAGGTAGCAAGACAAATACAAGAACTCTTAGACCAAGGGCTGATTAGGAAAAGCATTTGTCCTTGTGCAGTACCTACAGTGTTGGCACCTAAGAAGGGTGGTACATGGAGACTCATACAGATTCCAGGGCCATCAACAAGATCACCATCAGATACAGGTTTCCCATACCCAGGATAGAGGATTTGATGGATTGTTTGGGGGGTGCACAATATTTCAGTAAGATAGACTTGAAGAGTGGTTACCATCAGATAAGCATCAAAGAGGGGGATGAGTGCAAGACAACTTTCAAAACAAATGAGGGTCTCTATGAGTGGCTAGTCATGCCTTTTGGACTCTCTAATTCTCCTAGCACGTTCATGAGGCTCATGAATGAATTTTTACATGATTTCATTGGAAAATTTGTTGTAGTGATTTAGATGACATTCTTATTTTCAGCAAGACTAAGGAAGAACACATACAACATTTAGCTATTGTTTTGAAACAATTATCTGATGAACATCTAACCATAAATCTAGAAAAATGTGATTTCATGCAGCAAGAATTAGTCTATCTTGGCTTTGTTGTATTAGAAGGAAATCTGAAAATGGATCACTCAAAATTTGAAGCAATAACCAGTTGGCCAACTCCTAGGATAGCCAGTGATGTCAGAAGCTTCCATGGTTTGGCTCAGTTTTACAAGAAATTCATCAAGGGCTTTAGTGAGATATGTGCTCCAATGTTGGACACCATCAAAGGGGGTGTCAAGGTAAAGTTTCAATGGACAAGTGACCCAAATAAGGGGTTTGAATTACTGAAAACTAAAGTAGCTACTCAACGAGTACTTATTTTACCTAGTTTTGAAAAGTTTTTTACTATTGAATGCAATGCTAGCAATATTGCAGTAGGAGTTGTTTTAAGTCAAGGAAATAGACCAATAGCATTTTTAAGTGAAAAGTTAAATGATGCAAAGAAAAATTACTCATCCTATGATTTAGAACTTTATGCATTGGTACAAGCACTTAGGAAATGGAGACACAATCTTCTTCCTAAAGAGTTTGTTGTATATACAGATAATCAAGCACTCTGTTTCTTGAACTCACATGATAAACTGAATCATAGGCATGTTAAGTGGGTAGAATATTTACAAGCTTACAATTTTCCTCTTATACATAAGAAGGGTTAGTTGAATAAAGTAGCAGATGCTTTGAGTAGAATATTGTTAACTATTCATGAGATTCAAGTTTAGAGTATTGGTATTGATAGTTTTAGGGACATGTATCCTACTGATAATGATTTTGCAGAGGCTTACAAAGTTTGTAGAGATTTTGAGAATAACTTCCATGGTGCCTATGCTGATTTCACTTTGTAGGATGGTTTGTTATTCAGGGGTGGATAGTTGTGTGTTCCACAAGGTTCTATGAGAGAGAACCTCATACAAGAGAAGCACAATGGGTGCTTAAGTGGGCATTTTGTTCTCAATAAGACCTTAGAGCTGGGTCAAAGGTTCTATTATTGGCCATAGAAGTAGAGAGACATCAAGAGGTATGTTGAGCAGTGCTTGGTATGCCAAAGAGCAAAAGGTAACTCCTCTAATGTTGGTTTATATCAGCCTCTTCCCATTCCACATAGGCCTTGGGATTGCATTAGCATGGATTTTGTAGTAGGATTACCTAGAACTCAATCAAGATTTGATAGCATCTTTGTGGTAGTTGATAGATTTAGTAAGATGGCTCACTTCATTTGTTGCAAAACAACACATGATGCAAGTCATATTGCTTATTTATTTTTCAAGGAAGTTGTTCGGATTCATGGTTTGCCTACTAGCATTGTATCTGATAGAGATGTTAAGTTTCTTGGTCATTTTTGGAAAACATTGTGGAAGAGATTGGTTACTAATCTCTCTTTTCATTCAGCTTATCATCAACAAACTGATGGCCAAATAGAAGTTGTGAACAGGTCTCTTGGAAACATGCTTAGGTGTTTGACAAAGGAGTATGGGCAGAGTTGGGATTAGCTCATTCCTCAAGCAGAATATACCTACAAGGATAGTGTTAACAGGTCTAAAGGTAAAAGTCCAGTTGAAATTGTTTATGGTATGCATCCAAGGGGTATAATGGAGTTGAGGGATATTAATAACTTGTAGCATAAAAGTGGGACAGCAGATGATATGGCTCACTCCATGAAGGAGGTTCATGAGAAAGTGAGACAAGCTCTCCAAGACACCTCTCAAAAGGTCAAGGCAAAGGTGGATGCTACAAAGAGAGATGTACAATTTTCCATAGGTGACTATGTGATGGTTCATTTGAATAATGCGAGGCTACAAAAGGGAGTTCCCAACAAGCTTCAGATGAGAAGAATAGGCCCTTGCAAGATCTTAGCTAAGTATGGACCTAATGCTTATAAAGTTGATTTGCCTAATAATGTTTCTTTGTCCCCCATTTTTAATGTTGTAGATCTCATTGCTTTCAAGGGGCAGCCACCTGAGGAGGTTCAAAGAGTTTTAGATGTTTCTCAGTCCCTTTCTGATCTATCTCTCCCTTCTCTTTCTTTTCCCCTTGCTGAACAGGTTCTAGACTCCAGAGTTCTCAAAAAGACAAGGCATCACACCTACATGGAGCACCTCATCAAGTGGAAGGATCAGCCTATCTCCAAGGCCACTTGGATACCTAAAGATAACTTTCTGAAAGTTGGCATTTCTTCTTCTTTGCTGCCCCAAGGAGTCACATGACTTGATTGTTTTTGGGAGAGTATTGTGCAGGAGCACCCAGTTGAGTCAAAAACTCCATTTTTGGGTTTTTCATGTTTTTATGTTTGTAAAGTCTTGTTGTAGGTTTTTTTTGTTGTTTTATGTTGTTTTGAGTCATTTGTAGTAGTTTTGATCTCATTTTGGGCTTGAGAGATCATATCTTGCATTTCAGGCCTTGAGTTGTCAATTTTTGGCCAAAATGTGGAAAAGTGCCAAAAAGGTCTCCAAATGGTTTCAAGAGCATTGAAAAATGTTTGTTTAGTGTTTTTAAGCATTCCTAAATGGTTTAGACAAGTTTCTAAGGCTAGGATGTCAAAAATGCATTTGTGAGCAAGAAAAGTTGTCATTTTGCTCAAGAAAGTTGTCAAAAAGGTCATTTTCTTCAAAAATGTCATATTAAATGTCTTTTGTCCATACATGGGCATGGAAACCAACTTTAGAAACTATATAAGGCATCTCCTTATCTTTGTAAAGGTTGGTGTTTGTATTTGAAAGAATAACTCAATAGAAAACAAGTGTTTTTTTGGTTTTATGATTGTTTTTCTTCCTTTTTGAGGGGCAGTCCATACTATAGCTCTACAATCTATACTATACCTTCTTGGATGTTGTAATATGGATTTAACCAATCTTCCCATGTAATTGTTTCATCATTTTCTCTTTTGCAAATTGTTTTTACAAAAATAATTGGAAACTAGGTACCTGCTACCTTGCCAAGGGTTTGGGGTTGTAAAATGTGTCAACTTGGTTGATCCAGGCTTGGGATCCCTCCTATGGATTCTACCAAGTTGATCCATGTGTATATAGTGTACATATTTTTCCTTTTGTGCTAGAAGAATGGTTTGAATATGCAAATGAGTGATTACTAGGCAAGTGTTTGTCATTTGGCTAGTAACTTGATAAAGACTCAAAGTTTGCACTCAAAGGTAATTGAGTGAGAAAATGATTGTAAAAATGGTCTTGCCATGGGACCAATAGTTTAAGTATCAACTTGATTTATTTGAATAAGCTTACACCTTGTAATCATTTCCATTTGTAGACAAAACAATGAGTTCACTATTTTTGGGAAGTTGTTGTCATTTTGCTTAATGGAATGCTTAAGAGCATAATCCAAGCCTTGAAATTAAAAGGAAATGTAATAGGTGAATGTATAAATGTTTGAAGACCTCCTTTATGGTGTTTTCCCATCTCCAAGTTCTACATTCTTGTAGGTTCTAAAGAGGACAAGTTGCTGACTGGTAAAAGGCAGTAAAAGAACAGTGGTAGGGTCAAAATCACTGTTTTCCTTCTTGTGTGCCAAGTTTTTGGAAAAATGGAAGGTGATAGAGACTTGGACAAGGCACTCCAAGATGTGGCAGACCCTTCCAATCAGTCTTAGGCCTTGGTTCATGTAGGTGAATGCAAAACAAACAAAACAAGCACCAAACCCTCACTAAACCCTCCTTTTGGGGCTTAAAATGTGGACAGTCCTCAAACACACCCCATGGAACTCAAAACCACAAAACTATTTGAGAAAAAACTCCCTAAACACAATCCCCAACTTTCTTTGTGGTTAAAAAGACCATCGTTGAGCACAACAAACATAAAAAGTGCCAATTAGGCCTCACGGGCTAGTAGCCCTTTTTAGCCCTATTTTGCAAAAATAATCACAACTTTGGATTCAACAATTGGATCTTTCTATAACTATCATTTATATAATTGGACCGAAGTGATTGTTCGGGTGGTGAATAGTTTGAGAGTTATTAATGACTATTCATGACTGCATAACACACAACAAAATGACAGTTTTTGAAGAATGCTTGAACCCGATGGGAAAATGGAACTTGGAGGTTTTTGAAATATAATGGAAACATTTCAAACAGTCCAAAAGTGTACTTGTAACTCATAGACAACATGCAACCTCATTTGGGGGTAGTTGAGACCTTTTAAGGAATTTGAGCAAATTGAGAGTTATAGGTCTAAAACAAGTTTATGAGCATTCATGGTGAGTAACTCCTTGCTGCCCCTGCATTTCCATGTGGAAGACCCCTAGTACACATTGAAACTGAAAGTAGAAGACCCCAAGAACCAAGCACAAGTAGTTGAAGATGGGGAAAACAAGAACCTTGAGTAGTTTTGGAGCATGGGAGTAAGCTATCACCATCAAGGGAGTTTGCTAGGCAAGTAGACCATGGAATCCTTGGCATTCCAATACCCAAATAGGTTGAGTAAAAAATACACATCAGATCCTACAAGGTTTTGGCAAATACATTGATCCTTTTTGAGCAAGTTATCCTTGTGATCACTTACCTTCCAAGCTCCCTATCATCATGTCAGGACAAAATCTCCATGTCACCTTCCCAATAGGATGACAAGTCAACATGCCAACTCCCATAAGATGACAAAACAATATTTGCAAACAATTTTTTCTCGTAGGCTCATAAAATTAAATCAAATATTAAATAATAAATCTAATTGCCAATGTTAGGAATTGCAAAGGTTGAGACACCTTAATCCCAATAGTTTATAAGTTTTCTCTTTACATTCTATGATTACTTCTTATAGGTTCTTGTCCATGTATTTTAGGAGGATTATGTCAACATGTTGCTAGAGATCATGCATCTTTTGGGTTGCATGTTTGTATCAACATGTTTGTTCCTATTATTTCATGTTTTTAATTATTTTTCATACCTTGATATGAGTTTTTACTGGTAGAATTGATATACCTTGTTCTATTTCTATACTTGACATTACCCATGTAGTGAGAGTTCTAGGATATGTATGTTCTTCATTGATAGGTTTGATATAAGAAGCTTGTGATTGTTGTTTATGAGTTGTATTTGTTTTTGGCACGAGTCTACTAATTTTCTTGATACCTCCTAGGTATGGATGGTTGGAAATATTGGGAATTCAGGTGTCTCAACCTTGCTAATTCTAGTTATGCATTTATTATTATTTTACATTTTCCCATGGTTATTTGGCATTCATGTAATTAAATAATTTTGCTCCATCATAAGGGGTGTGGGTTTTATTAGTTGGAAATTTTGTCATATGCAGGTGCCTTAAAAATCAAGTTTTTAGTTGTCAAAAGATGCCCATCAATTGGTATAATATGTAAGGCCTATTTTTAGGGATGTTATGATATATTATATGACAACTATAAGGGCTAAAAGTGGGGTGAAACATTTTGGAGGTCAGAATTAGTTATATTGCACATGTATGAGCACTCTTACATTTGTTATTAATAGTCTATATGATGCATGTAAGACTATCTCCTATTTTTGGGGGATTCTTATGATAACTTGTAAGAAGGTATAATACCATATAAGAGACTATGATTGGAATATAGGGGTCATTTGGATTTTTACCATGATTTTTAGTAACCATTTTTTCACCCATGGTAATTTTCTATAGTGTTAAATTGAGCCCCAAAGGGTCTATATGTTGAGAGGTTGAGTTGGAGACAACATAAGTTGTTTTACAAGTACACAAATGTTGTCAGATTGAAGCAAGATTGAGGAAAT
Organism: Cryptomeria japonica; assembly: GCF_030272615.1. Taxonomy (NCBI): domain Eukaryota; kingdom Viridiplantae; phylum Streptophyta; class Pinopsida; order Cupressales; family Cupressaceae; genus Cryptomeria; species Cryptomeria japonica. Next base: position 264,725,500 of record NC_081409.1, on the reverse strand, counting down.
ATTTTTGTATTCTAATCTCTTTGAAGATTAATATATATGTTTCCTCTTTTCTTGGTGCAATTTTTTTTGAAAGGTTTTCTCCACATAATCACAATGTCATGTGTTTAGTTTTCTATGGTGTTATCTTGTTGTTGTTATAGCTGATTTTACTTCCTTTAAACATACACTATTAGATTTGATTTTAACATTCTATTATTATATTTCAACTCTTATTTTCTAACATTTGGTTTTAGAGCCTAGATAGTTTTGTGTCTTGGGTACAATAAGGGAGGTTTTTGGAGCTTTTGTTGGAGTTTTGGCTGATCCATTTTTTGTAGATTTGTGTTGATATCATGGTTGCAACTACATCTCATTCAAACATTGAAAATTTCAATGGAATAGGTTATGAGTTGTAGAAGTTGAAAATTGAAGATCTCCTTGGAGAACAAGATCAATGGGCGGTTGTAAAAAATAAAGAGAAACCTAATAAATTTTTTGATGAAGACTGAGAGAAGGTGGATAAAAAGGCATGATGTACTATTAGATTGTGTCTCTCTAATTTCTATTTTTTTAATGTGTTAAAGGAAAATACTTCACATTCTTTGTGGAACCAAATCGGTGAGATCTAACAAGATAAAATTTTGGTAGATAAATTTTACTTGAAAAGAAAATTGTTTTCTTTTAAGATGAGGTAAGGAGATACAATAGTTTAGGATTTGAATTTGTTTGTTTTAATTTTGAGTCAATTAGCCTCTATTGATATTTCAATTAAAGAAGAGGATAAATGCATTATGCTTCTTTTTTCTTTACCTAATTTAGGGGAGATTTTCATTCTTGCTATCACTACTAACCTTGAAGATCCAAAGATGGATGTACTTGTAGGATCTTTTTTGGTACATGAAATGAGAAGAAATACTATGGGATAGTTTAGTTGATGTTCTCAATGTTAGAGGAATACCCAAAGAAAGAGGGTCTAAAGGAGAAAAGAACGGGCCTAAGAAAAAGTCTAAGGGAATATCTAAAAATCCTAGTAAAAAGAGCAAAGTGAAGTGTTGGAACTGTGAAAAGAGAGGACGTGTTAAGAAGGAATGCAAAAATCCAAAGAAAATATTTGATTCCTCTATAGAGAAATCCTCAAACTTAGCTAATGATACTTTGATTTCTTTTCTTCATACATTATGACTAAAAACCATTGGTTAATTGATTCAAGATGATCATAACACATGATTCCTCATAAGGAGTGTTTTCCACATGTGAGAAGTATGATGGAGGAGAAATCTAACTCAGAGATAATTCTTCATATCCTATTGTCGAAAGGGGTAAGATTTAGTTGTGTTTCAATGATGAGAGAATAAAATATCTTTAAGGTGCTTTGCATGTCCCAGGTTTAGAAATAAATATAATTTCAGTTTCTATGTTGAATGATATAGAATTGCATGTAACATTTGACAAGCATGGTTGCAAGTTAGTCAAAGGAAACTTGGTGGTAGCAATAGGGACAAGGAAGGGGACTCTTTTTCATCTTGAAGTCACTACAATTGTTAAATTTTCTAATGTAACTAAGTCTGAAAATACATGTATGTTGTCGTACTATAGATTGGGCCACATTGGTGAGAATGGTTTAAAAACCATTTTGAATAAAAAGTTGTTAGACAATTTTTCCTATTTTGATGAGAGTTAAATTTTATGAACATTATGTTCTTGGAAAACAAAATAGAAATTCATTTACTCCAGATAATAATATAACATTTTCCCACTTGTCGAACACCTTGCAAGAGAAAAGGGAGTATCGACATAGTAATTTAATTCCTATGGGCCATCAGGCCCATAGACTCCGAACACCATCCAAACTTCTCTATGCTCACAACCGTAGTTAAATAATCTACAACATTAATCAAAGTTTCTACCTTAACTAGCTTCACCCTGCCATTTTCGACCATATCTCTAACAAAATGATACTCAACATAAATGTGTTGGTCCAGGCATGAAATGTCGAGTTCTTAGCTAGGCAGATGGCACTCTGACTATTATAGTAATCTACCATTGCACCTTGTTTTATTACAATATCTAAACACAATATTTTAAACCAAATTACTACTTTACAAGAATGAGTAGCTTCCATATACTCTGATTCTATAGTGGACAAAGCAACCACAACATGTTGCTTACTCATCCGACTAATTGCACCACCAAATACAGTAAACACATAAGCACCAGTGGATCTTATGCTATCAATATTACCTGCCTGAATCTACATATCCATGAATATCAAGGGAAATAACATCTCCAACCAAATTACCATGATAACATAAAGAATACTCAGAGGTACCCTTAAAATTGTTGGCATTTTGGATATGTTGATATGGTTTTGCCATTGATGTCAACACTTGTCAACACTTATCAACACTTGGAGATCTTTGATTATGTTCACTGGCATGATCAGTGACTTATGCACAGTACCGGTATCTGGATCATGGATAGATTATATTGTTCACCGACACTTGGAATGACTTGGAGATTACTTGGTTATGTCAAAGACATTGTTTGGAAACTTTGTTTTGGTGGTTTAGTCATTGATCTAATCGGGTTCGCATATTTGTTGTTACCAACAAATAGGTCTAGGTTATGCATCGGCAAGCATTATCCACTCCAAGTCAACATGGAATGTTATGAAGATGATTTTTTATTATTGTAAATGCATTGAGCTGACATGATGCATCATATATTGATTCATTTGTAATTGATTTCATTGTAATATATTTTAGTGAGCCGACCTACTCATTTGGTCTTAGGTTTTGGTATAAATGTAAGATCTGATTTGTGAGATTGATATAAGGAATAGTGGAAGAGGAATATAATAAGGTATATGCGAATATAAGCAAAGCTATGCAAGAAGACATCATTGAAGATTGAAGGAAGGTTTGAAGAAAGAAAATCAAAGCTTAATCGATACTGAATCCAACATATGAAGATGCTATTTTGAGCAATACATTATCATTGGATTTAACCATCCAATTATAGTCAGTGTGACTCCCATTTTGTGATTGAGCAGTGAGCTCTAGGTAGTTGGCCTTTCCACATGTGCAGACTCCATATTGTACACACATACTATCTGCAGTAGTATCATCTGATTGTGGGTAAGGTTTCCCACCATGGTTTTTCCCCTTACAGGGTTTCCACGTATAAATATATGTATTATGTGTTGTGGATCTTATTGTCTTTCTGTTTCATACACTAAACTTTACCGATACTGCAATTAACTGTTAAAACTGTCTACCGGCATAAAGTTTGGTTTATCGGTATTAAGCATTAAGTTTGGTTAAGCTAGTTTTGGTTTGAAATTCATGGACAACTGATTCATCCCCCACTCTCAGTTGACTTTGAGACCTAACAATTGGTATCAGAGCCTAGTCCTCTTTTTATAGAAGTTTAACAACTTGAGGAGATCCAATGTCTTCTAACTATTTTAGGAAGGACAATCCAAAACTTGATGGAACCAACTATGGTATAAGGAAGATCAAGATGGAGACACATCTGAATTGCATTGAAAAGGACATATGGAATGTTACAAAGAATGGCTATATTGCTCCTACTCAAGGTCAATTTGATCCACCAACCTTGGATAAAGATGAAGAAAATGATTGCAAAGCAAGAGAAGCACTCTTGAGCGCATTGTTAGATCAGCAAATCATGGGATTATCAGACAGATCTACTACTAAAGTTATTTGGGACAAATAGGAAACATTGAATGAAGGTGATACCATAGTCAAAATTGCAAAACTAGAATGCTTCTGGGTCAGGTATGAAAATCTGAAAATGGAAGAAGATGAAAGAATTTTTGCTTTTATGGAAAGAGTAAATGAAATTGTTTTGGGTATACAATGTTGTGGAAGATCCTTAAGTGAAGATGAAATTGTTTCTAAAGTTTTAAGAGCTTTTCCACTGGCATACAAAATAAAAGTAACTACTACAAATGAATTGAGAACAATGCCTAATGCATCAGTATCTAGAGACAATTTGGTTGGAAAACTTTTAGCTTTTGAACTTGAAGAATTTGGTCTTGTTGCTACAATAAAGATAGATTTAGGTTTCAAGGCATCATCATCATCTGAAAAATCTGATTGAAAAGCCTTCTATGCAAGAGAACTTGATGAAATCAAAAAAGAGAATGAAGAATTGGAAGAGCTTGAAGCACTATTTGCAAGGAAAATGCCTAAAGGTCCAGTTGGAAGTAAGTATGAAGGTAAAGAACCATTTAAATGTTTTAACTGCAATAAAATTGGTCATATGGCATCTAGGTGTCCTGATAGAGATGCAAGATTGAAAGAAAAAGATAAAAGAACATATAAGCCTAACCCTGAATATCATAGATACAAATTAAAGAAGAATAGAGACAAATCATGTTACTATGCTAATGAAGGAGTTACTGATAATTTTGATGAGGAACCGAACGACAATGGATGGGTTTTTGTTGCTATAACAGAAGATCAACCGGCACCTACTGTTCAACTGGTAGAGTAGGCCCTGATAGCTAAAATTAAAGATAAGGATGAATGGATCATTGATTCTGGATGTTCACATCATATGACTGGTGATAAAAGTAAGTTCTTAACCTTTCAGGAATACAATGGAGGTCTAGTAAGATTTGGAGATGATAAATCTTGTTTGATCAAAGGAAAAGGCACTATATCTTTTGATGGTAAGCACAATACTGATATTGTTTACTATATTGAAGGTTTGAATCATAATATTTTGAGTGTTGGTCAATTAGTTGAAAAAGGATTTCAGTTACAATTCAAGAATGGTAAATGCAAAATCATGAATAAAACTGGTTTAAAAATTACAACTGGTAATTAGACTAGAGGTAATATCTTTCATTTGAATAACCTTGAGAAAGCATGCTTGATTGCACATATTGATGAAAGTTGGCTATGACATAAGAGACTTTGTCATGTAAATTTGGATTGCATTGTGAAAATCAGTACAACTAAGGCAGTAAGGGATTTACCTAAGATTGTTAAACCTCACAATCTGGTATGTAAGGAATGTCAATTTGGAAAGAAAGTTAGAGCATCTTTTAAGAGTATTCCAGAAAAATACAATAATGTTCTTGACTTAATTCATACTTATTTATGCGGTCCAACAAGAACTAGAAGTTTACAAGGAGATAGATATTTTATGCTAATCATTGATTCTAGAATGTGTTGGGTTACTTTTCTCAGGGAGAAATCAGAAGCCTTTGGGAAATTCAAACTATTCAAGGTGATGGTAGAGAATGAAACTGGTAAGAAAATCAAATGTTTGAGATCAGATCAAGGAGGTGAATTCACATCTAAGGAATTTAATACATTATGTGAAGTGAATGGAATTAAGAGATGGTTATCTACTCCTTGGACACCCCAGTAGAATGGAGTTGTGGAATGGAAGAATAGAACTATTTTGTATGTAGATAGAAATATGTTATCAAAATCAAATCTACCTCATGTATACTAGAGAGAAGCAGTGAGTACAGCGGTTTACACATTCAACAAAGTTCACATCAAAGGTGAAACCGGTAAGACCCCTCATGAACTATGGTTTGGTAATACTCCTACTCTTAAATATTTCAGAATATTTGGAAGTAAGCGCTATATTAGGAGAGATGAGTATATTGGCAAATTTGATCCTAGAAGTGATGAAGGAATATTTCTTGGCTATTCATCTAAGAGCAAGGCATATAGATGTTTTAATAAGAGATTGCAAAAAATTGTTGAAAGTGCAAATGTGAAGATTGATGAAAAGTTCAAAGATAATTCAAGGTACATGGACTCTAAACTGGCAATAGAGATAATATCAAATGAACCTACACTGGTACAAAATTTTGATCTAGTCACACTGGCATCATCTAAAGATTCCACAGTGACTGAAGAATAGTAGCAAATAAAAACACCTCAGTATGTAAGATTGAACCACTGTAAAAGTCAAATAATTGGGAACAAGTGTCAAGGTGTTATGACTAGAGGAAGACTGGAAAATGAAGAGGTATGTCTTATTTCTCAAATTGAACCAGCATCAGTTAATGAGGCATGTGAAGATAAACATTGGATTAAAACTATGGAAGATGAATTGGAATAAATTGAAAAGAATAACACATGGACATTAGTTCCCCAGCCTAAAGACAAAAAAGTAATTGGAACTAAATGGGTATTCAGAAATAAACTCAATGAAGATGGTAAGGTAATCATAAAAAAAGCAAGATTAGTGTGTAAGAGATATTCATAGAAAGGAGTTGATTATAATGAAACCTTTGCACCAGTAGCTAGAATTGAGGCAGTCAGATTATTCTTAGCTTTTGCAGCACACAAGAACTATAAAGTATATGAAATGGATGTTAAATGTGCATTTTTGAATGGTGATCTTGAAAAAGAAGTTTACATTGAACAACCTGATGGATTTTCATGAACAAATGACAAAGATATGGTTTGCAGGTTAAGGAAAGCTTTATATGGATTAAAGCAAGCTCCTAGAGCTTGGTAATGCTAGATTGGACAAATATCTTTTGAAGATTGGTTACACTAAAGGTAATGCTGACATCAATCTATACTACAAAGTGACTAATGATGATATCTTGGTTATAGAAGTTTTTGTTGATGATATAATCTTTGGAGGAGAAGATGGATTATGTAAAGACTTTTCTAATAAGATTCAGGAAGAATTTGAAATGTCTATGATTGGGGAGATAAAATTCTTTTTAGGATTGCAGATTTCACAAACTGATAAAGGTATATTCATAAGTCAATCATAGTACTTGAAGGAATTACTAAAGAAATTTGGCATGGAAAACTCAAAACTGGTAAGCACACCTATGACTATAACTGATAAACTATCATTGAAGGATGAATCAACACCTATTAATCCGACAAGATTCAAGTCCATGATAGGAGGTTTACTGTATTTGACATAAACAAGACCTGATATTATGAATGCAATATGTATTATTTCAAGATTTCAGAGTAATCCTAAAGAAAATCATGAATCAGCAGTGAAAAGGATTTTCCGGTATCTACAAGGCATAACAAATCTTGGTTTATGGTATCCTAGAGATGAAAATTTTGATTTATGTGCATACATAAATGTAAATTGGGCAGGAGATGTAGATGACAAAAAAAGAACCACCAGTGGAGCATTTTTTCTTGGTATCAGATTAATTTCTTGGTTGAGCAAGAAACAGAGTTGCACATCTTTATCAACAATAGAATCAGAATATGTTGTAGCAACAACTAATTGCACTCAGGTATTATGGATCAAGCAAAAGTTGAAGGACATCAAGGTAAAATGCAAGGAACCTATAACAATTTAATGTGATAATATGGAAGTAATTGATATATCTAAGAACCGGGTATTTCACTCAAAAACTAAACATGTTTCTATCAAATTCAATTTACTGAAAGAGAATGTTGAGGCAAAAGAAGTCAAGTTGGTTTATGCCAATACTAAAGAGCAGATTGCAGATATTTTTACTAAGCCTTTGCCTAAGGAAACTTTTGAATATCTCAGAGAGCATCTTGGGGTTATACCCCCACCAGTAGAGACTTAGACAGTTGATGTTTGTCATCAACCGATATAATTAATAGAGAAATCTTTTTCCGAGTTTGATGAGGAGAGCTACTTCTCAGAGGGAGTAGTTGGATAAATTGATAAGTTGGTATTTTGTAATAAGTTTGAATCTGGTTTTTGTATTGCTTTGTCATTTGATGTCAAAGGGGGACAGATATCTATGGAAAAACACATTATCTTTTGGGAGAGATTATTTGGGGAGAGATTGTTACTCTCTATATCTATATTTTGATTTCTGGTTAATTATCTCTTTGGGAGATTGTTGGTTTTTGGTTTTTGGCATTTCTATTTTGGCACTTTGATGGGTTTTCCATCTTGTGTTGCCATAAATACAAAAGGGGGAGATTGTTGGTATTTTGGATATGTTGATATGGTTTTGTCATTGATGTCAACACTTGTCAACACTTATCAGCACTTGGAGATCTTTGATTATGTTCACCGACATGATCAGTGACTTATGCACAACCACCAGTATCTGGTTCACAAATAGATTATATTGTTCACCAACACTTGGAATGACTTGGAGATTACTTGGTTATGTTGAAGACATTGTTTGGACACTTTATTTTGGTGATTTGGTCATTGATCCAATCAGGTTTGCATATTTGTTGTTACCGACAAATAGGTCTACGTTATGCACTGACAAGCATTATCCACTCTAGATCAGTACGACACATTATGAAGATGATTTATTATTATTGTAAATGCATTGAGCCAAAATGATGCACCATATATTGATTCATTTATAATTGATTTCATTGTAATATCTTTTAGTGAGCCGACCTACTCATTTGGTCTTAGGTTTTGGTATAAATGTAAGTTCTCATTTGTGAGATTGATATAAGTAATAGTGGAAGAGGAATATAATAAGGTATATGTGAATATAAGTAGATCTATACACATAGACATCATTCAAGATTGAAGGAAGGGTTGAAGAAAGAAAATCAGAGCTTAACCAGTACTGAATCCAGCATATGAAGATGCTATTTTGAGCAGTACATTATTATTGGATTTAACCATCCAATTGTAGTCAGTGTGACTCCCATTTTGTGATTGAGCAGTGAGCTCTAGGCAGTTGGCCTTTTTGCATGTGCAGACTCCATATTGTACACACATACTATTTGCAGTAGTATCATCTGATTGTGGGTAAGGTTTCCCACCATGGTTTCTCCCCTTACAGGGTTTCCATGTACAAATATCTGTGATATGTGTTGTGGATGTTATTGTCTTTCTGTTTCATGCATTAAAATTTACCGGTACTGCAATTAACTGTGAAAACTGTCTACCGGCATAAAGTTTGGTTTACTAGTATTAAGCATTAAGTTTGGTTAAGTTAGTTCTAGTTTGAAATTCATTGACAACTAATTCACCCCACCCCCCTCTCAGTTGTCTCCGAGACCTAACAAAAATATCTGAACTGTTTTGATTGGATCCCAATAAACTCTACCATGATTAGACATATATCTGGAAAGAACTCCCACTACTTGGGCAATGTCTTGTCTAGTACAGATCATAGCATACATCAAACTTCCAATTGCACTTGGGTAAGGAGCTCTACTCATGTCTTCCATCTTTGATGGAGATGGAGGACAATCTAAAATAGATATTTTTGCTCCAACTATAAAGGGAACACATAATGGTCTACAACCATGTATGTTGAACCTTAGTAATATTGAATTCACATACTTACTCTGGCCTAGCCATAGCTTTATGTTCAGTCATAGTCTCTTCTAATTTTGATTCCAAGAATGTGTTTTGCTGCACCAAGATCTTTCATTTCAAATTTAGCAACAATTTGAGATTTTAGTTTTGATATCATACCTTTCCCTTTATCAATGAATACCATATCATCAACATATAATGCAATGCACAGGAAATGATTAGCATCAAATTTATAATAAACACACAGATCTGATTTAGAATGCTCAAATCTCAAACTCAACACATATGTATCAAATTTATGGTACCACATCCTAGGAATCTGTTTGAGGCCATATAAAGATTTTTTCAATTTATAGACCAAATTACTTTTACCTTTCAGCACATAGTGCTCTAGATATGTCATATAGATATCCTTCTCTAGATCACCATGAAGGAAAGTAGTTTTCACATCCATTTTCTTAACCTCTAAATCATAAGTAGCAGCAATAGAAAGAAAAAATCTAATGGATGTCATTTATGCTTCAAAAGAAAATATCTCACCATAATCAACACCCTCAACCTAAGAGTAGCCTTTTGCAACCAACCTTGCTTTACACTTCTCAATGCTTCCATCTGAATTAATCTTTTTCTTGAACACCCATTTGCAACCAATGATCTTTTCATCCTTTAGGCAATGGTACAAGATCCCATGTATCATTCTTTTTCAAAGTTGTCATTTCTTCTTCCATAGAAATCTTCCAGGATTATGCATCATTCATACCTAAGGCATCTTCTATAAATCTAGGTTCATCCACATTAGTATTCAAAGCAAGTTCATACATCTCCAATCATTGGGTAAATACATTTTAGATGGTTGTCTATGTCTTGTAGAGCTTCAAACAAGCTGAGTTGGAGGTTCTTCCTCCTCTTCTAAAGATTCAGAGCTAGATGAGATATCATCAAATTCTTTCCTATCAAGTGTTCTTGATTCAACTCTTTCAGGCATAAAAGGGGATTGAATCACATCTTCTTGTTTAGTCCATTCTTGTTGCAATGTAACAAAAAGGGACTTAATTTATCTAAAAATAACACTTCTACTATGAATTACCTTTTGTGCAACAGGGTCCCAAATCTTGCATCCTTTCACACCATAACTATAACCGGTGAAGATATATTTCATAGCCTTGTACTCCAACTTTATTCACTTCTCCTTCAACACATGTGCATATGCCTCACAACCAAAAACTCTAAGATGTCTCAGTGAAGGCTTGTGACCTGACCATGCTTCCATACGCATTTTATCAACAAGAGCTGATGTAGGAGACCTATTAATTAGATAGCAAGTAGCGACAATAACTTCAACCCAAAACTTGTGTTCTAGACCAACACCACTCAAAATACTCCTAGCCTTGTTCATCAGTATCCTATTCATTCTTTTTGCAACTCCATTCTGCTATGGAGAATACGTACTTTTCCTCTATCTATTAATGCCATAATCTTTACATAATCTATCAAAATCATTAGAGAAAAAATCACCACCATTATCAATCCTCAAACATTTAATTTTCTTTCTAGTTTTCTCTTTGGATGAGGGTTCTGACAGTGATCCAATGAGAGATTCTGAGGAGAGCACGAATGACTCAGAATTTCAAGTAGGCAAGAAGAGGAAACATTTGAAAACTAGGCCTTCCTCCTCAAAGGGCGAGAAATCTAAAGGCAAAATTCTCCAGATAAGCTCCTCCTCCTCTTCCTCGAAGGAGGTTTCTTAAAATTTAGAGAAGGAGAAACCCCAGGGTTCTCTAAAAAATAAATCCAAAGCCTATACTTAGACCATAAACAAACAAAAGAGAAAGGATGAGAATGTGAAGGAGCTGGAGGAACATAAACAGAAAAAGATTTCGGATGTTGATTAGAACTTGGGGAAGCGACCACTGGAGAAGTTCATAGGGCTGAAGAAAAAGATATTGTTGGTGACACCCCAAATAAGGAACATGAAAACTTTAGTAAGATAGATCCCCCCTCAAACCCTCCTCCTGAGGGTTTGAAAGGTTTTATGGACACCATGGAATGGTTAATAACTAGTTACAAGAAAGCTGTGGATGACAAAAAGAAACTCAGCCACAAAATCCAAATTCTGGAAACTATCAACACTGGTGAAGGGAAGACTATGGCAGATTATATGGAGGATTTGACAAATACAGTTGCTAAAGGTGAAAATATAAGAGACTTCTTCAACCCCAGATTCGAGCAAATTGAGAAAGACTTGCTGGAGAGGAAAGTGAATGCTAATTCTATGGATCAAACTATTTTGGGAACTGTCAGTAAAGTTAGTAAACTTGAGGAATGTCTCAAAAGTATCATAGAGCAAAGCTTAAATATTCTAAAGGTCTCTATTGGTAATCCCAAAATTCTCATCAACAAATTGGATGAGGAGAAGGACATCCTAAAAATTGACCCTGACACTGAAGGTACATGAGATGTTTAATGAACCAGAACAAGAACCAGAGGTAAAAAGAAGGAGTAGAAGCCTAATAAGGACCTGGATGAACTTAAAGCTGTTGTGGCCACCTATGACCAGTTGGTGATTAAGGCGGAGGACTTCCTAAAGACTCTTTAATTGTGCAGTGCTTTCCTGGTTTCGGTTGTTTTGTTGTTTCTTTCTTTTGCTATCCTTTCTGTTTACTGGCCTTTTTGTCAGTCATTTTTTAAGCAGTTTTTTTGGTCTGGATACTCTATGATGATACTTCTTAATCTCCTATGTTAAAGGTTTTAGGTCCTGAAAACCTATTTTTCTTGTTAATTAGAACTCAACCATTGCTTTAAATTATTTAAAATGACTAAAAATTCTAGATAATTTACTCTTTAGAAAGTATACCCATGTTTTTCTACTAAAATCATCAATAAATGAAACATATTATGTAGATTTTCTAATTGAATGAGCATCTATAGGACCAAACACATCAGAATAAATAAGATCCAAAACACCATAGGATTAATGAGAACTCGAGTAAAACTAAACGTGGTTTTGTTTTTCATAAATGCAATGCATCCAAAAATCAAATTCAAGATTACATTCATTCAAACCTTCAACAAGGTTTTTATTTTTCAAGGTCCTCAGACTCTTTTCTCTAATGTGGCCAGGTCTTTGGTGCTATAACATAGTCTTCTCTGCAGGTAACTTTACTTCAAAAGAAAGAGCACCCTTAAGTACCCAAAAGTTGTGTCCATCTATTGAAGGTAAATCCCTCAAATCTTCAGATGAAGTATCCATGGATATACTTTTTACATAAGTTCTATTACACTCAAGAGTGTATGCCTCTAGTTTATACAAAGTGCCAAGCCTAAAACCTCTAGAAATAACCATAGAACCCTTAATCATCTTACATCCTACATCAGAAAAGACTACCTGCACACCCGCATCTATCAGTTTGCTCACAAATATTAATTTTTTTTTTAATCCAAGGATATGCAACACACTACTAATCCTTTTTATTCTACCATTAGGAAACCTAATCCTAAATTTACCTCAACCAACAATGTCTAAATGTGAATCATCACCCAATTACACCTTGCCTCCATTTTAATATTCATATTTAGAAAACCAATCTTTATTGGAAGTCATATGAAAAGATGCACCTGATTCAATTAACCATGCATCATTACCTGCATGAGTAGCCAAAGCTGCAATGAATGCATCACCATCTTCCTTCTCAGACTCAGAATCAGAATCAAACTTCTTATTTTTCTTCTTATTTTCTTCTTTATAATCTTTATGGATGTGACCTGAATTACTGCAATTCCAACAAATGACTTTGGACTTTCTAGGAGAATTTGATCTCCCTTTGAATTTGGACTTATTACGCTTGTCATTCTTCTTGCCTTTTTCGTTAGGTCTTCCATGAATAGTTAGGGCATCCTTCAAATTTATGGATACCTTCCTCCACATTGCTTCACCAATTAGGGCACCAATCACATCTTTAGACTTCAAAACAATAGAATTACTACCGATAGCCATAACAAGATAATCCCATGAATCAAGCAAAGAATAAAGCAAGATTTGGCATTTCTCCTCTTCATCTATCTTAACATCAACAGATACCAATTGAACCACCAAAATATTAAATGCTTCCAAGTGATTGGCAATTCATCCACCCTCTTCCATATTAAAGGAATACAATTTCTTCCTCAAGAAAATATGATTTAATAAGGATTTGGCTTCATACATCTCATTAAGCTTAGTCCATAACTTCTTTGCAGTGTTCTCTTCATGGATATTGATCAGAACCAAGTCTGCTAGGCCTAATCTGAATAGACACTTGGCTTTCCATTCCATAACATCATACTTAATAGTCACAGTACTATCTATAGGTTGAGACATTTGGACTAACAACATCCCATAAATCTTGATCTATTAGCAGATCTTCTATCTTCAGCTTCCACATCTCAAAATAACTACCATTAAATTTCTCCACCTCTATTCTCCCTGATGAACTTGCCATCTAAAATTTCTTACAACAAGATAAAAAATATCTTCTATAAAATTTCCCACTAAAAACTAGATTAGTTCAAAAAACCCAACAACCCACAACTGAAACCAAAGGTGATAAGGCTCTGATACCACTTATAAGGAAGTTAAGTAGCAGAACAACTTCCTACACAAACTTTGAAAGGAGGGTAATATATAAATATCTACAAATCATTATAGTAGTTACAAAAACTTAACAGAAATAAACAAAATATCGTGCATACCACAACACAATAACATAGTGATTTACGTGGGGAAAACCCTTTTAGGAGAAAAACCCCACACTCCTAAAGAAGCTCAATATATTATTCAACAATCAATAACAGATTACAATATACTTTCAAAGCAACATATTCACATGAGTACCATTAATTAGAGACTCAAAGGTAACTTAATAGCCATAAGACTCTTACACTCAACCTGTATCTCATACACCTCATATATAGGAGATACAATACAAGAAACCGTCAAATGGTATTACAAAACCATGGGTTAAGACCACCCAATAAAGTAGATCTGACCTTATCTTCATTCTATATTACCTATGACATGTTAAAATACACATCAACAAGTGTTCCTCCATTTTATAACTCATTTATGTGTCCAATGTAATTTATATTTCCTATTTCAGGAGTCCAAACTTCCAGAGGCCATAACTTGTGAACCGTGTGTTTGATTGACGAACCATTTGAAGAGTCAAAAAGCTTGCAAAGTGATCTATTTCCTTGTAAATTGCAACACCATTTATGCCCAATTTTTTAGGGTGTTTCAAACCTCTAAATTCCTCAAAATTAATTAAAAACCTCTCACTGCACCCTCCAAAAACAAAAAACTTCAATATCTTCAAAACTAGCTATGATATTGTGATGAAAATTTACCAGCATGCTCATCTAGCCAACGAAAAGCTTCGAGGACAATTTTGCACAATTTCATGCTAAAAAAACTTATTATAAATAGTAACCTCATGTAAATGCAAGGTTGAGACACCATTTTCCCAACATACTTTGCCAAATCTACTAATGAGGTTATCATATTGGGGTTATTGTATCAATTCTCAGGTTGTGTATGTTGAGTTTGATAGTCTACAACTAGTACAATGGGGATGGGGTGAAGGTGTGGCTGATCCAGGGATGTTGTTGCAGTATAACACTTGGTGGGAAACATATCGACCTATTCCTCTTACTTATCCTAGAATTCTTATAGTGGGTTTGATGATTTGGGGGAGGAGATAGCAATAGGAAAGTCAAGGAGGTGATGGGGATGAAGATGGAGGAGGTAGGGGTGGGAGGAGAGGAGGCTAGATTGGTGGATGTGTTGATCCTTAAATTTGAGACCTCAAGGAAATGATCTTATGGGAATTTTTATGAGTGGGGGATGAATTGCGCCTCACAGAACAACCTCTGGCATTTTAGAAGCTAGTTCTTCAAAATTCAGAGGGGAAAGGGAGGTAAGATACTAAAATTAAAACTAACTAAGGTGATGTGCTAGAATTAAAAATTTAAACTTCAGAAGCACAATAAACCATACATAAAATGCATAATTCAAAGTCTAAATAATTCTGCATGACCATAATGTTTAACTAAGATTCAATAATAGCATAATACTTTTCAAGCACAACTAGAACTAGATTAAAAGAGTCTAAGACATGATTCAACCAACAGAAGTTATGTTCAATATAATAAAAGCTTATGAAGACCATGAAATTCAGTCCTTACTCAACATGACATAAAGTATTGTCTCATAAACAAATCAAAACAAAGGCCAAAACTCGGCATAGCCTTATCATCTATTACAAAACCAGAAAATACTAAAGTCTGAACTCTCAGCTCTAAAACTAGTGATCTAAATGTGAACCCCATTTTTACAGTGTGCCCTTCAACCTTTTATAGAGAGGAAAAATTAGCTTCTCTCTCAAGATGTCATGCCGAAGATCAAGGCATTGGATCTTTGATTCTCTTGTCTTGAAGACAAGTGTGTCTTTCCCATTGATTATTTGTAGGATGTGCGCTAGATGTGAAAAAAAATCCCACCAATCACATGATTACATGGGCTAACTAAAAATGTGTTTTTTAACAACCTTTAGTCTTTCTTTTCGACTGAGAAAAATTGCATGGATGAGAATATTCTAGGAATGTGCACTGGCTTCCTTGAAATTGTGACCACTGCTCGGGATACGTGTTACGCTATTGGGCCCTCATGAGGGGATATTTTGTACCAAGAGCTAAAACCCCTAATGAATTGACATGTGGCATTCTGCAAGATTGCACTGCTAGACCCGGGTATGCTTGTTGGGAAATCTACAAATGTTGATGTGGACAATATTTTAAAAGAGGCGGCAACATCACCTTGTGTAGATGGAGTCTACATGATGATTAAGAGGAGGCTGGAGAGGAGGTAGAGCTAGTTAGTTTAGTGATGTGTTAGCAATAGTAGAGGATGAGGAGGAGGATGAGGAGATGGGTGTGGATATTGAGGGGAGCAACAAATTTGGGGGAGATAGTGATGAGTCTTTTTTGGAGTCATCTAGTTCAGATGAAGATGAGGTTGAGGAGGATGATCATGATAATGGAGGAGATGAGATGGTCATGGGAGGAGAGGGACCATCAAGTGGAGGTGAGGATAGTGGTGGAGTGGGTGGAGATTAAGGTGAGGGTGTCGGTGATTATGAGATGCCAAATCTCAAGGATGTACCTATGGGTGAGGATGTTCTGTAGATATCATATCCACAGGCCATTAGAGGTCAGATAAAAGCATTTTAAGATGAATTGTCTATTGAACCATGCTATAGGGTAGAGAATCGATCCAAGTGTACAACTGATGAGGATGTGTGGGCTCTGGAGAGTGATGCTCTTATTACCAAGAGAGATAGCCTCTCAATTGAGAGACATCTTGTAGTTGCTGAGAGGTATCTATTTCATCATGAGCATGATGATGCTACCAGGCAAGCCCATTATTGTATGGATGCCTATCAGTGATATATTTCCCCAGGAATAGAGGCTCGTTCGACTGTTGATTATCTTTTTTGGCTACATATGAATTATCCTATTAGAATCATCATTATGAGGCTTCAATGCCTTTTGGATAAAAAAGTCAAGTTATCAAGCTTACAGGTCACAGAGCTGACCTCAATCATAGAGCCATGCTATGAGTAGTGGGGTTGTTATGGATCCACCTCTGCCACTATTGGATCATCTAGGTGGAGGTTCTAGTGGATAGGGTCATGGGGGCCATGATAAGGATAGGGGAGTGTCATTTTACACTTGATAGACACTTTTATTGAGCCGTCATGGCTTTTGGATCATTGTACTCTCACACTATCCACTATTGGATCATCCAGGTGGAGGTTCTAGTGGATAGGGTCATGGGGACCATGCTAAGGATAGGGGGAGTGTCAGTTTACACTTGATAGACACTTTTATTGAGCTGTCATGGCTTTTGGATCATTGTACTCTCACACATTTTTGATATATATATATATATGAGATTTAGTTTTGATGGTGCCCTTCATGATGTGATTATTTTATTTTTATGCATGATGATGTGATGTGATGGCTGATGATATATGTATGCTTTGTATTGTGTATGAGTTTTATGATGCTTCTATGATTATGCTATGATGATTTTATGACCTATATGATCTTATGATTCTAAATGCATCAATGACTTACATTATGTGCAACTTATGATTGCCTTTTTCATGTATACAGTTATGTAATTTACAAATCTATATGATAGTTTATGATAGTAAGATGGTGTTTTATATGCTTATTGTATGAATGTTATGCAATGTGTATTGATATGACCTCATATGCATAATAATATATTTCTTATACCTATCATGAGATGTAAATATATACAATGATGAATACTTATATTGTAACATGAATGCATGATGTGTTTTATTTTTTTGTGTGGCAAAGTATGTTGTATTGTTTTATCCAAAGCTCATACAAAAGAATTGTTAGGACAAGGATGTATTAGTAAATCAAGAGAAATGATTAAACAAGAATTATTAGGAAATAAATGGTATATAACCACAAATTCTTGTGCCTTTATTATAGCACAACATTTTTATCATTGAGCCTTATTATGTATCAATGGTGTTTTGTACTCTAGGGTATGAAGAACCAAGGTGTAAATGTTATCCCATTGCAAAAGAAAACACATTCCATACAAGGAATGAACCCTCCATTCTTGGATATAACACTTAGGGTCAAGGTATGTGTGATAGTGACAAGCATAGCTATCCATGACTTTCATTTTTGCATAGGATACTTGTCGAATGTACCAACATAAACACCCAAAGTACCTTTGCCCCAAAACTTCATTAGTTCACAAATACTAAACAAAGAAAAAGGGTCATAACATCCTTGAGTAGAATAGGAACACGACCTTTTACCAATTGATAAAGAGAAGATTAACTAGGACAAAATCCAACAGCCATATTGATCTGTGTCATTGTTTTGATTACTTGATGTGATGATTGATGTCTGATTTCAAAGAGCGAATACCCTATGTAAGACTGATCTATCTCATTGTGAGTGTACCCTTCCCTTGTTAAGACAAGTTGATTGATTAAAGGCTACTGCAATTAATGAATTCCAGACAATGTCAAGTACCCCTGTTACCAAAGACACATTACTTGGGAAATTGACTTCTTTTGAGCTTGAGGAACTTGGAGATCAAAGTGCTACTAATATAGAGACTGCATTTAAAGCATCTTCCTCTGGTAAGAAAGAGATAGATTGGAAGGAATTGTATGCTAAGGATTTGGAAGACATTGAGAGAGAAGACATCTAGAATTTGAAGAGTTGGAAGCTCTAATTTCTATAAGAATCCCTAAAGGACTGGCTGGAAGTAAGTATGAAGGAAAAGTCCCTTTTAAATGTTTTTCATGCAATAAGATTGGTCATTTTGCTTCTAGATGTTCTGAGAGAGTTGCTAGGAGTCAAGAAAGATTTATGAGGAGTTATAAGCCTAATCCAGAATATCAGAGTAGACCTAGATTTAGAAGAAATAAGGATAAATCATGTAATTATGCTAGTGACGATGATCTTGGTATTACTGATGGTGATGATGATGAACTTGTAAGTGGATCTAGTAAAGATTGGGTCTTTATTGCTATCAAGAATGATTCTCCAGAATCTATGATTAAAGTTACTCATACTGAGGAGAAGGATTTAGCTGCTAAAATTGAAGAAAATGATGAATGGGTTATAGACAGTGGATGCTCACATCACATGACAGGTGATAAGAGGAAGTTCTTAACTGCAATAATTTGATGGTGGACTAGTCATATTTGGAGACAACAAGGCATGTAGGAACAAAGGAAAAGGAATAATATCCTTGGATGGTAAGGCTAATACTGATAATGTTTATTATGTTGAAGACTTAAAGCATAATATTTTAAGTGTAGGTCAGATGGTGGATAGAGGATTTCATTTGCAATTTAAGGATGGTAAATGCAAGATTATCAATAGATCTGGATTGGAGATTGCATCTAGAACTTAGTTCATAAGAAACATCTTTCATCTGAACTTCGGTGAGAGGGATTGCTTGATTTCTCAAGTTGATGTAAGTTGGTTATGGCATAAGAGGACGTGTCATGTAAATTTTGATTGCATAGTCAAGGTCAGTTCAACACAAGTTATCAGAGATTTTCTCAAGATTGTTAAACCTCATAAGTCGGTATGTAGAGAATGTCAAATGGGTAAGAAAGTTAGAACTTCTTTTAGAAGCATACATGATAAATCTAAAAAAATTCTTGATCTTATTCATATTGATCTGTGTGGACTAACAAGTACTAAAAGTTTCCAAGGCGATAGATATTTTATGTTACTTATTAATGACTATTCTAGAATGATGTGGGTTGCATTTTTGAAAGAAAAATCTAAAGCTCTTGAGAAATTCAAATTTTTTAAAGCTATGGCTAAGAAAGAAACAGGATTGAAGATAAAATGCTTAAGATCCGATCAAGGCAGTGAGTTGAAATCCGGTAAGTTAAACAAATTTTATGAGAAGTATAGAATTAGAAGACAACTTTCTGCACCTAGAACCCCATAGCAGAATGGATTAGTGAAAAGAAAGAATAGAACCATATTGGATGTTGCAAGGACAAAGATGACTAATGCTAAATTTCTTAATATCTATTGGAGAGATGCTGTCAATACTACTATATACACTTTCAATAGAGTACACATAAAAGGTGATACCGGTAAGAATCCTTATGAATTGTTGTTTGGTCATACTCCTACAATCATATATTTCAGAATTTTTGAAAGTAAATTCTATATCAGAAGAGATGATGCATTAGGAAAATTTGATCCTAGAAGTAATGACAGAATATTTTTGGGTTATTCTACTAAGATAAAGGCATATAGATGTTATAACAAAAGATTGAATAGGATAATGGAGAGTATAAATGTTAAGGTGGATGAGCAAGGCAATAATTGGGTCAGATCATATGACTATGGACCAAAAGATGAATTTATCAAACTAGAACCGGTAGTGCAAGAACCTGTTTAGAGCATTGAACCAGTGACAACATCAAAAAATTAAACAATGACTGTTGAACAACAGAAAGAGTCAATAAATCAAGAAAATTCAAAGACTCCCAGGTATATGAAACTAAATCATTTTGAAGATCCGATCATTGGAGATAAAAGGAAAGGTGTGATGACTAGAAGAAGTGAAGCAGTCACCAATGAAGAGGGACCTCAAAGAGATCAATTCAAACCGGTCAACAAGAGTAAACACAACGTAAACACAAAGATATGATGGAGGAAATGCAGAACAAATTGATTAATTGCATGAAATTTGATTACATCCAACCAGTAACAACCAGG
Source organism: Cryptomeria japonica (assembly GCF_030272615.1). Classification (NCBI taxonomy): domain Eukaryota; kingdom Viridiplantae; phylum Streptophyta; class Pinopsida; order Cupressales; family Cupressaceae; genus Cryptomeria; species Cryptomeria japonica. Next base: position 264,704,914 of record NC_081409.1, on the reverse strand, counting down.
TTACAACATACCGACTCACAAGCCTAGTAGAATAGGTCACAACCGGGACCTTGGATCTTATGATCTATCTTCTATGCACAGTCTAGCTACCTAATTCTCTAATTGATTCTATTTTTTTTTTATTCTAATACGTAATTACAAATATGGGTGAACCCACAATAGTGGGTTACACATTTTTGCCAACTTTGACATTGCAATATTTATTTTCAAAAAAAACTTCAGATTCAGACACCTATTATTTCTAAACCATAAGAAATTTGTAGATGATGTAAACTAGTGATTTGTGTCATTTTGTATGTAGATTCTAAAAATTATTTTTTGATAATTTTTGGAATCAATTTTCTTCCATTGTTCTATCTCCCTCAAAAACTAGTTTTTTTAAAAAAAAACACCAACATTTTTAAAGAGTGATACTCACTCTGTACAGTATAACTTTTTTCTATAATAGACATGAACATGATTCTTTCAAATTTTGTTTTGTAACATCCATATCCAGTGTTTGCAAATGGTTTTGTAACATTATCTTCAATATTTTCATATTTTATTAATATTTGAAGTCGAGTTAACTATAATTTTGACATATGTCAATTTGATATTACATAACTTGTTGTATATGTAAGGAAAAATCAATTTATTTATTTTTGTTGGAAAGAGGACTTCAATACCTAGTGCATAAATATTTTTCATAATTTTTTGGGTGACGTTTACTATTTTTCTATAAGCATTGAACACAAAAGTTCATGTTCGGTGAAAACCCTACATTCATAAGATAATAAAATAAAATAATATTAATGAAATTAACTATATTAAAAATTATATTATTTGGAAAGCTTATAATAAGGGATAAATACTTATAAAAACAAAACTTTTAAATGATTTCATTTGACCCCCTAAAAGCTAAATTAAAATTGGTTTTTTATCAGCATTTGATAGATGCAAAGGAGACTCCATTAGGAGTATGATTTAGAAGTAGAGAGGTTCTATCCAAGAAATTTTGATCTAACAACTTTTGATCTAACTCTCTTAAATTAATTACTTCAATTGGGACCTCTTAAAGCTTAAATAATTATATTTTCTAAAAAATGTATTATTTCAGCAAAAATTAGGATGTACGAAAAAGTGGGAACTAGCAATGTGAGTTCACCTATATATATATATATATATATATATATATATATATATCAATCCAAAGGAACCAGTCGGTCCAAAAGGGATCAAAACGAGAAGAACAAGACATAACATGCAAAATAAACAAGGTTGACCTCCGCCAAGATATTCCTCTAGAAAATCCAAAGGATGAAATGTAGATCACAGGAAAAGGCTAGCCACACGCTAAGGAACATCAAAATCAATGCCCAAAGATCCACAAGCTTTGGAATGGGTTCTGATAGATCACCAGAATAGGTCTTAGGCAACTAGTAACAATGGACAATCGGTAACAAGAAACTGTCATGGAAACGGGTAGCGATATCTAGCCAAAAAATGATGAAAGTGCAATGCAGTCTGGAAGCAAGAAAGATGATCAAGTCTTCAAGTAGAATCCAACTCCACAGGATCTAGTGAGCCAAAACTAGGACACATAGAAAGGAAAACTAAAACTGCAAACAAAATAAAAAAGGAAGGAAAATGTTTTTGGTTCATACAAGATTGTTGTGAACCGGGGATGCTCCTACATCAGACATCTGGGGTTATTGAAAAAGTGAGCCTCTCACTTTGACAGGGTCAGAGGGAAATCAAGGTGGTCTACCTCTTCCTAAGAAATCCAAGATGAATATTCAACTGGTCTTTCCTTCCACTTCACAAGATGTTCCTTATACTCACTACTTCGGGTACTACCCAATCCTACTATCCAAAATCTCTTCAATCTGATATGGTTCCTTTCGGGGTAACTATTTCTCCAAGTCTGCAACATTGCTCACCAAATTTTGGTTCATGGTACTCATCAAAATCTACAATGTTGTGTTGGCATTTTGGTGCATTTTGTATGATCGATGAATGAAATGGTTGTCATTGTTAGAAACGTCATCTTCTAAGTCTTCACAGTCCATCGACAAAGAAGTAAACGATATTAGGTAAAGAACAAGAGTTCTTATTCCTATCGGCAGTGAGTAGACCTGTATACAAAGGTTAACCAACTAAACAAAGCATAGACCGGATAAGCAATGTGTAGATAGGGTAAGCAGTGAGCAGATTGGCACATAGGAGGTCAACCAACTAAGCAATACATAGATCGACACATAGGAGGTTAATCAGCTAAGTAGATAAGAGACTGGTATACAGGAGGTAACCGATTATGCAAAATTTGATCGGTACTCTAGCATAATAGGAGTCTCAACTAACAAACCAGAAAATGTCCAGTTGACATCCAGTTAAGCCGACAGTCTTCTCCAGTCAACTAGCAGACTTATCGACATGAATGATTGTCTTGACCGATATTCTTGGAATGATTTCTATAGAGTAATTTAAGGTGCGGTAAAAAAATTTTGAATGTGATGTTTTGGAGGGAAATTTAGTGCTAGAACCAAAGGCAAATATATTTAGAGAATTCATTCTGATTATGTTGCGGTTCATGTGAAAAGAGATTAGTGAAAGTGAACATAGGGGGAACATAACAGAGTATAGAAGATACAGGTAAGAATCGGTGAAGCTGACACCGATCAGTTGAATAGAGCATGCAAAGTGAATCTATGAGATAGAGGTAGTATCATTAGAGAGATCATTCATCTTTCTTGCCTTCTAACAATTGTAGCATTGTAAATCCCTTAATAGGGTGAACCTTAATAGGTTCTTTATGTAAAATCTCTTAACAAAGTCACTTCCAATATGAAGTTGTAAAATCCTCTAGCAAGGTGAACTTTAATAGGTTCTAAGGTATTCTTAACTGGATACTAGTCACTCCTGATAGGGTGATGTTCTCAGAAAGAACAGATTGTAAGCTCTTAACAAGGCATGTTTCTTCACTACAGTAAGAGAGAATTTGGGTTATCCCCACTGTGTTTTTCTCTCTCTAAGTGAGGGTTTCCATATATAATTACCTGTGTTATGTGATTGTTGTGTGTGCACGCAAATCTCTTTTCTATGATGTTATTTTATTTCATGATTTACACAATGTTTAAGAAAATGCAAAGGATAGTTGTAGATCGATTATTTTGATTAGTTGAATTATGAGTAAATTACTTTAACTGATTCACCCCCCTCTTAGTCACTGGTTAGATACTAACAATTGGTATCAGAGATCTGGCCCTTTGAAGTAAAGCTTGACAACTTGAGAAAAAAGATCATGGAAGAATACTGGTATCAAAAGCATATTGATGAAGTAAATGAAATTATTGCTCAACTAAAAGAGAGATTGAGAAAATCTCTTGCTAAGAGAAAGGAACTTTCTCAACAACTAAATGAGGTTCAGGATATTATAGATCAACTCTTTGAACAAAGTGGATCTAAAGAAGAATAAGAAGCAGTCTCAGAACTCATGGAAAAGGACAAGAAGATGACTAAAGAAATCACACATCTCAAAAGAGAACATGAAAGTTAGGCCCTAAGAATGACTGAGATACTAGAAGCTAGCAGAAGTGCTGATGAAAGAAAAAGAGAGGCAGAATAAGCTTTTTCAAAAGATGAAAGAGCTAGGAGGCTTGCTAAACATGCCCTGAGAGAAAATGATGCAATCATGATTGAAAAAGATGAAGAGATCCAAATTATCACTCAAGAGAATGAATACATACATAAGCATCTGCATGACAACACATAGGAAAAGGAGAAGATGTTGAAAGAGATTGAACAACTCAAGAGTGAGTTGAAGGCTACAAATGAGAGAAATGAGAAGTTGAGGAAATTCAATGAAAGCTCTAAGAAGATAGATGAATAGTTGAAATCTCAGAGAAGAACAAAGGAAACAACCAGTCTTGGTTACTCCGGTACAGGTCCTATGGAAATTGGAAAATCATCTAAATCCAAAAAGATGAAGGATGATAAAAGGAACCATTCAAAAGTGAAAGGTATGAAGTTTTCAAAATCTTCTTGTAATTATTGTGGTAAACCAGGTCATAAGTCTGATGACTATAGAAATAAACCAATTAGTCAAAAGAAGATTTTCACCTTTGATGGTTACTACCATGATTTTCATAAGTATGGCCACACTGCTTATGGGTGTAGATCTCAATCTAGCACTATGTCAAATAGAAGAAGATTCAATAAACATTTATTTACATGCAATAAATCTGGACACAAATACGAAGAATGTAGGTTCAAGTCAAATGTATCAAGACCACCATTCAAACCGGTTAGTCCTAATAAAAGGAGTAATCAATTCAATGCCACTTGTTCCACTTGTGGTAATTTTGGTCATGTTGCAGCAAATTGCAGAATGAGAATGGGTTAGATAAATAATTTAGGACCATGGAGGACAACTGGTATGGCATGTTTTAGTTGCCATAAGATCGGTCACCTAGCCAGAGAGTGCAGGAACTGATCCTATAATCGGTTTGAAGACAAGAACCGGTTTAGCAAGAAGAAAGAGAAAAATGACCTGAAAGGAAAGAAGACAATTGAAGAAGTGAGAAATGAAATGAAAAAGACATGGATTAAGAAGGAAGAAATAAAAGAAGGAGAAAGTCATTCTAAAACCAAGTCATCATCCATCGATGTTGATAGTTCATCTTCTAACTAGGCATACCGATGCCCAAGGGGAGCACATATGGTAAGATTATTTTTGTATCCCCTTAACCAATAAAAGGTTATGTCTATTTGCATAGTTGAGATGCATAAAAGTTACCCTAAAAGTTATTGTTTGAGAAATGTCATGTGAGTTAATTAATTGTGTATCGGTATCGGTAACAAACAACCGGTAAAAGGCAAATCGGTGTACTTTGAGTTGTAAGTTTCAACACTAACCGTTGTATACCAACACAAATAAATCTCAATGGATAAATAAGGAAATGTCAATACATTTCACTTACCCTAATGTCTTGTGAACTTCCTCGAGATCTTGTGTGACCAAAGGTGACATGCAGAGAGTCTTGTAGCTTTGTTTGTTACACCATCTTGAGTGACTTGTCCTACTCAACCCTTCAACTACTCAAGTCCTTCCTATGGCACTTGGCAGGGGTTATGATAATGATACCTCCAAGGTTTGAACCTTCTTGACTTTCCTCCTAGGTATAGGCAATGTCTTTTGGACAATCAACTCCACCACTTGAGGTTGCCACCTCAGTTACTCACACACTCCTCTCCTGGGCTCCATGCACTCCCACAAGGATATTAACACATAATCACTTCCTATGGTTTCCCAATGCATCTACAAGGTGTCTTTAATGTATTTTGAGGTTTAAGGCTCACCAAATCCATCTCTTTGGCTTCCTAACCCTTCTAGGTCTCTACCGGCACCAAAATACGCCTAATTGCATTAGCCCTCCCTAGGCTATTTTAGGGTCTTAGTTTTCAAAAGTACCAAACAAGCCTAGAAATAAATCATGGATTTGAGTACCCTTTTTGAAGTTACATACAATATTAGAAAATTGCATTTGGGTTATCCATACAAGTGGGGTTTCCAATGCTACACTATTTTGAAGGGTTTAGGCCTCATCGATGACTCATCAAGATGGGGATAAAACTCTTCACCATTCGAATCTCCAGCTCCAAAAAAATTGGGAATATTTAAGGTCACTCTATGCGCTTTCCATTCATGTATCACTTGGTCCTGCACCGATCCCCATGTGCTCATAAATCACATTTTTCTTGCTGTCCTAACTCAGCTACTCCCAGCGGTGAGCCTAAGGCTTCATTGTCTCTCCTCCTCCAGGACTTGAAACACCACACACCCTATTCCAAAACTATTTACAAACCCCAACCTATGATTCTTAGTGATTTCAACAGGTGCCATCAAAGAATGCCTAGGTTAGAGCCATTTTCTTGCTCTTAAACCCTACTTGCAATGGTTTTGCTCCTAGTTACAAAGAATGAAAGAAATCTCTACAACCTAGGACAATCAAACCTGAAAAATAAACCTTAATTGCAATGAGTTTACACCATCTAGTCAGTACTAGACCGTACAAACAATGAAAATAAGAGTCAAACTGTAAAAAACTAGTGGAAACAAGGTTGCTTCACAAACCAAAAAATTGCTCTTGCATTTCCAATCCTCCAACCCATACAATGAAGTGAATTTTGGATTATATGCTCTTTTTTAAGTCGGTTCAACCAAATTTTAATGCCTATGACCATAAATGCAAATTTTGCAAGAAATTGCAAAATGTTGCTTAGCAACTTTTTAGAACTTTTGGCTCCAAGATGCAATTTTGCATTCTAATGCATTTTAAGACCCCTGAAGGTCCTCAAACACCCTATAAGACCTAAATAGAACTCAATTGACCCCTAATACATGAATACATTCATCTAGAGTACTTTACCTATGAACTATCTAAGAATCTCACTTCTCAGCCTGTCAACATCCTGAACACAATTGACACAAACCAAAACTTGGACAACTCAACCATGGATCTACTGAGTCCTCAATGGTTGGTCCATTATTACATCACAAAGATAACACACAAACTTAAAATAAAATAAATATTTCATACTAGGAGTGTTAGGTGCCTTGCACCATGCTCCCCTGGGACAAAGAACTCAAGTCCCTTGAGTTATAAGGCCCAAAATCTCAACTCCATGCAGAAGTATATCTGCCTTTGACATCCACATGTCATCTAAATTAGTTAACCCTTTCTACTTGACAAGATAGTGCTCGTAGACTCCTTTCCTTGTCTTTTTTATTATTTTGGTATCCAAGATACTCTCTAATTCAACTAGTTGACTAGGTGGCAAATCCTTTACCCAAACTTCATGAACCAGTGATGGCATGTCTATCTAATTTGTTGGTGACTCTCCCTTTTATGGATAGAGATCAAATACATTTAAAATAGGATATATCCCCAAGGTAGGAGGAATTTCAACCTCATATGCATTCTACCCATACTTGTGCACCACCTTGAGAGGTTCAATTTTCTTCATCATGAGCTTGATAGGCTACCCTTTTGGAAGTATCTCCTTCCTAATGTATGCCATCACTAAGTCTCCTACTTTAAATTGTACCTTCCTCATTGTTTTATCATCTTGAACCTTATACTACTCAGATTTTTGTTGTAAGGATTGCCTTACCTTAGCATGCACCTCTTTAATACCTTTTGCAAAGTTCTCCCCTTGTGCACTCTTGGGTGCCATTGAACTGAGATCTTTGGGCTCTAATATTCCCCTGGGATGGAATCCATACACTATCTCAAAAGGAATTTTACCTGTGCTATGGTTCACTGAGTCATTATATGCATATTTTGCCTGTCCAAGTACTAGATCCCAAGTCTACCCATGTTTTTTTGTAAGACATCTTAGAAAATTACACAATGTTCAGTTGACTACTTCTATCTTTCCATCTGATTGAGGATGATAGGTAGATGAAAAATATAACTTGGTGCCCAACTTCCTGCAAAGTGTCCTCCAAAAGTGGCTCAAAAAGTTCACATCTCTATCACTAATAATGCTGATTGGAAGATCATGAATTCTGACTATCTCCTTGAAGAAGAGGCCTGCAATTTAGGTGGCATCATTGGTGCTCTTGCAAGGTATGAAATGTGCCATTTTTATAAACCTATCTACCACCACATACACACTATCAATTCCTCTTGGTGTCCTAGGCAAGGATAACACAAAATCCATGCTCAAACATTCCCAAGGCCTCTAAGGTATGACCAAGGGTTGATATAGAATTGCATTACTTGAGGTTCCTTTTTGTCTTTGACAAATGGTAAATTGTTCTACAAACCTTCTCACTTCTGATTGTAACTTAGGCCAATAATAAAACCTACCAACCTGCTCCAAAGTCTTATCGATGCCAAAATGACCTCCTAGACCTCCTTAATGCTTCTCTTGGATAATATTTTGCCTCATAGAACATTGAGGTATGCAAAGAAGATGACCTTTGAACAACAAACCCTCTGGTATCATGTATTCTAAGTAAGAGACATGTGAGGTGTTAGAAAAATCAGAACAAACAATATATATCTCTGCAAAATCCTTATCATTCTTGTAGAGGTCTTTTAACTCACTGATGCAGAGCATCATGGAAAACCAACCAACCATCAAGGATCATGCTGATCCAATCATCTGAACAACATTTTAGAGGCATTTCTCATGTAACAATACACCTTATCATTGAATCAATACCAAATATGATAGGCCCCTCAATCTTATCAAATATACTTACAACCTTTACATTCCATAAACTTAAACATTCAATCAATAACCTTCAATTAATCAAAAAACTTTCACCATATACTTACAAACTCATACCAATCAATCACGAGTCCATCCAATTTATGCTTCCAATCACCTTCCAAATATGTCCTAGTTGTGACAATTTTGATACCTTGCATTCTATTATTCACATATTTCAAAGTAGACAATATTGCAAAAATCACTCTAGCAGAGTTTTAGATAAATAGGATTACTAAAACATATCCAAAATTTAGAACAATCCAATGCTTTAGTTAAGAGTTATGGTCTCTGCACCGAGACCATTTTGACTACTACAGAAAAATAAGAATTGTGCATGTACAGTCTGCCTAGGGCATCAAATATCTCCCAAAATACAAATCCATTTTATATGAAATAAAATTCATCTGAAAGAGCCTTGAATCTACTCTCAGAATAACTAAGATTTAGATTTATCCCATGGTTAAAAGTTGGAATATGATCAAACCCTTGAAAACACCTCTGTAAATGAGGGTTTACAAACTATTTTTACAAAAACTAACATAACTCATTCATTCCTTCATTACAAAACACCAAACCAAAGCCAAAAGAAAGTTAACTCATTTCCATAACTTTTCATAATAATTATACACCATTTCTAGGCCTTAAATGGCCGTACAAGGACTGGAAATAGAGAAACTAATTATTTTAGGACTGCAAAACAAAGGTTTTTAAATTCCCAATTTCAATAAAAATGTACTCCTTTCTCTTTAGTTTGGATCAACATTACATCATTTAAATAGTGATTCCCATACTTGGGAACTCTCATAACTACCATTTAACCAATTTTTACCTCCTCATTTATGCATTTTACATCTTTATTAACCTTATTTGGGTCTTTTAACACACTTTGGAACACTTCAACCTCATGAGGACCTTTTGGACAAATTATGAAAAATGGCTTACATAGCCTTACATTATGATTTACAATGACTCAAATAGACCTTATAAACTCAAACATTATTTAAATTACTCTTGACATCACTCTTGACTCATGGACCTTCCTGAAACTAGGTGCTCCTACACCATACTGCCGACCTTGAAAGCATTCCAAGTCCCATGGAAACATAGGGACCATCAACTTGCAAGAAAAAAAATTACTGTCTTGGATCAAAATCATCATTTTCATCTTTTTCTTTGCCTCTTCACATTATCACCATTCTCATGCCTTTGTTGCAATGAACATCTCTGAAAGGACACAAACTATCCAACCTCTCAACTACTCCCATCTATGGAGTATCCAATGGCTGCAACTCAAGGTGTTCCTTAGGCATCCACCTCTCCTACTGCATGCACACAAAATCAAACTTCCTTTGCCTCACCTAGGAGTCCCCTGATTATCTCTCTCCCTAGTCTCTTGGCTACCAATAACCAGGTTCTTCCCTAACCTATTCCAACACCTTCTCTACAACTAGATGGATTAACATCTGCAACCAAACATACTAGCAACACAAAATTTCAAATCTTCTTGGGCTAGGTCTAGGTGTGGATTGCCTCCTTCAACGCTCTACCCATACACTCGGGCTCTTCTAGCTCTGATAATAATTTGATGTAGAGCATCATGGAAAATAAACCAACCATTAAGGATCATGCCAATCCAATCATCTAAACAACATTTTAAAGACATTTGTCATGTAACAATACACCTTATCATTGAATCAATACCAAATATGATAGGTTGCTCAATCTTATCAAAGATACTTACAACCTTTACATTCCATAAACTTAAACATTCAATCAATAACCTTAAATTAATCGAAAAACTTTCACCATATAATTACAAACTCATACCAATCAATCACGAGTCCATCCAATATATTCTTCCAATCACCTTCCAAATCTATCCCAGTTGTGACATTTTTGATACCCTGCATTCTGTTATTTGCATATTTCAAACTAGACAACATTTTGGAAATCTATCTGGTGGAGTTTTAGAGAAATAGGATTACTAAAATATATCAAAAATTTAGAACAATCCAATAGTTTAGTTAAGAGTTATTGTCTTTGCACCGAGACTATTTTGACTGTTAAAGAAAAACAAGAATTGTGCATGTACAGTCCGCCTAGGGCATCAAATATCTCCAAAAATACAAATCCATTTGATATGAAATAAAATAAATCTTAAAGAACCTTGATTATACTCTTAGAATAACTAAGATTTATATTTTTCCCATGGTTAAAAGTTGGAATATGATCAAATTCTTGCACACACCTCTATAATGAGGGTTAACAAACTGTTTTTACAAAAACTAACATAACTCATTCATTCCTTCATAAAAAAACACCAAACCAAAGCCAAAAGAAAGTTAACTCATTTACCTCACTTCTCATAATAATTATACAGCATTTCAAGGCTTTAGATGGCAGTACAAGGCCTAGAAATAGAGATTATTTTAGGACTGCAAAACAAAGGTTTTTGAATTCCCAATTTCAATCAAAATGTACTCCTTCATTCTCTTCGATTTGGATCAAAATTACATAATTTAAATAGTGATTCGCATGCTTGGGAACTCTCATAACTACCCTTTAACTAGTTTGTACCTCCTCATTTATGCATTTTACATCTTTATTACCCTTATTTGGGTCTTTTAACACACTTTGGAACACTTCAACCTCATGAGGACCTTTTGGACAATTTATGAAAAATGGCTTACATAACCTTACATTATGATTTACAATGGCTCAAATAGACCTTATAAAATCAAACATTATTTAAATTACTCACAACATCACTATTGACTAATGGAACCTACTAAAATTAGGTGCTTCTGCACCGTACTGCCGACCTTGAAAGCTTTCCAAGTTCCTTGGAAACATAGGGACCATCAACCTACAAGAAAAAAAATTATTGTCTTGGATCAAAATCATCATTTTCATCTTTTTATTTACCTCTTCATCTTATCACCATTCTCATGCCTCTGCTACAATGGACATCTCCAAAAGGACACAAACTATCCAACCTCTCAACTACTCCCATCTATGGAGTATCCAATGGCTGCAACTCAAGGTGTTCCTCAGGCATCCACCTTTCCTACTACACGCACACAAAATCAAACTTCCTTCGCCTCACCTAGGTGTCCCCTCATTGCCTCTCTCCCTAGTCTCTTGGCTACCAACAACCAGGTTCTTCCCTAACCTATTCCAACACCTTCTCTGCAGCTAGATGGATTAACACCTGCAACCAAACATACTAGCAACACAAAATTTCAAATCTTCTTGGGCTAGGTCCTGGTGTGGATTGCCTCCTTCGGTGCTCTACCCACACACTTAGGCTCTTCTAGCTCTGATACTAATTTGATGCAGAGCATCATGGAAAACCAACCAACCATCAAGGATCATGCTGATCCAATCATCTGAACAACATTTTAGAGACATTTCTCATGTAACAATACAACTTATCATTGAATCAATACCAAATATGATAGGTTCCTCAATCTTATCAAAGATAATTACAACCTTTACATTCTATAAACTTAAAAATTCAATCAATAACCTTCAATTAATCAAAAAAATTTCACCATATCCTTAAAAACTCATACCAATCAATCACGAGTCCATCCAATTTATGCTTCCAATCACCTTCCAAATTTGTCCCAGTTGTGACAGTTTTGATACCCTGCATTTTGTTATTCAGAACTTTCAAAATAGACAACATTTTGGAAATCTCTCTAGTGGAGTTTTAGATAAATAGGATTAATTAAACATATCCAAAATTTAGAACAATCCACCAGTTTAGTTCAGAGTTATGGTCTCTGCACCAAGACTATTTTGACTATTACAGAAAAACAAGAATTGTGCATGTATATTCCACCTAGGGGATCAAGTATCTCCAAAAATACAAATCTATCCGATATGAAATAAAATCCATCTTAAAGACCCTTGAATGTACTCTCAGAATAACTAAGATTTAGATTTTTCCCTTGGATGAAATTTGGAATATGATCAAACCCTTGCACACATCTCTGTAAATGAGGGTTTACAAACTGTTTTTACAAAAACCAATATAACTCATTCATTCCTTCATAAAAAAACACCAAACCAAAGCCAAAAGAAATTTAACTCATTTCCCTAACTTTTCATAGTAATTATACACCATTTCCAGGCCTTACATGGCCGTACAAGGCCTGGAAATGGAGAAAATAATTATTTTAGGACTCTAAAACAAAGGTTTTTCAATTCCCAATTTCAATCAAAATTTCTTCGGTTTGCATCAACATTACATCATTTAAATAGTGATTCCCATACTTTGGAACTCTCATAACTACCCTTTAACCAATTTTTACCTCCTCATTTATGCATTTTACATCTTTATTACCCTTATTTGGGTCTTTTAACACACTTGGAACACTTCAACCTCATGAGGACCTTTTGGACAATTTATGAAAAATGGCTTACATAGCCTTACATTATGATTTAAAATGACTCAAATAGACCTTATAAAATCAAACATTATTTAAATTACTCATGTCATCACTCTTGACTCATGGAACCTCCTAAAACTAGGTACTCCTGCACAATACTGCCGACCTTGAAAGCTTTCCAAGTCCCTTGGAAACATAGGCACCATCAACCTGCAAGAAAAAAAATTAGTGTCTTGGAACAAAATCATCATTTTCATCTTTTTCTTTGCCTCTTCATCTTATCACCATTCTCATGCCTCTACTACAATGAACATCTCCAAATGGACACAAACTGTCCAACCTCTCAACTACTCCCATCTATGGAGTATCCAATGGCTGCAACTCAAGGTGTTCCTCAAGCATCCACCTCTCCTATTGCACACACACAAACTCATACTTCCTTTGCCTCACCTAGGAGTCCCCTAATTTCCTCTCTCCCTAGTATCTCTGCAACCAACAACTAGGTTCTTCCCTAACCTATTCCAACACCTTCTTTGCAGCTAGATGGATTAACACCTGCAACCAAACATACTAGCAACACAAAATTTCAAATCTTCTTGGGCTAGGTCCTGGTGTGGATTGCCTCGTTTGGTGCTCTACCCACACACTCAAGCTCTTCTAGCTCTAATACCAATTTGATGCAGAGCATCATGGAAAACCAACCAACCATCAAGGATGGTGCTGATCCAATCATCTGAACAACATTTTAGAGGCATTTCTCATGTAACAATACACCTTATCATTGAATCAATACCAAATATGATAGGTTCCTCAATCTTATCAAAGATACTTACAACCTTTACATTTCATAAACTTAAACATTCAATCAATAACCTTCAATTAATAATTTTTTTTTTACCATATCCTTACAAAATCATACCAATCAATCACGAGTCCATCCAATTTATGTTTCCAATCACCTTCCAAATCTATTGTAGTTGTGACAGTTTTGATACCTTGTATTTTATTATTCACATATTTCAAGCTAGACAACATTTTGGGAATCACTCTGGTAGAGTTTTAGATAAATATGATTACTAAAACATATCAAAAATTTAGAACAATCCACTAGTTTAGTTAAGAGGTATGGTCTTTGCATCGAGACCATTTTGACTGTTACAAAAAAACATGAATTGTGCATGTACAGTCCGCCTAGGGCATCAAATATCTCCCAAAATACAAATCCATTTGATATGAAATAAAATCCATCTTATATACCCTTGAATTTACTCTCAGAATAAATAAGATTTATATTTTTCTCATGGTTAAAATTTGGAATATGATCAAACCCTTGCACACACCTTTGTAAATGAGGGTTTACAAACTATTTTTATAAAAACTAACATAACTCATTCATTCCTTCATAAAAAAACACCAAACCAAAGCCAAAAAAAATTTAACTCATTTCCCTTACTTTTCATAATAATTATACACCATTTCCAGGCCTTACATGGCTTGGAAATAGAGAAAATAATTATTTTAGGATTGCAAAACAAAGGTTTTTGAATTCCCAATTTCAATCAAAATGTACTCCTTCTTCTCTTCGGTTTGGATAAACATTAAATCATTTAAATAGTGATTTCCATACTTGGGAACTCTCATAACTACCCTTTAACCAATTTTTAACTCCTCATTTATGTATTTTATATCTTTATTACCCTTATTTGGGTCTTTTAACACACTTTGGAACACTTCAACCTCATGAGGACCTTTTGGACAATTTATGAAAAATGGCTTACATAGCCTTACATTATGATTTAAAATGACTCAAATAGACCTTATAAACTCAACCTTTAATTAAATTACTAATGACATCACTCTTGACTCATGGAACTTCCTAAAACTAGGTGCTCCTACACCACTCACTCAAACCCACAGTTTGCAATTGTATCTCCTGCATAGTCATGACTCTCCTACTTAGTGCATCAGCCACTTTGTTAGCTATCCCTTTCTTGTGTTTAATAGTGAATGTATATGATTGTAAGTACTCAAACCACTTTAGGTATCTTTGGTTCAATTTCTCTTGCCCATTGAGGAAACTATGGGCATGGTTGTCAGTGAAGACTAGAAATTCTTTGGGTAGCAGGTAGTGATCCCATTTTTTCAATGCTTGAACCATTGCATACAACTCCAAGTCATATGTGGAATAATTTTTCTTAGCTTCATTTAACTTTTCTGAGAAGAAAGCTATAGGATGTCCTTCTTGGCTTAAAACTTCCCCTATTGCCCTTTGGCTTGCATCACATTCTAATGTAAACAACTGATTGAAATTAGGCAATCTAAGGGTTGGTAGCTCTGCTATATTGGTTTTCAATATTCAAACCCCTTATTGGCTTCCTCTATCCACTTAAAGTGACACTTAATCCCTCCTTTAATGGTATTGAGAATAAGAGAACAAACATGGCTAAAGTTTCTCACAAATTTCCTATAAAAAAATGCCATTCCATGAAATATTATAACTTCACTTATGCCCTTAGGGATAGGCCAATTAAGTATTTCTTCTACCTTACTTGGATCCATTTTTAAACATCCATGAGAAATAACAAAACCAAGGTATACTAGCTTTGTTTTCAAAAACTCACATTTTTCAAGGTTAATCTTGAGGTGAGCCTCCTTCAACTTCTTCAAAACCATCTCCAGAAGCTTGAGGTGTTCCTCCTTGAACCTTCTATAGATCAAAATTTCATCAAGATACACAATAACAAATCTACCAATAAACTCACCTAAGAGTTCATTCATGAGCCTTTGGAAGGTACTAGGTGCATTGGTGAGGCCAAATGGCATCACCAACCACTCATATAGGCCTGCATTGGTTCTAAAGGTTGTCTTCCATTCATCTCTAGGTCTGATTCTAATTTGATGATAACTAGACTTCAAGTCTACCTTTGTGAAGTAGCTTGCACCTCCTAGATTCTCTAATAGGTCATCAATCCTTGGCAGGGGAAACCCGTACCTTATAGTAATCTTGTTGATTGCTCTAGAGTCCATGCACATTCTCCATTTGCCTCCCTTTTTAGGAACTAACACAGTAGGAACAACACATGGTCTCAAACTCTTATTTATAAAACCTTTGTCCAATATTTATTTTACTTGTTTGGTGATCTCTTCATTTTGACTAGGTGTCATTTTGTAGGCAACTTTGTTTGGTAGATTGACCCTTGGTATTAAGTCTATTTGATAATTCACATCTCTCATTGGAGGAAAAGAATTAGGCATGTCATCCCCTATCACTTATGCATATTGTTTGAGTAGACCTTTCACCTCTTGAGGCACTTTACTGGTTGGATCTGCCTTAGCCTCATCTCTAGGCTTCAACACTATAGCATGACCTTGATGACCTTCTTGTTTCAACACTTTGAGAAACTCTTTACCTCTCATAAGCATCACACTTGAGCCTACTTGTTTTTCTTCCTTTGGATCATGTAGTGGATCCATTCGATACTTCTTCCCATTCTTGGTGATAAGATAGTTGTTCTTTGCTCCATCATGAGTAGCTCTCACATCATATTGCCATGGATAGCTCAACATCATATGACAAGCATCCATAGGCAATATGTCACATAGTAATCTATCCTTATACTCACCAATTTCAAAATCCACACACACTTGCTCATCAACCAATACATGTTGACCCCAGTTGAGCCATGATACCTTGTAAGGAGTGATATGAGGCAATCTTTTCAGTTTGAGTTTATCCACCATTTCAATTGAGACAATATTCTCAGTGGAACCTAAATCTACAATTACTTTACAAATCTTCCCATGTGACCTACAAGTGGTCCTAAACAAGCTTTTCCTTTGTGGTGGCTCTTGAGCTTGAGGTTTCTTGAGCATTGTTCTCCATTTGTCACTGGCCCTACCTTGCTGATTGAAGAAGTTACACTCTGAGTGTCCTCTTGCAATAATTGAGTTCTTCTTTCCCCCCTGTATGAGCTTGTGGAGCTTGAGGCTTTCCTCGAGCACTTACTCATGGTATGCCCAACTTGATTGCAATGATAACACCTATCGATTAAGATTGTATTTCCTCTTCTTGAGTTTCCAAACCGGCCCTTAAAATTTCTCCTTCCTCTATAAGATCCTCTAAATGCTCCTCTCTAAGAGTCCCCACTACCTTCTTGTCCTTGCTGCTCTTCATTTCTTAGTGATTGCTTCCCTCTACCAAAGTTTCCTCTACCTATTAAATTCTTACCTCCCCTATGTTTCTGATTTTGTTCACTCCTCCTTTTGATCTTCTCCTCTTCCCTTAGGGCCAACTGAAAACACTTATGGATAGTGTCTGGTGTGAGGATACTTATCTCATCTTGTATATTCTATCTAAGGCCATTCATGTACCTGGCCAACTTCTCCACTTCATTCTCATGCTTCCTAGCCCTCAAACTGAATTCTTTAGTGTATGCATTGACATCTAACTCCCTTTGTTTCAGAATTTGTAGTCTCTTATGGATTTGAACTTCATAATCTCCTAGAAATAATTGTGCCTTAATTATGATCTTCATATGCTCCCATGAAGTTATCTTCTTTTTTCCTTCTTGTATCCTTTCTTCTTGCATCATATTCCACCAAACCTAATAGTTCTGATACTAAATGTAAGTACAAATACAATAGCCAACAAGATCGAAGGGGGGGGGGGGTGAATCATACAAACTTAATCTTCCATAAAAACATCAGATTCAACCTCGGTAACATGTACTTTAGTAATATAACCAAAACTGTCAAACATGCAAACTCAAAAGCATATAAACATCATAAACCTCATAACACCGGATTTAACGTGGAAACCCAAATAGGGAAAAACCACTGTGGGATTTTGGACCCACTAAGAAATATACTCTTCTAGAGTATGCTCAGTTAAAAGCAAATCCTATTAAAGATTACAAACACATTACTAGATGTGACCCGGTTAAGGGATTTCCCTCAGATCTGTTAGGATCTTCACCTTGTTAGAAGTGACCTTGTTAAAGGATTTCAAACACTCAATCAGAATGTCACCTTGCTAGAGAGTTTTATAAATAAGACTGTTAAGTCCACTCGGTTAAGAGATTTTCTGTCACTTTCACAAAATAACAGTAATAAAAATCTATCTGCAACT
This sequence comes from Cryptomeria japonica, assembly GCF_030272615.1. Classification (NCBI taxonomy): domain Eukaryota; kingdom Viridiplantae; phylum Streptophyta; class Pinopsida; order Cupressales; family Cupressaceae; genus Cryptomeria; species Cryptomeria japonica. Next base: position 264,687,127 of record NC_081409.1, on the reverse strand, counting down.
TCACATCTAAAATGCTAAAGCAAATTCTTATTTGTTCAATACAATCTAGACATAGAAATAATCTTGTCCATCTGTTGGGCTTCTATACTTTGTTATTCAAACAGGTCTTCAAGCTTTTGTGCTCGGTAATCACTATGTAGCATCCATGTGCATACACTTGCCCACATACATTGTTTATCAACAATTTCTTATTTATAAACAATTAGCTAACTACTTAATCTTCTTGATCACATTTCCCATGATCAATCATAGCCATCAAATCTTCAAACTTGTCCAGGTTCAATGCATCTTTCGATCTAAAAATGTTTTACCCTGCCTTACAACTCAAATACATTTCTTGGAACTTGTGCTAGGGTATTGCGGTTCAATCTGTGCTATAGATCTTCATGTCGACTTTCCTTTGCCATAGATTCATTAGCAAACTATATTTACTACATACCAATCATTTAATCAGTTCTAGCTCATCAGCTTCCTTTATTAAATAATGCATGTAAACATTTAATGCATTCTGTTATAGCTTGGTTACAACTCGGTAAATACTAAACTTCACTTGGTAGACATTCTGCCTTCATTAACCGATAGCGATAACCTTAGTGTTTACCGACTAGGTTCCTTAGATTTTACCGAATAGATTATTTGCTTGATAACATAGTATAGTATTGACCTTTAATATTTACAACATATGTATGATGTTAAAACAATCTAAACATCATGATCTCATCATTGTCTGACTCGGTGATAGTTGCCCATTGAATACCTTATTCATCCCTTTATTCATCATAATCTTTCCTTTGTCTTTTACCGACATCTTTATATTCTTTACATCATACTTCTCAAGATATGGCAACATCATACTGAATTAGAAAATCAATTTCTTGACATCAATAAGAAAATATTAATATCAAGACAGTAAACATCCTTAATCAGTTATATCCATAATCATCAACAACCTTCTCAATATCCTTATTGAAATGTCAACAATCTTTCATTGTCTGTTATAATGTTATATTGCCAACAATCTCCCCCTTTGGCATTGATGGCAAAACCAATTGATTTGACCTTAAAAGATTTGGATTGTTGTGATTCTGAAATACTGAAATGTTCTCCCTCATACATTAGACTTCTCCTCTTTTCTCAGTCTTCTTTCCAAACTTCAGTCTTCTCCCCCTTTTTATTAGTCTTCTCCCCCTTTGACAACAATGCCAAAAAGTAAAGAACTAAAACATAATTTATGCCTGTATGGAGTGATTTCCTATTGTAATGTGTCAATTCAGTCTCGTTCAAAGCATTTTGACTTCAATTCCTATTCCCTATATTATTTTCCTATAATATTTCTTGTACACCTTTAGAAAACCTCCTAAAGTGTGTAAATCAGCATCAACTCCTAAAAGATATTCGATAGAGTCATCGGATTGATGCTTTCACCGAACTCAGTCAGTGAGCAGAAGATAGGGGTAGGACCCCTAACTTACTTCTGAGATATTCAAAAGTGTCCCTTGGTAGTGGTTTGCTGAAGATATCTGATATTTGTTCCTTTGTGCTAACATACTCCAACACCACTTTCTTTTCTTGAGCTTCTTCTCTAAGATAATGATATTTGATAGAGATGTGCTTTGTCTTAGAGTGCATAACATGATTCTTTGAAATATTAATGGCACTAGTATTGTCACAGAATATAGTTACTAGCTCGGTAACTTTCTCATTTATAGCTTCCAACAGTTGTTTGATCCATGCAATGTTGGTACAATTCAATGTTGCAGCTACATATTCAGCTTCTGCTGTTGACTGTGAAACACATCCTTGTTTCTTGCTAAGCCAAATCACTAGTCTTTCTCCTAAAAAGAAAGCTCCTCCAATTGTGCTTTTTCTGTCATCAATGTTGCCTGCCCAATCAGCATCAATATAAACTTTTAAATCAAAATCATTTCCTTTCTAATATACTAAGCCATAATCCTCTGTGCCTTTCAAGTATCTAAAAATTCTTTTGATTGCTGTCATGTGTGTTTCCTTAGGATCTACAGAGAATCTTACAACTATACCTATTGCATGTGCTATGTCTAGTCTACTGTGAACAACATATTGTAGCTTTCCAATCATGGATTGGTAAAGTGTCTCATCAATAGATGCAGATTCATCATTCTTTGATAATTTACAGTTGGTAGTCATAGGAGTACTTACTAGTTTTGAATCCTCCATTCCAAATTTCTTCAAGATTTCCTTTATGTACTTGGATTGAGTAATGAAAATCTCATTTTTCATTTGTAGTATCTGTAAACCTATAAAATACTTTATCTCACTGATTAATGACATCTCAAATTCTTTGCTCATTTCATTTCCAAAGTTCTTGCATAAAGAGTCATTTCCACAAAATATAATATCATCAACAAATATGGCTGAGATTAGTATTCCATTTTCATCATTCTTCATGTACATATTGTTGTTCTCACTTGTCCTTATAAAACCAATCTTAATCAAATGAGAGTGCAATCTTTCATACCATGCTCTAGGTGCTTGTTTCAAACCATATAAAGCTTTGTTCAATTTACATACCTGATCTTTATTCTTGTCTTCAACAAATCCTTCAGGTTGTTCAATAAAAATTTCTTCTAATATTCCATTTAGAAATGCAAATTTGACATCCATTTGATATACCTTGAAGTTTTTGAAAGCAGCATATGCCAACAATGTTCTTACTCCTTCAAGTCTAGCAATAGGTGCAAAAGTTTCACCATAATCAATTCCTTCTTCTTGAGCATAACCTTTGCAAACTAGTCTTGCTTTGTTTCGAATGACCTCTCCTTTTTCATTTAGCTTATTTCTGAAAATCTACTTTGTACCAATTACATTTTTGTCCTTTGGTCTTGGGATTAGTGTCCATGTGTCATTCTTCTTGATTTGATCAATCTCTTATGTCATAGCATTTATCCAATCTTCACTGTTAAATGCCTCTTTCACTATTCTCGGTTCAAATTCAGATATCAGACATGCGTTCTATCTCAGTTTGTTCCTTGTCATCACTGGATCATCCTTATCTCCTATAATCTAACTTGGTGCATGATGTCTTTTGACATACTTGGCTAATACAAGCTCGGTAGGCTCTGTATGATCTTCTTCATCACTTGGTAACTGAATATTCTCTTCATTTTCCTCGACAGTCTTCTCGGTTGAACATAGACAAATTCATCATAGTCTTCTGGTTCCTTGGAATTTCCTTCATCATTTCTTTATGCAAATTCATCAATTTTCACATTTGCACTTTCTACTATTTTGTTAGATGATTTGATCAAACATTTAAATGCTTTGCTTCTAGAAGAATAACCTAGAAATGTTCCTTCTTCACTCTTCTGATCAAACTTTCCATTTCTATCATCTTTGTGAACATAGCATCTACTTCCAAAGATTTTAAAATAACTTACATTAGGTTTCTTATTATACCAGATTTCATAAGGTGTCTTCAAAGTACCTTTCTTCAATTGTACTCGGTTCAGGGTGTAAATTACTGTGCTTATTGCTTCTCTCCAAAATGTTTGTGGCACCTTCTTTACAATCATCAGTGTTATAGCACAATCCACAATAGATTTGTTTCTTCTCTCAGCTATTCCATTCTATTGTAGAGTTCTCGGTGCAGAGACTTGTCTTTTGATACTATGATTATTGCAGAATAAGTTGAATTCATCAGATGTGAACTCTCCTCCTCTATCTGATCTAAGACATTTCAGTTGTCTTCTTGTTTCATTTTCAACTCTTGCCTTGTACCATTTAAACATTTGAAAAGCTTTTGATTTATCTTTTAAAAACACTACTGACATCATCCTTGAATAGTCATCCACAAATAATATGAAATATTATCACCATAATAACTTTGAACTTTCATAGGACCACAAAGATCAGTGTGCACTAGATATAAAATTCCCTTAGAAGTGTAAGACTTAATTGTAAAGCTTGATCTTGTCATCTTACCCATCTGGCATCCTTGACACATAGCATTCTCAGGTTTTTCAAGACTCGGTAGACCTCTTACTCGGTGCTTCTTGCTTATTTTGATCAGATTATCAAAATTTACATGACAAAACTTTTTATGCCATAACCAGGTATCATCTATCTTTGCATACAAACAATTGTTACGAGTTGATTCAAGGTGAAATGTGTTACCTTTTGTTTGTGTCCTGGTAGCAGCTAACTTTCCATTCTTGTCATGAACTTTGACAATTCCTTTCTGAAATTCTATTCGGTAACCTATGTTGTTTAGTTGTGCTACACTCAACAAATTGTATTTCAAACCTTCAACCCAATAAACATCATTGCATATTGCATTGTCAAGAAGTGTTATAGATCCTTTACCTTTCACTGAACATGGTGCATCATTACCAAATCTAACATAGCCTCCATCATAATCTTCTAATATAACAAACTTGTGTTTATCTCTTGTCATATGATGTGAGCATCCACTATCTATGATCCAAAAATCATTAGTGTTTATGTGTGATATTAGGGATTTTTCATCATACCTTTCTTCATCTAATCCATCTTTGATAGCCACATAAACTACTTCCTTTGTATCAGTTTCATCTGATTTATCATCATTGGATTCCTCATCAGCTATTAAACATGTCTTTCTATCCCTTCTTCTAAAGTCTCTGTGTCCTCTGTAATGATTATCTTTTTGTCTGTCATCTCGGTAATCTTTGTTTTCAGTAGAATCTTTGTCAGGATAGTTAGAAGCCATATGTCCTATCTTATCACAATTGAAACATTTCAAAGGTAGTTTTCCTTTATACTTACCTTTTCCTCTCGGTAACCTTTTGGCTAATAGTGCTTCAAACTCTTCTTGCTTTCTGATTTCCTCATACACTTTGTGTACTTCTTCCATGTTCTTACGAAATCTTTCACTTGCTCCACTATGATCTCCTTCATAGTACTTATACTTTCTTTCATTGAAATCATTAGATTCATCAAGATGAAAAGAACTAAATGCAGATTCAACTTTATTTACCGAAGATCCACTGTTATCAAAGTTACTTAACTCAAATGCATGTAGCTTACCAATAGTAGCATCTAAAGAAACTGACATATTAGGTATAGACCTCAATTCATTGATTGCAGAGACTCGGATTGCATAAGCCGGTAGAAGGGTTCTTAACAACTTACTTGTTATATCCTTTTATTCAATAGTTCCACCTGCTCCTTTGATTTGATTGACAATCTCCTTTAGTCTTGTACTGTACTAAGTTATGTTCTCACCTTCATTCATCCTCATAGATTCAAGTTGTCCTCTTAGACTATCTACTTTTTCTCTTTGAACATGTTCATCTCCTCCATACATAGATATGAGCTTATCTCACATTGCCTTCACATCATTGCAGCCTTCTAGATCATTAAACTTTGAATCGGTCAATGCAGATGTTATTTCAATCATTGCTTGAATATGTTCTTGCTTTGCCTTTATCTCTTCCATAGTCAATGGATAGATGCTCGGTGTAACACAATAATTCTCTAGATAGTATACAACATATTCTCCAACTCCTGATAGATGCAACTTCATCCTTTTTTGCCATGTAGAGAAACTTGACTTGTTCAGCTTTGGTGCATCCCTCTTATACATCTTTGGATCTTTAACTCAAGTTCCTTTAAACTTTTCTTCTAGAGTCCAATGCTCTGATACCAATTGATAGTTTTGATACTAAATGTAAGTACAGATCCAATAGCTAACAAGATGAGAGGGGGGGGGTGAATCATACAAACTTAATCTTTCATAAAAACATCAGATTCAACCTCGGTAACATATACTCTAGTAATATAACCAAAACTGTCAAACATACAAACTCAAAAGCATATAAACATCATAAACCTCATAACACCAGATTTAACATGGAAACCCAAATAGGGAAAAACCACTGTGGGATTTCGGACCCACTAAGAAATATACTCTTCTAGACTATGCTCGGTTAAAAGTAAATCTTGTTAAAGATTACAAACACATTGCTAGATGTGACCCAGTTAAGGGATTTCCCTCAGATCTATTAGGATCTTCACCTTGTTAGAAGTGACCTTGTTAAAGGATTTCAAACACTCAATTAGAATGTCACCTTGCTAGAGGTTTTTACAAATAAGACTATTAAGTCCACTCGGTTAAGAGATTTTCTATCACTTTCACAAAATAACAGTAATAAAAATCTATCTGCAACTTCACATCTAAAATGCTAAAGCAGATTCTTATTTGTTCAATACAATCTAGACATAGAACTAATCTTGTCCATCTGCTGGGCTTCTGTACTCTATTATTCAAACAAGTCTTCAAGCTTGTGTGCTCGGTAATCACTATGTAGCATCCTTGTGCATACACTTTCCCGCATACATTGTTTATCAATAGTTTCCTATTTATAAACAATTAGCTAACCGCTTAATCTTCTTGATCACATTTCCCATGATCAATCATAGCCATTAGATCTTCAAACTTGTCTAGGTTCAATGTATCTTTTGATCTGAAAATGTTTTACCCTGCCTTGGAACTTGCATACATTTCTTGGAACTTGTGCTAGGGTATTACGGTTCAATCTATGCTATAGATCTTCATGCCGACTTTCCTTTGCCATAGATTCATTAACAAACTATATTTATAGCATACCAATCATTTAATTAGTTCTAGCTCATCAGCTTCCTTCATTAAATAATGCATGTAAACATTTAATGCATTCTGTTACAGCTCGGTTACAACTCGATTACAACTTGGTAAATACTAAACTTCACTCGGTAGACATTTTGCCTTCATTAACCAATAGCAATAACCTTAGGGTTTGCCAACTAGGTTCCTTAGGGTTTACCAACTAGATTATTTGCTTGATAACATAGTATAGTATTAACCTTTACAATTTACAACATATGCATGATGTTAAAACAATCTAGACATCATGATCTCATCATTGTCTAACTCGGTAATAGTTGCCCATTGAATACCTTATTCATCCCTTTATTTATCGTAATCTTTCTTGTGTCTTTTACCGACATCTTTATATTCTTTACATCATACTTCTCAAGATATGGCAACATCATACTGAATTAGAAAATCAATTTCTTGACATCAATGACAGAATAATAATATCAAGACAGTAAACATCCTTAATCAGTTATATCCATAATCATCAACAACCTTCTCAATATCCTTATTGAAATGTCAACAATCTTTCATTGTCTGTTATAATGCTATATTGCCGACAAAACCAATGTCGACCCTCTCATTCTTGATTTGGCCACATTGACTCTTTTCTCTTTTGGTACCTCTTTGTAATCAAAGTGATAATTAAGAGCCTCTATCCAATCTAGAAACTCTTCTCCATTGAGGTTTCCTCCATAGGTGGGTAATCCATCCAAGTTGTCTTTAGAAATGGATTTGACTGCATCCAAGAATAGTTTTTGGTCTTGAGGCATGGATACTACTATTGGTTCCTCTCCATCTTCCACTTCTTCATTAGTCTCATCACCCCATTCTATCTTAACCATCCCCTTCTCCTTCTTAACCTCTCTGATGGTTAGGATTCCCAAAGATACTAAGAGGGGGGGTGAATCAATATCTGACTGGTTAAAGAAGTTTATGAACTTATTATATGAAAAGCATACCAAATTTGTGTACCAGTAAACCAAAATTAATGCAGCAAATAAGAACAATAAGAAAAACATGAAAGACACACCATAACACAATATTTTAATGAGGAAAACCGGTGTGGGAAAAACCTCGGTGGGATTTGTGACGCACAATATTTGCTTACTAGCTAATAAGAGAATATTACTTTTACAATAGGGGCCTAAACATGTAGGAAAGCCAAGTGCCTAGAGCTCACTGCTCAGTTACAAAAGAAGTCTCACTAACTTACAAAAATGGATTACACAAATCCAATGTCATGTACTGCTCCAGATCAGCATCTGCTATGCCAGGTTCAGCACTGGTTTAAGCTTTGCAATAATCATAAACCCTTATCCAAAATCTACCTTACAATTTGCACATTAGGTTTGCAATAATTCTTCCATCTATATATCTCCTAAATGATTTACAAGATCTCATACTTATATGAGTCTTATTACAATCTGCTATGTCAACTTACAAAATTTTTTACAATTAAATACAAAATATAATTAAACAAAATTCCTATCGATCAGGGTGCCGGTAATCTTTCTTTTCGGTGCTGGTGAACTGTATGCCAATGTAGAGTCTGTAAGTGTCGGTGCCTACCGGTATCATATGATTGTAAGGTTGCCATCAATGACAATACCTTCAATCACCTACAATTTCTCATTGGAGTGTACATTTGCTAACAATCTCCCCCTTTGGCATTGATGACAACATTCATGAGAAAAATCCAAAAAGTGTCCAAAAAGAATCTACCAAAACTTGTCGAAACTGTGTTACCAAAATGTTTGCTCCCCCTGAGTTGATGATGCCTTTCTTCTGATCAATTTTTCTCATTTCCACTACTCCCCCTTTTGCATCAATGAAAAAGGTTGTCATTCACTGTCAGTGGAGTGTGGTTCCTACCCAAATCCTTGTAACCGATGGGTTATAATCTAATAGATGTTTGCCAATGCAAAATTTTGACTATCGTTGAACCTCTCGATGTCCTTTATTGCCGCTTTTGTTCTATGAAATGTACCAGTGAGTATGTGCATTTTCTCTTCCGGTGTCTTAAGTCCGGGAACCAGAGCCTCATAAATTTCTTTTTTCAAAGAAATGAGGTAATCCAATTTAGGGCCTAGTTTGCATTTTAAATCCTTTGCCTTAAACTTTATCTTTTTCGAACTTTTCAATTTTCTCCTCGAGAACTGCAATATTATTTTCAACTTCCAAAAATGAATCTGATGTTCCTATTAAATTGTCAGTAATATTGTTGATTTCTTTTTGAACTTTGCTGATCTCTGAATCTATGTCCTCTATCAAAATATTAGTTTTGCAGGTATCTCTATATAGTTTCTTGAAATCCAAAATTGTTTCTCCTAATGTCGGTAATAAGGTTTCCATTTGTTCCTTATTCTTCTTCACTGTTTCCTCAAAGAATTTTTCTTTCTCCTTATTCATTTTCTCTTTGAATGTATCTTCATTTATTTAGTCCAGTGTTATTAGGTTGCTGGTTATATTCTTAGACAATGTGTCTAATTGGCTCAAAGAATCTTTATTATCTATGTTGCACTTTGGAGCTATCATCTGCAAAATTTTTAAAGTGTCATCTATTGCCTTATAAGCTTATGCATTACATTCTGTGATTTTCTTAATGGAATCCAATAATACCTTGGTTGTAGTGATAGCTTTGCTTTCCTCTTTCTCTAGAGGATCTGTTTGAGTTTGCATTTCCACTACCAAAGGCTTGGGCTTTTCAGATGAAGCCGGTGGCACTGTCTTTGTATGAACCTATACCTCAACCTTTTTCTGTTCCTATTTCTCAACCTATTTCTCTAAGTTTTCCTCAACAAGAGCCTATTGCTCTGATGGTTTATCTGTAGTGTCCACTGCCAATTTTTCTTTGTTTACCTTAGTGTTGTCTACTATCGGTTTCTCTGATGAAGTCTCAGTATTCACCATCAGTTTCTCTGATGAAGTCTCAGTATTCACTGTTGGTTTCTTAGTATGCACCTTTGTACTATCCACTGCCGATATCTCAACTAGTTTCACTATGTTGTCAACTAGTTGTTCTAGCTCAGTGGGTTTAGCAATGTTTGTATCAGTCACCATTCTAGTAGACAGGGGATCAGTTGATTGTTCAGTTTGTGTCTCAATCCCAATCTCAACATCTACAGTCGGTGGCTCAGTAGTCACATTTTTCTTCTTATCTTTAGTGGTCTCTTTATCAACCACAATATTTACCTCCTGAGTGTCTATATTCATAGTGTACAAAATTTTAGACTCGAGATTTGTATCTTCATGAGGAGTATCCATACTCTCTATTGTCAGTTGTGTGTCAAAAATTTCTATCGGTGGAGTATCAGAAAGAGGTGGGGGAAAGTTATCAGTTATCTTTAGGCTCGGAGGTCCACCTACCTTACCTTTCCCCTTATCCTTGTCCTTTTGGTAGACTCTGATGGTCTTAGGTCTTTTAAGTTCTTCTTGTTTCTCCTTTTCAACAAAGAATATATCCCATTGATTTGCAGTTTCTTTAGATATTTCATTCATTCTACCTACCATTAGTGCTACATGCCGGTGACCGGTTGGCCTCACTAATTAATTCACCTATCTCTTTAGTGGAGTTCACTGGGTGAACTGCAAGTAATTTTTCTATTTTTCTATTTTTATCTAACTCAACAATAGCTACCCTTCTAGCTTCTATTCTTTTGTATAAATCATTGGGTATATCATCAAAAATCTCCATCAAAAATTTCTTGTATATGTCTAAGTGTAAAATTACACTATTCTCTATGCTCTCTTTATCATCATTGGAAAGTGTGTTATACATCCTGCTAATATTTTTCAATTTTCCATCCTCTGTTATTTCATTTAGAAGTTTGTTTAGTGGAGAAATAGCCTATTTTTTCTTATTTTTCTTTGGGGTAAACTTCTTAGCTAGAGGCCTAACTGCCTATTGCTTTTGTCTTATCTTTTTGGGTGTAGGAGATGGTGTCGGTGAGGGTTTTCTTTTCCTTTTTACCCTTTTGAATACAATTGGTATCTCACTGTCAGAAGAAGTTGCAACCAGTGAAAGATGTGCTTCCGGTTGAAGTCCTTCTAGTTCTCTTTCCTTAATACCAATTTTCTTTAATACATCTTCCTTTATTGCTTTAGCTTGTCTTGTACCTTTCCTCACTATTTGTTCAGTTTTCTTGACTCTTTTCTAAGATTGGATGCCACTCTCAATTGTTTCTACATTGCCAAAAAATTTCTCAGATGGTTCCTTTGGTGCTTCAAGGAGGGCTTTTGCATAAGTCTCAATTATGTTATCATATGTCTCATATCCCATCTCGGTTACCCAAATAGTCCTAGGGACAACTGCCTCCATCTAGATTTCATCTTTCTTAATTACAAAGTATATCTCTATTTGATACTTATCAATAATTTCTTGAGATAACCTTCTTCTTGTCTTCATTCTAGCCTTTAGTGCTTGAAAATGTTCATTTATATGTTTCTCTCTGTCATCTTCCATGTTGTTTAATATATCCAATAGTTGCTTTCCTACTAGTATATCAAAACCAAAGTCTTTCCTACCAATACTGAGTAGTTCCTTGGTAATGTATAACATTAAACATACAAGCAGATTTGCAAATCTGAAAGTTCCCTTCCTATCACCTTTGATTTTCTTCAGGTTGTCTATCAAATCATCTTTAAGCCATTCACACACATCAATTCTTGCATTGTCATTCACCATGTCATATGCACTTTTAATACATAGGCTGGATACTGAGTTTAACCTATTTGTATGTGTAGCCTTATAGCCAATAATCATACTGACAAACCTAACATTTATGTCCTTCACATTATTGAATCTTAGGGATCTTTTGTCAAATGTTGCACTGGTTAAGTTCATCACAGTGTCATTAGAAACTTTCTTAGTTCTGTCAGGTCTGCTACCAGTGGAAGGTAAGCCTGTTACTGCCCTAACTGCCTCTTTAGTGATCTTATGGATGGAATCCAACCAAAATAATTTTCCATGGACTCTGCTTAGGATTATTCTTATCACATCTTTAGGAAAATTAGGAATGCTAAGAATATCCACAAAACCTAGGGTTTCCACAACCTTGTGTTCCGGGTTTGATATTACCATTTGCATCATAGATTATAGTCCAATACATGTTCTTAATTTCATCATCTCCTAGTTCCTCAATATGACAATGTATATACATTCTAGATCCTCTGCATAAACTACTCCCTTAGGTATTCTTGAAAATGCTCCTAGGGTATCATCTTTCTTCGCAATTTTAGGAATCAGTTTGAATACGGGTCTAGGATGCTTGATAACCTCAATCATAGTAGGGTTTGCAATAAATTCAGGTGTAGATGAAGAAGCCATAGCTATAAATACTTGAATCCGCCTTTAGGATGAGTGCTTGAATGAATTGCTTCACTTTTCACTAAGGATGCCTTTGCTCAAGATTTTCGCGCTCTCGGAGATTTGAATGTTCGGTGAAAAAAGGAGCCAAAAAATTGTTTTATAATGTTATTTCTTTCAACTACCACATTTAATGCCTTCCAGTTAAGTCAAAAACTTAACTCATCTCCCGGTAAAGAAGTAATTCAACTTCTCACCATCAACCGAGGGTGTATTAGCATGTTTTTCAATTTGTTGCCAAACCCCCAAAGGACTTTTCCTTTAGTTAGATGAAGAGTCTCCTATCGATGGAGTGATACTCTCTTCTGCTAGTGGAGGAGTATTTCTATCAACATTCTGATCTGACTTTCTAATCCATTGTCTTGAGAATTCTTTCTTTACCTCTTCAACTTTTTCTTTACCTTTCGAGCTGGGTCCTTTGTTGTTTGTCGGTGATGTCTTACTTCTATAAAATTTTGCAATATGTCCAGTCTTGTTACAAGCATAACAAGTCACATTGTTTTTTTGAATATCTTTTCCATATCCTATACCAATGTGTGTTCTGCATTGATTAGATAAGTGTCCAAATCTTCCACAAATATAACATCTTACATTCATTCTGCAATTTTTTGAATTATGACCAACTTTGTTGCATTTAGAACATTGACCGGTGGGTGTATTAGTGTTCTGATAATTTCTAGATCTACACTGATTTGCTCCATGACCATACTTGTTACAGTTAAATCATTTCCCATTAAATTTGTAAGCATTAGGTTGTCTTACCAATTTGTTGTGATCATGATTGTTTGTAGTACCGAAGATTTCACCAACTTCAAAGCCACAACCATTTGTATCACCATTAGGTTTCTTATTTTTCAGCATGTCATCAAGTTCTTTTGAACTTTCCTTAAATTTCTCCTTGTGTTGATTTGCAGCAGCCAGTTCATTCTCCAAGATTCCTTTCTGTCTCATGAGTTCATTTGTGCAATTTTGTGTATGCATCAAGTCTGTCTTCAACATATCATTTTCATGACTGAGTCTTGTGTTTTCATTTCCAGCATCATTCAGTCTTCTAACCAAGTCATCTTCATTCTTCTTCTGATTTTCAATCTCTTTACAAAATCTCATAGTCATATCCTACATCTCATTCTTCATTGTACTATTTTCTTGTCTCAGTTTGTTTACCAGATCATTAAGAGTTTCCTTTTCATCATCATCATTCTGCATCTTTTCACAAAGTTTTCTTCTCTTGTTTCTTGCAATAGTGAGATTCTCTTGAAGTCCTTGAATGATATCCCGTGCAGCCATCAAATCATCTTCAAGTTTGATATTCTTCACTTTTTCTACATCATAGTCTTAAAGAGTTGTTTCCAATTGCTTTCTCAAGTTTTCCATCTCTGCCGGTGTCAGAATCTTCCTCAAGTTGTTAGGCTTTTGAAAATAGAGGACCAGGCTCTGATACCAATTGTTAGGATTCCCAAAGATACTGAGAGGGGGGGGTGAATCAGTATCTGACTGGTTAAAGAATTTTCTGAACTTATTATATGAAAAGCATACCAAAACTATGTACCAGTAAACCAATATTAATGTAGCAAATAAGAACAATAAGCACAACATGAAAGCCACACCATAACACAATATTTTAATGAGGAAATCCGGTGTGGGAAAAATCTTAGTGGGATTTGTGACCCACAATATTTGCTTACTCACCAATAAGAGAATATTACTGTTACAATAGGGGCTTGCACATGCAGGAAGGCCAAGTGCCTAGAGCTCACTGCTCAGTTATAAAAGAAGTCTCACTGACTTACAAAAATGGATTACACAAATCTAATGTCATGTACTACTTCAGATCAGCATATGCTATGCCAGGTTCAATACCAGTTTAAGCTCTGCAATAATCATAAACCCTTATCCAAAAGTTGCCTTACAATTTGCACATTAGGTCTGCAATAATTCTTCCATCTATATATCTCCTAAATGATTTACAAGATCTCATACTTATACAAGTCTTATTACAATCTGCCATGTCGGCTTACAAATTTTTTTTACAATTAAATACAAAACACAATTAAACAAAATTCTTGTCGGCCAGGGTGCCGGTAATCTTTCTTTTTGGTGCTGGTGAACTGTATGTCGGTGTAGAGTCTATTGGTGCCGGTGCCTACTGATATCATACGATTGTAAGGTTTCCATAAATGAAAATACCTTCAATCACCTACAATTTCTCATTGGAGTGTGCATTTGCCAACATTGGTTCCTCTACTTCCTTCTGCATCTTTCAATCCTTCTATCATCTCTGCCACCAACTGTCAGATGGCTTATGGAGTCATTGCCTTTGGAAGCATTGAACTTGCTTCTGATTCTTCACAATCTAACATACACCAAACCTTTCAAATAATTTCTCTAATACCAATCTGATGCAAAGAGTCTAGGAGCTTTGTTTGTTACACCTTCTCGAGTGACTTGTCCTAATCAACCCTTCAACTACTCAAGTCCTTCCTATGGCACTTGGCAGGGGTTATGATAATGAGACCTCCAAGGTTTGAGCCTTCTTGAATTTCCTCTTAGGTATAGCCAATGGTTTCTGGACAATCAACTCCACCACTTGAGGTTGCCACTTCAGTTACTCACACACTCCTCTCCTAGGCTCTAACCACTCCTTCAAGGATCTTAACACACAATCACTTCCTATGGTTTCCCAATGCATCTATAAGGTGTCTTTAATGTATTTTGAGGTTTAAGTCTCACCAAATCCATTGCCTTGGCTTCCTAACCCTTCTAGGTCTCTACCGACACCAAAATAGGCCTAATTGCATTAGCCCTCCCTAGGTGGTTTTAGGGTCTTAGTTTGCAAAATTCCCAAACAAGCTTAGAAATAAATCATGGATTTGAGTACCCTTTTGGAAGTTATAGATAATAGTGGAAAAGTGCATCTAGGTTATCCGTACAAGTGGGGTTTCCAATGCTGCACTATTTTGAAGGGTTTAGGCCTCATCAGTGACTTGGAAAGATGGGGCTAAGACTCTTCACCAGTCATATCTCTAGCTCTAAAAAATTTTCAAATCTTCAAGGGAAATCTCAAGGCTTTCCATTCATGTGTCACTTGGTCCTACACCAATCCCCATGTGCTCATAAATCACACTTTTCTTGCTGTCCTAACTCACCTACTCCCATTGGTGAGCCTAGGGCTTCATTGTTTCTCCTCCTCTGGGACCTGCAACACCACACACCCTATTCCAAAACTATGTATAGACCCTAACCTAGAATTATTAGTGATTTCAATAGGTACCATCAAAGAATGCCTAGGTTAGAGCCATTTTCTTGCTCTTAAACCCTACTTGCAAGGGTTTTGCTCCTAGTTGCAAAGAATGGAAGAAATATCTACAACCTAGGACAATCAAACCTGCAAATCAACCTTAAAGAAGAAAAATTCAATGATCACTCAGAATTGCAATGAGTTTACACCATCTAGTCTATACTGGTCCATACAAACAATGAAAATAAGAGTAAAACTGTCAAAAACCAGTGGAAACAAGGTTGCCTCACAAACCAAAAACTTGCTCTTGCATTTCCAATCCTCCAACCCATACAATGAAGTGAATTTTGGTTTATATTCTCTTGTTTTAGTTGGTTCAACCAACTTTTAATGCCTATAACCAGAAATGCATCTTTTGCAAGAAATTGCAAAATGTTGCTCAACAACTTTTTTACAACTTTTCGCTCCAAGATGCAATTTTGCATTGTAATGCATTTTAAGACTCATTAAGGTCCTCAAACACCCTAATGGACCTAAACACAACTCAATTGACCCCTAATACATGAATACATTCATCTGGAGTACTTTACTTGTGAACTATCTAAGCATCTCACTTCTCAGGCTGTCAGCATCCTGAACACAATAGAGTCAAACCAACACTTGGACAACTCAACCATGGCTCTACTGAGTCCTCAATGGTTGATAAATTATTACATCACAAATATAACACACAAACTTAAAAGAAAACAAATATTTCATACTAGGAGTGTTAGGTGTCTTGCACCAAAAGGCGATTGAAATCTTGCTAGTGATATTTGTGCGAAAAGTTCAAGCAAAGTGATAGTGGCAATTAAGGAGAAGATATTCAAACCCCGTTTGAGAAAAAAATGTTTGAAGGTCATCATGGAAGTGCCTATATCAACTCCTATGTTGGTTGAAGCTATTAAAGAACCTCAACCTGAATTCAAGCTGCATCCAACGAAAGCTAGTGAGATTGACATGATCGGTGCCTTATCATCTCTGCCCTTTGTTGTATTATTGGTTGAAGATATTTGCTCCTACATCCATTGCAAGCTTGAAGAACTTGGAGACAAATTTATCTGAAATGAATTTAAAGGGTTCTATGTTAATGATTAGTTGAAGGCAAAATATTTACCTCTGAAGACCAAGGGTTTGTCAAATGCAGTTGATTTTCCTGATCATTTTCATGTCAACTGGGTTAGGTATGTATTAAGCAGAGTACATGATCAATTTTTGTGGCTGGAGGCTCAAGCACCGATCAAGATTTCAAAGGATGTGATTCGAAGAGTGATAGGGTTTAGCACAACCATTGAAGCACTAACCCTAAGAATAATTTCATCAATTGAAGTCACTTGGTTAACCAAATCCAAATGTGACAGTAGAGAAATGACAATCACTCATATTGAGGATACTGAAGTAATATTTGCTTCAATAGTGCTAGGTTCTAGTGTTTATTAATCAAGCCAGATGAATAGTGTGCCAAGTGATTCCATACATGCAGCCTATCGAATCATCAAGGAGGATGCTACATATAATATCTATGAGATGATCAAAATCCAATTTATGGTGAACATGGAGAGAATCAAGAAGGACAAGAAGCAATCTTTCAAATATGTCTCACTACTGGTATGTATATTTTTCTATGTGAAAAACTTCTTTCTTGGTAAGGGTAATATAGTATGGTCTAAAGAAAAACCTATCATGGTTCAGATAGGTGAAATGATTAGGGATCTAGGAGATAGGTTTGGTGAAACAATGTGGGGATATTTTTTAGGAAATTCAAATCGGGATGCACAAAAGGGAAAGAATACCAACTGGTATAATGCAGAAGTACAAAGACAACATTTGCTTTCTTGTAGAAACATATTGTTGCATAATTCAAGAGGTTCAAACCATAACCTTTTGGGTTCCACCTATGGGTTATGAGGTTGCAACAAACATTGTTAAAATTCATGTAAACATGCTACTGTCCAAACCAGTAGACCACAAGGAAAATAGATTTGGAACTTGTAAGGAGGCAAGCTCCTAAATAGGAACTTCAGGTGCCAATCATGAAAAGAAAAGTAGACGAATGATTGATACCCTTGACAAAAAATATGGAGGTGAAGTATTCGGTGCCACTAGCTCTATCGATATTAGTGAACAAATAGGGGTCAAACCTAATAAAGATGAAGAACTAATAGGTGAAAAGAAGAAAGTGTCAAAGACAAAACCCAAGAGGACTGCAACTACCAAGTCAACAAAATATACAAAATAAAAGGACATAGGCACTCCTATAACTTCACCAAGTAAAGGTAGACCGGTAGGTGTAACTTATATTAGAAAGAAAAAGAGTGAACAAAAATTTGACTTGAAGGCTGAAATGAAGCCCAAAAAGGATGAAAAAGAGGATGATAACATTGATACTCAATCTGATGTGAAAATTAAAGAGGTTAGAAGAAGTGGAAGAAACATAGCTCCAACAATTGATGAATTGGTCCATGGGATCAAAGAATTTGGAGGTCTATCTGGTGTTGGGAAAACATATTCCTTCTATAATAAAGAAGATAAAAGGAAACTTGAAGAAGCCTTGATTTGGAACTTGCACAAGTTTTGTAGAACTCCCAATGAATTATATGGAATAATTCCCTCAGATTTGAAGGATCAAATTGAAGGGAGATGGAAAAGTTCTCTAGCTTTTGAGAAAGAGAACAGGATAAAAGCACTCATGGAAGTGCAACATGATCTAGATCTTGATCAAGCTTCACTAGTGGCTAAAACATGCATTCAAAAGTTTAAGATAAGAAATAGAACATTGAGAGTGGTTGTAGGTGAAGTTGAAGTAATACATGAAGAAAGTGTTGCTTTGTGGAAAATAATCATGAATCAGCAAAAGAAAGCTGAAGAAGAAACAACAAAGGTAAACAAACAGGATCAGAGTGCAACTACCCTTGACAAAGGGAAAGGTAAAGAAAAAGGCTCTACTGAAGGTTTTGATGTTTTCTCAGTTGATGAGATCATAGGAAATTTTGTGTCAGACATTCTCAATCTAGCAAAGGATGTCAAGAAATGGGTTCATACTACACCGGTGAAGGAAGCTGATCCAACTAAGTATCTTGGTCAAGATGAAATGACAGTTGAAGACATTCCTTATGAAGATACACCCCACAAAACTTCATTGACACCAAATCCTATTCTATCAAAAAAAGGCAAGGAGGAAGAGAAGAAAGTAGAGGATAAGAAAGCAGTGATGGATACACCTTTGGCAAAGAGGAAGTTAAACTTAGCAGAGGATAGTGAAGATAAGAAAGTAAAACTCACTACTGTAGCCATCTTTGAGGTTGAGACTATAGAAAAGGAAGATGAAATAGAGGAGGAAGAAGAGGAAGAATCGGTCATTGATATAAAGAAAATGACTCCCAAGCAATTGATGAAAGTCTCAAAAAAACTAAAAATTCAAGCTGAAAAGGTTAAATTGAGAGCAAAGAAAAGAAGGAAAGAATTCTTAATTCTGCTAAGATAATTCTATTAGACCTAATTCCTAACATTGTTGTTGATGTTAATGCACCCATCATTGACTAGTTGTGCACTCTTGTAACAACAATCGGTTCAGAGGCAACCGATCTGGAGAAGGTTATAGTAAGGCAATTTGAATCAAAGAGAGGAGAAAATCTAATGGAACAAATATCAGTTGGAAAAGTTTCCCTCTCCACCCAAACATAAGACGTTAAAAATATACTACAAGAAGTTGGCTAATTATTGGTCAAATCTTCAAGTTTTATTGATTTAATCAAAAATCTAGAAGATAAAAGAAATCAGACTCAAAGAGAAATTCAAGATCTCATAGAGTCTTTTGATCCTCTTACCACTTCAACATCAACTTTTAGTGCCAAGGTAAAACTACTCAATCATAAAATCAAAAGGTTTAAAGATGAAGAGGACAAATGAGGTCTTAGTTTGTTAGAGATACAACGCTATTTGGTACCAATTATTGATTTCATGCAAATGAATATTAAAGAAGCAGAACGCGTCATAAGTGAACCTGACTGCAAATAAGTTGATGACATGGAGAATTTTGTTGCAGTATTGCATGGACACTTCACCACCATAAAATAGGTAAAGCCTTCATGGGAATACTCTTTGGCAATAGCTCAAGAAAATTTCAAAAAACTTTTTTCTTTACTTTAATAAATTATTATGTATAGTTTTTTCCATTGATGGCAAAAAGGGGAGTTTTGGAGATTTGTACATTGTGAGTAACAGGCAAAAACAGGGGCCAAAACTGATACATTTTTGTAGTGTTTGCCACAATTGCCAAAGGGGGAGTTTGTTGGAATTTTGATGTATTTTGTATGACTGGTGAATGAAATGGTTGTCATTGTTGGCAACATAATCTTCTAAGTCTTCACAGTCCATTGACAAAGAAGTAAATGATAACCAATAAAGAACAAGAGTTCTTATTCCTATCGATAGTGAGTAGACCAGTATACAGAGGTTACCTAGCTAAATAGAGTATAGACTCGCTAAGGAATGTGTAGACATGGTAAGTAGTGAGTAGATTGGCACACAAGAGGTCAACTGGCTAAGCAAAGAAATGATCAACACACAGGAGGTTAATCACTAAGTAGATAAGAGATCAGTATACAAGAGGTAAATGATTATGCAAAATTTGATCAGTACTCTAGCATAATAGGAGTCTCAAGTGACAAACCAGGAAACGTCCAGTTGACATCTAGTTAAACTAATAGTATTCTCCAGTTAGCCGGTGGACTTATTGACATGAATGACTATCTTGACTGATATTCTTGGAATGATTTCTGCAGAGTAATTTAAGGCATGGTAACAAAATTTTGAATATGATGTTTTGGAGGGAAAGTTAGCACCAGAACCAAAAGAAAATATATTCACAATATTTATTCTGATTATGTTGTTGTTCATGTGAAAAGACATTACTGAAAGTGAACATAGGGGGATCAGAACAAAGTATAGTAAATACAGGTATGAATCGGTGAAGCCGACACCAATCAATTAAACAGAGTATGAAAAGTAGATCTATGACAAAAAGGTAGTGTCATTAGAGAGATCATTCATCTTTGTAGCCTTCTAACAATTGCATCATTGTAAATCCTTTAACAGGGTGAACCTTAACTAGTTCTTTATGTAAAATCTCTTAACAAAGTCACTTCAAACATGAAGTTGTAAAATCCTCTAGCAAGGTGAACTTTAACAGGTTCTAAGGTATTCTTAATCGGATACTAGTCACTCCTAACAGGGTGGTGTTCTCAGAAAGAATAGATTGTAAGCTCTTAATAGGGCATCTTTCTTCACTATAGTAAGAGAGAATGCCGGTTATCCCCACTGTGGTTTTCTCCCTCTAACCGAGGGTTTCCATGTATAATTACCTTTGTTATATGATAATTATGTGTTCATGCATATCTCTTTTCTATTGTGAGATTTTGCCAAGATCAAGAGGCAATGGAAAGCACAAATGAGAGAAAACAAAAATAGATGATAGGAATAAACTGTATTCTATCAAGATGATCAACTGGATCATCAATCGATACATACAATGAATATGAGCCTTCTTATATAGGAAAGGCTATATGGATATGTGAGCACACAAACATGACATGTGGCTCAATAAGAAACAAGGGTAGGTAGGAAATAGGTGTGGGTAGGTAGAAGAAACAATATAATATTCCACATGAGGTTGATCACCCACTGAATGTGGACTGTAACAACAAGATCACACCATAAAAGGTGGAATTTCTCCTACACACACTATCCCAATGTGGCACAAACACCCAAGTGTCTCATACCCAAACTACTATGCAATGCATTTCCTAAGTAAACTTAAGTAAGGTGTAATAATATCCGAGATGAATAAATATTTACACTAACACTCCCCCTTAAGTGCAACTTAGGGGGATGCACTTAAGTCTACAATGCAACTAAGCAATGCAAGATGGGTCCTGGCTATGAGACCATGTTAGGTACCCATGTACAAATGCAAATGCATGAAAACCAATGCAATGAAATCTCCCACAAACTGGGGAAACAGAGAAAAACCCAATGGGAAAAAAACCTCCCCCAAAAGAGAGATGAAAACTAGATACAAAGAAATCTCATAGAAGTATGTGAAGGACAAAACCCCATGTGAGGAAAAAGTCCCCCCCATATGAGAGAAGAAGAAGAAAGACTAGGAAGCCCCCCCTCAATCTGGAATTTGCACCAATGATATAAGCTCGAAGATTAATGAAGAAACTGCTCCATGAATGTTGAACAACATTCCTCCCCTTAGGAAGAAACAAAACCAAAGGTGGATCCAAAAAATCTCCCCAACCATGAAAGGAAAATGGAGAAAAAATACTCATGATGAAAGGAATCTCTAAAAAACTACTCAAGTGTCCCCATGTCGATGCTGAAGGTAACCTCCTCCAAAGGTGGTAAACTGTGCCACACTACTGAAAAAGGCACTCCAAGATCTAGTGGAGCTAAATGTAGAACAATATCCAAAGACTCATATGTCTCCTCAAAAGATAAAGAGACCTCCTCCAAGTGTTGCACAAAAGTATTCACAATCATGTCAACCTCTAAAGATTGATCATGTAGAGAATGCACAAGAGGGTCAGAGTGATCCCTCATGACAATCAAAGAAGGATCATCTTCATCAAAGAGAAGGTGAATGTCATCAATTGCGTCTCCCAAATCTGCAATGTAGGAGTCCACAAACAAACTTGCAATGTCTATCAAGTAGGCATCCCAATCAACTGAAATTGGAAGACATGTAATATCCTGCTGCACTCAATCACAAGAAGGGAAAACTATCACACTAGCTGCATCATTAGGTGTAGTAGGTGGTGTGATATCAATAGAAAGAGATGAAATGCAAGGCTCAAGAACAGGATCACATGTGAGAATCCCCAAGTTCAAATGCCCAAAGTTCTCCTCAAAATCTGAATCATCAACATAGGAAGAACCAACCTTATCAATGGGAACTAAATCTAAAAAAAAGTTCAATCAAGATGCATGATCAACCACCCTAGTCGCAATGATACCTCCACTCTCCAAGTCTCTAATGATAATTGAATTAGGTGTGAACTCCACAGTTTTCCTAGTTGCCCCATGTATGATTTGATAGATGGAAAGAAGATTATTTGTCAAGATTATTTGTCAAGTGGGGTACACACAACACATCATTGAAGGAGTTATCCCCAATGTCAATAGATCCTTTCCCAATCACATCCATATATGTATGATTGCCCATCAAAATCTGTTGCATGTGGCAAGGCTCAAATGTAGAAAACATAGACTGTGAAGATGCTATATGATGAGAAGCCCCTGAATCTAGAAACCATCTCCCTAAATCATGATTGGTAGTAGCACAAAGAGCTTGTCCCTTTCCTTTATCTGTCTCAAAAGAGTTATCATTTCCTTTATCCTTGGAAGAAGAAGTTGATGTAGACATTCTAGAAGGTAGGTTGATTCTATTCTTCTCAAGAAGATTCTTCAGCTCATCAATATCCTTCTTATAACAATTATGTTCATCATGTCCTGACTTCTTGCAATATCCACAAAAAACATTGTCCTTATATGATTTCCTCTTAGGTGAGAATGGTGAATCACCTTGTTGTGGAGGGGAATATTGTGCTCCTTCCTGTTGTTGTTTAGACTTAGGTTGCTTTTGATTCTTGTCTTTTCCTTGATTACTTTGATTCCCTTTGTTTGCCACCATAGCTTGTAACTTTTAAGATTTGAGAATCCCCATCGTGGTCAACTTAGATTGCTCAAGTATCAAAATCTCCGTGAATAAATCAAATGAGGGAGAAGTGTATGAGTAACCTTGAGCTAACCTATGGGTGTGAAAGCTAGATACAAAGGCTGCATACTCTAAAGGAAGCTTGTCCAACAAGTTATAAACCAATTGAGCATCTTTTTTGTCAATTCCACAATCCTTTAGCTTTGATCTTAGCTCAGTTGCTTTTGTGACATAATCTTGTATTGTATCAAAATCCTTGGGATCCAAAGTTGTGAGTTTACTATCAAGCTTGTAGCCCTTAATCTCATCAACTTCACCATACAAATTCTTAAAAATATCCTAAGCCTCTTTAATTGTTGTACACTTATCAATGTGAAAAATGTGGTCGTCTGATACATACTTTCTAAGAGTTCCAAGTGCCATAGAATTCTTAGTACGCCATTTGATTTGAGCATTAGGATCAACCTTAGGATCAGGTGGTCCTGTAATAGTTTCATTTACATAATGAATGAGACCTTTTCCCATTAGTTTACTCGATGCCTTAATTTTCCATGATGCATAATTATGAGGAGTTAAAAGTGGAAATTTAAGAGAACCCATAACACCAAAATGAAAAAACACAAGATAGAGAGAGGCACAATCACACAAGACACCCCCTCAAAATACTCAATCAAGAAATCCCCCCAAAATGGTGATTTTGGTACTTTATACTTAGTGCATATACAATGGGCCACTTGCAAAATAAGGCAAAGTGGACTTCTGATTTCAATTTATAAATTCTTAAAATGAGATCTAAGAGACTTCAACAAATATTGCTAGTGATCTAAAATGAGATCCAAGCAAAATGCAAGTTCCAAATATGCAAAAAAGGTCAAATATTGAAAGTACAATTTCTACTTAAAATCACTGCAAGCAGATGGCAGATTATGAAATTAGATGAAAAAATATGCACTTTCAAAAAAAATGGCACGTGAAAAGGAGTCCATATGAACCCAAATGAAGCCTCCAAAGTTGTAAAAACTGGGATTTCACAATTTCTAAAAAGCCTATTTCTAAAAATCAAAAAATGCCTACACCACTGTACAGATCACGAAATTCTACCCCAAAACAAAAAGTATTTCTCGTAAAAACGAGTCTATATGAGTGAGATATCACCATTTGAAAATTGCCTGGAAAATTATAATTTCGGGAAAATTTCCACCACAGCATCAAACTTTAAATGCCTCTAGATTTGGACTCCAAAGTCTGATTTGGATGAAACAAAAGGCAAAAGTGACTTTTTTGCTCCTCCTCAATCCAATGGTAACCTCAATTTTGACCCCTCAAGCTTTAATAACAACTTGTAATAGAAAGATACAAAATGCAAACCCCAAATAACATCAAATTTCTCTCAATTAGCAAACCAATGACACCCTAATGGCTCTGATACCATGTGAGATTTTGCCAAGATCAAGAGGCAATGGAAAGCACAAATGAGAGAAAACAAAAATAGATGATAGGAATAAATTGTAGTCTATCAAGATGAAAATACTGATCAACTGGATCATCAATCGATACATACAATGAATATGAGCCTTCTTATATGGGCAAGGCTATATGGATATGTGAGTACACAAACATGACATGTGGCTCAATAAGAAACAAGGATAGGTAGGAAATAGGTGTGGGTAGGTAGGAGAAACAATATAATATTCCACATGAGGTGGATCACCCACTAAATGTGGACTGTAACAACAAGATCACACCATAAAAGGTGGAATTTCTCCTACACACACTATCCCAATGTGGCACAAACACCCAAGTGTCTCATACCCAAACTACTATGTAATGCATTTCCTAAGTAAACTTAAGTAAGGTGTAATAATATCCGAGATGAATAAATATTTACACCAACACTCCCCCTTAAGTGCAACTTAAAGGGATGCACTCAAGTCTACAATGCAACTAAGCAAAGCAAGATGGGTCCTGGCAATGACGCCATCTTAGGTACCCATGTACAAATGCAAATGCATGAAAACCAAAGAATTGAAATCTCTCAGAAACTCGAGAAAGAGAGAAAAACCCAATGGAAAATAGCCCTCCCCTAAAAGAGAGATGAAAACTAGATACAATGAAATCTCATAGAAGTATGTGAAGGACAAAACCCCATGTGAGGAAAAAGTCCCCCCCATATGAGAGAAGAAGAAGAAAGACTAGGAAGCCCCCCCTCAATCTGGAATTTGCACCAATGATAGAAGCTCGAAGATTAATGAAGAAACTGCTCGATGAATGTCGAACAACATTCCTCCCCTTAGGAAGAAACAAAACCAAAGGTGGATCCAAAAAATCTCCCCACCCATGAAAGGAAGATGGAGAAAAAATACTCATGATGAAAGGAATATTTGAAAAACTGCTCAAGTGTCCCCATGTCGATGCCGAAGGTAACCACCTCCAAAGGTGGTAAACTGTGCCACACTGCTGAAAAAGGCACTCCAAGATCTA
The DNA here is from genome assembly GCF_030272615.1 of Cryptomeria japonica. Lineage (NCBI taxonomy): Eukaryota > Viridiplantae > Streptophyta > Pinopsida > Cupressales > Cupressaceae > Cryptomeria > Cryptomeria japonica. The sequence goes on along the minus strand of NC_081409.1, from coordinate 264,661,629 downwards.
GTGGAGATGAATGTAGAACAATATCCAAAGACTCATATGTCACCTCAAAAGATAAAGAGACCTCCTCCAAGTGTTGCACAAAAGTATCCATAATCATGTCAACCTCTAAAGATTGATCATATAGAGAATGTACAAGAGGGTCAAAGTGATCCCTCACAACAATCAAAGAAGGATCATCTTCATCAAGGAGAATATGAATGTCATCAATGGTGTCTCCCAAATCTGCAATGTAGGAGTCCACAAACAAACTTGCAATGTCTATCAAGTAGGCATCCCAATCAACTGAAATTGGAAGACATGAAATATCCTACTGCACTAAATCACAAGAAGGGAAAACTATCACACTAGTTGCATCATCAGGTGCAATAGGTGGTGTGATATCAATAGAAGGAGATGAAATACAAGGCTCAAGAACAGGGTCACATGTAAGAATCCCCAAGTTCAAATGCCCAAAGTTCTCCTCAAAATCTGAATCTTCAACATAGGAAGAACCAACCTTATCAATGGGACCTAAATCTAAGAAAGAGTACAATCAAGATGCATGATCAACCACCCCAGTCACAATGATAGCTCCACTCTACAAGTCTCTGATGATAATTGAATCAAGTGTGAACTCCACAGTTTTCCTAGTTGCCCCATGTGTGATTTAATAGATGGAAAGAAGATTATTTTTCAAAATTATTTGTCAAGTGGGGCACACACAAAACATCATTGAAGGAGTTATCCCCAATGTCAATAGATCCTTTCCCAATCACATCCATGTATATATGATTGCCCATCAAAATCTATGGCATTTGGCAAGGCTCAAATGTAGAAAACATAGATTGTGAAGATGCCATATGATGAGAAGCCCTTGAATCTAGAAGCCATCTCCCCGAATCATGACTTGTAGTAGCACAAAGAGCTTGTCCCTTTCCTGTATCTATCCCAGAAGAGTGATCCTTTCCTTTATCCTTGGAAGAAGAAGCCGATGTAGACATTCTAGAAGGTAGGTTGATTCTATTCTTCTCAAGAAGATTCTTTAGCTCATCAATATCCTTTTTATAACAATGATGTTCATCATGTCCTGACTTCTTGCAATATCCACAAAAAAGATTGTCCTTATATGATTTCTTCTTAGGTGAGAATGGTGAATCACCTTGTTATGGAGAGGAAGATTGTACTCCATCTTGTTGTTGTTTATACTTAGGTTGCTTTTGATTCTTGTCTTTTCCTTGATTACTTTGATTCCCTTTGTTAGCCAGCAAAGCTTGTGACTTTGAAGATTTGAGAATCCCCATCGTGGTCAACATAGATTGCTCAAGTGTCAACATCTCCGTGAATGAATCAAATGAGGTTGAAGTGTATGAGGAACCTTGAGCTAACCTATGGGTGTGAAAGATAGATACAAAGGCTGCATACTCTAAAGGAAGCTTGTCCAACAAGTTATAAACCAATTGAGCATCTTTTTTGTCAATTCCACAATCCTTTAGCTTTGCTCTTAGCTCAGTTGCTTTTGTGACATAATCTTGTATTGTATCAAAATCCTTGGGATCCAAAGTTGTGAGTTTACTATCAAGCTTGTAGCCCTTAATCTCATCAACTTGACCATACAATTTCTTAAAAATATCCTAAGCCTCTTTAATTGTTGTACACTTATCAATGTGAAAAATGAGGTCATCTGATACATACATTCTAAGAGTTCCAAGTGCAATAGCATTCTTAGTAAGCCATTCAATTTGAGCATTAGGATCAACCTTAGGATAAGGTGGTGCTGTAATAGTTTCATTTACATAATGAATGAGTCCTTTTTCCATTAGTTTACCTTAATTTTCCATGATGCATATTTATGAGGAATTAAAAGTGGAAATTTAGGAGAACCCATAACACCAAAATGAAAAAACACAAGATAGAGAGAGGCACAATCACACAAGACACCCCCCTAAAATACTCAATCAAGAAATCCCCCCAAAATGGTGATTTTGGTACTTTATACTTAGTGCGTATACAACAGGCCACTTGAAAAATAAGGCAAAGTCGACTTCTGATTTCAATTTACAAATTCTCAAAATGAGATCTAAGAGACTTCAACAAATACTGCTAGTGAGCTAAAATGAGATCCAAGCAAAATGCAAGTACCAAATATCCAAAAAATGGTCAAATATTGCAAGTATAATTTCTACTTAAAATCAATGCAAACATATGGCAGATTATGAAATTAGATGAAAAAATATGCACCTTCAAAAAAAACAGCACCTGAAAAGGAGTCCATATGAACCCAAATGAAGCCTCCAAAGTTGTAAAAACCGGGATTTCACGATTTCTAAAAAGCCTATATATAAAAATCAGAAAACTCCTGTACCACTGTACAGATCACTAAATTCTACCCCAAAACAAAAAATATTGCTTACAAAAATGAGTCCATATGAGTGACATATCGCTATTTGAAAATTGCCTGCAAAATTATAATTTCTGGAAAATTTCCGCCGTAGGGTCACACTTCAAATGCCTCTAGATTTGGACTTTGAAGTCCGATTTGGATGAAACAAAAGGCAAAAGTGACCTTTTGATCCTCCTCAATCCAATGGTAACCTCAATTTTGATCGATCAAGCTTCAATAAAAACCTCTAATAGAAAGATCCAAAATGCAAACCCCAAATAACATCAAATTTCTCTCAATTAGCAAACCAATGACACTCTAATGGCTCTGATACCATGTGAGACATGGACCAGCTCTGATGCCATGTGAGATTTTGCCAAGATCAAAAGGAAATGGAAAGCACAAATGAGAGAAAACAAAAATAGATGATAGGAATAAACTATATTCTATCAAGACGAAAATACTGATCAACTGGATCATCAATCTATACATACAATGAATATGAGCCTTCTTATATAGGCAAGGCTATATGGATATGTGAGCACACAAACATGACATGTGGCTCAATAAGAAACAAGGGTAGGTAGGAAATAGGTGTGGGTAGGTAGGAGAAACAATATAATATTCCACATGAGGTGGATCACCCACTGAATGTGGACTGTAACAACAAGATCACACCATAAAAGGTGGAATTTCTCCTACACACACTATCCCAATGTGGCACAAACACCCAAGTGTCTCATACCCAAACTACTATGTAATGCATTTCCTAAGTAAACTTAAGTAAGGTGTAATAATATTTGAGGTGAATAAATATTTACACCAAAACTCCCCCTTAAGTGCAACTTAGGGGGATGCACTTAAGTCTACAATGCAACTAAGGAATGCAAGATGGGTCCTAGCTACGAGGCCATGTTAGGTACCCATGTACAAATGCAAATACATGAAAATTAATGCAATGAAATCTCTCACAAAATGGAGAAACAGAGAAAAACCCAATGGGAAAAAACCCTACCCAAAAAGAGAGATAAAAACTAGATACAAAGAAATCTCATAGATGTATGTGAAGGACAAAAACCCCATGCGAGGAAAAAGTCCCCCCCATATGAGAGGAGAAGAAGAAAGACTTGGAAGCCCCCCCTCAATCTGGAATTTGCACAAATGATAGAAGCTTGAAGATTAATGAAGAAACTACTCCATGAATGTCGAACAACATTCCTCCCCTTAGGAAGAAACAAAACCAAAGGTGGATCCAAAAAATCTCCCCAACCATGAAAGGAAGATGGAGAAAAAATACTCATGATGAAAGGAATCTTTGAAAAACTACTGAAGTGTCCCCATGTCAATACTGAAGGTAGCATCTTCCAAAGGTGGAAAACTATGCCACACTACTGAAAAAGGCACTCCAAGATCTAGTGGAGATGAATGTAGAACAATATCCAAAGACTCATATGTCTCCTCAAAAGATAAGGAGACCTCCTCCAAGTGTTGCACAGAAGTATCCATAATCATGTCAACCTGTAAAGATTGATCATGTAGAGAATGCACAAGAGGGTCAGAGTGATCCCTCACAACAATCAAAGAAGGATCATCTTCATCAAAGAGAAGATGAATGTCATCAATGGTGTCTCCCAAATCTGCAATGTAGGAGTCCACAAACAAACTTCCAATGTCTATCAAGTAGGCATCCCAATCAACTGAAACTAGAAGACATGAAATATCAAGCTACACTAAATCACAAGAAGGAAAAATTGTCGCACTAGCTACATCATCAGGTGCAATAGGTGGTGCGATATCAATAGAAGGAGATGAAATGCAAGGCATAAGAATGGGGTAACATGTGAGAATCCCCAAGTTCAAATGCCCAAAGTTCTCCTCAAAATCTGAATCATCAACATAGGAAGAACCAACCTTATCAATGGGACCTAAATCTAAAAAAGAGTACAATCGAGATGCATGATCAACCACCCCAGTCACAATGATAGCTCCACTCTCCAAGTCTCTAATGATAATTGAATCAGGTGTGAACTCCACAATTTTCCTAGTTGCCCCATGTGTGATTTGATAGACGAAAAGAAGATTATTTGTCAAGATTATTTGTCAAGTGGGGTACACACAACACATCATTGAAGGAGTTATCCCCAATGTCAATAGATCCTTTCCCAATCACATCCATGTATGTATGATTTCCCATCAAAATCTATGGCATGTGGCAAGGCTCAAATGTAGAAAACATAGACTGTGACGATGCCATATGATGAGAAGCCCCTGAATCTAGAAGCCATCTCCCTGAATCATGACTTGTAGTAGCACAAAGAGCTTGTCCCTTTCCTTTATCTGTCCCAAAAGAGTGATCCTTTCCTTTATCCTTGGAAGAAGAAGCCAATGTAGACATTCTAGAAGGTAGGTTGATTATATTCTTCTCAAGAAGATTCTTCAGCTCATCAATATCCTTCTTATAACAATGATGTTCATCATGTCCTGACTTCTTGCAATATACACAAAAAGGATTGTCCTTATATGATTTCCTCTTAGTTGAGAATGGTGAATCACCTTGTTGTGGAGAGGAATATTGTGCTCCATCTTGTTGTGGTTTAGACTTAGGTTGCTTTTGATTCTTGTCTTTTCCTTGATTACTCTGATTCCCTTTATTAGCCACCAAAGCTTGTGACTTTGAAGATTTGAGAATCCCCGTCGTGGTCAACTTAGATTGCTCAAGTATCAAAATCTCCGTGAATAAATCAAATGAGGGAGAAGTGTATGAGTAACCTTGAGCTAACCTATGGGTGTGAAAGCTAGATACAAAGGCTGCATACTCTAAAGGAAGCTTGTCCAACAAGTTATAAACCAATTGAGCATCTTTTTTGTCAATTCCACAATCCTTTAGCTTTGATCTTAGCTCAGTTGCTTTTGTGACATAATCTTGTATTGTATCAAAATCCTTGGGATCCAAAGTTGTGAGTTTACTATCAAGCTTGTAGCCCTTAATCTCATCAACTTCACCATACAAATTCTTAAAAATATCCTAAGCCTCTTTAATTGTTGTACACTTATCAATGTGAAAAATGAGGTCATCTGATACATACTTTCTAAGAGTTCCAAGTGCGATAGCATTATTAGTAAGCCATTCGATTTGAGCATTAGGATCAATCTTAGGATCAGGTGGTGCTATAATAGTTTCATTTACATAATGAATGAGTCCTTTTTCTATTAGTTTACTCCATGCCTTAATTTTCCATGATGCATAATTATGAGGAATTAAAAGTGGAAATTGAGGAGAACCTATAACACCAAAATGAAAAAACACAAGATAGAGAGAGACATAATCACACAAGACACCCCCCCAAAATACTCAATCAAGAAATCCCCCCAAAATGGTTATTTTGGTACTTTATACTTAGTGCATATACAATGGGCCACTTGCAAAATAAGGCAAAGTGAACTTCTGATTTCAATTTACAAATTCTCAAAATGAGATCTAAGAGACTTCAACAAATACTGCTAGTGATCTAAAATGAGATCCAAGCAAAATGCAAGTACCAAATATCCAAGAAATGGTCAAATATTGAAAGTACAATTTCTATTTAAAATCACTACAAACAGATGGCATATTATGAAATTAGATGGAAAAATATGCACTTTAAAAAAAAACAGCACCTGAAAAGGAGTCCATATTAACCCAAATGAAGCCTCCAAAGTTGTAGAAACTAGGATTTCATGATTTCTAAAAAGCCTATATCTAAAAATCAAAAAAATTCTACGCCACTCTACAGATCACAAAATTCTACCCCAAAACAAAACATATAGCTTGGAAAAATGAGTCCATATGAGTGAGATATCGCTATTTGAAAATTGCCTGCAAAATTATAATTTCTAGAAAATTTCCGCCGCAGCGTCAAACTTCAAATGCCTCTAGATTTGGACTCCAAAGTCCAATTTGGATGAAACAAAAGGAAAAAGTGACCTTTTTTGTCATCCTCAATCCAATGGTAACCTCAATTTTGACCCATCAAGCTTCAATAAAAACCTGTAATAGAAAGATCCAAAATGCAAACCCCGAATAACATCAAATTTCTCTCAATTAGCAAACCAATGACACTCTAATGGATCTGATACCATGTGAGACAAGGACCAGCTATGATACCATGTGAGATTTTGCCAAGATCAAGAGGCAATGGAAAGCACACATGAGAGAAAACAAAAATAGATGATAGGAATAAACTGTATTCTATCAAGATGAAAATACTGATCAACTGGATCATCAATCGATACATACAATGAATATGAGCCTTCTTATATAGGCAAGGCTATATGGACATGTGAGAACACAAACATGACATGTGGCTCAATAAGAAACAAGGGTAGGTAGGAAATAGGTGTGGGTAGGTAGGAGAAACAATATAATATTCCACATGAGGTGGATCACCCACTGAATGTGGACTGTAACAACAAGATCACACCATAAAAGATGGAATTTCTCCTACACACACTATGCCAATGTGGCACAAACACCCAAGTGTCTCATACCCAAACTACTATGTAATGCATTTCCTATGTAAACTTAAGTAAGGTGTAATAATATCTGAGATGAATAAATATTTACACCAACACTCCCCCTTAAGTGCAACTTAGGAGGATGACATTAAGTCTACAATGCAACTAAGCAATGCAAGATAGGTCCTAGCTACGAGGCCATGTTAGGTACCCATGTACAAATGCAAATGCATGAAAACCAATGCCATGAAATCTCTCACAAACTGGGGAAAGAGAGAAAAACCCAATGGGAAAAAATGCTCCCCAAAAAGAGAGATGAAAACTAGATACAAAGAAATCACATAGAAGTATGTGAAGGACAAAACCCCATGTGAGGAAAAATTCCCCCACATATGAGAGAAGAAGAAGAAAGACTAGGAAGCCCCCCGTCAATTTGGAATTTGCACCAATGATAGAAGCTTGAAGATTAATGAAGAAACTGCTCCATGAACATCAAACAACATTCCTTCCCTTAGGAAGAAACAAAACCAAAGGTGGATCCAAAAAATCTCCCCAACCATGAAAGGAAGATGGAGAAAAAATACTCATGATGAAAGGAATCTCTAAAAAACTGCTCAACTGTCTCCATGTTGATGCTGAAGGTAACCTCCTAAAGGTGGTAAACTATGCCACACTACTAAAAAAGGCATGCCAAGATCAAGTGGAGAGGAATGTAGAACAATATCCAAAGACTCATATGTCTCCTCAAAAGATAAAGAGACCTCCTCCAAGTATTGCACAAAAGTATCCCCAGTCATGTTAACCTCTAAAGATTGATCATGTAGAGAATGTACAAGAGGGTCAGAGTGATCCCTCACAACAATCAAAGAAGGATCATCTTCATCAAAGAGAAGATTAATGTCATGAATGGTGTCTCCCAAATCTGCAATGTAGGAGTCCACAAACAAACTTGCAATGTCTATCAAGTAGGCATCCCAATCAACTGAAACTGGAAGACATGAAATATCCTGCTCCACTAAATCACAAGAAGGGAAAACTATCACACTAGCTGCATCATTAGGTGCAATAGGTGGTGTGATATCAATAGAAGGAGATGAAATGCAAGGCTCAAGAACTTGGTCACATGTGAGAATCCCCAAGTTTAAATGCCAAAAGTTCTCCTCAAAATCCGAATCATCAACATAGGAAGAACCAACCTTATCAATGGGACCTAAATCTAAAAAAGAGTACAATCGAGATGCATGATCAATGACCCCAGTCACAATGATAGCTCCACTCTCCAAGTCTCTAATGATAATTGAATCAGGTGTGAACTCCATAGTTTTCCTAGTTGCCCCATGTGTGATTTGATAGATGGAAAGAAGATTATTTGTCAAGATTATTTGTCAAGTGGGGTACACACAACACATCATTGAAGGAGTTATCCCCAATGTCAATAGATCCTTTTCCAATCACATCTATGTATGTATGATTGCCCATCAAAATCTGTGGCATGTGGCAAGGCTCAAATGTAGAAAACATAGATTGTGAAGATGCCATATGATGAGAAGGCCCTGAATCTAGAAGCCATCTCCCTAAATCATGACTTGTAGTAGTACAAAGAGCTTGTCCCTTTCCTTTATCTGTCTCAAAAGAGTGATCCTTTCCTTTATCCTTTGAAGAAGAAGCCGATGTAGACATTCTAGAAGGTAGGTTGATTCTATTCTTCTCAAGAAGATTCTTCAACTCATGAATATCCTTCTTATAATAATGATGTTCATCATGTCTTGACTTCTTGCAATATCCACAAAAAATATTGTCCTTATATGATTTCCTCTTAGGTGAGAATGGTGAATCACCTTGCCGTGGAGAGGAAGATTGTGCTCCTTCTTGTTGTGGTTTAGACTTAGGTTGCTTTTGATTCTTGTCTTTTCCTTTTTACTTTGACTCCCTTTGTTAGCCAACAAAGCTTGTGACTTTGAAGATTTGAGAATCCCCATCGTGGTCAACTTAGATTGCCTAAGTATCAACATCTCCATGAATGAATCAAATGAGGGAGAAGTGTATGAGGAACCTTGAGCTAACCTATGGGTGTGAAAGCTAGATACAAAGGCTGCATACTCTAAAGGAAGCTTGTCCAACAAGTTATAAACCAATTTAGCTTCTTTTTTGTCAATTCCACAATCCTTTAGCTTTGCTCTTAGCTCAGTTGCTTTTGTGACATAATCTTGTATTGTATCAAAATCCTTGGGATCCAAAGTTGTGAGTTCACTATCAAGCTTGTAGCTCTTAATCTCATCAACTTGACCATACAATTTCTTAAAAATATCCTAAGCCTCTTTAATTATTGTAAACTTATCAATGTGAAAAATGAGGTCATCTGATACATACTTTCTAAGAGTTCCAAGTTCCATAGCATTCTTAATAAGCCATTCAATTTGAGCATTAGGATCAACCTTAGGATCAGGTGGTGTTGTAATAGTTTCATTTACATAATGAATGAGCCCTTTTTCCATTAGTTTACTCCATGCCTTAATTTTCCATGATGCATAATTATGAGGAGTTAAAAGTTGAAATTTAGGAGAACCCATAACACCAAAATGAAAAAACACAAGATAGAGAGAGGCACAATCACATAAGACACCCCTCCAAAATACTCAATCAAGAAATGCCCCCAAAATGGTGATTTTGGTACTTTATACTTAGTGCGTATACAATGGGCCACTTGAAAAATAAGGCAAAGTGGACTTCTGATTTTAATTTACAAATTATTAAAATGAGATCTAAGAGACTTCAACAAATACTGCTAGTGATCTAAAATGAGATCCAAGCAAAATGCAAGTACCAAATATGCAAAAAAGGTTCAAATATTGAAAGTACAATTTCTACTTAAAATCATTGCAAACAGATGGCAGATTATAATATTAGATGAAAAATTATGCACTTTCAAAAAAGACGGCACCTGAAAAGGAGTCCATATGAACCCAAATGAAGCCTCCAAAGTTGTAAAACCCATGATTTCATGATTTCTAAAATGCCTATATCTAAAAATCAAAAAACTCTTGCACCACTATACAGATCACGAAATTCTACTCCAAAACAAAAATTATTGCTCAGAAAAATGAGTCCGTATGAGTGAGATATCGCTATTTGAAAATTGCCTACAAAATTATAATTTCTGGAAAATTTCCGCCGAAGCGTCAAACTTTAAATGCCTCTAGATTTGGACTCCAAAGTCTGATTTGGATGAAACAAAAGGTAAAAGTGACTTTTTTGGTCCTCCTCAATCCAATGGTAACCTCAATTTTGACCCATCAAGCTTCAATAAAAACCTGTAATAGAAAGATCCAAAATGTAAACCCCAAATAACATCAAATTTCTCTCAATTAGCAAACCAATGACACTCTAATGGCTTTGATACCATGTGAGACATGGACCAGCTCTGATACCATGTGAGATTTTTCCAAGATCAAGAGGCAATGGAAAGCACAAATGAGAGAAAACAAAAATAGATGATAGGAATAAACTGTATTCTATCAAGATGAAAATACTGATCAACTGGATCATCAACTGATACATACAATGAATATGAGCCTTCTTATATAGGCAAGGCTATATAGATATTTGAGCACACAAACATGACATGTGGCTCAATAAGAAACAAGGGTTGGTAGGAGATAGGTGTGGGTAGGTAGGAGAGACAATATGATATCCCACATGAGGTGTATCACCCACTGAATGTGGACTGTAATAACAAGATCACACCATAAAAGGTGGAATTTCTCCTACACACACTATCCCAATGTGGCACAAACACCCAAGTGTCTCATACCCAAACTACTATGTATTTTATTTCCTAAGTAAACTTAAGGAAGGTGTAATAATATCCAGGATGAATAATTATTTACACCAACATCTATGATGTTATTTTCTTTCATGATTTACACAATGTTTAAGACAGTGCAAAGGATAGTTGCAAATCGATTATTTTGATTGGATGAATTATGAGTAAATTGCTTTAACAGATTCACCCCCCCTCTTAGTCACTGGTTAAATACTAACATGTTGAATATAGGTGAAATACTTAGACTATCTGGTAACTCCATTTTATATGCATTTCCATAACTGAATTTCTTCTAAATCTTGCAAGGTTGAAACTTATTCATCTGCAACTTATTATAAGTTCCAACAAGGAATCTCTCTTTTCTTAGGTGACCAAAAAGCCAGACTCATCCTTTTATTTCAATAGTGCATATATTTAGTGGGCATGTCCTCCTAAGGAGCTAATAACTCTAAGCCATTAAGGCTGATGAGAGGGGAACTACCCAAGTGGGAATGGCTAACGCCAAGTACTCCAACCCACTATAAAATAAATCTGATTTGATGAAAATCAAGTCAACGACAGTGCTTGGGAATCGCTCTCCTTCATACCTTTGGGTATATCAAACCTTTGTTTTCAAGGCTGGGAGACCTCTTAATTGAGTTTATACCCTGACGCGCCGAACGGATCCCTTACTAGTTCAAATTAAATTTTAAGCTACCCGGTTTACCTTTGAACATTAATTAATTCTTAGTGCATGGAGGGGGAAGAATCTCTCCTTAAGATGCTAAATATATGTCCCTCTTGAGAATATGTGCGAAATCCCCTTTTGAGACCTTATTGCTAGGCTCATAATGAGCCTCCACTAGCTTTCGCAAAGGCAAAAAGGTGGGTGCCCTTTAGGGGGTGACAAGGCTCTGTGAGCTGACAGGGTACCAAGTTGTGGGCTAAGAACTAATAATGAAGCCAATTTCCTTAGGATAGTCTGATTGATATGTTTTCAATTGTTCAAATCCCATGAAAACTTGGGCTTTCTTTAAAGCTTCTTGAACAACACTTTATGTGTCCTTTGGGGCAAAAATACAATCTGATTTCTGTGTTTGTAAGTCAAGTCAAGTTCTCATCCATTGAAATACAATAAACATTGAAAAATCAAACTTCAAATTGTCAAATTCACAAGTTTCATAGCAGATTAGCTCTTTCAGTCCAAACAGTCACACCTACGATCCAAACGGTCGCATTCATAGTCCAAATAGTCGCACCTACGATCCAAACAGTCGCATTCATAGTCCAAACATTAGCTCTTTTGGTCCAAACATCAGCTCTATCAGTCCAAACATTAGCTCTTTTGGTCCAAACATTATCTCTATCAGTCCAAACAGTTGCACCTATGGTCCAAACAGTGGCATTTTTAGTCCAAATGTTAGCTCTCTTGGTGTGAATGCTAACTTTCTCATATTTCAACATTAAGTCTCCAAGGTTGAGCACATTAGAGTTTCTGGTCTAAATAGAAGAGTTCCTGGTCTAAACAACAGAGTTCCTAGTCTAAAGAGCAAAGTTCTTAGTTTAAACAGTAGCTCTCTTGGTCTAAAGGTCAGCTCCCTTGGTCTAATCAACAACTCTTGTGAGTTGAATGCCAAATTGCTCATGTTGTAGCATTAGATCTCCTAGTTTGTACTTGTTACGTCTAAATATCAATTCTTTGAGTCTGAAAATCACAAAGTTGGATTAAAATTGCAATCTCCTAAGTTCAAACACTTAATTTGCTAAGTCTATATATCATTATTTGAACTTGAGAGTCACTACATTGCAAAACAACGTTTCTAGTCTATCTCTCAGCATTTCTGGTCTGTCTCTCAGCATTTCTGGTCTATTTCTCATCATTTCTAGTCTGTCTCTCAGCATTTTTGGTCTGTCTCTTAGCATTTCTGGTCTATCTCTCAACGTTTCTGGTCTGTCTATCCATATTTTGGTCAGTATAGTAGTGTTTCTGGTCAGTATAGCAGCATTTCTTATAAGTTTGTCAGTGTTTTTGGTCAGCGTTTTCTAATTTTGATGTAGTTTACCAGAAATGCTGATAAAATGACTAGGACAGTCAAACATATAGACTAGGTCATCTTCTTGGGTCATTCAATTAGGTTATCTTTTGTCAAAACTAAATTCAAGAGCAAGACATGCTAAAGGTCTCAAGTGTTCACCTCAAACAAGTTTAAATATCTAACACCTTAAAGTGCAACATCATAGTTTTTTTTTTGTGATAAACTGATCGTTCAAACATAGTTTCTCAATAGGATCTATCATCCTTTATCACGAAACTACAATGCTTGATCAAAATAAACTCGTTCTTTATCATAGAATATATTGTTCTTATTGAACTTGGTCATATCAAAAACAACAAAATCTGCACTCCAAAATTAAGATCAAAAAACTTGCCAACAAACAAATACTTGAAAAGATCATTTCCCCAACAATTGATCACTTATTGCAACATATTACGCAAGATTTAATTCTCACAAAAAAATTCAAAACACGTGTATGCCCATTCTAACCAAGGCTCAGAGACGAAAGGTTGTAGAGACAGAAATACAAATGTTTGAAATAACTGAAGACTATAAAAACATGGAACACGAAAATGAAATACAAGTTGAAGGGGAAATAACAAAACAAAATTTCAGAGACATCAAAAAAGATCCTCAATTCGATAAATTTATGGAGAAAATATTGGAGGGAGAAAAAGAAAAATATTTCCTAATGTTAGCAAAATTTGGTGCTAAACTCCCCCAAGATTTTGATGTGAACAAATTGACACAAAAGATAAGTGACCCCCCCCCCCCTTAATAACAAACAATACGAGGATATTTTTGGTCTCAAACTCAATGACACGTCAAATCCTAGTAACACCAGAACCAATGAGGAAACTTACATTCCCACAAGGGACAAAGTTGAAATTCTAAATAATTCTCAATCCAATGAGGATACAAGAAGGGGTAGAGATGATACAAGAAGAGATCAAGATCCTCCTAAAAGGAAAAATCATGGTTATACAAGAACAAATCATGTCGATAATCCTATCACAACTCTCACACAATAAATACAAACACTGCAAACACAAATTCAAGATATGCAGAGAGGAAATGTTAGAAGATACTCACTTCAAGAAATTTGTCCTTATCCATTCGACATGAATCTAAACATGAGACCATTTCCTATAGGTTTTGAAACTCCTAGATACAAAAAATATGATGGAAGCACTGATGCCCAAGATCATATATGAGAATTTTGCACAATGAGTATGGAGTTTGCACATGAGGATACCTACTTGATGAGATTATTTCCAAAAAGCTTAACTGGATTAGCTATGGAATGGTTCTCCAAACTTACACCTGGAATTAGATCATTCTCAAAATTGGTGGATAAGTTTGTTTCACAATACTCTTACAACATACAACATGAAGTATCAATGCTAGACCTATGTAACGCCAAATAAAAGAGTGGAGAACCTTTCATGACATTTTTACAGAGATGGAGATGGTTAGCTTCACAATATCCTCGTACAGTGCCAGAGTATGAAAAAATGGACATATTCATCGACAACCTAAATGATTAAATGAGTTATTATCTAAAAATGCAAGGAAATCAAATTTTTGGAAAAGTGATTGATAATGGAATTAGAATGGAGGAAGCCATGATAAAGAAGGGTGAGTTGAAAATATTCAAAGAAGGATTTCACCCTCCTAACAACACTAACAACAACAATCACAATGATAAGCCAAAGTTTTAGAATAGAAATTGTAATGTTGTCAATGATGGGATAGTGGATAACAACAATGTGAAACAAAAATAACTGGTTTCTAATTTATCCACCCACTCAACTACAACTCAACAAAACAACAATCACCAAAAAACAACTATCAAAAATTTCTTTCAAAGGCAATTTACAAACATTGCTGAACCCCTTGGATCCACATTAAAAACACTTATCTCAAACAAATTGATTACTTTACCAAAAGAAAGAAACTTTGAACCCAAGGTAAAAGCTCTTTGGTGGAATGACAACCATTATTGTGATTTCCATTGAAACAAAGGACATCAAACAAATGCTTTTCAATGATTAAAACATGTCATCCAATATTTGATTGATAATGGAGTAATAACTGTGGATGGAAATACCACAAACAAATCTCACATAACTTTCAAAACTTCGCTTCCTAACTATGAGAAGGGTGAATCATCAACATGGCAGAATGGTAAAGGTAAAGAAAAGGTCAACTATGCTCATGCATATGATAATGTGGTAAATGTGACTATGGTTAAAGAGCAACAACATCAAGAACCCGCTCATGTCATCACACGAAAAAAAACCAAAGTAGTTTTCCCGAGTCCTACAACAAACATGTCATCCATTACAAAACAATACAATCTAGTGGATCAATTACAGAAAACACCCACACAAATATCCATCTTAGAACTTTTAAAGCTTTCACCTGCATACAAAGAAATTCTAGAAAGATCATTAATCGATACAACAATATCCAAAGATATTGACATAGATAAATTCCAAACCATGGTAGGACACCTCACAACCCCTCACTTCTTATCATTTACCAAAGAAGACAACATGTCCTTGCAACATCTCCATAACACTCCCTTGCATATTGAAGTCTTCATTCACAAGATGTGCATTAAACATGTCCTAATAGATGATGGATCTAACTTAAATATTTTCTCATTGAGTCTTGTCTGTGCTCTAGGTTATTCAGAAGATGTAGTTGATCCCCCAAAAAAAGATCACCATCAAAGCATATAATGAAGAAGAATGTTCCTCTAAAGGAATTGTGATATTACCCATCAGAGTGGGACCTTTGTAGAAGGACACAACATGCCAAGTTCTAGACTTGGACTTATCATACACCATACTCCTAGGAAGACCTTGGATACATGACATACAAGCTATTCCATCCACATATCATCAATGCCCAAAATTTCCCTACAATGGGCAGGAAATCTTGATCTCGGCATATTCAAATCCATTTCAGTATTGTAGTAATATCAAACCAGCTCAAGAAGTCATTGTTCCTCATAATAGGGAGGCATCATCTTCAAACATACAAACCAAAGAAAAATAATTTGCCTCAATTTTGTCAAGTATGGAAAAACAAATGCAGCTAAGAGATCGAGGGAACAGAGAATATTCAATATCCCAATTACCACTTTCTCCTAAATCCTATGGAAAACCATCAAACTCTAAACAACAACCAATGGTGGAACATCTTCCAATATTTGATGGAGCATTTGTTAGTGGTGGAACCTTATCAGAGGAAACAAAAGACAAAGATGTGCTACAGTGGCTATACCAGGATGAAGAAGTCCAACAGAAGATCAACAATGTCAGAATACCCACTGAAAAGTATGGAAAAGGGTTTAACATTCTTCAAAAAATAGGATACATTGGAATAGGTCTGGTAGGAAAATGACAAAAAGGTATCTCAGAACCTATCCAACCTCATACTCAGCAAGCTACAGACAAAACAAACTTAGGGTATGGACAAGTTACTTTACCAGAGAACACATCCTCTAACCAGCACCAAGAGGAAGATGAAAATAGACAAGAATAACTTACAATTGAAAGGGAAGAAGCATCTACAAAGCAACAAGCACAAACAAACATGAAATGGAAAAAGAAGAAATCCTCAAATCAACAAGAGAAACAAACCAATGATACCTCCCAAGAAGCATTAACTCTAAATCAAAACAAGCATGAACCTAGTACCAATCAAGGAGAGCTAATAGTAAAGTTGACAAAACTCAATCTTAGTCTAGAAGAAGTTGAATATGAAAGAAGAAAAGATATAGCAAGAAAAAAAAAAGAAACACATCAAAAGCTATATGAACAAATTTGTAGATTGCAAGCTACAAGTGAGATAGATTCTAATGAATGGGAATGGGATTCCTATCATTCTGAAGAATCATCTGAAGAAAATTGCTTTGAAGAAGATGTAGGAGACGATGTAATCCACATGTATATAGGGAAAATGTTAGGAACTAGCTCACTTGAATTAGAATCACATTCGGCTAACTTGGACTTAATCGAGGATGATCAATAACTTCTTGTGTGAGGTCATTCTGATGAGGGTATCATTCTAGACATTGACATACATATCAAAAACTTTGATAGCTCAATGATGACCCTTGATACCCTCGAAACATCCCAACCTGATGACCCCCTACCTCTAATCCACCCCAAAATTATTGATTGGAAAAATGAAGGACATAATGCCATTGATACCTTTCTGAATGACCATGCCATATCCATATATCTTAATGCAATCAAACCCACAATGACTTTCACTAGGATTTTTAGTAATGCATCTTCCAGTCAAGTGGGTGCCAAATCTCCTAGTTGCAAAAAGGAAAATAAAGAAAACAATATCAGGTCTAATGCTGAAAACCATTTCTTGGCAACATTAGATAAGGAAAAAGTAAAAAGAAGGGACTCATCTAATGGTGAAAACCTCCTCGAGGCACCAGAAGATGGGAGATTTGACACTTTACTTGAGTACTATCAAGAAAGGTCATCAATTTGGATCGAACCAAGAGAGGCAGTTAAGATTGGGACAATAGAGCAACCAAAGATCCTACATCTAGCAACTTCTCTATCAAATGAAGAAAGGAAACAATATGAAATTCTTCAAACGATGGCAAATCAATTTTGCTTGGTCATATGCAGACATGCTAGGATTGGATCCAGAGCTTATTATGCATCACTTAAATGTCAGTCTAGGAGCCAAACCAGTCAAACAAAAATTAAGAAAGATGCATCCACATATCGCTCTCCTGGTCGAAGTAGAACTAAAGAAATTACTGGATGTAGGATTCATCAGACCTATAGCATATCCTCAATGGGTATCAAACATCATTCCTATTTCAAAACCAAGCAAAAGTATCAGAGTATGCACAGACTTCAGAGATCTTAATAATGCATGATCAAAGGATGAATTTATTTTGCCTAACATTGACATCATTGTATATTTAACGACTGGACACTCTATGTTTTCTCTAATGGATGGTTTCTCTAGATACAATCAAATTAAAATAGCACTTGAAGATCAAGAAAAGACAAATTTCACATGTCCGTGGGGTACTTTCTCCTAGAATGTCATGCCTTTTCAACTAAACAATGTAGGTGCCACATATCAGAGAGCTATGACAATGATATTCCATGACATGATGCTTACATTCATGGAAGACTATGTGGATGACATCTTGGCCAAATCATACAATATAGAAGAACATATAGAGATACTGGAAAAGATCTTTGACTAGTTATAATAGTACAAGCTATGGCTAAATCCTAAGAAATATGCCTTTGATGTCACTTCAGGAAAGCTATTAGGATACATTATTTCAGTTAGAGGTATCGAAGTAGATCTAGCTAAGGTCAAAGCAATCATGGAAATGACATCTCCCAAGAATATAAGTCAACTCAGATCACTACAAGCAAGAGTCCAATCGATCAAAAGATTTTTTGCTCAACTAGAAGATAAATGTCAACCATTTACTCATATATTGCATAAAAATGTTCATTTCAAGTGGGACCATCAATGTGAGGATGCATTCAACAAGATCAAGGCATATCTCATGCAACCACCCGTTCTAATGTTACCAATTCTAGGAAAGCCGTTATTACTCTATGTATGGACCACTGTAGTATCATTAGGAGTTCTCCTCACACAACAGGATAATGAAGGAAAAGAGCAGGCCATCTACTACATCAGCAGAACACTAGTGGGATATGAGATCAACTATTCCCCAATAGAAAACACATGTTAGGTAGTAGTTTTTACTTCTCAAAAATTAAGACACTATCTACTATCTCACTCCATCAAGTTGATAGCTAAAATTGATCCTTTGAAGTATTTGCTCAGCAAGGCAACATTGATAGGATGACTAGCAAAATGGATCATGATTCTAAGTGAGTTTGATATTGAGTATGTAGACAAAAAAGTGATCAAGGGACAAGTCATTGTAGACCAACTAGCTGAGGCACTACTTCAAGATGATCATCCTTTACACATTGAGTTTCTTGATGCTGATATCCTAACAATCACCACAAAAACATGGCAATTAAACTTTGATGGTTCATATACACAACATGGATCAGGAGCAGGTATTCTTTTCATCAAACCATAAGGTCACACAATTCCGAAAGCATACAAATTAAGCTTCCCATGCACCAAAAACACAATAGAATATGAAGCTTTGGTTATAGGTATCAAAATTGTCGTAGAATGGAACATTACACAACTTCAAGTCTTTGGAGACTCTCAGCTCGTCATCAATCAAATTAATGACGATTACCAAACAAAGGATGACAAATTAATGCCTTACAAAAAATGGTAGATGATTTAAAGAAGTATTTTGTATAAATAACTTTTGAGAAAATTCCAAGGAATGACAACAAAGTAGTAGATGCCATGGCAACAATTGCTTCTCTACTTCAGACACAAGAAAATAAAGAGTGTTATAAATTCTTGGTGGAAGAGTTATTTTACCCTGCTCATAATTGTCCTGATTCCCAAACTATATGTCACCTTGTTGGGAATGATTTTTCCTACTATGGCCAAACTTACACATACCTAAAAGATAACACCCTACCTCCCAATTTATCAAAGAACCAAAAGAGAAACTTTATTCACCAATCCTCCCATTTTACTCTTGTCGCAGATACCCTATTTAAACGAGGTCTAGATGGTACTCTTTTAAGATGTCTTGAACAAGAAGAATCTGAGAAGGCCTTACATGAAGTCCATAATGGAATTTGTGGCACTCATTCAAGTGGTCTTACCCTTTTGAAAAAGCTCATACACTTGGGCTATTATTAGCCATCTATGGAACAATATTCTTTTCAGATAGCTAGAACATGCAAACAATGTCCGATCCATGGGAATTTGATTCATGCACTAGGACAAGAACTTCATGCTTTGGCAATGTGTTGGCCTTTCTAACAATGGGTCTTGATCTAGTAGGAAAGATAAATCCTTCTTCATCTAATGGTCACAAATTCATCCTTCTAGCTATAGAATATTTCACAAAATAAATTGAGGCAGTACCTCTCACAAATATCATAGGAAAACAAATTGTTGCATTTATCTTGAACTAAATCATTTGTCATTATGGGATACCCATGACCATTATCATTGATAATGGGTGGTCATTGAAGAATCAAGATGTACAAGAACTATGTGAGAAATTCAAGATCCAACATAGATTTTCCACACCCTACTATCCACAAGGGAATGAGTAAGCAAAAGCATCAAACAAAACTATTTTCAAAATCCTGAAAAAGACAGTGAATGATGCTGACAGAGATTAACATATTCAATCGAACCCTGCTCTATGGGCCTACCATACTAGTATCCACACACCAACAACTGCCACACCTTTCTCTCTTGTTTATGGATCATAAGTAATACTACCAATAGAAGTAGAAATACCTTCTCTATGAGTATCATTAAAAGGTCTTATCCCAGATGAAGAACAATGAGTATCCAGATTACAGGAGTTAGAATTGATCCATGAACAAAGACAAAATACCTTTGATCATTTAAAGGTATATCAACAAATAATGTGCTGAAGTTATAATCACAGGGTCAAACCACGAGTCTTTCAAGTTGGGGAACTAGTGCTAAAGGAAAATCCATGAAACCAGTCAGATCAAGAAAAGAAAGGAAAGTTTGAACCAAACTGGTTAGGTCCATTTGTGGTCACAACAGTATTTGGGTCAGGAGCATATCAACTATCAACAAAAGATGGGGATCAGCTCGAGGAACCCATCAATAGCATGCATCTAAAGAAGTTTATGTCTGAAAAAGCAGAAAAATCCAAAAACAGTGACAAAGTAGAAAAATACAAAAAAAAAGTGGAAAAGAAAAAAAATACAAAAATAGTGAAAAACAATGAAAAAAAAAAATCAAATATGAGAAAAAGTGCAATAAAAATAGATGGTGAAAACCTGGCAAATAGGCGCTATCTGTCAGCTAGATCTTCCATCTATTAGTTCATGCATTCTTCCACTTGCATTCATTTCCATCAGTTTTGTTCATATCCATCATAAATCCTTTGTACATATGCAGGCATCCTAGGTGATTTTCTCGTCATGGTTTGGATCATTGAATATATCATAATAAAGTTTGTTTCTAGACTGGGGACAAAATCCTGAACCTGGCTGGGGGCAAAAAAAAAGTTTCAATCATTTTGAGCTTAATCAAATAGGTAGAACAACACTTAGACAACACTGGTCAAGCAAAAAACTGACACACATCGAACATTGAACATAAGATCATAGTATCAACCATTAACTATCATTTATCAATGGATGATATATCTTGACTCATAATTTTAACACTTTGGCAATAATGGTTCAACTATTTTATTTGGATTTTTGCTATCATGATTTCTAAGTAACTCCAGGATGCCTTTGACTAGAGGGATAAGGAAGGAACATGATATTTTTCTTGTCTACTGTCTGTAAATTGATCATTAAAATGTTCAAAGTTGTCTTGGGACATGATCATCAGAGTATCATAGAAGTCATTTAAGACTTGCATATATGAATGGTTAATACTGCCTGTTTTACACAAGCAACACTCAAGTCATCTTGGTTCAATTATACCTTGATGCTTGTGCTAACTTACAATATCAAAACCTAGGAAAGTAGTGCTCAGGTCATCATGGTTCATTTATACCATTGATTTTTGCACTCACTTCCCATGTTTTAAAGGCTCAATGATGAAACAAATAAATGACTCCATGACCAGTCTAATCACTGCATGTCATTTCATTTTTGTATTTGTATTTAAAGTAGATTTGTATTTCATTCTGCATGGGATCACAATTCTCATCTTTTTCCAAGGCCAAAGACTAAAATGGTGTTATCTCTCTTATTAAATGATTGAGTATATAGGACAATAGCAAAATTATTCAATTCATTCATCTTGCATGATAGGTTAGTTCATCTCATGTAACCATTGCATACTAAGGCATCATTCATATAGAGAATCAAATCATTCATTCATTTAGTTAGATCATTGCATAGAATTCATCTAATCTCAAATCATATAAAGTAGCATCATTGCACTGCATTGTATCCATCTCATATTAACATGCATGACAAAATCATAAAAATATCATAAGCATAGAAAACATTGCATTGCATAGACGTCACATAGTGCTTATAAGCATCACCATACATATTTGCATTTGCATAACATCATGTAAATACTGCATCATCATATATCCATCATCTAGAATCCATAAGAATATAGAAATTAAAGCATACAACAAGCATACATCATGAAAGTAACTGCACAACATAATCATATATCAAATAGAATGCATCCATCATCTCATAGGTCATGTAGTGAGAATAGGATCGACTACATATCATATCATCAAAACAAGGTCAATGTCCAGGGTACAATGATATCACAAAATATATGAGATACATCACAAATATACATCATGGAAATCATTAATATCTCATCATAAAAAGGTGTGTACATGAATGGATCAATGTCCCATATCAATGTGACCACTAGGATGCGAAGCAAAACTCTATCCTGATATTGCAGGTATAGTAACACTAGCTAGTACCCCTATACCTGAGTCCCCACTTGGGGGAGCTCTCTGAAGTGGCCCTATCACTCCTCAACTCTTAGTCTGGCTCTGTCCCAATCTCCTTGCCAGCTATGAAAATCCTAGAGCCCTTTGATTAGATGAAACAAGAGTAAAGTATAAGGTCCTATAATACTCAGTCTCTCGGATCCCCTGGCGCATCATCTTCAAGGAAGTCTTCCCTAAAATAGGCTCTCCAGACAACTATACCTATGCCTTAGCCTCCCGACACCTATGCCTAGTTGCATCTCTCTTGACTATGAGAGAAGCCATATGAGTCTCTAGCTGGGCCATCTGAGAGTCCCTCTCTGCTAGTCGACTCTCTAGCTACTAAACCTGATCTTGTAAGTCTGTAATCTGAGCCTATTGGTGATGAGACAACATCCTAATGAGGATCCGTCGAGGTGCCTCTACTTGTGGCTGCTCAGCCCGTGATACTGTCATAGGTAACTGCTCAATCGGGGGAATGTCCTACTTTGGGACGTAATACCCTTGATCCCTTGGACCTAATCTCCTATGTCTGACCACTCAGGCCATCCAATCTGTATATACATCTTTGGCAGATCTAGAACTGCTAGCTCTTGGTGTGCCTATCACTGCCACTGCCACTGCTCAACCATCTCCCCCATCCTTCCTATCATCATCTCCTCCATCATCATCTCCAACACCATGATCTCCTGCATCTCCTCCATATCCATCTCCATATTTGCTATCATCTTTGCCTCTACCTCCTCCCCCCCACCATCCCTCCATCATCTAGGAGCTCTGCATTGTAGCCTCTCATCATCCTCATCAAAAAATGGCTTTGGCTCATCCGGACGTGTGAGCCTCAGAAACTTGTGTATAGTATTATGCATGGCGTACTCATGTGTCATCTCACTATTCATCACACCTAGAAGATAATCCCAATCAAGTGGCCCTGATGATCGATACTTTGCATAGGCCTGGTCATATGAAATAGAAGGCCCCCAAGTAGCCACATCCAATCTCCTATGAGCATAATGAGTTGTACCCTGTGGTATCCCTTGTATCCTGCCATACTATCTAAACACCCTCGTACAAAGGAATCGCTCGATGGCATAGGGTGTCAATACAATCAAATATCACATTATGAATACATAAGACATCTCCACTACATGCTCAGGCCAAATCTCGCAATCCCTGTATGGTCTCCATATCATAGTATCCAAATCATCCAAGGCCCATCACCAGTACTCCAATTTGCCCAGCTTTTGCTGGACAATGATACCTAGATATCTGTCAGCATAAGGCCTGCCTACAGGTCTATCACTATTAGCCAACGGTCGTGTGATAGGCAGGTGCTCCTAGGCTCATATCTGAAGCATGGTCACCCCTACTGATAACGCAACTAATCTCTAGTACACAACTCAGTGTAGGTCATGATACAAGTGCACTAGCATACTTGACCCCCATAAAAATTGGGTCCCGTGTGTCACCATCTAAACAAGAAGATGACCCCATCCAATAGATAATCCCTTTGACCTACGATCAGGACAAAGGAAACCTCCAATGAATTCGGCAAGAATAATAGGTAATGTGGCATATCCTAGCTCTAGCATCTCCTTCCACATAATGTCATATCCACCTATCTCATCATCCTCGAACACTCAGCAAAGTGCATCTATCCCACCTCGCTCACTGAGATGATAATACACTAGCTCTCCCATCATAGGGATACGCAATATCCAGTAGAGATCCTCAAGTGTCACCGTCATCTCGCCTGTCGGCAAATGAAAAGTGTTGTGCTCACTATACCAATGCTTTACTAAGGCTGTCAATAATCCCCAGTTTATCAAGGGCTGGGGCATATCAAGAAGGGAAGATAAACCACACCTACCAATGTGGTCTTGCTCCACCTAGCTAAGATGGGGTATCAACATCCATGTCTTTGGGAAGCGCTCTTGAGACTGAAGAATAGTAAAGTACTCCTGAAATCTAATCATTTTATCATATCAGTTTTTTTATTTATTTATAAAATCAATCTATTTATCGGTCTATCTTGCTCGATTGATATTTTTATCAAATCTCATTGGGCCCCTATCAATGACACTCATCTATCATGAGTTCATTACCAATCCTATCTCATATCGCACGTACATTGAGATAATCAGAATTGATCATCAAATTTATCAATCAGGAGCGTCTAATTTTATCAATTAGATAGCTAATCAAATCTTACCCTATCAAAATGAAAAATTGAATCAAATTGACAACAAAAATCATTAATCTTTATCAAATCAACTCATCAATAGAAAAAAAGAAAAAAAAAGAAAAGGAAATTCAACAAAAAGCACAAAATGAAAAAATCAAAACAAAATCAAAAAATCAAAATCAAAGCAAAATCGAAAAATAAAAAACTAAACAAAATCGGCAAATCAAATCATTTTATCAAAAAAACTCAATAATCGAAAAATCATCAAAATCCCAGAAATCAAATCAAATAATTGAAAAAATCATGAAATTATCATCCAAAAATTGAAAAAATCAAAATCGCGAAAAATCGAAAAAATCAAAATCCCCCCAAAACAAAATCGAAAAAAAAATCATATATATATAAAAAAAAGCAAGCCAAGTCGGCCCCGCCCCCCCGTGGTGCCGAAGGCGCCTCCCGCAGCGCCTGGACACCACCACCCCCCCTCCCCCCCCCAAAAAAAAAGGCAATTTTTTTTTTTTCAATAAAGGGATTAAATAAACTTTTTTGGGGATGCGCATTATTTTTTTTCAAAAATCCTACGAACCTATATCGTAAATTGAAAAACCCATCTCAAAAATGTGATTTTTTCCCCAACCCATCTAGCGAAAATGCTAAAAAATGATTTTTTATGCAAACAGCTAAAGTTTTCAAAAATCAACTAAAAATTAAGCAAAGCTTGGTTTTCTCAAAGTACGTATCGATGGACCCTATGCTGGAGGATGCTCGTATCGCCGATCTCCCTCAAACCTATGCTGATCCTTCCTCAAGAGAAAATTTTCTCAAACAACTGAAGTGCACAAATGAAGAGTTGTATAAGGAATTACCTTTTTAAACTCACAATGGAGCATTTAAGTGGGATTTTTATCCATTGATTTTTAATCATCTAATCAATTAATCAATGTGGTAGGCCAACGTTTTCAAATTTCTTATTGAGAAATGAATCGGATTGACTCTAAAAATCTCTAAAAAATGGAAAAACATTAAAAATAGAAAAATCGATTTTTTTTTCAAAAATTTCAAAAAAAAAATAAATTGTGAAAAATTAAAAAACATTCAAAAATTATCTGATTCATCTCTTGAGGGGGCATGGTCACAAGGATATCTATCAATCAACGTCTAGGGCATCATATCGAGATTTATTGTCTCAAAGATCGAAACTGCATCAAATCTGCATGATACCGAGATTTATCATCTCAAAATCGGGTAAGTGCACCAAGATGGTGAACAAAAAGGGGGGTATAAGTGGCCACTTTTTTTTTTTCTTCTAAAAATAGGCAAACCTGAACTTCAAAGAGCTATTTGAAGGTCATACACTCAAAACTAGGAGTTGATAAAAGAATAAGAATTGTAGTACTCTGAATCTAGTTTCTAAACTATTAAGTTTTTTAGAATTGGATAAGATTAAGAGGGTCAAACCTTTCACGCACAAAAAATGGTTCTTGATTTTTTTCAAAAAAATATAACATAGCTGTTTTCGTGCGCTACACAAAATATATAGTTAGATTTAGTATTTTGCAAAACCCTTTGGTAGGATGATAGGTAAGAGTGAGATCTAGAAGTTGTGTATTGTTTTGTAATTTTTCGTTGAGTATTTTATTTTTTATGATTTTTGGAAGTGACCGCATCCTAAAAATTTGGTCCCTGTTTGTGCGCTTGGCATAACTTGCATCAAAATAATAAAAAATGCAATTTTTTTTTTAAAGTGTATAGAATCTAGTGTAGAACAATAATATATAATTTATTTTGAATTTGGTCAAGTATATCAAAAGTTATTGAAAAAATGGTAGAAATTTGTCTGTGAGGACTGTCAAGGCACTGATAAAGAAAATTAAAGTTTACTATACTAATGTTGTCCAAAAATTAAAAAAATTATATGGTTAGAAAACTAAGATGTGTGAGATTATGGTGGTAATTTTAGAGATACCCACTTCATCATTTGTAAACCTGATGACAATGAAGTCAAGAAATCATGGTGGAGGATGAAAAAACATGTGAAGGAACAAAAAAGGGGGGAAAATGGGCTTGCAAGCCTTAGGGTTGTTTTCCAACCCTCTTACCAAGCCAAAACCCACACGAGTTTTGAAGAACCAAAAGTACTATTCATAGTTCTTCATAACCCGTACGAGTTATGAAGAACTAGAAATACTTTTTTTTGTTTCACAAAACCCGTACGGGTTATGAAGAACTAAAAACATTTTTTTGGGTTTCACAAAACCTATACGGGTTATGAAGACATAATAATGTATGCTTGTAAACTTAGCATTTACTACACATGTTTTAGACATACATAGATAATATGTGTTTATGTATGTATATATGCATATCTATAGTTATATAGACATATATTTATATAGATATATGTATATATGTTTGTATACATGCATGCACCTCTTCTTTTCTTCTCTCTCTCGTCTTACTTCCCCCATCATTGTCTTTGACTATTCTGAGCCCTAATTATCTTCCTTGAGTTCTATCTCATCTCTCTCCCCCTCACACTTCTCTATTTTTTTATTCTCTCACCCTTTTCTCCTTCTTGTTCTCTCTCTACCTCATGTGTCTCACCCTCTCCTCCTCCTCCTACTCTCTCTCTCTCTCTCTCTCTCTCTCTCTCTCTCACACACACACACACACACACACACACACACACACACACACATTATCCTATCCTATCCTCACCCTCTTCCCCTTCTCTCTCTTTCTCTCCCCCTCCCTCTCCCTCTCCCCCCCCTCCCTCCCTCCCCCTTTTGTTATCTTAAATCTCTCTTTCTCTCCCTCTCTCTCTCCTATACTCTTTCTCTCTACCTCTCCCTCTCTTTATCCTATTCTCCCCATCTCTGCCCTCCCTCTCCCTTTCTCTCTCCCTCTCCCCCTCTCCTTTTCCCAATTTCCCTCTCTCTCCCTCTTCCTTCCTCTCTCCCTCTCCCCCTCTCCTTTTCCTAATCTTCCTCTCTCTCCCTCTCCCCCTCTCCTTTCCCTAATCTCCCTCTCTCCCTCCCCCTCTCCTTCTCTCCCTCTCTCCCTCTCCCTCTCTCTCTCCCCCTCTCCTTTTCCCAATCTCCCTCTCTCTCCCCTCCCTCCTTCTCTCCCTCTCCCTCCCTCTCTCCCTCTCCCCATCTCCTTTTCCCAATCTCCCTCTCTCTCCCTCTCTCGCTCTCTTTTACCCAATCTCCCTCTCTCCCCCCCTCTCCTTCTATCCCTCTCTCCCTCTCCTTTTCCCAATCCCCTCTCTCTCCCTCTCTCTCTCTCCCCCTCCCCTTCTCCTTCTCTCCTTCTCTCCCTCTCCCCCTCTCCTTTCCCAAATCTCTCTTTTTCCCAATGTCCCTCTCTCTCCCTCTCCCTCCCCCTCTCCTTTTCCCAATCTTGCTCTCTCCCTCTCCCTCTCTCCCTCCCCCTCTCCTTCTCTCCCTCTCTCCCTCTCTTCCTCTCCCCCTCTCCTTTTCCCAATATCCCTCTCTCCCTCTCCCCCTCTCCTTTCCCCAATCTCCCTCTCTCCCTCCCCCTCTCCTTCTCTCCCTCTCTCCCTCTTCCCCTCTCCTTTTCCCAATCTCCCTCTCTCTCCCTCTCCCCCTCTCATTTCCCTATCTCCCTCTCTCCCTCCCCCTCTCCTTCTCTCCCTCTCTACTTCTCCTTTTCCCAATCTCCCTCTCTCTCCCTCTCCCTCTCCCTTCCTCTCTCCCTCCCCCTCTCCTTCTCTCCCTCCCTCTCGCTCCCTCTCTTCATCTCCCCCTCTCCTTTTCCCAATCTCGCTTTCTCTCCCTATCCCCCTCTCCTTTCCCCAATGTCCCTCTCTCTCCCTCTCCCTTTGCCCCTCTCCTTTTCTCAATCTCGCTCTCTCCCTCTCCCTCTCTCCCTCTCTCCCTCTCCCTCTCTCCCTCTCCTTTCCCCAATCTCCCTCTCTCCCTCCCCCTCTCCTTCTCTCCCTCTCCCCCTCTCCCCCTCTCCTTTCCCCAATCTCTCCTTTTCCCAATCTCCCTCTCTCTCCCTCTCCCTCCCCCTCTCCTTTTCCCAATCTCTCTCTCTCTCCCTCTCCCTCTCTCCCTCCCCCTCTCTTTCTCTCCCTTTCTCCCTCTCCCCCTCTCCATTTCCCAATCTCCCTCTCTCTCCCTCTCCCCCTCTCCTTTTCTCAATCTCCCTCTCTCTACCTCTCCCCCTCTCCTTTCCCCAATCTCCCTCTCTCTCCCTCTCCCCCTCTCCTTTCCCCAATCTCCCTCTCTGCCTCCCCCTCTCCTTCTCTCCTTCTCTCCCTCTCCTTTTCCCAATCTCCCACTCTCTCCCTCTCCCTCTCCCTTCCTCTCTCCCTATCCCCCTCTCTTTTTCCCTCCCTCTCCCTCCCTCTCTTCATCTCCCCCTCTCCTTTTCCCAATCTCGCTTTCTCTCCCTATCTCCCTCTCTCTCCCTCTCCCTCTCCCCCTCTCCTTTTCCCAGTCTCTCTCTCTCCCTTTCCCCCTCTCCTTTCCCTAATCTCTAATTTTCCCAATCTCCCTCTCTCTCCCTCTCCCTCCCCCTCTCCTTTTCCCAATCTCACTCTCTCCCTCTCCCTCTCTCTGTCCCCCTCTCCTTCTCTCCCTCTCTCCCTCTACCCCTCTCCCTTTTCCCAATCTCCCTCTCTCTCCCTCCTCCCTCTCCTTTTCCCAATCTCCCTCTCTCCCTCCCCCTCTCCTTCTCCCCCTCTCCCTCTCCCCCTCTCCTTTCCCCAATCTCCCAATCCCCATCCCCCTCTACCTCTCTCCCTCTCACCTCTCCCCATCTCCTTTCCCCAATATCTCCTTTTCCCAGTCTCCCTCTCTCTCCCTCTCCCTCCCCCTCTCATTTTCCCAATGTCACTCTCTCCATCTCCCTCTCTCCCTCCCCCTCTCCTTCTCTCCCTGTCCCCCTCTCCTTTGCCCAATCTCCCTCTCCCTCTCTCCCTATCCCCCTCTCCTTTCTCCAATCTCCCTCTCTCCCTCCCCCTCTCCTTTTCCCAATCTCACTCTCCCTTTCCCTCTCTCCCTTTCTCCTTCTCCCCCTCTCCTTTCCCCAATCTCTCCTTTTCCCAATCTCCCTCTCTCTCCCTCTCCCCCTCTCCTTTCCCCAATCTCCCTCTCTCCCTCCCCCTCTCCTTCTCTCCCTCTCTCTCCCTCTCCCACTCTCTTTTCCCCAATCTCCCTCTCTCCCTCCCCATCTCCTTCTCTCCCTCTCTCTCCCTCTCCCCCTCTCCTTTTCCCAATCTCACTCTCTCCCTCTCCCTCTCTCCTTCTCCCCCTCTCCTTTCCCCAATCTCATTCTCTCCCTCTCCCCCTCTCCCCCTCTCCTTTCCCCAATCTCTCCTTTTCCCAATCTCCCTCTCTCTCCCTCTCCCTCTCCCTCTCCTTTTCCCAATCTCTCTCTCTCCCTCTCCCTCTCTCCCTCCCCCTCTCCTTCTCTCCCTCTCTCCCTCTCCCCCTCTCCTTTTCCCAATCTCCCTCTCTCTCCCTCTCCCCATCTCCTTTCCCCAATCTCCCTCTCTCTCCCTCTCCCCCTCTCCTTTTCCCAATCTCCCTCTCTCCCTCCCCCTCTCCTTCTCTCCCTCTCTCCCTCTCCTTTTTCCAATCTCCTTCTCTCTCCCTCTCCCTCTACCTTCCTCTCTCCCTATCCCCCTCTCCTTTTCCCTCCTTCTCCCTCCCTCTCTTCATATCCCCCTCTCCTTTCCCCAATCTCCCTCTCTCTCCCTCTCCCTCTCCCCCTCTCCTTTTCCCAATCTCTCTCTCTCCCTCTCCCCCTCTCCTTTCCCCAATCTCCCTCTCTCTCCCTCTCCCTCCCCCTCTCCTTTTCCCAATCTCTCTCTCTCCCTCCCCCTCTCCTTTTCCCAATCTCACTCTCCCCCTCTCCTTTCCCCAATCTCCCTCTCTCCCTCCCCCTCTCTTTCTCTCTCTCTCTCCCTCACCCTCTCTCCCTCTCTCCCTCCCCCTCTTCTTTTCACAATCTCTCTCTCCCGCTCTCCTTTGCCCAAGCTCCCTCTCTCCCTCCCCCTCTCCTTCTCTCCCTCTCTCCTTCTCTCCCTCTCCCCCTCTCTCCCTCTCCCCCTCTCCTTTTCCTCTCTCCCTCTCTCCCTCCCCCTCTCCTTCTCTCCCTCTCTTCCTCTCCCCCTCTCCTTTTCCCTCCCTCTCCCTCCCTCTCCCTATCTCTCTCTCCCTTCCTCTCTCTCTCTCTCCCCCTCTCCTTTTCCTAGTTGTACATAGCCCGTACGGGTAGAACTAAGGCCCAAACTGCTAGTTCTACATAACCCATACGTGTTATGAGAAATTGTGAACATTGACATATAAGGTTTCCATAACCCGTACGGGTTATGGGAAAATCTTGATATATTTTAGTCCCAATGACCTAAAAAATAGCATTGCAAGTTGTTTGAAGGCCCCATTGCTTTTGCACATGATTTTCTGGGACAGTAACAGCCAGGCTTTCATATTCTTTTGTCACTTTTTCTTTGGAATGATTGATTTTTAAGTTATTTTATAATTATTACTTTAGATAATAACAAATTCATGATCATTTGTTTTTTTTTTGCTTTGATTATGATTTATTTGTCTTGTATTTTGGTTTTTTTTGAAGTTATTTTATTATTGTTACTTTAGATTATAACAAAATGATGATCATTTGTTGTGTTTTCGCTATTTGATTGTGGATTGTCATATGAGCTATAATGTGCATATGTAGATGCCAAAGTTTGTTGTTGCCAAAATGATTGCCATTTGTTGTTTTTTTGCATATGAGATATAATGTGCATATGTAGATGCCAAATTTTGTATATAAAAACATCAATGAGTTGTAATGTGCATATCTAGATGCTAAATTTTGTATAAAAAAACAACAATTAGTTGTAATGTGCATATCTAGATGCTAAGTTTTGTATAAAAAAACAACAACGAGTTGTAATTTGCATATTTAGATGCAAAATTTTGTAAATATAAATAGTAATGATCTTGATAGTTTATATAAGATGCCAAATTTTATATATGAAAGTGTCCATGGGGCTGATTTGCAAATTTTGAATATGAATATGCAATTTTTTTTTCCAAGTGTTTTGGGAAAGTTTCGAGTTATTATTGAATTACCCAATTTGAAGGGCTAGTAGGAACAATCCAAATCTGAGATAGTATTTTGGTAGGCAGCGACAACATGACCCCATAGGTTCAAACAGATCGTCCATAAGTGCCACGATCTCCGAGTTACACTGCATCAAAGTTTGACCTTTTTTTCACTTTGAGCGCTCAAGGGAAAATGTTGCTACGAGGTGGCTCATAATGATCAGACATCTTAGGGAGTGAGACAAGGGCACACCTAGCATAAAATCGACAATCTAGCTGTGCTCGCGCTGATGGTTTGTTCCCATGACAAACAGAATGAAAGATGCACTATTTTGCCACCTCTCACTGACGGTTTTTGATGCGACAGAAAAAATCTCATCACAAGATAATGAAATTGAGTTGCCTAAAATTGAGATAGGATTTTGTAGGCAGTGATAACATGACCCCATAGGTTCAAACAGATCATCCATAAGTGCCACGGTCTTTAAGTTAGGCTACGTCAAAGTTTGACCATTTTTTCCGCTTTGAGTGCTCAAGGGAAAACGTTGCTACGAGGTGGCTCGTAATGATTTGAGGCCTTGGGGAGTGAGAAAAGGGCACACCTAGTGTAAAACCGACTACCCGAACGTGCTCGTACTGATAGATCGTTCCCACGACAAGTAGAATGAAAGATGCACTATTTTGCCACCTCTCACTGACGGTTTTTTATGTGATAGAAAAAATCTCACCATAAGAAAATGAAATTGAGTTGCCCAAATCTGAGATAGGATTTTGTAGGCAGCAATAACATGACTCCATAGGTTCAAATGGATCATCCATAAGTGCCACGGTCTCTGAGTTAGGCTATGTCAAAGTTTGACTATTTTTTCCGCTTTGAGCGCTCTAGGGAAAATGTCGCTATGAGGTGGCTCATAATGATCAGATGCCTTGGGGAGAAAGACAAGGGAACATATAGCATAAACCTAGCCACCCAGATGCTCTCGCATTGATGGTTCATTCCCACGAGAAGCAGAACGAAAGATGCACTATTTTGCCACCTCTCACTGATAGTTTTTGATGGTTTTTGATGCGACAGAAAAAATCTCACCACAAGAAAATGGAATCGAGTTGTTTGAAACCGAGATAGGATTTTTTAAGTAGAGACAACACAACCCCATATCTTCAAACGGATCATCCATAAGTGCCACAGTCTCCAAGTTAGGCTATGTCAAAGTTTGACCATTTTTTCTGCTTTGAGCACTCAAGGGAAAACATTGCTACGAGTTGGCTCGTAATGATTAGATGCCTTGGGGAGTGAGAAAAGGCAACATGTAGTGTAAACCTGACCACCCAGATGCGCTCACGCTAACGGTTCATTCCCACGACAAGTAGAATGAAAGATGCACTATTTTGCCACCTCTCACTGACGGTTTTTGATGCGATAGAAAAAATCTCACTACAAGAAAAGGAAATTGAGTTGCCCAAATCTAAGATAAGATTTTGTAGGCAGAAATAACATGACCCCATAAGTTCAAATGGATCATCCATAAGTGCCACGGTCTCTGAGTTAGGCTCCATCAAAGTTTGACCATTTTTTCCGCTTTGAGCGCTCTAGGGAAAATGTCACTACTAGGTGGCTCGTAATGTTCAGACGCCTTGGGGAGTGAGACAAGGGCATACCTAGTGTAAACCTGGCCACCCAAATGCGCTCACACTGATGGTTCATTCCCATGACAAGCAGAACAAAAGATGCACTATTTTGCCACCTCTCACTGATGGTTTTTGATGTGACAGAAAAAATCTCACCACAAGAAGAAAAATCAAGTTGCCCGAATCTGAGATAGGATTTTCTAAGAAGTAATAACATGACCCCATAGGTTCACACAGATCATCCATAAGTGCCACAGTCTCTGAGTTAGGCTACGTCAAAGTTTGATCATTTTTTCCACTTTGAGCGCTCTAGGGAAAACATCGCTATGAGGTGGCTCGTAATGATTTAGATGCCTTAGGGAGCAAGAAAAGGGCACACCTAGTGTAAAACTAGCCACTTGGACATGCTCGCGCTGACGGTTTGTTCCCATGACAAGCAGAATGAAAGATGCACCATTTTGCCACCTCTCACTGACAGTTTTTGACAGTTTTTGATGCAATAGAAAAAATCTCACCATAAGAAAATGGAATCAAGTTTCCCAAATCTGAGATAGGATTTTGTAGGTAGAAATAATGCAACCCCATAGGTTCAAATGGATTGTCCATAAGTGCCACGGTCTCTGAGTTAAGCTACGTCAAAGTTTGACCATTTTTTCGCTTTGAGCGCTCAAAGGAAAACGTCGCTACGAGGTGGCTCGTAATGATCAGATGCCTTCGGGAGTGAGACATAGGTACACATAGCATAAACCAAGCCACCTAGATGTTCTCACACTGACAGTTCATTCCCATGACAAGCAGAACGAAAGATGCACTATTTTGCCACCTCTCACTGACAGCTTTTGACGGTTTTTGATGCGACAAAAAAAATCTCACCACAAGAAAATGAAATCGAGTTACCTGAAACCGAGATAGGATTTTTTAGGCAGCGACAATACAAACCCATAGGTTCAAATAGATTGTCCATAAGTGCTTCAACTCTTCTTTTATAGGCGATGAAATGATGAACTTCACTCCATAAGCATGAAATGATGAACTTAAGCATGAAATGTCTTAATTGGTTCTTGAAATGATGAACTTCACTCCATAAGCATGAGTTTATGAAATAATAACTTCACTCCAATCTCTTCATGCATGAAGCACTCAAAGCAAATTCACTCAATCAAAATATAGAATATCAACATTATCGGTATCAGTACTTGGGTATACACAATATGAGCAATAGATAGTTTAAAAGTATATGCCATATGAGTTACAAGTAATGAAAACATTGGATCACATTTCAAGACATATACCCAACTAAAAAATTTGATCACATTTCAATAGAAAATAACTAAGTTTTAGGAATATCATGTTTCATATATATCAATGAACAAATTGGATCAAATATCAAGTTTCATATATCAAAATGAACAATAATCATGTACATATATCAAAAAATGGCATAGATGCCAAATCAATAATAGTTACAAAAATGTGGCATGTGGCATGTCTGTCAAAGTCAATATATACATATACAAATGTCAAATATATAGAAATTTGGCTCTTCAATGACCACAACTATAACTATATGTCTCTATCCGTATCTATGACTATGGCGGATCATCAAAATCGAGCCTCTTCGAAGCAGTACGTGGCTCTCCAGGTGGCTACACAAGGACAATTCGAATGTCTAATCAGATATATTTTCTCAATATAAAATCAAAATAACTAAATACTGAACTCTAAATTGTTTGAAGTTGAAATGTTGATTACCTCATCTCCATCTTTTGCAATTCGGTGAGGTTGAGGATCCGTGGGATGTCCCGCAGGAGGCTGTAACTAGTAAAACAACATTAATACACGTTAATGACATATATGTCAAATAACACATAATAACTAAAAAATGAATAGACTAAAAAACTAAAGCATACCGGAGCCTCAGATGGATGTGTTGTGGCTGTAGAAGGCAAAGTCACAGATGAATTAGTTATGACCATTTCCTATATCCATGGTAAGTGATCCAAAAGGAGTTAACTAGATGGTTTCAACTCCGTTGTGCACTTAGTGAAAAGGAGTTGATCTAAGACAGACATACCTTTTGCCTTGGTCATGTTGGATCCCATAATATACGTGTAGGACTTCTACTGAAATGGAATGGTAGAATAACAGTAGGCAGTTTGCAAGGGGCCTGTAATAGTTTAAAGATAGTCATACAAGTTAATAATGCAAAGTTGTTGACAAACTAGATAAAACAAATATTTTTAACATATGTAGAAAAAATGTGCACCGAAGCCTCATATCATTTTCCTATAACCTTAGGAGGCCTAGTCAAATCCGATGCAGCTATTACCATTTCTTGTATGAAAAATGATAACATATGATATAGACATAAAAGTATTTAGTTATTTTGAACAAGCAAGAATGCAGTCCAAAGTGAATATGAAGATATCACCTCTTCCCTCTGCTGAACCTCATCGACATCAGGTGTATTCATTAATTTCGTAAACCCCATATGTTTCTGTATGTAGAACAAATAAATTAAGTGCTATATCAATATCTACATATACATGTTTAATCATAATACATTTCAACAATTGAATTTAAATTGTAGTGAATTACCTTTTGTCGTTTGGGTGTTCGAGAGGATATCTTTTTCTGCCTCGAAGTGCTAGAGGATGGATTTCTCACATGAGATATCCTTGAGGAAGGTGGGGTAAACTAATGGAAAAAAATTAACATAAGGGAAAAGAGCATGTATTTAATATATCACTTAAGTAAAAAATATATAAATCTAAATGGTACCGCATAGCTATCTTGGCCAAAGTCAATGGCTGAAAGTGTGATATCATCAAGTTGGGACATCTTAGCCACTGATAAGCCCTACAAAATATCAAGTGATACATATAATTAACAAAATATATTTTGAATCTAATGTATTATAATATTTTTAACAAATTTACAAATCTTTACCTCTGGTGGCAAAACTACTCGTGACTGTGGAGTCGACTAAATAGTATGTGGTGTACTCCCACCACTTGTTGCACCCTACAATGCATTTTATTTATATGTCACTTTAAATTGTTCTAAAAATAAAAATTCATTTCTTTTTATAAGATTTAGTGACTTAATTGATAACATGTCATAAATAGAATTAAACGCACCTGTGTCTGATAGAGAGGGTACAACATATTGAGTAGTTCATCGGTGAGGGCCACATCCTCTGTAGTGGAAGTATGGCATCTACTCGCGCAACATGTACATGAATGAGATGTCCCACCATCCTCATCCGCATCAGTGTCTACACCAGAACATACACCCTGGTAGGTGGGTCACATATGCTGAATGGGCTGGCTTGTGCCAAATGATGCATGAGGTGCTGCTGGTGAAGGAGGTGCTGCTGAGGAAGGAGGTGCTATTGATGAAGGAGGTGTCGCTAATGAAGGAGGTGCTACAGGTGCTGGTACATCCTTTGCTCCGACCAGCTGTGTCCCATGCTGAACAATGACATCAGTCAATGATGCAGCTACTTGAAGAGTCTATAATTCCATAGAATCCTTCAAGGATATAGGGATAGTGACATGAACCATGGGTTTAGGAGCTATACACCTCCTATGTTGTGGATCTACCACCCTATGGGCCCTAGGTCTATCCTGCACAAAGCCTCTCCCTCTACCCTGAAATTATCGGATGTCAAAGTAATTCGGCTTCTCGCCGAGGATAAACTCACAATACAACTTTCTCAAAAAATATAGAGGCACCTCCCAATTATTACAAGGTGGTTGGTCAAAGACCATATACTGCCTATCCCAAAAAGCATCTTTCAACCTATCATGAACACACCAATGTATAGGAAACTGAGTCGTATTTAGTTCTAGGTTGTTACAGGTAACAGGATCGGTGAAAAGAGCACATATGTCAACTTTAACTATGCCCTTTTTCTTCACTTGATCATATGACAACCCATCCACATAAAATGTTTGACATCTATCCCTCCATGAACCCCATTTCGTAACCTCCCTAGATACCTCATTTGCACTATTAGCCATTGTTTCTAGTGTTCTGGCAAGGGTTGAGTGGTGCTCAAGCTTAGAGGTCCTCAACCTATTCACTAATATAGAAATTTGGGCACTATTTTGTGTAAGGAGATTGATGAGATCCTCTTGTGTGGCATCTAAGGGCTCTTCATCTCCTCATGTATGACACAAATCTCTCCTCATCATCAACTGTTCTCCATCTTCTAGGTTTATTGCCTGATCCAGTGGGGTTTTCTTCCACCACTAGTGCTCTTTTGGTATTTTTTGTCTTCTTACACTCAAATGCATGATGTCCTTCTTCTCCACACTTAAAGAAGGTTCCTCTGGATGTCCTCTTGTCTTGTCTTCCCAAGTTCTCATTCCGGTAACCATCTAGTTCTCTCCTCCGATAGAAATTTCTATCTTCCTTTTGGTATGAATTGCCTTCTTTGCTCACTTCCTTTTCCTTTCTTTGATCTATATTGGTTCCTCTTCCTCTAGTATATCCTCTTCCTCCTTGAAATATTCCTCTAGTAAACCTTCCACCTATACCTTTCTGTCTCTACTCATGTCTTTTGTTTAACTTCTCTTATGCCTTTACGACACACTAGTAAGCCTCTTCAACACTCTCCAATTTGATCATAGTCAATTCATCTTTTATAGACATCTGTAATCTATTCAAATATCTTGCAACTTGTTCAACTTCATCATTAACATTTCCAGATCTGATGTTCAACTTGTAAAATTCTTTGGTGTACTCCTTCACACTAGATTTCTTCTATCTCAAATTCTATAACTTCCAGAATAGATCTACTTGATAATTCTTCGACACAAACTTTGATTTCAACTTAGCAATCATTAGATCCCATGTCTTAATCTTCTATTTACCTCTTCTCTATCTATCAACTTGTAAATGCTCCCATTAAAGAGATGCATGACCTTTCAACTGGGTATAGGCATATTTCACCTTCCTCTCTTCTAGAGTGTTTTTAAAATCAAAATACTTCTCCATCTCTGAGATCCAATCCATCAATTCATCTGAATCTAACTTCCCATCATATTATGGTGGGGTAAAATTAGGTTTAGTATTCCCCCTACTCAAAACCCTCAAAAACCTTTCCTCATCCAAATCAACCACTAGTAGGTTTTCTTATTCTGTCAGGGCTTCTTTTCCTTCATCTTCACTTACATCTTTGATATGTCATCCTCTTCTCTGGGTTGTCTCCACAACTTCTAACTGGGCTGCTATTCCTTGCAACATGTCCATCATAATAGGGTCTACATTTCGACACACTCTACCATTCCTAGTTCCTCTTCACGGCATCGTTCATGCTAGTCCTCTACAGCTGCAGGTTGGATCCATAATCTACCACCTTACAACAAAATTTTAGGACATGCAACCCCCTGGAATGAAACTTCGCTCTGATACCAATTGAAACAGTCACTAGTGAGGAGGGACCTCAAAGAGATCAATCTAAACCTATCAACAAGAGTAAACACAATGGAAACACAAAGATATGATGGAGGCAATGTAGAAAAAATTGATTTATTGCATAAAATTTGATTACATCAAACTGGTAACAACCGGGTTACAACATACTGGCTGATAGGCCTAGGAGAATAGGTCACAACCGGGACCATGAGTCTTATGATCTATCTTCTATGCATAGTCTAGCTATATGATTCTCTGATTGATTCAATTTTTTTTTCATTCTAATGCATAATTACAAATATATATATATCGATCCAAAGGATCCAGTCAGCTCAAAAGGGATCAAAATCCAAAGAACAAGACCTCACATGCAAAATAAACAAGGTCGGCCTCTGTTGAGAAATTCCTCTGGAAAATCCAAAGGATGAAATTCACATCATGGGAAAAGGTCGACCACATACCAAGGAATATCAGAATCAATGCCCAAGGCTCTGAAAGCTTCGAAATGGGTTTTGGTAGATCACCAGAATAGGTCTGAGACAACCGATAACAACGAAACAACCAGTAACAAGAAACTGTCATGGAAACTGGTAGTGATATCTTGTTGGAAAATATTCCAAGTGCGATGTGGTCTAGAAGCAAGAAAGATGATCAAGTTTTCAAGTAGAATCCAACTGCACAAAATCTGGTGAGCCAAAGCTGGGACACACAGAAAGGAAAATTGAAACTGCAAATAGAAAACAAATAGAAAGGAAAATATTTTTGGTTGATGCAAGATTGTTGTGAATCGGGGATGCTCTTGCATCAAGAAGGTTAGCTACTAAAGAGGTATGTTTAATTTCTCAAATTGAACTAGCATCTTTTATTGAAGTAAGTAAAGATGAAAATTGGATGAAAGCAATGGAAGAGGAATTAGATCAGATAGAAAAGAATAAGACATGGGAATTATTTCCTAGACTTAAAGATAAAAGTATTATTGGAACTAAATGGGTTTTCAAAAATAAATTAAATGAGGAAGATCAGGTTGTGAGAAATAAAGCTAGATTGGTATGCAAAGTTTATTCACAGGAAGAAGGATTTGATTATGATGATACCTATGCATCGGTTGTAAGAATTGAAGCAAAAAGACTATTTCTTGCCTATGTTGTACACAAAAACTACAAGGTATATCAGATGGATGTCAAATGTGCATTTCTGAATGGAGATCTTGAAGATGAAGTCTACATTGAGCAACCTGATGGATTTTCTTTATCAGAAGACAAGGACATGGTTTGCAGATTGAAGAAAGCTTTATATGGTGTGAAACAAGTCCCTAGAGCATGGTATGCTAGATTAAATAAACATATTTCAAAGCTCGATTTTAGTAAAGGTAATGCTAATAGTAATCTATATTATAAGATTGAAAATGATGACATACTACTCATTGAATTCTTTGTGGATGATATCATATTTGGTGGAGAAGAAAGTTTATGCATGAAATTTGTTGATGATATGAAAAATGAATTTGAAATGTCTATGATTGGTGAGATGAAATTTTTCTTAGGTTTGCAGATCACTTTGACTGATAAAGGTATTTTCATTTGTCAAACTAAGTATGTGAAGGAATTGCTTAAGAAATTTGGAATTGAAAACTCTAAACCTGTCGATATTCCTATGATA
Source organism: Cryptomeria japonica (assembly GCF_030272615.1). Lineage (NCBI taxonomy): Eukaryota > Viridiplantae > Streptophyta > Pinopsida > Cupressales > Cupressaceae > Cryptomeria > Cryptomeria japonica. The sequence goes on along the minus strand of NC_081409.1, from coordinate 264,621,334 downwards.
ACTGGTTGCAAATTGTCTAAGGATGATGAATATCCTAGAATTAATCCAAGTAGATACAAATCAATGATTGGTGGATTGTTGTACTCAACTCAGACTAGACCTGATATAATGAATTTTGTTTGTATTACTTCTAGATTTTAGTCAGATCCTTGAGAAACTCATGATATTGCTGTCAAGAGGATATTCATATATCGAGCAGGTACAATAGACTATGGGTTATGGTATCCAAAAGATGATGATTTTAGACTATGTGCATATATAGACTCTGATTGGGCAGGAGATGTGGATGACCGAAAGAGCACTACAGGCAGTGCATTCTTTCTTGGAAATAAGTTAGTTTCATGGCTTAGCAAGAAACAATCATGTACTTCATTATATATTGCTGAAGCGGAATATGTAGCTGCCACAACTATCTGTACTCAGATATTATGAATGAAATAGGTGTTGAAAGATATAAGGGTAAGTTATGATGAGCCTATTGTTATTCACTGTGATAATACTGCTGCTATTGATATGTCAAAAATATGGTATTTCATTCCAAATCAAAACATATTTCTATAAGGTATAATTTCTTAAAAGAAAAGGTTGAAGCAAAGGAAGTCAGATTGGTTTATGTGCCTACTAAGGAACATATTGCAGATATTCTAACAAAATCATTGCCTAAAGATACTTTTGAATATCTTAGAGATCAGTTGAGGGTTACCACCCCTCTAGAATAGACTTAGAGATACAAGAATTAATCAATCTAGTGAGCCTATCAGACATACTTTCTAATACAGGTCGATGAGATGATGTTATTGCTCAGGGGGAGTACTCAGCCGTTTGGTTCAATTTTTCTTTTTGGTTTGGTATCCATCCTTTTTCATTGATGTCAAAGGGGGAGATGGTGCTCATGTGAAAAATAGCTAATCTTTGAGGAGATGGTATTCATGTTTATCTTAGGGGGAGATATACTTCAGATCAATCTTCTTTAGGGGACCATTGGCATTCCTTAGCACTTGGATGTTTTCACATTCAGTGTTTCCATCAATGCCAAAGGGGGAGATTGTTGGCAATATGGTGGATTTGATTAAGTATTGTCATTCATGTCAACACTGTGCATCCCGGTTGGACCTATCCCGGTTAGACTTAGTGTTTATCAAGGTTTTGGTTGTGATTCTGATCTAGTATGATTAGATAGGGCTGGTTTCAATTTTAGGATACTAATTTAGGATGGTTATATGCTTTCCATATTCTGTTGGTTCATGATTTGGTGCTCCGGTAGCTATCGCTTATGTTCCTAGTTGGTATTTGCTGGTACCGGTTAGCAATATTTGACGATTTAGTTAGATGATTTTGTTTCGGCTTATGGAAATAGTTTCAAGCATGCTGAAGGTGCTTCTTGATCGTGTCCTAATTGTTCAGTGGCTTTGCATTGGCTGGCGTGCTATTATGGTGGTCCTATTTGGATCCGATTAGACTTTTTGTGTTATTGCACTGAGGGTTTCTACCGGTTGGTGAAACGTGTTGGTGATTGGTTTTAGCTTGATTTATGTTGGATATAAATGTTTGGGAATTTGTTTTAGGTCCATGCTATGTAATATAAATCATAATATTGGTTCGGTGATATCGTGTGATGTAATTTTTATAATTATGGGTTTATGGGTTTAGGGTTTAGCCGACCTTATCAATAAGGTTGATGATATATATTTATAGGTGACTTATTCATGTAATTAGATATGGTTTGGGGGATCTATGGTTATGTCTACATTATCAGAGGAAGGTTTATGTGCAAACATTGTTAAATCATTCAATGAAAGGTTTTGGTGTTGAAGGGAAGACATCTATGCTTAACCGAAACTGTATCAAGCATTAGGAGATGCTACTTTCACAGTTCATTCTTTCTGGATTGTAGTTTGATGATTTTGTAAGTCAGTAAGACTTCTCTTTTGTGATGAGCAGTGAGCTCTAGGCTGTTGGCCTGATTGCATGTGCAATACCCATTGTAATTATTTCACATATTGCTACAAAAGTATTATCTGGTTGTGGGTAGGGTTTACCAGCATGGGTTTTCCCTTTACCAGGTTTTCCACATCAAAATATTGGTGTTGTGTGTACTGTGCTTTCATGTTTTATCATTTATTGTGTTGGTTTCTTTGTGCTCTAGTTTAAAGGTTTTAATATGCAATAGTTCTAATTTCTAATAGTAAACTGATTCACCCCCCCCCCCTCCCCCCTCTCAGTTTACTCCCAATGTCAAATCTATCTAATACCTAAAGCAGTTAAGTTTCCTCAGAGGAACTAGGCTCTAATACCAATTGTTGGAATCAAAGATCACCGATATGGGGAGTGAATCAGTGATCTACTAGTTAGCAGATTTTCAAACTTAACTTTAAACCACGAGAAGAAAATACTTGAAGCTGAAATGAAGAAAAAAAAAAAAAAAAACCACAAGATCATAACACTGGTATTTTTAAGTGGAAACCCAAATGGGAATAACCACGGTGGCATTTGAACCAACAATATTATTCCACTATGGCTAGTAGCAAAACAATATTACAAAATGGGAATGCACAAACATTCAAGCACACTTCCTCTAGCTCACTACTCAATTACAATAACCCGCAAAGCTACAACCCTCAAGGAAGTCTCATTGAATTACAAGATAGTTACAGTGATGAATTACAATGAATGAACTCTGAAATAACATGTACAATGCTTGGATGAGTTTCTGTTGAGTGTGAAATATACTGACTGACTCCCTTCTACTGATCTGCTCTATTTTGCCATGTTCTATATCTTAGTTAGCTATCAAATCAAGAATGCACACGTGAAACTGTACCAAAATGGATTCTTGATCACCAATCACTCACATATCATTACATCATCCACCAAAAAGATCATCCACACCAAACTTATATACCAACAACCACAAAATAGGTCATACTTCAAGTTGACCTACAAGTGGAATGTGTAATCATATGTCATCTTGAATGGATCACTAAAGATAAATGCGGATCACCAAAATGATGTGTCTAAGTTGGCTCAATTATCCCAAACATGATTCAATTCACTGCAATCACTAGAAAACTTTCAAACCCAAAAATGCTTTGTTCTTCTTGAAATATCGGTTAATAAGCTACCAGTTAACACTCACTTCTGGATAAGAAGAATTATGACCGCCAAATCAAATCTCCATGAAGAGTTTCCATCAATGACAACTCTAAACCAAGATTTAGCCACCAGAAACCACCAGAAACCACTAGATGAGTGTCAATTGTCAACAAACCATAGATAAGGACACCTAACAAAGTCTACAACAACACTAGATCAATCTCATAGATATAGAATGTTCACATCTAAGTCATCCCATTGTCACTAATACATTTTATACACCTAAAAATTGCATAACTTGTAGATCCAAAAAAAATTAAAACATATAAACTCATGATCACATTATTAACCTACAAACTAAGATAGCGAAGTAGAAAATTTTATCAACAATGAGATTCAAACACCAAATTAATCACATATTTAATTTTCAAACATGTCCATAATTATTGAGCATAGTCAAGGAACCGAACAATAATATAGGATATGAAAATAACCTCTTAATATTCACAAAACCATATCACCACAAAACAATAAAAAACTGGATCATGTCATGTCAATGCATAAATGGGCACACATAACCATGACATGATAATCATCACTAATATTGTATAGTTAACTCTCACCAAGATGAGACTTTAATTATACACACATATCAACCCATTTCCTCAAAACAAAAGACATTTTGTGTACCTATCACCATCAAAGTCCAAAGTTTAAAAACACTTGTAAACCTATACTAGGAAACACAATAATAATGAGATATATCATAATAAATAAATGAAAATATTTACTTAAATTCCACATATTGAATCATTCAAATTCTTATAAAATTACACCCTAAATATCTAGCACATACAAATGATCAAACAAGTACAAACCTCTCCCTACATCACAAACTAAAGATTTAGTTGATCTACTATGTAGTAAACTGTAATTGTTCTCCAATTTATATTTAAAATTAAAAACATGATTATGTATTCAAACTTTATGACTAAAACCATGTACAAGATAACATCTAACTTCTAGGCCCCAAAATTTGATAAAAATACAAAAATAGGGAACTAAACTTGTACCACTATGCATTTCTCAAAGAGATGTTTTTGTCAACTAGAAGAAGTTGAAAAGTTGACTCCTTCAGTGAGATAAGCCATTTTGAAAATAATTTCCCAATTATCCTTTATAGGTCGCATTTAGGTGGCCCCCATGTGGACCTATCAATGACCCACTAGTGGCAATGACATGCTGGTGATGTTTGGGTAGTGCATTGGTTTTGTTGGGGTAATGGGTTAAAAAGAGGGTAGACCCAAAATGTTTTAATTTTTTTTCATTTTTCTTTTAAATTTGGGTATTTAAATTGAATTTTATAAATTATTATGGTAGGGACTAAGTCTAATAGCTAATATTCATTGGTGGGCTAATAACCCATACCAACTTGTTAGTCTAGTGGGTGTACACTTGTAAAATATGTGCCATATGGAAAGACTGTGGGAGAGAATGTTTTTCTTTTTAATTAGCTAGCCAAAATAGGTCCAAATGTATGTCAATCGTCATTTTTTATCCTACTTAGAGTCAATGGTAAAGTCTATTTTGTCCCAAGAGGTTATCAAATTATTTGTGAATATTCCCCTACAAAACCCTCATATGAAAGCCCATTTCAAGAAACCATTTTGACCAGAACTTCTCAAACCCTAGCCATGTAATAAACTTAACAAATCTATTATCCCTAAAATACAAAATATGTAACCCAACACTTACACAATGTGTCCATACCTTGTAATGTACTAGGTCTAATTTGCATAGCTATCAATTCAAATTTGCATCAAATCTACTCAAATGAGGGATATGCCAAGATCTAGGAGCTCTCACCTCACATAATCATGATTAGGCTCTAATACCACTTGTTAGGAAATCATGCATAAGACCCCTATGTTACATCTATTTCCTATATAACCCTACAAGGGAAAAGAAGGCATACAAGCCTACAAAATAACCATAATGGATAGATCAAATGAACAAGATACAAGATAACATTAGATATACCTTGGGAAAACCCAAAAAAGGAAAAAAACATAGTCTCCAAAAGAATCCATACTCGATCTACTATTTAGAAATAATACAATTCATGCACTTATAGAGTTAAATTGAACACTTTTGAAACTTCAAGCATCTCTAATGTATCTTCCATGTGTCCAATAATGAACCATCACATTCCATGTCATACTTTATACATGCAAACCTTAGAAATAATAAATACCATGTTAGTCCACTCACCCAACCAACCTTAACCCCTAAACATGTACTTTCTCATACAGACTCAAGATCACATAATACAACCAAGTGGTATGATAAACAAGGTACCTCAAAAGCATGAGATCATAAAACCATTGACCGCTCATTTAATTTTTGATATAATAATTAAATAATTTTACCCAATTAATTATTCTATATCTCCTACACACATAAAATAACTAAGCAACTATTAGATACACCCTTACAAGTGATGAATACTAAGAGGGGGGGACTGAATTAGTATACCAAAAATTACTGAACTCAAACCCTTAAACAATTTAGCAGTTAACCGGTACAATAGATTTACTAACAAACTGGTTAAGATAAATGCAAACCAAACAACAAATACAACATTCACCCACAAGAGAAAAATCACCATAACACAAGAGGTTTTGACGTGGAAACCCAAATGGGAAAAACCACGGTGTGCTGAAACTCACAAGTAACTATCTGCAGAATAGTAACCAGACCGGTTAAAGTCAGACTGGTTAAGGTTATACAATGTTCTTCACCAAAATAGATCTTGTTAGGAATCTAGATCTATGTTAGGAGATAAGTCCTCTTAAAGAATACCTTGTGAGAGGATTTCAGATCCACAGTTGTGAACCACCTTGTTAGAGGATTTACAAAGGCTTTGCCAAGCCTACCTGGTTAAGGGTTTCAGACTTGTCGAAGATGTGAGTAATCAACAAGTGAGTGATCTAGATACTAGCATAGTATGCTTGGTTAGATCCTTGATAGCTCATTGTTAATGCACATTTAGCATTACTTCAGTCTTCAATATCTCCACACTCCGTTTCTTCACACACACCTAATCTTCTCTTCTGTGATCGCACATACAAAAACCTCATGCACTTCTAAAACCCTATCAACTCCTAAAACCCCAGACATGATGTCCTTATAAAGGAATCTAATTTCATGTCAGTCCAATTGGATTACATTGCAAGTTCCTAGGTTCACTGCATCTAGACCCATTTGGTAACATGACACAAAATCACCGCCAAAGTTTCGGTGGATGATAACTCATCACAGAAATACCGGTTGGTAACTCATCATAGAGTAATAGCGGTTTATTACCGATTACTGATTCATACATTTTACTAATTACCGGTTTTTCAAAATGAAGATGGGGAAAACGTTAACAACCACTTTGTTCCGTCGTACCACTTTGGGATCCTCGAACTGCTTGAGGTCTTCATACCACTTTGTGACCAATAAACATCTTCTGCAAAGCACCGATAGTCTAAAGACTATAATTCATAATACCGGTTGGAAAAATTACCAGTTGAGCATAACTCATACATAGGGAAGTGATCATAAAACAAGTGTGTGTCCATCAATGACAATCACAACATCATTAAAATGCCAACAATCTCCCCCTTTCGCATTGATGGAAACACTTAGGAAAATTTTGACATCTAAGTGTTTTACAACAAAAATATGCCATAACCAAAATTACTCCCCCTAAGTAGATACACTATCCCTTTTTGCAGAAAATACAATGTATACTACTCCTTAAAGAAATAACATGAAAGTATACATAACATTCACAAAATTTTAGATACTACCCCCCCTTTGCCAACAATGACAAAGTACTATAGAATAACCCCTGTTTCTCATTATCATTAAAATAAATAAGTGTTTATGATAATAATGAGTGAAACTTATCAAAAATTGATTTAAAATCCTGTATAAAAGTCTTCATGGATAATGACCATGACTCTAGTAATGAGGTAGCCACCTCACTTTCCGTCTGCATCTGTGATACCTATTCTTCCATGGCGTCAATTATGCTCATCTCTTGAGTGGTTGTTAATGCTTCCAGATTAAGAAAGCACTTCTGAAGAATTTGCAGTTTAGGTAATAAAACTAGTTGAAGCTCTTGCAAATCTCTTGTCTGGTTGCTAATCTCCACTTCTATTCTGGCAGACTGAAGGTGATATTGGTGCATAGTTTGCCCATATGTAGTAAAAGAATCATAGGGCGTCTTAAAGGTGCTTATGTATGCCTGCAAATCAGATTGCAATTTATCCTTTTGTGCAAGCACATCATCACAAAATAGATGGGGTTGGCTGATTTTTCTTAACAGTAGCTTGCCCTCATCCATAGCATCTCTTATGTTCTTTTTCTATTTAAGAAGTTCAGACCGGAGTTCATTCAGTTTCTTCACTAAGGAAGTGTTTAGTGCCTTTTAATGCTTCTTCAGTGCATTAGCTTCAACAAATTCTTCCAAGCATTGTACCTGGTTCTATACAACTATACAGAGAAGCTTTAGTTGGGCCAGAGAGGAATCGGTACTGGGGAAGTTAGTATCAGGAATCAAACTAGTAAGAGTGTCAACTGTAGTTTGAATAACATCTTGCTCCTTTTTCCTCCTTAATGCTTCCAGTCACTCTTGTGCAAGCTTAATGCTTTGGAGCAACTCTGATTCATTTGCAGATTGGAGGTCAATAGGACTAGTGATGTCAGTTGGTTTGGCTTGAGCACTGGTTCCCTTTGGGGTCTCCACTTGTGTGCTCTTTTCTGCTTCCTTCTTCTCTTCGACTCTTTTCTTTTCCTCTTCTGCCTTCTTTTTCTCCTCTTCTTCTTTCTTTTTCTTCTCCTCTTCCTTCTTCCTTTCTTCTTCCTTCCGTTTCTCCTCATTTTGTTTCCTCTTCTCCCCTTCTTTCTGCTTCTCTTCTTTCCACTTCTCCTCTTCTTTCTTTTTCTCTTCTTCTTTCTTTTTCTCTTCCTCTTTCTTTTTCTCTTCCTCTTTCTTCTTTTCCTCTTCCTTCCTTTTCTTTTCTTCTTTCCTTTTCTCTTCCTCTTTCTTCTTCTTCTCCTCCTCTTTCTTCTTTTCTTCTTCTTTCTTCTTTTCCTCTTCTTTTCTCTTCTCTTCTGCCTGTTTTCTCTTCTCTTCTCTTCCTCTTTATCTTTGTCAGCTTTCTCCTTCTCCTGTTTCTCCTTGTCTATGTCCAGAGTGATATCATCACCATGTAGTGCGTCCACATCAATAGTGTCCACCTGTTCTATAGCTTGTTCTTCCTCATCATCAAATGCCTCAACCAAGTTTCTGGTTTCTAGTTCCTATTCAGTGTTTCTATTGGCTTCAGCTACTTGGTGCATTCTCAAAGCGGCTTTGGCATGTGAGTGTGTATCTTTCACCACTTCAGAGACTTTTCCTTCCAATAACAAGAGTCTTCTTCTTCTCATGAAGAAGAGGCCTTTGTACTGGTTCACGATTTCAAACAGTTCAAAGTTAGAAGCATCAGGGAAATATTCTGCAAAAATCTTCTCTCTGATCTCCTATTCTTTCTTGATGGCAATACACCATTTATTATCTAAAGAATTGTATAAAGAATCAGGTGTCTCAGATCTAATGTCTGATGGTGACCGGTCTTAAACACATAAATAATTGATGATTTCCTACTCTACTTCTTCTCTCTCACTATCGCTAAAATCATCAAAGTATTCTTTCAAATCACTAAGCAATTTTCTTTTAGTTTTGTTAATAGTCCTCTGACAATGTCTCATCAGCTTATAAGAAGACATATCAATATTTACAGTTGCTGATGAGGCAGGTGTATTACCAGTAGTTTTTTCTTTCTTGCTTGTCTGCCTAGTCTTTTTAGGTTGTACTTATAGTTTTGTATCCTCAGATTCTAGTGAGTTGCTCTTGGTCTCCCGCTTCCTTTCAAAAACTTTGGCGAGAGCAACTTTTGATTTCTTTTTGGCTGGTGACTGCTTGGTCACTTTAGGGCTAGCTGAGGTAACCGGTGTCGATACCCCCAGTGTTTCCTTGCCCTTTTTCTTTTTAGGGTTCACAACCGGAGGTGTTATCCTCTCTAAGTAGGTACCAGTGTGCTTTGCCTTAGCATCAAACAGCGAGGCAAGCAGGGTAGAGGCATACCCATCTAACATGTCATACATGACCTCATATCCCATAGGTTCTACATCTTCCTGTCTCACCTCTATTGCCTCCATTATGCACTCATCTACTTTAATGGTAAAGCAAATGTCCTCTTCATAATTCTTAACAATGTCTCTAGATATCCTCATCCTTTGGCTCATTTTTCATCTGCATTCATCAAAATATTTATTCAAGACCTCAAGATATCTGTCTCCCACCACTTGGAGACTTTCCCTAATTTGTTTGGTGACCGGTTGGTCAGCAGACCATTGAATATCACCGACTCCCAGGAAATAGCCTTGGAAGTAGAAAAATAGGCTGACCAAAAGTTGTCCAAATTTGAACCTTAGGGCACTATCCTGTTTGATGGACTTCAAGTTTTGTAGAAGTTGCTTTTGCATACAGGTGCATAGATCAAATGAAGCATCTTCCTTGATCATCCTATAGGTGACATTCACCACAACAACAAAGACAAAGTTTATCCTGCTAGCATAAAATGTCTGGTATCCAATCACCATGCAAGCATACTTGACCAAGTCATCTTTGATGATGTTGACGGTCATTCTCTATTGGTCGCTTAGAGAACCGGTGAGCTTAGTCATTTCATTCTTGATGATCTTCCTTAGGAATGGTACCTCACCTCTGTTGCAGAAACTGGTGACGACATGAACGGATTTAGGAGTAATGTCATGCATCCTTTCGAGATACATCTTGTCACCATGCACTCTGCTCAGAATGATGTAGATGTGCTCTTTAGTGAATTCTTCAAGGAAATAAACTACATTGTGAAGTTTCTTCCTCTCCAAGATGCTCTCTTCTGATTTGATCTTCTTGTCATCCCCATAGAATAAACCTAGCTTGGAATGAATTACTAAGGATCCTAGGTCTTCCAATTTATAGTCAATGTACCCTGAAATATCATCTTCCACTATGACTTCAGTGGGTATCTGGGATAGGGCATTCTGTTTCATCTTTTGTTAAATCGACAGGTGTACTAGAACTGGAGTGTGATGCAGAAGCCATGATTAACTGATAAACAAGAATTTTGAGAAATACCTTCAGAATTTTGAGATTTAGGGTTTGCAAATTTAGCTTCTCTTCACACCACTTCGATTGCTAGATTACCGCTTTGTGTTCTTCACTTGATTGATTGACACTATTTCTGGATTCAGCTGCAAAGATTTGGAATCTCTCTGAATCGCAAGTCAAATTGTCTTTTGTTGCTCTTCTCTTGAAAAATTCTTTGCTCAAAAACTGATAAGTGAAAATGACTTGAAAATCCCTTTTAAATAAATTCTTCACCTACCATAATAAATGATCCACTGCTAGGGCACAAACCCTAATTTTCCTTTTACCGCTTCACAATCTTCTGTCGATTGTTAGGTAACACATACCGATTAAGGTCTTTTACCAGTGTAAACCAGGGGTTTGAAACATTTCACCAATTTTTTCTCCCTAAGCTTTTCTGAAGCTTAGTTTGCCAGTTCAGAGACTTCCACACTAGCTGCAGAAATCGGTTCATCTTGTGACACTTCTTCAAGTTTCTTTTTCCATGTTTTATTCACTTTTTATTGAATGGTTTCAACATCAATCTTCACTTCTGGAGTGACCGGTATGTCATCTGATAGGTTCTTTCTCATTCTGCAGGTTCTGGTAGGGTGTCCTGGTTTGTTGCAATGATAGCATACCATTTTAGGTGTTCTCCATGGTCCATTGTTCACTCTACCATTCTTCCTTCTGCATGTTGCAGTAGTGTGACCACTACCATGGCAAATCAAATAGGTTGCTCTCCAACCGGTTGTCACTTGATAGCCACCACCACCTGACTAATGGTCATAGGCATTATACTAGTTTGGATTTCGGTTCACAGAGGATTCAGGAAAAACTCCTTGAGTCCTTTGAGGATATCTCCCAGTGTTGTGCATAACAAACCTGCATTCAAATGCTCTATGCCCAAACTTGTTGCATGCATAACAGTTACCATTGAATCTATTGGATCTAGGCTTATTGTTTAGAAAATAAGGAAAATTATTGTAAGCCTTATTTCTACACATATTAGCAGTATGTCCTTCCTTGAGACAATTAAATCAAACAAGTTTAAACTTTTGCTTACCTTTATCCTTTGGTGCTGGTTGCTTCTTTGATGCTCCATCTTTTGTTCCAGAGGTCTAACCTTCCTCATAACCAGAAAAACCAAGTCCAGTGGTATTCTTTGCCAATTTTGTTGATTCAAGCTTTTGTTCTAGCTTAACAGTACTCTTATTGAATTTGGCAAGTATTTCCTTTGACTCAATGAGTTCCTTGGAAATAGCAACATTGGATTCCTTCAAGGTTGCATTCTCAGAAATAGCCATGTTTAGTTCACCTTGCATTTCTTCTTTTTCCACTTTACTCTCTTGGAGATGAGTGGTAAGGGCACTGATTTCTTGCTTTAGCTTGGAGATCTCATGATCTTTGTCTTTTACCAAGTCTTCAGCTTTTCTCCGGTTCTCAAGCTCTTGGCACATTCTGATAGTCAGTCCTTCCAGTTCCCTTCTCAAGTTAGCATTACATTCATTCAGTTTTTCAACTTCTTCAACTAGGGCTTCCATGTCTGCTTCATTAGAAGAACTATTTTCAGTAAGCTCCATCAGTTTCTCAACATGCTCTCTTCTCTTTGCTAGAGAGGCTTTATATTTTACTTTAAGTTCATCAAAGGCTTTCTCAGTCCGAGTGAGATGATGAGTAAGCTACCTCACAGTGTATTCCCCCATATCTCCTTCCAAGTGGTTAAACTTATAGAAAGGTTGGATCTAATACCAATTGATGAATACTAAGAGGGGGGGGGTGAATTAGTATACCAAAAATTACTGAACTCAAACCCTTAAACAATTTAGTAGTTAATCGGTACAACAGATTTACTAACAAACCGGTTAAGATAAATACAAACCAAACAACAAATAAAGTATTCACCCACAAGAGCATAATCACCATAACACAAGAGGTTTTGACGTGGAAACCCAAATGGGAAAAACCACAGTGAGCTGAAACTCACAAGTAACTATCTGCAGAATAGTAACCAAACCAATTAAGGTCAGACCGATTAAGGTCATACAATGTTCTTCAACATAACAGATCCTGTTAGGAATCTAGATCTCTGTTAGGAGATAAGTCTTGTTAAAGACTACCTTGTGAGAGGATTTTAGATCCATAGTTGTGAACCACGTTGTTATAGGATTTAGAAAGGCTTTGCCAGGCCTACCTGGTTAAGGGTTTCAGACTTGTCGAAGATGTGAGTAATCAACAAGTGAGTGATCTAGATACTAGTACAATATGCTATGTTAGATCCTTGATAGCTCATTGTTAATGCACATTTAGCATTACTTCAGTCTTCAGTATCTCCACACTTTGTTTCTTCACACATACCTAATCTTCTCTTCTATGATCGCACATACAAAAACCTCATGCACTTTTAAAACCCCACCAACTCCTAAAACCCTAGACATGATGTCCTTATAAAGTTATCTAATTTCATGTCGGTCCAATAGGATAACATTGCAAGTTCCTAGGTCTAGTGCATCTAGACACATTTTGTAACATGGCACAAAATCACCACCAAAGTGTCGGTGGATGATAACTCATCATAGAAATACCGGTTGGTAACTCATCACAGAGTAATACCGGTTTATTACCGATTACCGGTTCATACATTTTACTAATTACTGATTTATCAAAATTAAGACTGGGAAAACGTTAACAACCACTTTGGTTTGCCGTACTGCTTTGGGATGCTCGAACCGCTTTAGGTCTTCATACCACTTTGTGACCGGTAAACATCTTCTGCAAAGCACCGATAGTCTAAAGACTATAATTCATAATACCAATTGGAACAATTACCAGTTGAGCATAACTCATACATAGGGAAGTGATCATAAAAAAGTGTGTATCCATCAATGACAATCACAACATCATCAAAATGCCAACAATAAGTGACACTAAATAATTACACAGTGTGGTTAAACATATCTCCTTGATACACCACAACTAAACAATTATTTAAGTATAATATTCTATTTTATGAAAGGTGTTATAAACCTTATCCCAATAGTTTTATTTGATATTGTTGGTACAATCTGCACAAGTTTGGAATAAGTAACCCCATAACATACAACATTCTTACTTATAGGCTGGACAAAATTATGATTTTTCATTCGTTTGGGTAATATTGTGTTTTTCATTGTTAAACATTTTGATCAAATCCTTTGTGACAAGATATTTATCAATGGTTAATCATTTGTCAAATGTTGAGACAAAATGTACTTACAAGTGAAAACCCATTTTTAGAATAAGGCTTGTGATAAAAATATTAGGAATTTATTTTTATAATATGGACCAAAGAAAGTAACTAGTGAGACTTCTCCATCATTAAAGTACAAAATAAAATCTATTTCCATTTCATTGTTATAAACACATATATACTAAGAGGGGAGGGGGGTAATCAATATATTCCAATTATGTACCTTAATACAACATTAATTACCATCAATAAATTCTCAAACAATTATAGAAATAATTAAGAAAATGATAAACATATACAAACTTGATAAAATAATAAACACAAATCTCTCTCTCTCTCTCTCTCTCTCTCTCTCTCTCTCTCCATAAGTTACAAATTTTATTTTTGAAAGTGATATAATTGTGCAAAGTAGACTAAGACACACAATTCCAAATTTTGAACAAGCAAAAATCCAAGGACTAATCTAGTTAGTTACATAGTTTGGTACTTTTGGGCTAAATTTTGGAGAGAGTTATTTGTAGAACTTCCTAATCCAAGATTTGAAGCCTCAATTTTGATAAGGACACCTATAGGACTAAGGTGTTTATCTCCATAGTTCAACCTTCTCCAGGTTCATATTTTAGCTATAGGTTCATTTTTGTATCTCATTCCCAGATCTATACTTCTGAGTTGAACTCCAGTCCTATATCTATTTTTTTATTTATTTTATATTTTGCATCATTTATCTTCATAATTATATCCAATCATCTTGTCATTGTGTGAAGTACGATAACTGTAGCTGCAACAAAAACACTCAATAGATCATTACAAGCATGGTTAGAAAATTGAAATCAAAGAAAAGATAAACCATGACAAAGTGACCTATTGCCTCTTAAGAGATGCGAGTGTCAATTTTCTCTTAGATCTGGATAAGAAATCCTAGTGACTTGACTACACCTAGATGGAGGGTTGAAAATGATACGATATGCAAGCTAGATGAGATTGATTATGCTAGATTGATCCAAGAGGTTAATTAAGCTAATGATATGCATGATTAAGCTATGATGATGATGCAATTAATCTAGAATAGAGATTGATTATGCTATATGATTCAACAATTATGCTAGAATATGATCACATTAAACTAAATCTAAGATGGAATTTCCTATGATAACAATGCTTAAATGATATGATAGAATGGATATGCTTACAGTAACAATGCCTAAAATGATATGAGATGGGATCCTTTGTGCTCCAAAATGGGGGATATTTATAGGATTTCGAAGGCTAGGGGTGAGGTGGCGTGAATCAATGGTCAAGATTCAATCTGAAGATATCAAGGGTAAAATTGGAGGAGGTTGGAGAAGAGGTTGGAGGGAGGGACACTTGTCATCTCTGTGGTGACAAGTGTCAAGGAGCCTTGATCATAAGAGGGCAAGTTTCCAAGGGAGGAGACATGTGGCGTAAGTGCCATGTGTCTCAAGGGAAGAATATCCACACCATAGGAGGTTAAGATAAGGAGGTTAGGATGTGCATGGGGATAGGGTTAGTTAGAACCTAGGAGTAGATAGAATGGGTTAGGTTAGGGGATGGTTAGGTTAGGTGGTTAGAAGTTAGGAGACATGTGTAATTTGAATTTAAAAATTCAAATAATAGGAAAAGGCTAATTAATTTTCAACAACTCATAAATTGATTTGTTTTAATTAATTACGGGATTAGAAGAAATGAGTTAAAATGGGGGGAGGATTAATTAATTCAAATTAATTAATCAAAGGGGACTATTGAAACATGAACCTATTAAATAAATCCTTAGATTTATTAATAAGTACATGAATGGGAGAATTTAATCAAATTGTTAATGAATTCAATTAAATTGGGAAGAGGGATTAATTAAATAATTTCTTATTTAATTAATTATCATCAGACCATTTTTAGGTGTATACATTTTGCCCCTCTTTGAAGCGAGGTTTGATGACACGTTGATTCAAAGAATAATCTCATTTTGGTGATGTTAATATGATATTAGTTTGATAGGATGCCCTAGACATTGATTGATAAATTGCAATACAATGATGCCCCCTTGGGAGATCAATTGAGATAATTGACCTTTGGAGTGTTTGGATCTTTGCAAAATTGATTTCCTGATTAGAAATGATTTGATTTATGCAACATTGATTGATGAAAGTGTGAGTTTTGCGATCATGGTGATGTGGTTCTGGATATGATGATTGATAAATCTTGATTGAATTGATAAGATTGATTAGATTGATGAGATCGAGATCTAGTTTGGTTTCAAGAATGACACTTCTCATATAAGACAAAGATGATCAAAGCGTCTGGTTTCAATAATGATATATCCTATATAAGACATGATCAAAATAGTTGGTTCCAGGAAAGATACATCCTATATAAGACATGATGGGATGGATAAAATGAGATCGATTGATAGAATTGATAATATTGATTAGATAAAGAACTGACATTTTATTGATATCTTGTTGCAGGAAGATTCAAATGTGTTGAGGTTGGTACATTTGAGGGAATAGCATAAGATTCACTTTGGGTTGACAATATCTAGAGAGAGATGAGTCATCGTTATGATTGTGTATACACCTATTGATGATTCCTGTGATATATGTGGCCTTGGATAAGATGAACTTTTGTGATCCTATGCAAGAATGAAATGCAAGCTAAATGCAAATGCAAAGCTGCGATCAGACCAGTCATTGGGTTATTTCTGTGTGTCATCATTGAGATTTTTAATATGTGGGAAGTGAGTGCAAACATCAATGGTATAATTAAAACATGATGACCTGAGCACTACTTTCCTAGAGTTTGATATTGCAAGTTAACACAAGCATCGAGGTATAATTGAACCAAAATGACCTGAGTGTTGCTTGCGTAAAACAGGTAGTATTAACCATTTCTATATGCAAATAAAAAATGTCTTCGATGATACTTTGATGATCATGTCCTGAGAAAAATGTGCACATATTAAAAATTAATTTACAGACAACAGACAAGAAAAATATCATGTTCCTTCCTTGTTCCTCTAGTCAGAGACATCCTGGAGTCACTCAGAAATCATGATAGTGAAAATCAACATATAAAAGTTGAATTCCAAGTGTTAAAAGCATTATCCAAAAGATATCATCCATTGAAAAGTGTGTGATGTGCTTAGAATGACGTGTGATAGTTTGATGGTTGACAATTTGATCTCGTGTTCAACATTGGATGTATCTCAGTTTCTCTTGACAAGAGTTGCCTAAATATTGTTCTGCCTATTTGATTTAGCTTAAAATGATCTAAAATATTGCCCCCAGCTAGGTGCAGGATTTTCCCGAGGCCTAGAAATAAATTCATTATGATATACCCAATTATCCAAACCATGGTGAGAAATCACTTGTGATGCCTACGTATGTATGAAGGCTTTATTATGGATATGAATAGCACTGATGGAAATGAATGCAAGTGGAAGGATGCATGAACCAATAGATTGAAGACCTAGCTGACAGATAGCGCCTATTTGCCAGGTTTTCACCATCTGTTTTTATTGCACTTTTTCTCATATTTTTTTTTTTTTTGTTTTTCACTGTTTTAGTGGTTTTTGTATTTTTTGATTTTCCATTGTTTTTTATTTTTTTGCTTTTCCACTATTTTTGGATTTTTCTTCTTTTGTCAGACATTAAACTTCTTCAGATGCATGCTATTGATGGGTTCCTCGAGCTAATCCCCATCTTGTATTGATAGCTGATATGCTCTTGACCCAAATATTGTTGTGATCACAAATGGACCTAACCAGTTTAGTTCAAACTTCCCTTTCTTTTTTTGATCTGTTTGGTTTCATGGATTTTCCTTTAGTACTAGTTCTCCAACTCGAAAGGCTCGTGGTTTGACCTTGTGATTATAACTTCGTAATATTCTTTATTGATATACCTTTAAATGATCAAAGGCATTTTGTCTTTGTTCATGGATCGATTCTAGCCCTTGCAATCTAGATACTCGTTGTTCTTCATCTAGGATGAGGCCTTTTAATGATACTCATAGAGAAGGTATCTCTACTTTGATTGGCAATATTGCTTCTGATCCATAGACATGAGAGAAAGGTGTGGCACTTATTGGTGTGCGGATACTCGTATAATAGGCCCATAGAGTAGGGTTCAATTGAATATGCCAATCTCTGCCAGCATCATTTACTGTCTTTTTGAGGATTTTCAAAATTGTTTTGTTTGATGCTTCTGCTTTCCCATTCCCTTGTGGATAGTAGGGTGTGGAAAATCTTTGTTGGATCTTGAATTTCTCACATAGCTCTTGTACATCCTGATTCTTGAACGGTCGCCCATTATCAATGATAATGGTCATGGATATTCCATAGTGACAGATGATGTAGTTCAAGATAAATGCAACAATTTATTTTCCTGTGATATTGATGATAGGTACTACCTCAATCCATTTTTGTAAAATATTCTATAGCTACAAGGATGAATTTATGGTCATTGGATGAAGAAGGATTTATCTTTCCTACTAGATCAAGACCCCATTGGGAGAAAGGCCAAGATGTTGTGAAAGAATCAAGTTCTTATGTTGGTGCATGAATTAAATTTCCATGGATCTGACATTGTTTGCATATTTTAGCTATTTGAAAAGAATCTCGTTCTATAGTTGGCCAATAATATCCCAAGCGTACATGAGTTTTTTTGAAAGGGTAAGACCACTTGAATGAGTGCCACAAAAGCTGTTGTGGACTTCATTTAAGGCCTTCTCAAATTCTTCTTGCTCGGGACATCTTAAAAGAGTACCGTCCAAACCTCATTTAAAAAGGGTATCCACGACAAGAGTATAATGGGAGGATTGGCGGATGAAATTTATCTTTTGGTTTTTTGACAAGTCGGGAGGGAGGGTGTTATCTTTCAGGTATGTATAAATTTGGCCATAGCGAGAGGAATCATGCCCAACGAGGTGACAAATAGTTTGGGAATCAGGACAATTATGAGCAAGATAAAAAACTCTTCCACCAGGAATTCATAACGCTCTTGATTTTCCTATGTTTAAAGTACAAAAGCACGTGTTTCCATGGCATCTGCTTCTTTGTTGTCATTCCTCAGAATCTGCTCAAAAGTGATTTCTACAAAATATTTCTTGAAATCCTCTACCATATTTTTATAAGGCATTAATTTGTCATCCTTTATTTGGTAATCATCATTTATTTGATTGATGACGAGCTGAGTCTCCAAAGACCTGTAGCTGTGTAATGTTCCACTCTATGGCCATCTTGATTCCTGTGACCAAAGCTTCATATTCTGCTATATTGTTGGTGCATGGAAAGCTTAATTTGTAGGCTTTTGGAATTGTATGACCCTATGGTGTGATGAATAGAATGTCTACTCCTGATCCATGCTGTGCATATGAACCATCAAAATATAATCGCCATGTCTTTATGGTGACCACTAGGATATCATCATCTAGGAATTCAATGTGTAAAGGACAATCATCTTGAAGCGGTGCCTCTACGAGTTGGTCGGAAATGACTTTCCCTTTGATAAATTTTTTGTCCACATAATCAATATCAAACTCACTCAAGATGATGATCCATTTTGCTAATCTTCCTGTTAATGTCGCCTTGCTGAGAAAATAATTTAATGGATCGATTTTAGTAATCAACTTGATGGAGTGAGATAGTAGATAGTATCTCAATTTTTGAGAAGCAAACACTACCGCCAAGCATGCTTTTTCTGTTGGTGAATATTTAAGCTCGTATCCCACCAATGTTCTGCTAATGTAGTAGATGGATCATTTTTTTCCTTCATTATCCTATTGTGCGAGTAGAACTCCTAATGATACTTTAGTGACTGATACATATAGTAACAACGACTTTTTTTGAACTGGTGACATTAGGATGGGTGGTTGCATGAGTTAGGCCTTGATTTTGTTGAATGCATCCTCACATTGATGGTCCCAATTGAAATTAATTTTTTTGTGCAATAGATGAGTAAATGGTTGACCTGTTATGTCTTCTTCTTGTATTTTGCTTTGGTATTCTATGTTTCTATTATATTCAGCTATTTCGAGTGTTTCTATTTATGTTTCTTAGATATTTCATCTCTGCGCACTAGTTAAAACGGGCATACACATGTGTTGAATATTATGCAAGGATCCAATTGTCTAGAAGGTGTTTCGATAAGTGACCAACTGTTAATGTAGGTATGATAGAGTGATATTACATGAAAAGATAATTAAAGTATTTGTACATTTGTAAGCTTTTTGATCTTAGTTTGGAGTGCAATGATGGTGATTTTGATAAAATCAAGTTCTATAGGAATGATATATCCTACGACATGGGACAAGGTTATCCTGATCAAACTTTGCAGTTGCGTGATAGAGAATGATAGATCCTGATGAGAAACTATGTTTTGAGTGATCAGTTTATCAAAGAAGGTATGATGTTGCACTTTGAGATGTTAGATCTTAAACTTGTTGGAGATGAATACTTGAGAACCTTAGCGTGTCTATCTTTGAATCTGTTTTAATAAAAGATAACCTGACTAAGTGACCCGAGAAGATGACCTAGTCTCTATGTTTGACTGTTTGAGAAATGGGTTGTTTTTGTTTTCTAATTTTGGTCTAGTTTACCAGAAATGCTAACAAAATGACCAGAAACGCGGCTAAACTTATCGAGAATGCTGCTATATTGACCAGAAACACTTCTATATGGACCAGAAACACTGACAAAATGACTAGAAATGCTAACAAATTGACCGAGAACGTTGTTATACTGACCAGAAACGCTGACAATCTCACTAGAAACATTGACAAACTTACCAAAAATGTTGCTATAATAACCAAAAACACTGGTATACTGACCAGAAATGCTAACAAACTGACTAGGAATGCTGATGAACATACCACAAATTCTATTTTGTAGTGCAATGACTCTAAAGTTCAAAACATCGATGTTTAGACTCAACAAATTGGGTGTTTGAACTTAGGAGATTGTTGTTTTGACCTAACTTTTTGATTTTCAAACTCAGATAACTTATATTTAGACCTAGAAAGTGCAAACTAGGAGATCTAGTGTTGAAACATGTGAAATTTGACATTCAACCCAAAAGAGCTATTGTTTAGACCAAGAGAGATGACATTTAGACCAGAAGAGCTGGCGTTTAGACTAAGAGCGCTGACGTTTAGACTAGAAGAGTTGATGTTTAGACCAAGAGAGATGACATTTAGACAAATAGAGCTGACATTTAAACCAAGAACTCTATTGTTGAAACTAAGAGAGTTGTTGTTTTGACTATGAAAGTTGTTGTTTAGACCAAGAGAGCTATTGTTTAGACCAGAAACTCTGTTGTTTAAACCAAGAGAGCTTTTGTTTAGACTAGAAGAGTTGTTGTTTAGACTAGAAGAGCTGTTGTTTAGACCAAGAGACTTGTTGTTGAGACAAGAAGCTCTGTTGTTTAGACCAAGAACTCTAAAGTTTAAACTAGTGATGTTAGAACTTAGACAATGGTTATTTTGACCCCAAGAGTTAATGTGTAGACTGAGAAAATTGATGTTTATACCTAGCAAGCTCAACCTTGGAGAGTTAATCTTGAAATATGAGAAAGATAACATTCATACCAAGAGAGATAACGTTTGGACCATGAGAGCTACTATTTAGATTGTGAGAGATACCATTTGGACTGAAAGAGCCACTGTTTGGACCATGAGAGCTACCGTTTGGATCGAAAGAGCGATTGTTTAGACTGAAAGAGTGAATGTTTAGATTGTGAGAGCTACTATTTGGACCGAAAGAGCTACTATTTGGACCATGAGAGCTACAATTTAGACTGAATAAGATAGATAACACCATCACCATGTTGAAGCCTTTTGCCTCCTAAGAGATGCGAGTGTGGATTTTCTCTCAGATCTAGATAAGCAATCCCAATGACTTGAGTACACCTAGATGGAGGATTTAAAATGATAGGATATGTAAGCTAGATGAGATTGATTATGCTATCCAAGAGGCTAATTAAGCTAATGTTATGCATGAATAAGCTATGATGATGATGCAATTAAGCTATAATAGAGATTGATTGTGCTATATGATTCAACAATTATGCTAGAATATGATCAAATTAAACTAGATCTATGATGCAATTGCCTATGATAACAATGCTTAAATGATATACTAGAATGGATATGCCTATAGTAACAATTCCTAAAATGATATGAGATGGGATCCTTTGTGCTCCAAAATGGGGGATATTTATAGGATTTCCAAGGCCAAGGGTGAGGTGGCAGAATCAATGGTCAAGATTGAGTGTGAAGATATCATGGGTGAAATTGGAGGAGGTTGGAGAAGAGGTTGGAGGGAGGGACACTTGTCATCTCTGTGGTGACAAGTGTCAAGGATCCTTGCTCATAAGAGGGCAAGTGTCCAAGGGAGGAGACATGTGGCATAAGCAGCATGTGTCTCAAGGGAAGAATATCCACACCATAGGAGGTTAAGATAAGGAGGCTAGGATGTGAAAGGGAATAGGGTTAGTTAGACCCTAGGATTAGATAGAATGGGTTAGGTTAGAGGATGATTTGGTTAGGTGGTTAGAAGTTAGGAGACATGTGGGTTATTTGAATTTAAAAATTTAAATAATGGGAAAAGGCTAGTTAATTTTCAACAACTCATAAATTGATTTTCTTTAGTTAATTAGGAGATTGGAAGAAATAAATTAAAATGGGTGGAGGATTAATTAATTCAGATTAATTAATCAAAGGGGACTATTTAAATATTAAATAAATCCTTAGATTCATTAATAAGTAGATGAATGGGAGAATTTAATCAAATTGTTAATGAATTCAATTAAATTGGGAAGGAGGATTATTTAAATACTTGCTTATTTAATTAATTATCTTCAGACCATTTTTTAGGTGTATACATATGTCAATTCAAAAAGTGGAACAATTAATTATAGTGCTTAGATTTCCTAGAGGACTAAATCTGAGCCTAATTGTTTGTTCCCTAATGAAATGATATCCCAAGAGAAAATGGTTCCTAGTTTGCATTTCTAAGCTAAAGACATCAATTTTCACTATTTCAACCTTTATCTGGCTAAGAAATTTGTAAACCAAGAAAGAATGATAAATCACCAAGCATTGACATATCAAATTATTATATTTCATCTCTAAATTATGTGCACATTTTATCACTATTTTCTCAAAAATTAATATCATCAACATCAACAATAATGATTAATAGTTGATCACCTTCATTTTTTATAAATAGGTTACTATCCACATTACCTTTCTTGAAGCCTTGTTGTTATAGATATGTGTCTAGTCTTGAATACCATGCTTTGGGAGCTTGCTTGAGTCCATAAAGGACTTTTTTCATTTTTCAACAATTCAAAACTTTTGGTTTCTCAATGTACGCACCTCTTCTAACTTTTCATTTAAAATGTTGACTTGACATCCATCTGATATACCTTGAAGTTCTTGAATGTTGATAGTGCTAGAAAGATTTTGATTGCCTTTAACCTTGCTACTAGAGAAAGCCTCTCTTCAAAATCTACTCCTTCTACTTGAACATAGCCTTTGCATACAAGTCTAGCCTTGTTTGTGATCACTTTTCTGTCTTCACTCAATTTGGTTCTAAAGACCCATTCAGTACCAATGATATTTTCAACCTTAGGTCATGGAACAAGTTCCCAAGTCTTATTCTTGTCAATCTGATTTAGCTCTTCTTTCATTTTTTTTAACCAACGCTTAGCTTTGCTAGCTTCCACAAAAGTACTAGTTCAATTTTTGATAATAGTGCAAAGTGTACCTTCTCATTTGATTTTATAACCACCTCCTAGTTTGAACTTTTCTATCTTTGTCTCCAATATTATAATATTTAGAGTGATTTTTTTTTCAGGACTCATCACTACTATGAAATGATTCGACAATGTCATCTTCATTTAAAGTTTCATTAGACTGCATTGTCTCATCAATAGTTAGAAACCGCTAGTTCTTGTTAAGATCTGAACACTTATGACCACTATAACAATATCATGACTCATTTTTTATATAAGAGAATCAACACTAAACAAAATTCCATTTACAGGACCTTAATAATGTGATTCACATGACAGTAATATAACTTTATATATATATATATATATATATATATATATTACTTGTTGATTTTACACTCAAGAAATATGAGAAAAAAAACAAAAAACCAAACCTTATTAAGTATAATTCATGAACTGTGGATAAATCATACCATCCATTATTAAGCATTCTAAAATAAATATTGATTATGTTCAATGTTTATAGTCTTATGCAATAATAAGCCGTGGACCAGAGGCAATGTCAGGGTTAATGGAATAATTAAAAAACAATGCCTAAGCCATTGAATTTTCCAAATGGCCAAGTTGAAGAGACATTACGATCCGTATTTATTGTAATGTTTCCACTGGACCAGACATTCTACGCTATGCATGATTGAATCTTACACCCACTAAGACATAATTTTCTATTTGTTTTTTTGTTTTTTTTGTTTTTAACTTATGGCTTTTTCCACTCCAAAAGGCCAAAGAAATCACCACTGAAAACTTTTACTAAACAATGGGCAGCAATTACCACTGAATTCTTTCACTAAACAATGGGCAGCAATCACCACTGAAATCTTTTAAGATATGTAGTTGTCTGCCAGAAAGTGAGCATCCCAAAATGTTTCTTATTCCCTATATTAATGGGAGATCCATTTTTAGTAGTAAATTCTTATTGAGATATACTCATTATTGGTCCATTGAATATATAGAAATTCAATTCATTTTGTTAGTTAGGTTTACTGTGAGGGCGTTTATGGGAAAATTAGTTTGGAAATGTAAGAGGGAGATGTTATTAACTTCCCCCCAAAGGCGTCCAAAAGGGAGCATTTGAGGGGGATACAAAAGCATCTAATCTTACTTCCACCAGCTAACTCTTTCAGATAATCATCCATTTGCGTTTAAGTTATCTGTGTACTTATTCATTTTGTTTGAATAATCTTTGACGCATCAAAGGTCGAAATCTGAATGAGCGAGTTATTTTTTTCGTTTTTACAACGATAAAATGCTATCTTAGTGCCTATGTTTATCCGTCATTGCTTTAATGTACGTGAATCTGTGTGAATGCGTGCTATTTAATAAAATTATGTAATCGAAAAGGTGTCTAGGGTTAGAATATGTTTCAATATAAATATAGCACTTCATTATATCAAGATGGGTAACTACAATGACAGCTGAGTATATTTATGAGTATATTTATGAAAGAGAAATAAAAAGTCAATAAAATAAAACAGACAACAGGATATGTTTCTATTTAAAAGATTTAATTTCATAATAGATTTGATTTGATTTTTTGTTTTCATACAAGAAAACATGGGCATGTTTCCATTTAGACGATTTAATTATTTTATTTTATTTGATTTTAATAAGTGTAACTTTCTACTTTTTTAAGTGATAGAATATTTTTTTCAATTTTGAAGTAAAAAATCGTACCATCTATGAGGATATCTCATCTCTCCACTACGTATATAGATTAATTTTAAGATAGATAAGCTAGTGGTATATTGTATTATATCTTTTTAATATGTTATGGAATAATAATGTGATTTTACACATTATATGAAATCTGCAAAAGATAATCATGTGTGCTTGAAAATATGGACAATAGTGCTTTTACTTTAGTAAGATTGATATCATCCCAACTTTTAGATGTGAATAATAGAACATTTATCTAACATTCTCTCGCTTGTTGAAAATTTTCCACATAGGTCACACTGTTATAGTGTCAATTGTTGAGGGCAGCCACACCTATTGATTTCCTACATCAAGAAAATTTCTCAATATTTACAACTTTTATCAATGAATCAACATTTTTTTCACCAAATGATACTATACTTCAATATGCTTTTATTGAGTGTGATGATAGAATTTTTTTACCAAATATATTGTATATTGTACTTTGAATACCATTGTGAATCTACCATCCTTTTACTAAACCAATAGTGAAGCCCAACCATTTTAGTTGCATTAATTCCTTCCGTGTATCAATGATTGCCATGTTATACATTTCTAATGTAGATAATGTAAAACCAAAGTTCATATTTTTCTCATTTAGTTAAGCATTCCTCCAAAAAGAAAATATATTCATAGTACTCCATCTTCAATAGTTAACATTTCTAGACCAATCAAAATCAACAAATCACTGTAAATTCATTCTTTTTTATACTCATTTTTGCTTTTCTTTTTGGTTGATGGTTTTGGTTTTTTATTTGGATGTATAATGGGTTGGGGCCCTTCCCACTTAATTTAATAAAAAATATTTTGCATAATTTGAGGCTCCACATAAATATTTGATTTTTTTTTTCATATTCATTCAATGATATTTACCTTGCTTGCACATATATACTTGCAAATTCCACTATATCTACAATTCTAGGTCTAGTATAGACCATTGTATACATGATGCTTCAAACAACACTATCACATTGACATATTTCTTAAACATTTTTTTTCATTTTAGAACGTTATTTAGTAGATACTTTTAGCCTAACAAGAAATGGAATGCTCATAGGTTTACAAATATAGATCTTATATCTTAGCAAAATCACCTTGAGCAACATATTTATTTTGATGTAACAATATATTTGTCTTTGTGTGATCTCTTATGTCAAATGTTAAAGATAACTAAAAATTAATTAAAATGATTATTATTACATTATAAGTAATTAATAATATGTCATCTATGTATAACACTATAAAAAATTAATTTTGTATTTCTATATGGTTATACAAATTGATAAAATTTTCCATGATCTAGCCCAAGTTCTATTAGATACTTAATGCAATGGGTACAACTTTAAAAAGTGAAATTTCATCTTACAAATTGAGGCCTTCTTACCTTTTACCATATACAATTATATCTATGCCATATAAATTTATTTCTTAAGTTCACCATGTAGAAACTCTATCTAGCATCCAAAAATTATATTTCAAGATTAAAATTATCAACACTAGCAAACAAAGCTCCTATTGAGGTTAGTTTTGTAGTAGTTGGAAAAAAATTCTCTAAAATCACTCTCCTCTATATAAGAGAATCTCTTTGCTACTAAATAGTTGGTGTGAAAGGGATGTTTCATCTAGATAGCTCATCACCTAGGTCCTCTTCTCATATGTTAGATAAGTTTGCTTAGGGTACACATAAGATATATATCACTTTAAGTGGGTACTTATCACTATATTTCTAATTTATAATATGAAGCCAGATGTTATTATCTAATTCAATCCTATGTTTACCTCGACCTATATATCCAATGGATCCCCTTTGTAATCTAATTATATTTTATCAATGTATCATTCACACTCTTTATAGAATAGTATAATTCTTTCATATGTGATCTCTCATGTGCTTTCATGAATTACTTAGATCTTGGGTGGTTATAATCTTCAACTAGTATTACATGGTATACAAAATTCTATACCAACTCTTAAATGGTATCAAAGTTTATGTGATTATTTATTATTAGTATCTTTGAAATCTATTGAGGTTAAAAATATTAGTGAATCTTAAAAATTTGAGTATTCTCTTCTCTTTCATTGAATTATAATATAGAGAATTAGAATTATTTGATAAAAATACCAAATTTTGGGGTTTCCTCTACATCTTCATGTTGTAGGTCAAAGTTGGAGTTTATTAGTGTAGATCTAAGCTCAACATTGAGTTTAAAGGGTTTGAGAAATTTATTTTTTCTTTTGATTTTTTAAAATTGGACATCTAAGACCAAATTTATGAAGGTTTGAAATTGGGAGATGGTTGTCAGATCCAAAAGATAACTTCCATTTGGAAGCATTTTGGGTAAAAAGAACTCCTGTCATTGTGTTGAAAGGGCCTAAAAATGTATAGATTGATTATCAAATCACCAAAATTTGAGCACTTCACCTAAAGCTCTCAATTTTCACGAGTGACATGTTTCTAAATGACATGATAACAATCCCATATGACTTTCATGACTGAGTATAATAGTTGATAGTAATAGGGAATCAATCAATAAACCCTTAAAGTATTTTATGAGTAGCCAAAGGAAATGAAACCTGATGATAGGAACACTTTTTGTCATTTTGATAATCATAAATATGAGAATACATTAAATTTAAATAAAGATAAAAGTTATTTAATGGGTCCTAGATACCATATATTTTAACTAATCTTGATAAGTAAACATAAATAATATAGATAGAATCTATGCTTAAGGACAAATTCTTTTCTAGAGTAATTTTCCCTAAAGCCAATCAAAAAATATTATCTCATGAACATGTTTTTTGGCCCACCAAACAAAATAAAATTCCATATTGGTATAAGTATATTATTTCCTCTAAGTTGAAAGATCAAAGAGATAGTGGCAAAGATAATAATGATTCCTCTAATGTAAAAGATAAAGATATTTTAAAAGAGGAGAATGAGATTAAATCTATCTTGATAAAATGCAAGCTAGGAGAAACAAAGCTAATTTAAAGATAAGAACTAAAACATCTAGAAATACTAATCCACATGGAATTTCAACTAATCTTGGAATTTCATCTTCAAATTTCCTAGCAAAAAGTACTAAGAATTTAATCTTAGAGGTGTATATGAAGAAAAATATGGGAGGTTTTTCCATTGGTGGATCAAAGAATTTGTGAGCTAGAGGAGGTAGAGACCATACTCCTACTAGTCCACCTCTAAAATTTGAAGGTAAAGGCAATAATACTTCACCAAGATCCCTGTATATCCAAATCTAATTCTAGTTGAAGTAAGAATTGCATTAAAAAAGTTCTCTAGAAATATCTTCCTATTGGAAGAACACCATTTGGAATCTTTCATAAATTTAATAGATGACAATGAAATTGAAGCTAAGGATTTCCTTATAGAATGTATTTATGAAAAATCTTGTGGATGAAGCAAGAGATTGAGAGCATTTTTTGATACAAAGTAGTTACTCTTGGGTAAAATTTCAAGGAATATTGAAAGAACAATATGATGATAACATTTAACCAAGATTCATTATAAATAAATTCACCAATATCACAAAAGGATCAAATGAATCTATCTTTGATTTCAATATCAATACAAGATTCAATAAGGTTATGATATAAGTGAGTCAATATATATATATATATATATATATATATATATATATATATATATATATATATATATATATATATATATATATATATATATATATATATATATATATATATATATATATATATATATATATATATATATATATATATATATATATATATATTGCAATGTCTATGATGCTAAGAAGGGATACTTATTGAGGGAAGAAGACTCTCAAACATTGAATTATACATATAGGATTTCTACTATTATTGTAAGTGACCAAATAACAATAGGAACAATTTAGAATAGAAGTGATGTGATGATTTTAACCCATGACAAGGGAAACTAGAATAATCGATCAACATTGTAGGATAAGATGGATAAGGTTATGTATGATTTGAAGGATTTCAGCTATAAAGTTGCTAGCAATGAGAAAAATTTTCCACATGATAAACCAAAATATCATAGGAAAGAAACAATGCTAAGACTCTCAAACTAGGCTTATATTACTACTTTGAATAATGGAAAGCTACTAAAAAACAATTAAAAAAGATCTTCTAACAAAGAAACACCTTATCCTCTAAAGAAACCTATTTCAAACAATGTAGAAGAGACCCCTTGACATTTTTCTTTCCATTTACCACATTCCCCTTTACATTGCATGGTAGCTCTATCATCCAAAACTTTCACATTACTTTTGATGAGTGCAATGAAATTGATCATAATTTAGGACAAGTTGATCATATTTAGAACATCAATGTCATGTCTACAAGATTATGCTTGAATATTATTCATTAAATAAATATGAATTTATATTAGATATTGATGATACTCGGTGTATAAAATAGTTATCATCAATTTTTTTTTTCTAATGATGAAGTAGATGTAGACCATGTGCATATTTTTTAATACAAATGTCCATATTTAAGATTAAGATATGCTTGATTAAGGTAACCGTTGATAAAATAATTATAAATCTAGGAGAACATTCTAGCTAATGCCCTGTTATATCTTCATCTAGTTTAAGGTTGACATGGAAATTCTAACCTTGTTTAAATTGGTTATTTTAAAACAGACTTGATCTATTTTGTTCTATTCTCTTCTTTGCTTCCAACCTAGTGATGGGTTGAATGAACATATTGACTCTAATTTTTTTTCTATATTTTTTTATTTTATAGCTTTTTAGTTTTTTTTTTTAATATTTTAAAACTTAAACTAAGAAAGAGATAGAAATATTAAAAAATATGGCTCAAAGGATTAGCTCCCCTTTACTCTTAAATTGGGAAGGTCCCATTATAACAATGAGAATGTAGAAGACATGAGACTAATCATAAATTTAATTAGTTGGGAGTGTCAATCCTTATGGAGCTATAGATATGTTTTCATCAAGTAATAGATATATAGTTAATGGAAGGAGATGTACTGTAAGGTCTTCCCCAAACCAAGCTTTGATTAACTTAGTTGACCATGTTTGACCCTATTTATAAATGCTATATAATACAATAGAATGGACTATGTTAGACCGATAGATTTGTGAGAAAAGAAATTGAACCAAGTTAAAGAGTTATTTCACCCGATGGTGTATACTTTGATGTATTATGAATTGAAATCCTAAAAGATCCACTAATTGGATAATCTTGATCTGACGTATGTCAGCTATATATGGATTTAGAACTTATCAGATTCCATGATTTGGATAACATTAATGTAGGATTGATGCTTCATTTATATGCTTATGATATACGACTCTACATGATTCTAGAATAGGATGAATTTGAGATAGTGTATGTCCTTATTGGAATTGTAGGACTTTACTATGATGATAGAAATAGAATGCATGTTTTATGTATGGAGTAAAATTATGAGAATTGTGATAATTGCTTATGTGGATTTATTTGGATATGAGATATATTGAATTGTTCAAATGTAAATTGTATGGGAAGTGTTTGATGTGTATTCTAATTCATGTGTTTAATATTATACGAGGTTATTGGAAATTACTAATGTGTATTTGAGTGGCACAAGAAAAGATATCCATGTGACCATGGAAATATTATGGAGAACTAAACCTAGACCTATGTATGTTCGTAAAACTAGGGTTTGTCTATTTGGAGAGACAACACCCCATTTGTGTCATATTTTATTCGTAATAGTAAAATGATGCATGTGTGTTAATGTTATTTAGTTGATTTATTTAAATCCAAAAAGAGACACGATTTCATGTATAATTTTGTAAAAGTATTTTCTTTGTGTCACTTCACACGTGTGGATTTATGTTTGAGTTTTTTTAAATTGGTCTCTTGGAGGGAATTGTTTAACTATAGCTTTTTCAATTAATGTAATGTGATTCCATAAATGCCTTGGGTAAAGAATCTTTGGGATGGTCAACGTAGGTTTGACCCGAAAATAAACTTCAGAGGGGTTAGAAAAGGGTTAAATGGACTCCTAGGGGTAGTTTAATAGGGTTTCCTAAAGCCCATAAGGTATACCTAAGGGTTAGGGGTAATTTTAGGCAAGTTTCTACTCCCATGTGACCTTTTAGACACCCTAAAAAGTGACTTTTCTAAGTTGTGCGAAAATTGAAATTAGAAGGCTTGAGCTAAGTTGTTAACCTTCCTTTTTGAATGAAAGTTCCCTTTTCCCATTTTACCTTACCTTCCTTTTTAGTTTTAGAAACTAGTGAGAACTCTGACTAGTGTCTTCTTAAGCAAGAAAGGGAGATTTTGGTGGGTAATCACCCACTCTCCATTTTTGGAGACAAAGAATTTTCAAAAGAAAAGGATAGATTTGGGATATAGAATTTGGCTAAGGGTAGAAAGCAAAGACTTGTGGAATTGGGTTGCTCATCCTCAACAAAACTAGCATACCTTTGGGTAGTTTAAGGTTGGTTCTACCTTTCTTGTAATGTTTTCTTATTGCATGTTGGATTGAAATAATTGCTTGTGTTAAAGGCTAGTTTGCCTTGCATGTATTCCTTGAAAATTTATTTGGTGTTTTGTGATTATGCAATTTATGTGTTTTGGGAGTAATCAAGACCTCCTACTCTTGGGAAAGAGGATGTTCTTGTGGGTGGTAGAAGTGACAACCCTCGAGTGAGAGGCTCTCGTTATGAGAGTGATCACAAGGGATTTTATGTGACCCTTGTTGCATGGCTTGTTTATGCATTGGGGGTCATAAGGAGGGAAATAAGGCATGAATACCTTGGGGGGCATAAGGAGTGTGGGGTTGTTATACTTGATGTATTTGGTTTGCCATGAGATGGCTATATGTTTTGGTTTGTCATGAGGTGGCTATATGTTTTACCATACTTGCAGTCTCCTCAGGGTACTTTGTCCACTACCACCCTTGGAAGACATCACAAATGTGTGGTGCAGTGTAGCCTGGGTTGGGATTGTGTTTGAGATTGTGTTTTCCCTTGTCTTTTGTGTTTGCATGTGTGTTACCTATCTAGGGCTTGGTTCTCCGAGCTCGGGGGTGGCTACTAGTTAACCTAGGCTGGGAGGTGAGCACTCCATGGTCATCTCTTTGATTGTAATTGCAGGTTTTTAGAAGAAAAAAGAAGGACAAGTAGATGTGGCTAGAAATGGTTGTTGCAGAAAAATATTTGGATATGTATTTAGTATTTTCCTCTATTATTAGAAATGAGAGACCTATTTGTAAACTGACAAGAGTATCTTGGAGATAAGATTTAAATATTTGTAATAGTCATTTAAGTTATATTGCAAGAAAGAAAATGTTTATTTCTGATTTCAGTTCCCAAAAGTTTGAAATAAATATTTGTGTGTATAGGATATTATGAAAGGAAAGAAAATTGTTATTTCCCTCACACAATTGAAACAATTTATTTGAAAAGAAATAGAACTAATTTTGCATGCATGCAGAACGCTGAAAATAAAAGCATTTAGATCTACACATGAATATGTAAAAGTTATCTTCTATTAAATCTATGATTCTATGTTATGTGCGGTTTAATTTTAATTGCAGAAAATAAAGTCTTCAGATAAAATAACCATCTCTATAGTTTAATTTAATAATTTCTAAATTTAAGATAGTTGTTGTTTTAGGATTAGCCAATCCTGTTATTTACTTTTATTGCAAAAAGTAAATCTAGAGTTAGATGGTCTAATTATTTTAAGTAATATAATACTTAACTAGTTGTGGAAAATAAGTTAAAAAAAATATGTTTACCTCTAAGTTTTATTTCATTGTTTCTGGTCCAAAAAAAAAGGGGGGGAAAGTTACTGCTAATACTATTGTAACTCTATTATTACTTAATACAGAAATTTAAAATTCTAAAGATAAATGGACTATCTATTTTAAATAATAACACATTTATATGAGTGCTGTATAAACTATGAAATTTTACCAATTAATTATTGCAGAAATAAGTTAAAAATTTATAAATCTGAGAAAATTTAATTCATCTAATTAAAAGAGAGTTTTAAAAAAAAAATACAATATTTGAAAAGAAAAGATTGACTCAAAGTCAATATGCATCCAAATTATTAGGTACGCATAAATATATCAATATATATATATATATATATATATGATTTTATTTATATTTGAAAACATATTTCTATTCATTATATGATTTCATATATATATATCATATTTTATTTAATAAAATAGAAAAAAAACGTACTTAAAAAAAAAGGGGGCTGAAAAAGGAGAGTTTGGCAGACCGTGGGCCGCGGCCACCAAGTGGTCCGCGACCCCCACAGTGGGCTGCGACTCACCCAATGGGGCGTCCCAGTAATGGGCGTCGTAACCGCCCAAGTTTCGTGACCTCCACCACCGCCGCCCCCTGTAAAAAAAGACTTCTCTGCCACCGTCTCAAGAAACCTTCACCTTGTTGCCATGGCCGCCATGGGTGAGCTCGTCCCTGCAACACAAGAATAAAACCCTAGCCCGGTTAGGGCTAGGGTAAAAGAAAGATTGAAAGATAATAAAGAAATAAGAATGAATAAAATTAAAAAAGGCTCTATTAATATATAAATAAAATTAGGGTTTCACGGACTTTCTTTAATAGAAAAATATAAATTGTATATATATATATATGGAGAGAGCTAGAATATGAGCAAAGTTGGGTAATGTGTTAATAATTCTGGTTAAGGAAAATATATACAATTTAATTATATATATTAAAGAGTTTTATAATTTAGTATTCATATTAATGTTATTTTAATTTAAAAATATTTATTAATAATGTTGCTTAAGAGC
This sequence comes from Cryptomeria japonica, assembly GCF_030272615.1. Lineage (NCBI taxonomy): Eukaryota > Viridiplantae > Streptophyta > Pinopsida > Cupressales > Cupressaceae > Cryptomeria > Cryptomeria japonica. The sequence continues at coordinate 264,587,471 of NC_081409.1, read as the reverse complement.
AAGTGGTAGGCCTAATATTTTATTAGTGATTTAATTTTGTTAAAAATAAGTTTTCTTATAAACGTAAGGTTACATTAAAATAAAAAAAAAAAAAAGGGTTTTAGATTTTATTATTATTTTGGAGTTTAACCTAAATATAGATTTTAGAGATTAAACTTATGAGACAAATTTCATTATGAATTTAAATTGACATTTATAAACTATGTGTCAGAACTAATTTAATTAGTTCCTAAAATAAATTAATGACTTTTGGAGATTAATTATAACTTCGTCAAATATATTAGGGAATTTCGATTTAATCAATCTATTGACTGAATTTGATGAGATAATAAATTAACTTATTTAGTATTCCACAATTAAAATTAAATTATTAAGAAAGGATGTATTAATAGGATGATGGGAACTTGATATTTATTAAATAATTGGTATCAGACCAAGCAATTTTATTAATGTCTATTTAGTGGAAATGGATCTAATTAAGTACTAATAGACGCAACTGAAATGATAAGGACTTTTGAGTGAAATTATTATTACTCTTATAACATTTATTCATTCCGCTTGTTAATAGGAATTATCATGATAGTATTTAATATCATTTAAGATTTCGCTTGGAACAACTTGTTAAGATGTCTCAACTAGTTAAGCAATGGTTGCATGTAACTTTAGTGTTTTAAAAATTAAGTGTTAAAAAAAATAAAAAATTGTTGGTTGTTTTCTGCCCTCAAAGTTTGGGCATGACATGTACCACCTTTCCACCCCTTACCATGGATGCCAAACCCTTACCAAAAATAGTTTCATCTCAACATTCTAAAAAAATATTGAGTTAATTCATGGACAAATAATATTTGATGCATTAAAAGGAAAAATAATTGAAGTTCTTAGACCAAGATATACATGTGATTGGGGAAATCCTCAGTATACCACAAGAGTGCATGGGGCTTAATCTATCAAAATGAAAGCGCAGTGATACCAAATAGCTAGGAGGAGAAGGTAACTCATTATTCTCATTTACACCCCCAAAATATAAATTTGTTGGGAGATTACCTTAATGAAAAATGATAACTTGTAAGAGTCACGTCTTTCAATTCGTTTTCTACTTCTTACAATCCTCTATAGAATTAGAGTTGAGGTCATCCTCTTAGTGATGAAATCTAAAGTAGGATTTGTAATAAGAAAATTTGGAAGAAGTGGCTTTCCAATTATTATTAAGATCATGCAACAATGTGAGAGAAGAGATTATGAACACACACTTGTTGGATTAAAAGATACTAGTTTATTGATTAAAAAAATGAAATGTGAAATAATATAAGCTCCTACTCATGGATTCCTGCTCATGCTCTTACTTTGGAAATTCAAACCTCTAGGTATGTGCAAGATCATGAGAGGCCAAAAAGTGGTAATATTCTGACTAAAGTCCTGATTGATAGGCTAATTAAAAAATATCTACAACTTTCAAACGGTATTAGATTTTTTGAATCCAAAACATGTCACATTCTATGCTTTGTATACTATGGGATTCAAAAAAATGAATTTCATAAAGTTTTGACCAAGTTATGGTGGTCAAACATATGAGTTTTTATAGTTTTAAAAAATTGTAATAAAAAATCATAATTAATTATTTATTTTTAAAAAATACAAAAAAATATGTGTCACATCTAGACATGAGTCTTCAACTTATATCTAAAATCTTACAAAAAAAATATTATGATTTGATTGTGGTTAGGGTGGTCAGACAAACACCCGCTTCTTATCTTTTTCTCTAAATTTTAGTATTACTACATTGAAATTTCAAATTTTCATCAAATAGATTTTTCTTTTTTAAGAAAACAAATGGCAGCTTAAAAACTACATTCAATTTGCTACAAATTTAATTCTTACATATTTTTGAAATAATATTGGTAACTTATTCAAATTTTTACATCAAGCTGCCTAACTCTATTCTTTTTAATTTTCATTGCCACTTAAGGGCTTGTTTGGCCCACCATAATCCTGCACCTACCCCTCTATCTCGCACCCAAGTGAATGGAAGAAATGTCTCCCCTGATAATGGATCCCCTACCAATGTCTCTCCGATCTGCAAATTAGTTATGGAAATTTCAAACTCGGGGTTGTCCCACTTGCAAAAAATGTAGCCTGTCGCTTCCACTATAAACACCTCTATTAACTCTCCACTTAAAATTTACTTTGTGGACCTACATCATAAACCCTTAAAGGGATATTTTTCCCAAATTGAAAAAGGTTTTCTATGTGCCTCCTCTATTCTAGAGGTGGTTCTAGGGAAGGAGGTGCTAGAGTGCATTTCATATTTTGAGAAGTTGGTGCTTATTGGCAATTTTAATAATTTGTGGTCATCTCTTTTAGCACTATACTCTTGGATTTTCAAGCACCAAAATACGTTGGTGTTAGGTAAAGTGGAAAATTACCATTGTGCTTGTGGTTTCTTTGTGATTCTCTTTGACACTACAAAGAATAGGGATGATGTTATGTCGTTGGGTGTCTAGAAATGGAGTTCACACAATCTGTTTGTTTGCTCTTGGACACCCTCCTTCAATCCATTGGTGGACCCTATTGAGTTTTCCCCTATTTCGATCATGCTCCCCCACCTCCCACTTCACTTTTGGTGATTTGTTGTCTATGAATCTATTGGCAACAAGTTGAGTTTCTTCATCAAAGTTGACCCTAATACCATTCTTTTCTCCCACACCTCCTATGTAAGGATTTTAGTGGATTTGGACCTCTCGAAAACCACTTCCTACTAAGATCACTCTTAAAGTTGGTGAATTGCATTGGAGAAAGATATAGGATTATGGAGGAATCTTGTTCATGTGTAGACACTATTTTAAAACTGGGCATTTGACCTCTTCTTGTCCTCGCAATTCTTAGCTTCACTCTTCTCCTACTTGATGGAAAGATGCTAAATAGTGTCTATCTTACAATCTTCACGATGAATTCAGACTCTACTTTAGATTCTCCTATGGACTCTGCACCCCCCTCTAACTTTTATCCTACTTTAGTGGCTCACGCTGGTTTGACTATTGTGGACCCTGCCCTAGTAGCCCCTTATCATTAGGTGTTGTTCTTGTTATGGTGTCCCTTGTTCCTGGAGCTCCCTTAGCATCCATGATTCTTGTGCTCCTCTTGGCTCCTTTTGGATATCTATCAAGCACTAGCCTTGTCCCATCCATGGTTCCTAACTCCCTCTTTTTGGACTATCAGGTTCCTCTTTTGGGTTTGGAGGCTCGCTTGTCTGACTCGTTTGTTACTTCCGATGGATTTTCTAGCATATATCCTCTCATTTCTTTGAAGAAGGATGTTTATTCATCGACAGTTGTATGACAAAAGAAAAAGGGTCAATCCACATCGATCCAAAAATCTTAATCTTCATTAGATCTTAGTTATTACATGGTATCAGAGCATTTTGGAGGTAACTCAGGCCATTGGCTAAGGGCTGGCTTAAAGAGCACACACTAAGGTTTGACTTCTTAGGTGCCTCGTGGGTCCAGCTGTTACTCTGTTCCGTCAGACTCTTCATCTCATTTCACCTCCGTCCACATTTTGTTTTCCGTTGCGGTCCATTTAACTGTCCGCAGTCACTATCACTGTAGCGGTTAATTTTGAATCTCAATCTCCCGCCTGGATTTCTCCCGCTCAACCAATAATATTTCAATTTTGAGGGGGAAATATTCAATTTAGTGTGAAACTATTCCAATATCCAGCCATGCATGAGAGATGGAGGAATAATTTTCTGAGACATCGCTAACCTATTTAGCGGCGGAGGCATGTGAAGTGGTGATGGAGGCCTTGTGAGTCTCAAATATTTGTCCACCGAGATTTGATCTCTGTTTCAACATTTCCAGAATTACACTTCCTTGAAATTTCAATTGTTTTCAAAGGAGAAAGGTGTAAAGATCGAGTTCAAGGGCTGGTGAATGTTTGCAAGCCAATAATCTATAAACGGTAGCCATTGCCCAAGTACTGTTCGCTGATAAGGACTGCAGAGTGCAGACACAGCATGCGTGTCCCAAAGTCACTTGCAGCTTGCTGCCCTCGTTCAAGTTAGCAAAGCTGTTCCATTGGTTGAGGGGTGTGGAAGAAGAGTTCTCCGCCATTTCAAATGCTGCAGTAAGACCAATTTATTATGCGTTTCTTCCTCTTTGTTTCTACTTTTGGTCTCAATTGTTCAACAATCTTTTGAATGGACTATTTTGTTTGTGTTGGAGGCAGATATTGTCACGCCCTAGCAAGCTCAGCTCGACTGTAAAATATGAATGTTTAGAATGTGACGGGAATATGATATGTTATCTGGTAGTGTGACATTAAGAACAATCTGTGATCTGAAATGATTTTTTGTTTTTTCTTTGTATTTTTGTATTCAATGACTCGGGAAAGTTGAAGTTGATAGAACCATACAAAATAGTATGTCCTTAACAGGATGTTGAATAAGTAATATATACATTTCATTTTTTTTTCAAAAATTATTTAATGTGTAAAATAGCTTTTGATGTCTTAACATTCACACATTCAATTGTATTAATAAACAGGTATAAGAAAATTTATGATGAATTTTTAATTTATAAATATTTTTAACTTTCTTTTGGTTAATTATATAATTTAAAATATATTATATATGGATAATTTTTTAACATATTTATCAAACTGATATAATAATAACTGCAATTTTTCAAAATGACTTCATTCATTTGTTTTTAGAATAAGTTCTAAGAACTTATAGTTAAAGTAAAATGATAATAATACATAATTCAAGAAAAAGGAATTGGGGTTATTAAGACATACCCTCAAAATGAAAGCATGAGAGTGTCTGAAATAAAGACAAAAGACAAAGCCCAAGCTCAAATAAAAGTAATCAATTAAAGGAATCATTAGTTTTGTTAATCCATCTATAACATTCTACAAAGTGTCAACTTTCTCTAGCATTAGCCTTCCATATTCAAACATATAATAGATAAATTGGCATCAAACATCAATATTCTTCATCTTTGCATACAAGGATGATTTATTGGCCAAATGTATGACGTTCTAACAAACATGTATATAATTGTAAAAGCACTTAGACTTAGCTCCATATCCAAAAACTACTTAAATCAAATGGATTTTTACAAGCATAAGTAGATTTTATTTACTAGGCTTTTTGTAGTGGGAGAAGTTGTAAACATTTTTTGTTAAAGACTTCCTACACACACACACATAGCATTCACCTTCCTCATACATAAAATGTTATGTTCCAACCCTAGGATATGTAGAAGAACTTTTGGAAATCCTTTCATACTCCTATCACAAATCTTAACTTGACTAAGGTCCTCCTATGACAAAGCTTAACTTGACTAAGGATTTGCACCTAATAATACTAAGGAATAAATATTATTAACCAATCATACATTTCCACTATCAATCCTCATATTTTAGAAACCACTCACTATGTGGAGTCATGTTAAAAGAGGTACAAGAGTGAATCATCTATGCATATTGACCCATGGGATTTTTTTCTCAAATTGCACTATGTTCATCATCTCAACATAAGCCTAATTGATGCTACAACCTTCCCTTGCATGCAAAAAACAATGCTAATATGTTACACACATGGACAAAACACAATATGATGGTATCACACACATCTACACAAGAATCAATTCTAATTTATCTACACAATTTAGTACAAGATAGCTATGCACACACACTCTTTATTCATGTCACATGACTCGAAGAGTGTATTCCAATTTTAATAATAGATTTTTTAACTCTTAAATCAACCTCTTGGTATTGTGCATGACTTTCAATTGGGAAACACATGTGTTGTAATAATATGAATGCCTTAGCTCCACTTACATAAAAAAAATGGCCATGTCTACTCTTTAAGATCGTGATAGCTTATTGGCACCATATGGATTTGACATCTAGCACAACCTTGGCCATATGAGAAGCACACCATATAGAAATGACATAGTAATATATGATGGAAATGTTTCTTGGAAACATATCATATAAGTATTGACGCTCTGCAAAAAGGATGTTAGGAACACACATAGACAGACAAGTGAGTGCTAGTAGTATCATAAACGAAATATGAAGGAAACTGCAATCCTAAGAAAACATATCAAGAGAGCTATCAAACATATAATGGAAATCATACAAAAACGGAGAAAAGAAACAAAACACTCCCAAATGTTTGCCAACATGCTCCTAGCTCCTCCTCCCTTGTTCCTCTCCTCTCCAAGTTCCACATGAGGGTAGCCCTTAGCGTTTTGCACTACTATGAAAGTCTTATGGAGATTCAAGATTTATGAAAATGATTAAAAAGACTAGATGCAAATGCAAACAAACTAGATATAAGAAAATAGCTAATTATCTAAGTTGATTTTTAACCAAAATAACAAAGTAATTGTACCTAAATGTTCTCTTAAAATTACTATAGGTTAGATGCATACAACATTTCTGGATCTGGTGTATGAAGGAATGGGCTCTATTTATAGGAAAAATAGAGAAATGGATGCTTGAGATTGAGTAATCTCAACAAGGGCCGGCATTGATGGGTTTGTGATCCATGTGAGGGTTTTCAACCCAATCCCAGGATGACAAATTTCAACATGAGATGGCTTGAGAGGAGAGGGAAGAATCATTAAATGCTTAAGATGACTTGAAGGTTACCTTAGGAGGTAAGGTTAGTGTTGAGTTGAATGAATAAAAGCCTTTATCCAATGGATAAACTCTTGTGCAAGAGTTAGTGGAGATAACCATGGTCAAAACAATGAATGCTTGAAGAGACCCATGAGTTAATTGGGGGTTAAGTTAGAGGGAAAGTCTCTAACCATGTGGGTGAGTTGAGTTTAACTATTAATGGTCATGTAAGAGCCATAAATGGTTATGTAAGAACCATTAATGGTTTGGAAGACTTTAGGGGTTAACTTGTTGAAGACATAGAGCCTTTAATGCTTTTCAAAGACTTTGAGGCTTTGGGAAGTGACTCCAAATTGCTTAGGAATGTGACAATAATTAGGGGATGGGTTTAGGCTAATTAGGAATGGTTTAGAAGAATCTAGAATGGGTTAGAAGAGTCTAGAATGGGTTACAAGAGTCTAGTGGGTTTGGTGGGTGAGAGAAAACAAGATTTTAATAAAAATAAAATTACTTTATTTCAACAAAATAGCTGCAACTTGCATTTGTAGGAGAATGCAAGTGGGGTGGGTTTTTAAAGATTTAAATAAATATTTATTTATTTATTTAAGTGAGGAAAGGGGGTTAAATTAAACAAATATGTTTTATTCATTTAATTGATTGTTAGAGTGTGGTTTAATGAATTAATTTAAATAAATTGAATAATTTATTTAGTTAATAGTAGAAGGGTTGAGGATGAAATTAACTGATTATTGATGAAGAAATAATCAAATAAATAGTAAATATTCATTTAATTAAGTGGACAGATTTATGTGACTATAAGTATACGGTGATCTCTTTGTAACCACACCACAATTAGGACAATGATCTCAAACACACTTTTTACCGTTCTCTTGGTGATTGTGCCCAATTGTGTATGTCTTGCTTATGTATGAAAATGGCATTTTGCAGCTTTCCACCGACGATGTATTTGAGATGTCTTTCATTTAGATATGGCATGAGCTTAGTCCTAGAATGAGACTAGGGAGTTGGACCATCTCAACCATGGTGTGCCTGATCATATTAGCTTGAAACCATGCGCCTCATATTAGCCTCAAACCTATGCCCCCTACTGGTAGGTGGTGGGGATAGAATATCATTCACTATACATATCAATGACTGGATAATAATAATTTTTTTTGATAAAAATATTATCATCGTCAGAATTACGACGAATACCAAGCTTTTGACCGACGATGAAATCGGCGGACGTACAACGTTCTCGTCAGTGAAATGTTCTGGAATCGTCGCACTTCCGACTCACACCACACAAACATCCGACGAGGATGCTGTACGTGCGACAACACTTCGTAGTCGGACGGTCGTCGATGTCTCCGAATGAACCGACGACACAAGCATCAGACAAACAACATCACCGTCGGTGCGAAGTTCCAAATCGCCGTCGGCTTTATGACGAAATCTACTGATTCCGATGACTTTTTTGACCAGAAGAGCATTCATGCCCATCGTCGGTAGAGTCCATGGGATTGTCATATTTTCGACGGGCAGGGCATCGTCGACCAATCCAATGATGAGTTTTCAACGGCTACTTTTGTCGGCACTTCGACGAAAATTAGTTGCAAATCCGACAATTGGCCTTCAAAAATCTAGTCCAAATGTATTAGTGGAAGAATGCATTGAGTTCGTGTGTCTTGAATGTATTCATGAGTTACTGTTACTAATTTCTCGTATGTTGAATTAGTAATTCCTTCATGTATTAGCAAAATCTATTGATGAAACACATCATTTCATGGTATCTTGACTTGCATGTGCTAGTACAACCTATCTCTTCGTGTGTTGAGGTTTATTGTACTTCTTTCATGATTGTTGCATGACTAACCTATTTGGTAGTGACCCCTTTTGTAATTGTTATAATTTATGAAATCCTAATTGGTATTCGTATGTCTTCTAGTAGGGTTTCTATTATTAATCTTGTTGAAGTTCTATGTTTTCTCCTTTATATAGTTTCAAGTTAAAAGTACACAAAAATCCTAAATACCCCTATCATACAAGGGAGCTGCCCCTCTCAAACGCAGAGGAAGATTGTGATTTTACTCCAATCTCTCCAACCGTTGGAACGTTTGTCACTGCTCATGGGCAAACAAGGTCAGTTTCAGATAGATCGCAGTGACAAATCTGTTTACCAACATACTTTAATTGAATTATCTTTCTATTTTAGAAAAGGTTGTTAGGAATATTGACACATAATATGAACTTGAATTAACATAGAATTCAAGATTCTAATAGAATTAAAGACATAGGGTATCCATTTAGACATAGAATTCAAGATTCTAATAGAATTGTGTTGAAATCTCTCTTGAAAAATTGCCTTTTTCATTCCAATTATCTAGTGTTGTGACAAGCATAACATAAATTTAATTCGTAAACAAAATCTATTACATTTATAACTAATAATTTTTGTTGTAGTGTAGAAGGATATAATAAGATAAAAGGAGTATAAACATACTTGTATGTATAATACAAAATTGTTATTTTTTCTTTTAAAATGCCTATCAATTAGAAGAGGATGTTGTGGAAGGCTACAAAGATTGGCTTTACTCTTGCCAATTTTATTTGTTGTAAGTCTTCTAAAGCCTTGTCAACAAAACCATTTTGTTCCTATCTTGTAATCGTGGGAATCCATGAGGCCACATTTCTTTCAGGCTTTTTGTCGAATAGTTCACTTGCACTGTCTATGCTTTCACTTTATGCATACACGTTAACCAAAGCAGTGGCAACTACAACTTCTGACAAAATTCGTTTTTCTTTATTTTAATTAAAACTCGAACTCGAATACTGTTCCTGCACCGCTATGGAAGTTTAGTGGATGCTGTAAAATGTCAAGGGAATTTTAGTTTGATTTATCTCATGCCCAGGAACTGCTAATGCTTACTATAACTGTCACTACCTGACTGCGACGGCTAGAATTTAGGAAACGGAAATGGGTTGAAGAACGGGGTAGGTTCAGTGGGCCCCACATCACCACCTAAGCAGTCAAAGCTTAGTGTGTGTGATTTAAGGCTGGCCATTGGCTGAGCAGAGCTTCTGGTGCAAAATATTCGCCATGTGCTTGCGCCCTGTGTAGTTGACCTACATAGAGACAATCGTGGCATGTGCTTCCACCCTGTCTCGTGGACTTGCGTACTGTCTCCCTATTTTGGTACAGTCGGTCCTCACCCTCTATGTTGGCCCGCACTTGCAATATCGGCTCTCCACCATGGCACACAGGCAGACAAAGACAAACTCCATTGTCTCCCTTGCTAATCTCCATGGCACCCACGAGGGTTGTGTGCAACTAGGCCTGGAATTTGACAGGGAAAATGGCCGTTTTTTCACTTTTGAACCGTATTTGACAGCTTAAAAAATTAGTAGAACGTATGCATTGACATGCTATTTTTTTCTAAAATCGTATAGATGACATTTCAAATTATAAATAAACCGTAAAAAAATATAGTAGGTAATATATATATATATATTAGTTTAGAATGTTTATTATAAAAATACAAATTTATTTAGAATATTTAGAATATGGAAGGATTTAGAATATGGAAGGATGTAGTTGTTTCTAATTTTATAATATTTTAATATGATTTTTTAGTATAGTTCTATTTTTTCATATGAATTTAGAAACTTGTCATAATTGAAATGATAGAATACAATTGATAAAATATTTTAATATGATTTTTTACATTATATTCTATTTTTTTAATATCAATTTAGAAACTTAGTCAATTTAATTTTTTAAATATATTTAATAAGATTGTTATAGAAACTTGTCATAACATATATAATTTTAAAATTTTAATGTTTATTATTACTAAATTAGTAATTATTAATTGATTATCATTTAATATATATTAGTGTATTAATTTAGAAACTTATTTAGTAAATTTAACATTTTTGCATATGTTACTAATTCATCATTATTTTCTCATTAAACAATGATTTTGGCTTCAATCTTCTACTTTTATGTTTTTTGACAGTTAATATTTTTCTTAAAACGTCAAATAAAAGGCATTGAAATGACTAAACCGTCATCAAAAATTCATATGACAGGTAGAGGTGACCGTCAAATTCCAGGACTCTGTGCAACAGTGCAGGCAAAGGCAGACTGCATGTTGGAGTAGCCTTGTCGCCTTGCAGCACGCCGTAGACTGCAAGTCAAACCTGCTTTTTCGCCCAGTGGCGCCATAGAGTGCAGGTCGAACCTGCATTTCCGCTCAGCAGCACATCTGACTTGGGCCCTGCGCATTCACCTCCACTCTGCATTGGTTCTTGCATGTAGCAGAGCTTGTGGCATTTGGGATTCTGGCTCCTACCTGCGCACCATGACAAGTCGTTCAGGCCAATAGAGGATTTTTTTACTGAGTATCATGGGTGGTTGGTGGTCAAACAAGGTAGGGCAACAGACTTTGCATCTACCATGCAGCGACGGAAGTGATTTGACCCCATAGCGGCCATGAAGGGAGGCGCGGATGGACGGAGAGACCGAGCCACAGGAGGTGATATGATGCCCTGTGGAACCTGCACGTCCAACACGAGGGCATAGACAGGCAGCACGATCTTAAACATACAATACATGTTATACATATGTTACATGTTACACATACATATAACAGCATGGCAACGTCTACCACATCCTATGCATACAATACATGTTACCCATATATTACATGTTACATATAAATATAACTGCATGCCTGCATGCCAGTGTATTGTAGGGGCTGGGTAGATATTGCCCAAATGTAGCAGCATTCAGGCTGCTCTACACGCCCTCTCCTGCCGCTATCAGTGCCGAGGCGGGACGGGGCCCGACACCTATGCCCACGTGGCTCCACATAGACAGCATAGGCGGCTCCTCATGTCCTTTCATTGGGCAGGGTCTTTTATCCCCTAGTTCTTTCCAACCCTGGGGGCTTAATGTGTTCCATTTTTTTTTATTGAAATTTTTTTATTTGAAGGAGGTTAATTTTGTAATAAGGCAAATTGTTTTGCTCATAACTTTTGCTCAACCACTCAAAATCAAGTGCTGTTTTTTTTGCAAAAGTGCAAGTTTTTTCGCCACGAATCCAACGAGCACACTCACACACTCTCATTATAAAGTGCCAATTTATGTGTTTTCTCGGGGTTTGGTTACAAAGGACCCCTTCTATAAAGTGCCAAAAATAAGGGGGTCACTAAATATTAAATCAAGGGGGGTATCCTTCTTCACCATTATGGGGATGTACAATGTAGTCATATGACAAGCATTGCGATCTTCTTTCTTGTTGCTACTTATGAATCTCGAAATGCTTCACAGTGAGCATGCATGATTCCTTGCAACAAAATATTCATATAAGATTTCAACACTGCAGGAATGAAAAATAGTATGACGAGGTTCACTCTTTGGATCATGTGCAAACTTCAGAGACAACCTCATCACTTCCTACACATCCAAAATGGGAAGTCATCTTGCACACATTTGTGGTGTTTTTTTAAGCAAGTATGGATCAACTTTAGCATCCATTATCAAGCATCTACATCATGTTATGAGGGGTTGCATAGTCTCTCATTTCTCTCATATGGAGGGAACATTTATTGTACTTGTGCATAGAAGTAGCTCTTGAGGGGTCCAGATCAGTCCTTCCTTCTATGATATATCTTTTTTTCTTGTACATTCATTGCTTTATCATCATTGCGGGGGGAATTCATGGTCTTCTCTTCTTATCTCTTTTTTGGTGGAGAGTTTTTTCCCATTGGGTTTTCTTTCTTTCCCTACCTATGAGATATTTCATTGTACATGGGTACCTCACTAGGCTAGAAGTTGGGACCCATTTCTCTACTCGTCCTCCTAAGTTATGCTTAAAGAGGGGTGCTAGTGTATTTATTTAATTTAATTATAGTTAGGCTTACTTAATCCTACTTAGTCATCTATTTCCACTTAACACTTGTCCATGCAAGTTGTCAAGATCATTTAGGAGTCAATTAGAGAGGTATCAACTTAGTTTCGACACCTCATGTTAGTTTTGTGGGAGAAGTCTTGCTACCACTCATTGAGTGTTGGGTTCAACTTTTGATTCAACCAAATCACTCTTGCTATATGTAATCTTCTTCTTCATCTTATTTTAATGGCTGACTTTGCTCATAATCAGGCTTTTATCGTGCTTGTGATTTATCTTCATTAGATCTTGGTTATTACAAATATATTAGTCAAAAAGGTAAAGAACAATAACTAAAACTAAAATATAGGAGACATCATTAGATTATTTAAAATTTTATGATAATTTTAATAAAAAATCATCGAATAATGATTCATATGTATAATTAATGGTCATTTGAAGATTTAAAATGAAAACTCACTTTGGAAACCTCTACCTAATTTTTGGGGTTAATGGTCTAGATGAATGGCCTACTCAAGTACATTTGAATTAGAATCAACTTTCCAACATATATAAAATTTCATAGATTCAATCAATATTACAAAAATTACAAGTTCTTTTACTATAAGTACATATTTTTAAAAGTTCAAAGAAGGGCAAGCTAGGTTCTTATCCCATCTAGAATATCTCCTAGTTACAAAAAATGGCTAGAGAATTTGTTTGTGGTTTGAAAATATGGGCAAATGGATATTGAGCCCTTGTGATTAGGGGCTATGTATGTGATACAACTAGGGGTTAAGGATTGGTAGAGTGAGGCTCTTAGTGGAGCCAAGGCCTTTAAAAAATAAAAAAATAAAATTTGAATTATTAAAGGCCTTTTACGCTATGCAATATACACTTGCAAGTATGGGTAACATATACCATGAGAAATTTGGTATATGCTTGAATTTAATTTATAGATGCTTGTGCATGTTAAGTTGTGCACAAAGGGAAGTATTTACCCATATTTTTCTAAGCATATGTTTCATTGGGAAGTATATACCTAGCATATATCATGGATTTTTTTCATGTGTGTGTCATAGAAGTAACTAATACACAATATGGGTACTATGCATATTGTAGGGTGAGTGTTGTGTATATGGAAGTGAGACACTTACTATATATATGCTAGGTTGATTGTGTGTATATAGTTTAAAAGTTATGTATATACTACAAATAAAAAGCTTCTAATTTTATATATACGATGAAAAGATCTCAAATGAATGTTAATACTAGTGGATAGTATGGTATGGTTCATGGACATACAGTCATATGCTATTCCATAACATCAGAACTTAAAATGTCCTATGTACACATAAAAAAATTTGACAACAAAAATATCAAGTGTTATATGTCAAAATTCATTTCTTAGTACTTCTAGATGCAACTGTGATATTTGTTTCACACTAGGAGCTAACTATAGAAGATTTATTTTAAAGATAACAAAGAAGACCATTAAGATAAAAGATAAGAAATCTTAGACACTCACAAATAAGATTAAATGAAAGGTTTGCATGTTCATGCCATGCTCGCTACAAAATAAGGATAAAATAGAAATAAAGCACATAGAGGCTTTAGAACAATAAAAACAAGTATAATATTATCAAGGAGTGTATACTATCATCACCCTACTTCATTTTAACAGGAAGAGAAGAGAGAAGAAAATAGAAAAGATGTCTGCATATGTACAAGATGTAATATATAAGATAGCTACACAATTGGGTTCAAAATCTAAACAGGCAGCTAAACCGCAAAGGTTGGTACTGCAGAAGTGAAGAAGCCACAAGTTCACATTTCCCCTATCACTTCTAATTCTGATTCTGAGGATAATGAACCTCTGGCTTTCAAAAGGGTACAAAGGAAGAATGTGGTAAAACCACCGATAGAGTAGAAGAAGGCAGAGCCTAGGAGGAGACTTGTTAGAAAGGCAACTAAGCTTACTGCACCTCCACCACCAACAAGGAAGCCTATGCAAAAGAGGAAACCAGTCACACCGGCAACCATAAGCAAAAAGAAGAAGGGTGATGATACTAAAACCGGTAAGACCACAATGACCTGTGCTGAGCTTATTGATGAAATTACAAAAGATGGAATATTGAAAAATGTATCAAAGTATTATGAAGATTTAGAAGAGAATGAGCAAAATGAATTAGAAGGGCTATTTTGTTGTATATAGACATTTATAAGAAAGCCTTAGTTAAAATTTTGAAGGAGATACCTTTATCCTTGTATAATAAACTTGAGGCTAGGAGAGTTGGCAGTGTCAAGAGGGATAGGGAGATTAAGGAAGTAGTACTTTTAAAAATGTGTGGTTCTATAAATAATGAAGAAATGAAAAGATGTATAGACACTACAAATAGGATAGTTTTCAGTAGTAAATCCCGACAGATAAGCCTTATGATGGGGAGAGTAAATGAGTTGATAAATGAGACTAGTAAGGGATCGACCAAATTCTTTCAGAAAAACCCAGATTTTATCACATCTCAAGAAGAATTTGCAAGGGCAACAACTTCCACCATTCCTGACAAATCAAAGGGGAAAGGTATTTTGAGTAGTTCAACTCCAATTTTGACACAAACGACAACAACTATAGATATTTAGACACAATTGACAACTAAGGAGAGTGTACAGTCTGTACTGGCATAGACCATTTTTGAGCAAGGCAATGTACAAGACACTATAAATACTATGGATAATACTCAATCGACAGTAACTGATACTACACCAAGTGGCAAAGCCACTGGTGCAAAAGAGGTTGATATGGACAAAGTAAAAGCAACTGAGTCCATACCGATAGGTAAAACTGATTCCCTGGCAAAGGTTTTAGCAATTGACACTTCTCAGGTTGAGAAGAAATTAGTCTCTGAGTTTCAAGTCCAACTGAATTAATGATGATGGCTACTCATTTATTACTGAAGGAAGGTACTACAAATAAAGATATAATTGATCAATCGGTCTCAGTATTGCACAAATTAATACCCGACTGTCAGATTGAAGATGGAGCAAGCCTTCCGGCAAGCTCAAGACTCTAATAGAGCATATATCCAACAATTTTCAATCTCTGAGGCAGATTGCAGATCGACAAGCTATGGATAAATTCATAGTAGCTAAAAGAATAACTTTTAATCAGATTATAGAAATAGAGAAGATTAAAATTGAGGACAAACTTATTCCTATTGAGGTTTGTTTTAAAAAAAGTACAAATATTTATAGAGTGTGTTGTAACATAAAAAGTCTTACGGCTAATGTAGATAGAAGATTGAAGGAGTTATATGATAAGATAGCTAAAATTGCTAACTCTTTTGATGGATTGACTGCACTGACCACATATATTGATGGACAAATTTTGTCCTTAGAGAGCCAAATTTTTTCTTTTGAGAAGGAGAGAGATAAAATCATGTGAAGAGCAAGAAATCTAAGAGGATTGGTAAGTCCTAGACTAGATTCATTGGGTGTTCATAAGAGAGAGTGCATGGACATGATAGCTAAGCCCACACCGATAGATATCCAAGAGAAGGAAACACTTGCCCACTTACTAAGTGGACTAGCATCTATTTTTGATACATTCAAATCTGGCTAGGATACATACCTTTAGTTATTGCAAAAGGCATACCCGGAAATCTTGAAGATGACTAAGCTCCAATGAAACTACCAGTATTCTGAAATTCTGAAATTCTTTCAATTCTTTCACCGGTCTTTGGCATTAATGTCAAAGGGGGAGTATGCATATATGTGAAAAATATCAGATAATACCAAATAAAACACATGGGAAGGATATCAGGATATCAGATGGAATGTATTGCTTAGGGGGAGCATACTGATAGGGAATCTATTTTTCACATGAGTGTTGCCATCAATGTCAAAGGTGGAGATTGTTGACAATTGACACTAGGAGGCATATACCAATAGAGACCAACTTTGGAGCATTCAAGGCTACACCAACACCAACATCGACATCAATACTTCATTGGAAGCCGACATCAAGGAGGATTTACTTAATAAATCATTTTGTAATTATTGTCAAGGCTGACATTGAATATCTTTTGTAAATGTATTGTAAGCCGACATAAGGCATATTATTTGTAATAGGTATATAGGTCAGTCTCCTAGGTTATTTTTGTGAGATATGATAGATATGAAATGTATGGATATAGGAAAATATAACAAAACTGTTTAATGCAAAATATATGCATGAAGATCATTTTGTATGCGAGTGTTATATCATGCAATGATCTGTAGATAGCTTGGAAAGCATTCTTTGAGGACAAGAGATACCGGTAGTAGTTCAGGGCTTATGAATTGGTACAAAGCAGAGACAGAACCAGAAATCTATTTGGCATAGCAGATGCATTCTTGAGTTCATTTTTAGTAATTTACTTTAGCAGAAAGCTTGTAGTCAGTGAGGATCTTTAGTGATGAGCAATATGCTCTAGGCAGTGTGCCTTCCTGCATGTGCAGACCCCTATTATATGTAATATATTTTCATATGGCTAGTGAACTGATATTGTGGGTCACAAATCCCACCATGGTTTTTCCTCATTAACTTTTTCCACATATAAATTCTATGTGTTATGGTGTTCATTTATATTGGATGGTTTATTTGCTTCTTGTTATATGCTTATTTGTTTACCAGTTTATATGTTCATGGTATAAAATGCTAAAAATTGTTCATACCGAAAGAACATTGATTCACCCCCCTCTCAATGTTCTTGGATCCTAACATTTTCTACCATTAATCTAGACATCATAATCTAGATGAAAGACACGATAGTATAAAAATTGCTATGATTTTCCTTCATGAACTAATAAACATGGATAACACTATCTAAAATAAGAAAATAATTATATAAATTTAATTAGTGTTAGACTTCCCAGTCATGAATTAATAAGATCTTAAGTAATAATAGACATTAAGTTTCTACAATCCATATGATAAGAATCGACTATTTTTGGATTAGATTTTGTGAATTTTTTGTTGAACATAATGTACCACTAAGAGAGGGTGAATCAGTAGCTTCCAAAACTCTTAAACATTTGATCCTAAGAGTGAGTACTGGTTAGCAATACAAACACTATGTAAACCTATCAGTGAGATAAAGAAAGACATCACAATGCAACCACACAAATGTATATCACATGACACTGATATATACGAGGAAAACGCAAGATGGGAAAAACCTCAACGAGAAAAGATTCTAAAGTCTACTGCTCCAATCCAACCTCACAATGAAAACCCTGGTTACAACATTTAGGGAACCAACCCAAGGAGCACCACTCCTACTGATTTAGGGTACCAACCCAAGGAGCACCAACCCCTATTGATTTATGGGCACCAACCCAAAGGAGCACCAACCCTTGCACTGTCCTTCACTTTGTTGGATCTCCTTCAACACTCTCTCTACATGCTTCACTCTTCTCTACCTGCTTCTTACTGGTGCAAACTCTACTAGTTTATACTATTGTTAAAGTCTATAAAAGTTTTGTTATAATAACCGGTGGACAACAAAGAGCGGGGGGGGGGGGGGGGGGTGAATCAGCTGTCAACATATTATATTAATCAAAACAATTTATAACCTTTAACCGGAGCACATAAACATTGAATACCAGAATAGCAGAAATAGATACTGATAAGCAATAAAACTTAAGAATGAAAAAGAGAATTAATACAATGAAACCATACCACATAACACCATGATTTGTATGTGGAAAACCCGGTAAAGGGAAAAATGATGGTGGGAAGCCTACCCACAGTCAGAAGATACTTCTGCAGAAAGTATATGATACAATAAGGGGCTTGCACATGTAGGAAGGCACACTTCCTAGAGTGTACTGCTCATTACAAAGGAGTCTCACTGAATACAGAGAGGTTATAACCACCTCAAGATAATTGGACAACAATCCAAAAGAATGAACTTCCAGTGTATCTACTATGCCTGATTACAGTCCCGGTTAAGCTCAATACCAGAGGTATTTGACCTCTTACATAAACCCAATTCGATCACCTATGATCGACCAAATCTCCTTCGCATATGATATTTCATTCCATGACCATGACCATTACAACCATGATCTACAATGAGATCTTACATCAATTTATACAAACCCTAAGGCCTAAACCAATTAGGTCAGCCACCTAAAAGATATTACAATGAGATCATTACATATATCCACATTACAATGATATGCCATGTCGGCTTTAGACCAAAACAACATTAACCAATCCATAAATCATCCCGATAATGTGTAGAGAACACGTAACATGATACCGATCCATAACCTAGATAGGTACCAGACCTAAATAGATTCACCATGTCAAAGCGATGTCTCCAATCAGTCGAGGCACAATCAATGATCACCTTCTACATCCTGAATTCCATCTAGAAGCCGCACCAAAACCACTTATGCATCCTGTCAAAGATTCTCAGTAAAAGCTCTGTAGGTAAAACCTTAAACCCTTACTGGTATAGGCTTACTAGAGTGTATGATAGCATCTAATCATCAAGTCAATACCAACTGACTAGAACCTACTCCAGAAATATCAAACTAAATATATTCCATTGATCCAAACATGTCGATAGTATCCAACTAATAGTCCCTTCTATCGGTAACACTAGTTCTTCTATTGGTAACCAAAATTTGTCTACCGGTAACACCCCATAATAGCTAGTGTCGACATCAATGAAAAAATATCAATGCAACACATAATAAATTCCTTTGTATTTCCAACAATCTCCCCCTTTGGCATTGATTGAAACACTAGATGTGAAAAAGAAAACATCTAAGTGCCAAGAAATGCCAAATATTTCTCATAGAGGATATAACAATGAAAAACTAAAAAATTCCTAGCAACTTCCCCTGAGGAGTGCATTCCAATCTGAAAGTGATATATTATGATATTATTTTTTACATATAACTCTCCCCCTTTGACATAAATGCCAAAGATATGACATAGATATCAAAATCCAGTGAATCTCAAAGCTGACTACTCCCCTGGAGTAGTAGCACCACTACATCAATCTAGAGAAAAGGATATAGCTGATGATACATACTAGACTGATTCTCTACTCCATCAGTTAAGTTTCTGTAGGAGGGGTAGATACCCCTAACGTATCTCTCAAATATTCAAATTATTCCTTAGATAGCGGTTTAGTGAATATATCTGCAATCTTATCTTTAGTGTTCACATAAACCAATTTGACTTCCTTTTCTTCCACCTTTTCCTTCAAAAAGTTATATTTTATTGAAATGTGCTTAGTCTTAGAGTGAAATACTAGATTCTTAGATATGTCAATTGCTGCAGAGTTATCACAATAGATAATTACCAGTTCACTACAATTTACCTTGACATCCTTCAACATTTGCTTCATCCACAAGACTTGAGTGCAATTAGTTGTTTTTGCAACATATTCAGCTTCTGCAATAGATAAAGAAATGCATGACTGTTTTTTGCTAGTCCATGAAACCAATTTCTTTCCAAGAAAGAAAGCTCCACCAGAAGTGCTCTTCCTGTCATCAGTATCTCCTGCCCAATTTGAATCTGTAAATGCACATAAAGTGAAGTTATCATCTCTAGAATACCATAAGCCATATTTTGTTGTTCCTTGCAAGTACCGAAATATCCTCTTTACTACACATTCATGGTTTTCTTTAGGATTACTTTTATATCTTGAAACAATATTTACTGCATTCATAATATTCAGTCTAGTCCGAGTTAGATATAACAAGCCACCAATCATAAACTTATACCTTGTCGAATTTACCGGTGCAGATGTGTCTTTGATAGATAATTTCTCACTTGTCACCATAGGAGTACTTACCGATTTGGAATTATGTATACCAAACTTCTTCAACAATTCCCTTAGATAGTTAGTTTGATAGATAAAAATGCCTTTGTCAGTTTGAGTAATCTGTAAACCTAATAAAAACCTCATCTCACCAATCATAGACATTTCAAATTCATTCTTCATATTATTAGAGAAATCCATGCACAATTTATCTTCACCTCTAAAAATGATATCATCAAAAAATAGTCCAATAATCAGGATATCATCATCAGTGATCTTGTAATATAAATTACTATCAGCACTGCCTTTAGTAAAACCAAGCTTGAAAAGATATTTATCCAACCTTGCATACCAAGCTCTAGGAGCTTGTTTCAATCCATATAATGCTTTCCTTAACTTGCAAACCATATCTTTGTCATCTGTCAGTGAAAATCCATCAGGCTTCTCAATGTATACTTCTTCCTCAGCTTCACCATTCAAATATGCACATTTAACATCCATTTGATAGACCTTATAGTTCTTGTATGCTGCATAGGAAAGAAATAGTCTAACAACTTCAATTCTAGCTACTGGTATAGATGTCTCACCATAATCAATTCCTTCCATTTGAGAATATCCTTTACAAACCATTCTAGCCTTGTTTCTTACAACTTGACCATCCTCATTTAGTTTATTTCTAAAAACCCATTTAGTTCCAATAACATTCTTATTTTTAGGCCGAGGAACTAAAGTCCAAGTCTCATTCTTCTCTATATGATCTAATTCATCTTCCATAGCCTTTAACAAATGTTTATCTTTACAAGCTTCAATAACAGATGCTGGTTCAATTTAAGAATTAAGACATACCTCTTCATTTATCAGTCTTCTTCTTGTCATAACTCCCTTGTTCCTATCTCCGATGATTTGATCTTCAGAATGATTTAGCCTTACATACCTTGGTGTCTTTTGAACTTCAGATTCACTATTCTGATCATCAGTCACAGTTGAATTTTTTGATTGTACTGGTGTAACTGTCTCAGTGTCTTGTATTGGTTGAGGCATTGCCGGTTCTCTATCATATGATATAGATTGATCTCTGTATTGCTCATCCACTTTCACATTTGTGCTTTCCACAATTTTCTGCAATCTTTTGTTATAACATCTATATGCTTTGCTCTAAATTGAATATCCAAGAATTATCCCTTCATCACATCTAGGATCAAACATCCCAATTGAATCATCCCTTTTGATATAAGAGTTACTTCCAAAAATTCTAAAATATTTAATAGTAGGTGTATGTCCAAACCATAATTCATAAGGAGTCTTACCGGTT
Organism: Cryptomeria japonica; assembly: GCF_030272615.1. Taxonomy (NCBI): domain Eukaryota; kingdom Viridiplantae; phylum Streptophyta; class Pinopsida; order Cupressales; family Cupressaceae; genus Cryptomeria; species Cryptomeria japonica. The sequence continues at coordinate 264,565,809 of NC_081409.1, read as the reverse complement.
TCACCTTTGATATGAATTCTGTTGAATGTGTAGACTGTTGTACTCACTGCTTCTCTCGAGTAGATGTTCCATTATCATGGTCCTTGTTGTATCCAAAATGGTTCTATTCTTCCCTTCCACTACTCCACTCTGTTGAGGAGTCTGGGGTGCAGATAACTGTCTCCTAATTCCATTTGTCTCACAAAAACTGTTATTTTCATGAGAAGTGAACTCACCACCTTGATCTAATCTCAGACATTTGATTTTCAATCTAGTTTCTATTTCCACCGTTGCTTTCAAGATCTTGAATTTCTCAAAAGCTTCAGACTTCTCCCTTAGAAAAGACACCCACATCATTCTAGAATAATCATCAATTATTAGCATGAAGTGCCTATCACCTTGAAAACTGCTGGTCCTTGCTGGACAACATAAGTCAGTATGGATCAAATCAATCACATCATTAGATTTATCATGTATGCTCTTAAAAGAAGTTCTAGCTTGCTTTCCCAATTGACATTCCTTACATACTGGATTATGAGGCTTTACAATCTTAGGTATATCTCTAACTGCCTTTGTTGAACTGATCTTAACAATACAATCAAAATTAACATGACACAACCTCTTGTGCCATAACCAACTCTTATCAATACGAGCAATCAAACATGTCTTATTACCAGTGTTCAAGTGAAAGATATTACCTCTAGTCTGAGTACCAACTGCAATCTCCAAACTAGTTTTGTTAATGATTTTGCATTTCCTATCTTTGAACAAAAGTTGGAATCCCTTATCCACCAATTGACCAACACTTAAAACATTATTCTTTAAACCTTATACATAATAGATATTATCAATATTATGCTTGCCATCCAGAGAAATAATAGCTTTACCTTTGATCATGCAAGCTTTGTCATCTCCAAATCTGACCTGATCGCCATTGTATTGTTGTAGGTGCAAAAATTTTCTTTTATCTCTAGTCATATGATGTGAGCATCCACTATCAATTACCCATTCATCCTTGTCTTCAACGTTTGCTGCTAGGGCCTTTTCTTCATTCTTGATAGCCAGTTCTAGTTCATCTTCCTTTAAAGAATAGAACACCCATTCCTTTCCATTGCTAGATCCACTAGCAGAGTCTCCTGTCGGTTCATCCTCTGAGTCATCACCTACTCCTTCCTCATCTACTATGTAGCATAGTTTATTTTTCTTGAATCTATATTTGTTCTGATTAGGCTTCAATGATTTCTTAACTCTTTCTTCAAATCTTGCATTCCTTTCAGGACATCTAGATGCAAAATGACCAATCTTATTACATGCAGAGCATTTAAAAGGTGCTTTTCCTTCATACTTACTTCCTGTCGATCCTTTAGGTACTCTTCTAGCAAATAAGGCTTCAAGTTGCTCAAATTTTTTATCCTCTTTCTTCATATCTTCCAATTCTTTTGCATATAGGGCTTTCCAATCACTTTTTCCGATATATGATGATGCATGAAAAGCAGGTTCAGACTTTGCAGCTCCAGAGGGTCCAAATTCTTTAAGCTCAAAAGTAGACAATTTCCCAATCAAAATGTCTTTGTTAATTGAAGTGTTTGCCATTGTTCTCAATTCATTAATTACAGTAGCCTTCATCTTTTAAGCCGGTGGTAGGGCTCTCAAGACTTCAGAAACTATTTCATCTTCACTCAGAGATCCTCCACAATATTGAATTCCCATGAAAATATCATTTACTCTTTCCATAAATGTAGCAATTCTTTCATTGTCTTCCATCTTCAAGTTCTCATATCTTACTCGATAGCCATCAAGTTTAGCAATTTTGACAATAGGATCACCTTCATTCAAAGTTTGCAATTTATCTCACATAACCTTTGTAGATAAATTATCAGTCAATCCCATGATTTTATGATCAGTGAGTGCACATAGGAGGGCTTCTATATCTTTGCAATCATTTTTAATATTTTTGTCCAAGTCTATAGGAGAAAGATTGGCAGATGCCAGATCATAAGGTGTATATCCTTTCTAAATGATCTCCCAAATATCCTTGCCAAGACATCTAAGATGAGTCTCCATTTGGATTTTCCATATCCCATAGTTTGTTCCATCAAGCTTAGGGATTTTCCTTCTGAAAATAGTTGCCAATGGATTTGAAGTATTAGTTGCCATAGGATCTACCTCAAGCGGTTAAACTTCTACAAAAGAGGACCAAAGATTTGATACCAATTGTTAGAATAACTGATGGACAACTGAGAGAGGGGGGGGGTGACTCAATTGTCAATAGATTATATTAATCAAACCACTTTATAAACTTTGATCAAAGCACATAAACATTGAATACCTGAGTAGCAGAACCAGATACCGATTAGCAATAAAACTTAAGAATGAAACAGAGAATTAACACAATACAACCATACCACATAACTTCATGATTTGTACGTGGAAAACCAGGTAAAGGGAAAAACCACGGTGGGAAGCCTACCCATAGTCAGATGATACTTCTGCAGAAAGTATGTGATACAATAAGGGGCCTACACATGCAGGAAGGCACACTTCCTAGAGCATATTGCTCATTACAAAGGAATCTCATTGAGTATAGAGAGATTATAACCACCTCAAGGTAATTGGACAACAATCCAGAAGAATGAATTGCCAGTGATAGCATCTACTATGCCTGATTACATTCCCAGTTAAGATCAATACCGGAGGCCTTTTACCTCTTACATAACCCAATTCGATCACCTATGATCGACCAAATCTCCTTCGCATATGATATTTCATTCCACGACCACGACCATTACAACCATGATCTACAATGAGATCTTACATCAATTTATACAAACCCTAAGGCCTAAACCAATTAGGTCAACCACCTAAAAGATATTACAATAAGATCATTACACACATCCACATTACAATGATATTGCATGTCAAATTTAGACCAAAACAACATTAACCAATCCATAAATCTTCTAGGTAACATGAAGAGAACACGCAACATGATACCGGTCCATAACCTAGATAGGTACCAGACCTAAATAGATTCACCATGCCAAAGTGATGTCTCCAATCATTCAAGGCACGATCAAAGATCACCTTCTGCATCCAGAATTCTATCTAGAAGCCGCACAAACACGACTTATGCATCCTGTCAAAGATTCACAGTAAAAGCTCTGCCGCTAAAACCTTAAACCCTTACCAGTATAGGCTTACTAGAGTGTATGATAGCATTTGATCATCAAGTCAATACCAACTAACCAAAACATACTCCAGAAACATCAAACCAAACATATTCTATTGATCCAAACATGTCGATAGTATCCAACTGATAGTCCCTTCTGTCGGTAACACTAGTTCTTCTACTGGTAACCAAAATTTGTCTATTGGTAACTAACCATAATAGCTAGTGTTGACATCAATGACAAAACATCAATGCAACACATAATCATTTCCTTCATATTTCCAACAAGTTTACTGCTTTTCTTGACCTTACAAGTTAAACCACTTTCAATCCACTTACTGGTTGCACCTCCAAATGCTTAGTTGTTTCACTCTCATAGTTAGAATGACTCTTTTCATTCAACTGGCATCACACCTTCTGGCAACATTAGTCAATTTGGTTTTCTTCCTGCATACTTATAGCTGAGATTTCTCACCAAAATGTAACTTCAAACTATTGGTGCACTAGGGTTTCTTCCACTGATCACGAGGAGTATTGGATCCAATCAGATCTCATTCTGCACAAAGATCAACAACCTGCAAGCAGTCAGGCATCACCTACGATATCTTCTTTCTTCTAAGGCACATTTGCTATACTTGGAAAACATGGATAGTTCGCCGACTTGGCATTTGGTCAATCACCATAAATGGTTTGGCGGTTCGCATCACCAACTTCAATCTGCAACTTTGACACTCTACATCGAGTGATGCATTCCATCAATCACCTTTGCTCAATCTTCCTCGAGCTGCACACCTCTGCAATACATCCATTGATTTATGAGGTCTGCATTTAATGTCGACCAACTCTGTAACAACATTGTCGGTGCACACTCCATCTACCACTTCATGCTTGTTCGCCACCTAGAGTCCACGTGGCACCATTGTCGGCATCTGCCTTGGCTCACTATGTCGGTCCTACTTGGTCACCGACCAATAACACACAACTAATGTATGCTTCATACTCATGATCCATCTTTGCTAGCCAACACTCTAACCTTGCCGATATATCTTGCCTTACCAATTAACCTTCACCTTCTTTGTGCTCGTGGATCATGTCAGCTCGATCATCACGTATACCGATTCTCATCTTTGTGTCGTCGCTGTATCATATTGAGTGGTCATTATCCTTGCAAATCAACATGCTCATCTTCATTTGATGAGAGCCTTTTGTTAGGGTTTCAAGCAGATCCGAAGCAAATATGAACTAACAATTATATGCAGATTTTAAATACAAAAGATGAAGGAATAAAACAGGACATAGATAACACAGAGATTTAACGTGGTTCACCCAGAATGGGTTACTTCCACCATACACAACCGTCCAATCTTTCTTATTATCTAGCAAAAATAGTACATCAACCTTGCAATGCCTTAAGCATCCCAGCCACTTATAACATGCGTGTTTAGGGCAACAAACAAAGTTGGCATTTTTAGGGTTTTATAACAATGTCGGTTTTCATCAACAAAAATGTCCAAATTTTTTTTTTCTCGGGGGTTGCCACCCCCAAACCCCTGCAACGGGCTACCGCCCGCATTCCTAGGGCCGACCTGACCCCGGACCCCGGCGAGGATACGTGCTGAGTGTACAATACTTTGCTGATCAATCGCCACATATCAACACCTTTCACGTGTGCTCTTTCTTGCATACCGGTAGCCCTGTGTACCGGTGGACACTACATTTGCCTTCATGTCGGTAACATGCATGATAACATCATGCAAACAGTCTTCAACTGTCATTGTATCAATCTGCATCTGCATTTTGGTTGCACTCTCTATCTACAGCTGAACCTTTCCTTCTCCTTCATCTGACAAGTTCTCCTCTTAGCCGATTTGTCAAAGTGACAAACTCATCACTCCTTGTTTGTTGCGGTAACTCATCTGCTTACTCTGCTGATCAGGTGCACATCATTGATCTCACATGTTGGAGGCTCACACATATCATCCGGTCGGTGGAGGTAGATACACCATGGTTCACAATCTACCAATCACTGGTGGGAGAGGATCTATGTCATCTATTGGCCAATGGTGTGACTTCCCTATTATTGGGCAAATGCAATTTCCCTACAATCCTCAGGCAACATTTCTTCTTCAGTCTTCTCTTCTTTCAGGGATATCATCATTTACTAGTGGAAGTCCTGCTAGATGGCATCACACTAGCATACTGGTGACCCGTGCACTCTGCAATCTTATCGGTCATCATCTTACTGGTTAGTACCAACATGTATACTAACATGTTCATCCACTTGATCACCGGGTACCAGTTTCTTCATTCCCAACAACAACTTGTATACCACTGACTCTAGTTTGCATACCATGCCCTCAACTGCGAACACTGTCAGTTGTCATCCATGGCAGTAATACCAGTTGACATTAATGACAGCACTACACATTCATCTCCCATACCGGTTGACATCAATGACAACACAATGCTAAATTTTTTTGGCATCAACCTTCCAAATCACACTCCGTGATCCATCATCAAAATGATAGAGAGCAAGCAGAATTAAAAAATAACCAAGAAACAAACCAAAAAGATTAAAAAGAGAGGGAGGAAGCACAACATGATTTAAAAAACCTATTTAAAAATTGAAAGATTATTATAATTCTTGTTCATGAGTTTAAGAAACCCAAGTCCGAATATTTTCAAATGTCATAAGAAAGTTATAGGCTTCCAACATGGAATAATGGTAATTGTTGTATATTTTTATAATAATATTTGTGTTTAATATATGTCTCTTCCTAAATCCGAAAGGCCAAAGGTTGTAACATGTATTTTAATTGGTTCGAGTAACCTGTGATATATTATTATCCATAATCAACTGCCATCATTTAAAGGTATGGTCCACATGGACACGCAACACTAAAATGTTTTAACTATTTATCTTTTTAATAGTAATTGACACAGACGATTCTTTTGAGATATGTAGCCGTCTGCACAATAGCGGCCATCCCAAAATATTTTTTATTCCAAATATTAGTGGGAAGCGCGTTTTTTTTTCAATTTTGTGTGTAATATCCAGATTTTTTTTTTTTGTGTAATCTGATTAACGTAGAAGTTTTTGTGTAATATGATCACAATGATTAATCACCGGTGAAGAAAACAGTTTGTATCGCAGGTTACCTGCAACAATGCGTGTGGACTTGCACAAAGTGGCTAAGGCGGCCACCACCTAAATTAAATAAGATAATTTTGATAAACAATAGGTAAACAAATAAAACATTTGGAAAATTTTAGTCAAATAACCACGCAAAACAAGATTGAGAAACAAGATTGAGTTAGGCGAAATATTTTGTGAGGTAATATAAATAAGATACATGCATATAAATGATTATTCATACAATATAAAAGAGTTTTATATTTTGAATATAAATAAATTAATGATATCAAATTTTTATAATCTATAGTAAATTATTGTAGAGTTTCTGGATTGGATTGTGTTAGCAAGTTTTTTACCATCAAGGTTGTGGATCACACTTTGTGATTCAATTATGTAAGAGTTACTTGTTTGAACCTTTCTTATTTCTCCTTGAGCTTTCTTACATCCTGATGATGGATCACACAGTGTGATCTGAAATGTTGATGGTAAAAAGCTCACTAACATATTCGAATTCAGAACCTCCACATTAATAAATAAATTAGTCAAAATGATTTATAAGTTGAAGATATGAATCAGATTAAAAAATTTCCATTCACAGCCACTGTGTAAATGAATTAGTTAGAAAAAAATCATTCACAGCCAGTGAATAAGAAATAAAAATAGAACATATCACCTAAAGAAACATTAAACATGAGAACAATAGCTAGCAAAGATACCCATCATATAGAAAACAAAATATTCTAAAATCATGGCTATATAATAAAATTCATATGAACGTCTTCAACTAAAGAAGAAATCAGAACTCAATGATGGGTTTGAATACAAGTGAGATGAAGTGCTGTTATCTCCCCTCAAAGGTTCCCAAAATCACAGAAAATAAAAGATTTTGGGAAACCTTTGAGATATCTTTCCTGAGATATCTTTCCTCCTCCTATGCAATGGATCTCAATAGCTAAAATCTTTTAATGAGTTTAGCTGGGTCTTCTGTGATATGTTATTTGGCTGGAGGAATATATATACAGGTAAGAGTTGCAATGTATTGGAATAAAATTTTCAGATTTAGCTACTATTTATTTGTCCCCCACTTATTTGGGAATGGTCTTCTCATGGATACCGACTTTCTTCATCCTCTAGACAAGAGCTGCAAGCAGTGAAGTTCCTGCTAGCAGAAGTGTGGTTGTTTGGCATGGTGAAGTAGTACTAAGATCAAATTGATTTTTAGTTTGATAAATGTGTCTGCTCCCATTCTTATCTGCCACACTGTTAACTTATCTGGCAGGAGGAATGTTTAGTACAGATTCTATGAACATTGTTGAAAGTACTTGTTTTGAACATTGTTTGAACATTGTTTGTCTATTAATTATGTTGTACAATACATTGTGTAATTTCATTTGCTTCTAGATTTGTAGCGTACAACTACCTGGATTTGCACCATGAGTAGAAGTAAATACCAGATGAAACTTTTGCTCAACAATGTGAAAAACAATAAAATACAAATTCAAGATTCACTTAGACTAGTTTAAGTTGTAGTGGATATGATCATGATATGATGCAACTGCACACAACATTATATATTTCTATGGAAAGTTATGGAGGCTATTCATTACAATACTAAGCCGCTTCAATGAAATTTGTTGCATCTGCTTGGTACGGTCATTTTCTACAACAGAAGCTACTAACAACAAAATATCGCTCTCTACATATGCTCTTACTTTATAACTGGAATTCACTACATATTATATAATGAATTCACAGCAACACTGCAAGTTTTGGCAATTGGAGACAAACTCAACACTGGAACAAGAACCCGAGTGCTGATGATAAAATTTGAACTTTTCTCGCAACAAGTGCTTGCTTAAGTGAACAGTCAGCTCCTTGACCTAAAGAAACGAAATTCAAATACTGCATCAGTTGGGTAGTCAATGTATGCCTTCTACACGTTTTGTCACATAAGAAATTTTACCAGAGAAGAGATCCATCAAGATCAAATTGAATCCATTGTAGTCTTTCATAAGAAATTTTACCAGAGTAGAGATCCATCAAGATCAAATTGAATCCATTGTATTCTTTCACCCTCCTCGGCTGCTGCAAACTCCATTGGGGTTTTGAAACTCTGCAAATCAATTTAAGCTTAAGAATGGCAATTGCTAATACAAGATATCCTGTATGAGAATATTTTTTCTACTTGATTTTATTAATCATTACATGAGAACAGAAATGCAAATAAAAAATAAATGGAGAATCAGTAGATTATTGGTCATGAGGTTAAAACAAGGGAATACAAAATTTGAACAATATAAGGTAAACAGGCTCTGCCATAAAGGGAGTTCCATAGACCACAGACACAATTACATTTTGCCCTGCCATAAAGGGAGTACCATATACCAAATTGACATCTCTTTTAGAGAGTGACTAAACAATTGTATTTATTATAGATGGATACAATTTGAAATTATACAAATTATTTTAAATTTTGTACAGAGCCCCCACCAATATTACCCCAACCATTAACAAAATATATAGTTATTATAACGGATGGGGACGATGAGACCCCAACCGTTATAACAAAAGATATAATTGGTGGGGGCGATGAGACCCCAACCGTTATATACAAGTATGAATGATAATATACAAGCGTTTAGTATGCATAGGACAATGATGCAATTAGGATGCTCTATGAATGTTCTTATAATGCTCTTACATGAATACTCTTGTAATGATTCTTCTATTTCTTATAATATGACTTCAAATGAATGAGTGTTTGTCTTTATATGCAACAACATCAAACACAAATCCACATAAATGTGCACAATGTGAGTTCACAACAACCAATATAAGGGAGTCAACAAGATGAAACTATAAAATTGACTTAGTTGGACAGTTTAAACACTTAGAAATCTATTCTACCATGGCAAATAAAAATTCTAGATTTTGAAACTAATTTATGAAGATAAATGATAATAAACAAGAGATAAAATAAGACCATACAAAAGACAAAATAAGACTAAGAACCAATTTTAATACAAAAATCTAACACTTACGAACATATTATTAGGCTATATAAAGAACATTCATAACCCCAAAAATATAGGCCAAAGCTATTCTGGCTCCAAAACAGACCTTTCGTGTGTAAAACGTGCGACTAACACGTTTGTTAGTCAATCTGTACTGCTGTTTTGAAGCTAGAATAGACATATCCAAAAATATATACCTTCCATAATTTTTTAATTGAAACATAAGAAATTGCATAGAAAAGAGCAACAAATTGACTACCATAAAAATAAAAAATAAACAGCTAGCTACTCATCTAGAACATTTTTCACCTTTACAGCCAGAAAGAATTCATGGTACCAGGAATATTATTATTCATAGACGAAGATCACATAAATTTTATGAGAAATAGTTATAAAGTTTAGAATAATTTTCCTGCTCTGGTCAAGCAAAAAAGACTGTCTTAGAAATCGACCTTCAAAAACATGAGGGCGAATCAGATTTGTTTTGGGTATGCAAGATGCGCATGCAATCGCCTTTAATGGAACAATCTGAACAAGTATGCAGAATTCAGAGCTCTCCAAGGTAAGAATATAGAATAACAGCGGACCACTACCTTTCGGCGCTATAAATAATTAAAATAAACTAACATGAGAATGTAGACATTTTGAAGGCTTACTTCTGGTTTGCACATCATATAAAGAGTAGAACTTCGCTGCAAGAAAACCATTCTCATTCTAAATTAACAGAATACATTTTGATAATATTACGCAAGGAAAAATGGCACTTAGTGAAAACTGCCAGGCATTCAGATGGAAGCGTTGATTCTATGTTTGCATCGCGTTATCTTCAGAATTCTCTACCAAAGTATGTATGCATTGTTAAACTCGGGATTTAAATAACTCTGTTTTCTGTGTTTGTTTTCTGTATTTGTTTTTTCAATTCATTACATGGCTGGATCTGAAACTAATTCCTACCTAGATTGGATTCAGTTTATTTTAAGATCTTTTTTTGAATCAATTTGCAGGTTTAAGCTTCCTAAGAAATCGATTCCAAAGGAGGCTGCATATCAGATCATCAGTGATGAGCTTATGCTTGATTGCAATCCGAGGCTTAATTTGGCCTCTTTTGTAACAACATGGATGGAGCCCGAGTGCAATAAGCTGATAATGGAAGCTATCAATAAAAACTATGTTGATATGGATGAGTACCCTGTCACCACTGAACTTCAGGTCATTCTTTATTTTCAGTTTAACAAGTATGTATTTTTGTTGTTTATCAATGAACAGCTGACAATTAAGTTCTGATGACAAGGGGTTCATGAATAGTTTAGAGGTGGTCACTAGAAGTTTTTCTTTAAACTTTGTCTTTTTATTTTAAGAAAAGAAATGCTCTGTTTTATTGTAAATACTTTGCTGTAAATCAATCTCTTTCGATTAAGATTATGAAGATAGAATTGATGTGGAGATGGGATAGTGTTTAATTTGTTTTGTGAATTGGAATTTCAGAACCGTTGTGTGAATATAATAGCTCGAATGTTCCATGCACCCATTTCTGATAAAGAGCAAGCTATTGGTGTTGGGACTGTGGGATCTTCAGAGGCTATAATGCTCGCTGGCCTTGCATTCAAATGCAAATGGCAGAACAAGAGAAATGCCCAAGGGAAGCCTTATGACAAGCCCAATATTGTTACTGGTGCCAACGTTCAGGTTTCAACTTACAACCAATTCTTTGTACTCTGTTTTCCTGCAATCTTAAAATAATTGGCTGGGCTCTGCAGTTTTTGGTAATGGTAATTGATGTTGTTTGAGGCATTGTTTTTCAGGTCTGTTGGGAGAAGTTTTTTCGGTATTTTGAGGTAGAACTGAAAGAGGTGAAGCTGAGAGAATGATATTTTGTTATGGACCCTCGAAAAGTTGTGGAATTGGTAGATGAAAACACCATTTGTGTTGCTGCTATTTTAGGGTCTACTTATAATGGCGAATTTGAGGATGTGAAACTGCTCAATGACCTCTTGATGGAGAAGAACAATAAAACCAAGTATGAAGTAACACAAATTAGTTATTTTCCAAATTTATACGGAAATTTTCTTGTAGTTGAAGTAATTTGAGTATTTCTCAGGAATGTGATTATGTGAATGTTTAGGTGGGACACTCCAATACATGTTGATGCTACAAGTGGTGGGTTCATTGCACCATTTCTCTATCCAAATTTGGAGTGGGACTTCAGGTTGCCATTGGTGAGGAGCATCAGTGTGAGTGGGCACAAATATGGACTTGTTTATGCTGGAATTGGATGGGTTATTTGGCGCGGCAAGCAAGACCTTCCAGAGGAGTTTATTTTTCATATCAATTATCTTGGAGCTGATCAACCAACGTTCACACTCAATTTCTCTAAAGGTAGGTGAATTTGTTCAGAATGAAATAGAATAAGTATTTTATGTTCTGTTTTATAGACCCACTAGGATCTGTGGTACAGGGAAAGTAGAAATATAATTTTAACTGGGTTCTATGGATTCTCCAATATCTATAAAACTGAGGAGAAACTAATTGTATCTAATCTTTAATGAAAAGGGTAAATATAGAATATTGATAGATTGATTATTCAGGGGAGGATCTGATTTTGGCCAAATTGAATGCAGGTGCAAGTCAAGTCATTGCTCAGTACTACCAACTCATTCGCCTTGGCTACGAGGTAAGGACCAGATGATTTAATTAGACAGTAATTTATCGTTTGAAAGAACCAATTTAACAAAACCCAACTGTACAACTGGTGCAGAGATACAAGAGAATCATTGAAAATTGCAGGGCAAATGCCAAATACTTATGTGATAGCCTTATAAGAACAGGGCGATTCAATATGCTGTCAAAAGAGGTGGGTGTACCTCTAGTTGCCTTCTCCCTCAAGGACAAGCTCAAGTACAATGAGCGTGATATTTCAGAACATCTGAAAAGGTTTAAGTGGGTGGTGCCTGCGTATAATATGGCTACAGATGCTCAGCACATAACCCTTCTGCGTGTGGTCATTCGTGAGGCTTTCAGCAGAAGCTTGGCTGACAGGCTCGTCCAAGTCATTCGCACAGTTTTGAATGAATTGGATTCGCTGCCATTGAAGCCAAAGAAGGAAAAGGAGAAGGGAGGTAAATTTCATGCTGCTGCAAGTGGAAATGGGCACAGGAATTTAACTAGGAGGAAGTAGTTAGTAAGAGGGGTTGAACCCAAGGCAGATAAAGGCCTAAAAGACAAGCCACATGGGCATATTTGTAATGTTTGTAAGACGAGCCACAAACATTACAAATAGCCATGAGGGAGGAAAACTCATCACAAGACCCAATGCAAAGACAGGATCAATAAGGAAGGAAGACCCATCAGAAAAAGTAATGCAAAAATAAGGCCAATAGAAGGCATTATATGAAGTTATAAATCCAGTCCAGCGGGCCTGTCCTTGTATTTGGAATAGAGATAATATCATCTGAAGTTCTGTGACAGACCCACATAGGCATACATACACAGGAGATTTGCACTAAAAGTATCGGCGCAAGCTTATCTAAGTCCTTCAAATACAAGGAAGTCCCATAGACCGTCTGGCCTAGTGGGCAGGCCATTATTAAAAAACTTCCTGCATTCAATCAAGTTCTTCAAATCAATTGATTGAAGGAATTCACGTATATAATTAAACCCACATAAGCATTTATGAAGTATACCCACATCTTCATGCATTATTACAGTAGGCCATAAGCAATCTAAGGAGACAACTCCATCCCAAAGGATTGTTTGTTCGGACAGTCTGAAGGAAACTAGAAATTATCACGAGTATAGACAAAAATGATAAATACTTTAAAAAAATCCATCTGACGGTGCAGAAGAAAGCCTCCTGCTTGATTTATAATTTCGGGTAATTCGAAAAGACTGTGAACACATACACCATAACAGAAGTGACAGAAGTAATCTTCAAGCATGATGAAGGATTTTTATATTGTTTTAAAAAAATACAAAAGATTAAAACCGTGAGGTTTTATAAATAAAAAGTAGCGTTTTCTTTTCAGTTAAAAAAAAATCAATTAAATTTGCAAAGCTTTATAAATGAAATACAGAATTTTTTTGTGTTTTTTTCTCAACAATAATACTTGGACTGATTAGAAAGTTCAAAAGATCATTTATGTCAATCGAAGGGACCAAATTCTTTGAATAAAATATGGTGTTTTGCTTACCTGTGTAAGTTGCATTGAGCAGCAAGGGCTGACCCAAATAGAATTTAGAATGCAAACATATAAATGAAGAATGCCCACTTCTGTAAAATGGTTTCTTTGCATGTTTGGGATCTCTGAAGAGTGTAAGAGGAGGTGCTCACTTTCGGGTTGACTGAGAATGGGGCACTGCAGAATACAGGCAATAGCAAGCGGAAGAAGGCTTGCAAAGTGATAGCGTGGATGGCCCTGCGACAGTAACTGTAGCTATTGTTCTCACTTCGACCTATGCACTGCAATTTTTACTAGCATCTTACACCTTTCAAGAACATGCAAAATAATTTAAGCCCTAATTGCCAAGTAGTGGCCAACTATTCATCCTACCTGTACCTTACCGTTGTTGAGAAACATGTGTCTCAACCTTGCAGTCTTTTTCTGGAAAATTCCAGAATTTGTTTGAGGTAGTTTTCCACATGTTTATGCATTGAAAAATGGTTAGTGAGTTGTTAAAAATGAGTCTTGTCCATAGTAGAATATAGGTGGGCCATTTTTAGAGCCTTAATGACTCATTTTGTGACTATTTTAACCTGGTTGTTTTTCCATTTTGGAAATATAAATGTCAAAAATGGGCACCATGTGGCATGGTGGTTAAGCCCATGGTTTTGTAAAACCACAAGTGGTTTCCAGGTTGTAAAATCACTATAAAAGGAAGGCTTGGGGAGGAGTTTGATTATTGAGTTTTTTGCAAGACTGGATGCTAGAAGGAGTCTCTCTGAGTTTGAGTTGTGGAGATGCGCTCCTGTAAGAATTTGCATTGCAAGTGTATTGTAATCAGCTTGATTTGATAATACATTGTGCGAGTTTTGGAGGGTGGGGTTGTTCTCCCAGAAGGGTTTCCCCACGGTAATCACTGTGTTATGTGTTCATTGCTATTTTGTTTATGCTTTATTGTGCATTTCTTGATATCTTAGTAATATTTAAGTTGAAAGTTGCATAACCGTCCTCTCAAGATTAGCGTAGGAAGCGTTTCCGCACACCTTTGCTTCCTTACAATGGTGATCCCTAGGAGTTTTGTAGACCTGAAATATTGCAGGCCCGAGCACCCCGAGACCTGTTTTGGAGGTCCAATCTTTGAAAGTAGTGCGTTCTCTCCTCTTGGTAAATGGGAAAGTAGCTGCTAGCCATCTCCAATGCGAATGAGAGACCCCCACAATACCTAACAACAAAATTTCGCTTAAAAAGAAAGCAACTTCTCGATAATACATAGGGAAAATAGAGATATACACAAATTTCTAACGAGTTGATTGGCTGAGAAGGATAAGTTTAATCACTGTTTAAAACAACTGCCTCCGCTATAGTTTCCTGCGGGCAGGAACTAATAAAGTAGAAGACAAGTTTATCTACACAAATTCTCCAAAAGATTTGATGACACAAAGTGTCTGCCTATTGAATGTCAAATCAAATTTGATGAACAGTTCTGTGATATAAGCGAATAAGATGTCTCTTTGAAGCTAAGAAATCTACCGCAAAAGGTTAGAAGAGATATGGTTTTCTATTTTAGAGTTGTCCAAAAAGAAACTGAATAATCATATATTTTCACGATCTATATGAACCATGAAAATCCCCATGTCTTATTAAACTAATGGTGAATGAAAAAGAAAATATTCCCTCGATTCAGTGACTAAGTTATTCAGGACTGAAGCAAATTCTAAGAATTACTAAAAACTAGAAAAACGATACATTCGTATTTCCTCAGTTAAAAATATGTGGAAATAATAAATTTTTGTGAGGAGGTAATTCGATTCGGTGGAGGAAACTGATTTTCCTCTGGTATTCCATTACGATGGAAGAAACAAAAGTATATTGTATAATATTCGTTGATAGTGATGTGTGAGAATTCAACACCAAGTTACTACTGCACTAGTGTGCAACATAAAAAGTTGAATTCAATGTTATATATATGTGAATATAAGATTAGTATATCTATATTTCAAAAATATATGTAAAATATGTCTAGAGATATCTTATAATAGAAGAGAATCATTTTAAAATAAATGTTCTTCTAGAATACTAAACATCAAGAATACAAATTCATTAAAGCCTTATATGTAAAAAGTTGTGAATCTAGCTAGAGACAAGTGACAAGGGTTCTATTTTTATTTGGAATAATAAAATAATAGGTCCACAAAAGCTGAAACATGACATATTTCATGTATTTACCCGTCATTTGCATGTCAAATTGTTTCAAAAATAGATTTTTGAATATTATCAATTGACTTCTAGTTAGTAAGCATAATGTCCCTGGGAGTATCGTCTAAAGGGTGTTGAGCATGTAGTGGAGAAATAAGTATGTCTAAGTAAAAAAAACTGTTAAAAGTGGGTCATTCAAAATTGCACTATCGATAAGAGGAGTTATGCTATAAAAAAAAAATTCCTTTGCATCTATCAAATGCTAGTAAAAAACCAATTTTACATTAGCTTTTGGGGGGGTCAAATAAATTCATTTAGAACTTTTGGTTTTTTTAAGTATTTAGTCCCTTATTAGAAGCTTTCCAAATAGTATAATTTTTAATATATTTGTATTTTATTTCTTATGATTGTAGGCTTTTCACCGCACATGAACTTCTTTGTTCAATGCATTGAGAGAAATAGTAAACTAATTAAAAAAAAATCTGAAAAATATCTATGCACTAGGTATCGATGTCTTCTTTCTAACAAAAAAAATAAATTTTAATTTTTATATATATATAGAACAAGTTATGTGTTCAAAAATATATCTATATATAAATTATAATTAGTCGGACTTCAAAATTTAATAAAATGAAAAATATTCAAGATATCGCTATCAAACCAATTGCATGCCCTGGGCATTGATGTTACAAACCAAAATTTAATATCATTTATAGAAGAAAAAAAAGTTATGCGTTTCGGGATACACATCACTCTTAAAAAATACTGTTTGTTGTTAAAAAAACTACTTTTTGAGGGACATGGAAAAATCAATAAAATTTTATTAAAAAAAATGAAAAAAATATATTTAGAATCTACAAACAAGATTTTACAAATCACTAGTTTACATCATCTTCAAATTCTTAACGGTTTGAAAGTTATAGGTGTTGGAAAGTGAAGGTTTTTTTTCAAAATGTTCATCTAAGTGTCAAAGTTGGTCAAAAAGTGGAAACTAGTATTGTGAGTTCACCCATATATATATATATATATATATATATATATATATATATATATATATATATATATATATATATATATATATATAACACTATCTCTATTTTTGGGGTGCTAAGGGTACGAACCACAATTTACTAGACTAGCTAATATCCTATTGATATCCTCAAGTTGGAGAAGAGGATGAAGGCATAACACTTGCAACAATGCTAGGAGCATTACCCCAATTGTCAAAGAGCTGATACAAATTGGTAACCTCAAGTGCATCTTTGCTAGCTTGCACTTGAATTTGTATAAGGACACTAGATAAAATTATATATTTTGTAAAAAGAGAGAATGAGCATTGACGAAACACACATAGGAATAAAAATATGTTTTTCTAAATGTTAAAGAAAATCTCTACCCTACAAGTATACAAAAACTAAGTATACTTTAAAGGAAGACATGACAAATTCCCTAACAAAACCATATACAATGAAAAGGGTGCAAACCTAAATGTCCTAAGAAAATCATGAACCCAATGCCAACCTTCTTTAGTTTTAATGTGTGTGTGTGTCTGTGTGTGTGTACATATATATGTATATTTATCTATATATATATCTCTATATACATACATACATATTTCTTGATTCCATTTGGAAATGGTATACGTAGGAAATGTAGTGAATGACAGAGGTTCTCAATACATAGGAGATTGACTGTGAGGCTAGGGAACACTCAAGAATGGCCATGTTCAATTTAATAAGTAATACAAGATTAATCACTCTAAGAGAAAAAAATTCTTTAAGAGGGAGAGGTAAATGTTTAACATAAACAATGAGATAAAATATTATTTCTATACTTGAAAGATTTTAATTGATGGATTATTTAGTTCTTTGAGGCTTTAGACCAAATTTTGAGTTGGGATTCAAACTTTTATTTATGTATATATTTAATAATCGTTAATATGACAAATTTAGTGCTCTCCTAATAGGGGAGGGTAGTCTTTAGATTGTGACTCAAGGTGGGATGGTCCTAATGAGTCTTAGTCTCTAGTGAGAGTATATGCCTATTCTTTATAGATATATGTATATGATGTTTGGATAGATATCTATCTTGAATAGATAGATGAGTATATGTTTTTCATGGATAGATGCATATCGTATATGTATGATAGATGCTTATCTTGTATAAATAGAAGTACTCGAGTATACAAATTAATGATCATTTAATAATTTGATCAAAAAATTCTATCGATTTTAGTTATGAAATTTAGGAGATTAGAACTAAACCCCTACAAAAGTAGATTAGTAAATATAAGAAATCTAGCAAAAACAGGGAAAAAAATCTTAATTTTTTTTTTTTTTGACTATTGTCACAACTACAATACTATGGAGGAAGACTAGGGAAGAGAGTAGGGATGACATCTGTGCGGGGATGGCTATGTTGGAATCAATGAACAGTAAGAGGGGGAGGGGGGTGAATCAGTGTTTTGCAACTTACTAATTTATAAAAGTAATTCTTTAACCACTGGATGCAAAGAACAAAAAATATAATGTCGAAACACAAAGAAAATAACCACACATCCATGACAACAAAATTTTTACATGGAAACCTGGAAAGAGAAAAAGCATGGTGGGATTGAGTACCCACAATATAATTATACTATGGCCAGTACTAAAATAATATTACAAAAGTGGAATGCACTTGCATTTAGGCACACTGCCTAGAGCTCACTGCTCAATTACAAAAAATGGCCCCAGATGACTCAATATCCTACAAATGAGATATAGAAGCAAATGCAATGTCTAAACTAGAGTATAGAATCTACAAATTCTAGGAATCATCTCCGGTTAGGCTCAAGAATGATCCATTGTTACTACTATAAAAAATTGTTTTGTTCTGCTCTGCTACCATGTACAGGATCATGAAAAGTGAAGAGGCGTATGTGAAACTACATCCAATCACTTCCAACACAATCTTGCATACTCTCACACTCTCAAATCATCATTCAAGTCGGTCTTATATGTCTACACCATCAAAATAGATCTTCATCAAGTCGGCTTCATAAAATTGCAAAATATGAAATGTATAGTTTTATGTCGTCTCAAACCATTACAAATCCATATACCAGACCTAAAACATGTAATCACAAGCTTCCCATAAGTATGACCAATCACCTCAAACTCATCAACATCCATTAGAATTACCTCATGGAATCCGGACGACACACTACACCACCAAACATAATGATAACTCTATTATTCATTCAATACCGGATACCAGACCAAGAAACTTGTTCTAGAATCAATACGAGAGGCTAGAATTACATGAAAATATGCCTCACACATCCAATCAACTATTGCATTTATTGCAACAATAACTTAGTCATCAGAATAAATAATGCTTACTAGATCCATACATTGTGCTCCACTAACCAAATTTATGCTTCACAAACAACCAAACTTAAGACTTCCAGTAATCCCAATCTCCATATACTAGATAGGATTACTAGGCTGAGTTGCTATCAATGACAACCCCTTAGTAATCTCCATGCATCTAACATCATCGATATCCATAGGAGCGTCATCCTAATAGTGTGTTTTGCCATCAATCTCCCCCTTTGGCATTGATGGAAACACTGTGAAAAATGGCAAGTGCCCAATACTCCAAAACTGCAATCAATAAAAAAATCTATACACTCAACTAAAAATCTCAATTTACTCTCCCTAAGAATGTGCACCATTTTTCACTGCTCTCTCTCCCCCTTTCACATCAATGGCAAAGGTAGGAATCCGCCAAAACTTATATACAAAAGAATGTGTGCAATAATTTACAGGAATTTGAAAATATCCACATAAGTTACCTTCAAATACTCATTCCATCCTCTCAAGAAATAATCCAAAATATTAATTAGGGCACTAAACATATATTCATGTATTTCTACACCATTAAGATCTGCCACGACATCTTTTCCCAGAGAAGTCACTACATCTTGTTGAGCACCAAGTAAAGTGTCTAACCGAGGAGTGATTAAACTCCTCAATTCTACCACTCTTCTTATTAACCACTCCTTCTCAACACTCAAGCTCTTGATCTTATCTATTAATTCATGATTTGGGCTTCTTAATTGCTAGCAAAAACTAAAAGAGGGGCACAAGATTGTGAAATTGCAACTAGCTTCCCTTCATATTCCCTAATCTTCTTGTTATTGTCTACTATAAATTTGGTTAAAATGAGGCATGACTTAAAGATTTTACCACCACCATCCGAAGCATCCTCAACACTTTTTAACATAGATTTCAAAACTACCCTATCAGCCTCAATTGTTTTAAAAAAGGTTTGAAGTCTCATCTCATTAAATTTATGCAAAAAATTTATATCCGCTGCTTTCTCTAATGATAAAAAATCTCATTCAACTTTGTTTAGCATACCCTTAAGCTTACTGAAGGGTGTGTCACTAGAATCCTACTTAAGTTTAGGCAAACATTTCTCCAAAATTGTGGTAGCTAGAGTTATTACCTCTTTTTCTTCAGATGTAGACTAGAGACCCCACTTGCCTTGATTTGTGCGAGGGTGGCTAATTTTAGTGCTTGAAGAGTGGATAGGGTGCTCAAATCTACCAGACTATGAGTAAAGTCATCCTCATCATCTGCAATCCCCTTTCCTTTGTTAGGAGCAGTGGGTTTTGTCATGATGACCAAAGCCTTATCAGTCTTCTCTTCACCCTTATCCTTCATAACTTCTTCTGAATTTACATCCTTTTCTTCGTTCTCACCATCACCTTCACCCTTTCCTGCATTACCTATTTCCTCAGCTATCATCTCTGCAATGATTTCTATCTCTAGAGGATCCTGCATAGCTTCATCGAAGTTGTCAACTACTTGATTATTAGTGGTATCATTTACAGCTTCTTGTCCAATCTGATCAATTTGTATAGATGCCTGATCTTGAGAAACTTATGTTTGAATGTGAACCACCAGAGGAAAAATATCTTTGCTTCATTGTCCTTTCGTTTGGGAGTCATCCTTCTCCGGATTAACCTGATAGTTATTTTCTTTCAAAAATTTCCTTAGAATAGCCTCTGTGTCTTTTACTACCTCGTCGAATCTTCCAAACATTATTTTATTTACTTTGTGCTTGCATCAGAATTTTTTCTTAAAAAGTCCCAAAATTCTTGGTATTTCATCTTTTGTTATATCAGAACAAATCTTTACTAAGGCAAGTTCTTTTAACTTCTCATCTTCTAGACTAGTTGTGTGTCTCCAAGTATCCAAAATGTCATATAACCCTTTTGGGATCATGGATGATAGCTCAATAAATGCTTTACTACAAGAATTCATATAATGTACAACTTCTTCTTCAATAAATCTCAGAACTTTTCAGTAGAATGCTCATAATATACAGAAAGGTTTCTCAAATTAATTTCATTTACTATTGTGTCTATAATATTATGTAACGGGGACACAATAGTGTAACAACCTTCAAACTTACCAGATTTAAGAGTTCATCTATCTCTGATTTATTCTTGCCCACTCTTATTTTACCAGATTGTTCTCCTTGTGTTTTAGCTTTCTTTGCAGGTGGAGCTTCACCGGATAAAGGTTTTTTGACTAGTTTAGAAAATGTAGTAGTTTTATTTACTTCTCTAACCTCTTCATCAAATTAGTTTCCTCCTCTGCTACTACATACTTCCTTGTAGATTTCTCTTTATTCATCTTTTCTACTTCACTAGTTGATGTTGATTGTGGATTTGGTTGAGGGACCAACTTTTGCACACTAGAGGTAGGTGCAGACTTTCTCTGCTTGGCGTTAGCTTTCTTGGGAGGAGAAGATACCAGTTTTGATTGTGGCTTCATCGTATCTTCCTCCTTTATTATAATTTTCTCTCTGGCTCTGCACTATTTCTTGAGTTATGCCCATTTGTTTAGAAAGTTGTTCAACTTCCTTTCTTACTTTTATTTTTCTCTCGAGTCCGATAAATTTCTTTTGCAGGTTCAAATCTCTCCCATTTTTTGTCCACTGGTTGACTCAACAAGTGTTGAGCATATGCATCAAGCATGAATGCATCCACCTCATACCCCATGGGCATGATCCAGACAGTTCTTGGCTAACTACCTCCATATGACACTGATCCTTGTCAACCATGAAACAAGTAGTTTTGTCATATTTGTCCACTATGTCTTTAGGAATTCTCTCTCTTCTTTTCATAGTGGCTTGAAAAGTTATAAAATAGCCCCATAAAGATGATTTTTGCATAACATTGTCACCTAGACCGAACAATCCTTCCTTGATTTGCATAGCCACCAGTTTATCATAAGCCCATTGGACTTTTCCAATCCCAGAGATCTCATTCATGAAATAGAGTGCTAAATAGACAATTGGGGATCCAAACTTGAAGACATGTTTCTTATCTTGCTTTATCTTCTTCATGTTTCTCATTAACTCATTGAGAAGTACTGTACAAAGATCATACCTTTTGTCTTCCTTTAGCATTTCATAGGCTACAAATATGGTCATGCCAAAGATAGAATTTAGCCTGCTCGATTGATATACCTTGTATCAAATCACCATTTATGCAAATTTAACATCGTGCTCAATAATATCATTGATAGTCATCGATTGACTATCAATCTGAGATCCAGTAATATTTTTCAGTGTTGTATTCTATATTTTTCTTAATCCAAGGACTTCACTGATTGCTTTTAAACAAGTAACTATTTCAATGGCTTGCTTGGTGATCTTATAAGATCAATCCGGCCACATGAATTCATCGTGAACTCTGCTAAGAATGTAACAGATCCATTCTGCTTCATTAAGCACTGGAAAATGAATAAATTGCACAAAACCCTTATCTTGAAGTGCCTTGAATTTGGGGTTCAAATTTCCCATACTATCTGATGTATGCTTGTTCTAGAGTGATAGCATATCGGAATTGCCCAATTATTCAATTTTGCAGTGGATATAAGCCCTAATATCCTTGTTATGAAGCACACCGTATGAGACTAAAGAAAATGCTCCTTCTGGATCATCTTCAATGGATTTAAATGGATGCCTCTTGAATAAAGGTCTTGCCCTCTAAGAAATTGCCACCACCAAAGGAGTCACAACACCAGATGTAGATGCCATGTCAAATTTAGGGTATGAAAAGTTTGCTCGCAAACAGATAAATACCTCTTTCGATCTCAACCAAATGTTATAAATCTTTGAATGATCGCTTCTAGCTCAATTATCACAGCTCAAACTCGTTCGCCTTTCTCTTCTTAACTTACTCTTCATTTGCAATGTAAAAAATGAATGATTTAAATGCCCCTTTTAACTTAATTTTAAGTTGTAATAAATGCTCAACCTTAAAGGATTCCAGTTTTATAGTTTTCCATCATTTCATTCGCCAGATTATTAGACCGCCATAAATCTTTTGGTTATCAATTGCATAACTAATCTCCATCATCTGCAACCATTCTTGATTGGTTATAGATCCCTAGAAGGAAATTTGCACATTTGAATCTTCCTTTTTCACCCACATCTTCTTATGTTGATCTTTGATTTCATCTACCTTTGCATTGCCTTTCTTATCTTGATTGTCCTTGTTCACCAAACCATTGTTGCTTCTGCAATATCTTGTAGTATGACCTACTTTATTGTTAGGTCCCGTGAAGGACAAATGAGAGGGGGGGTGAATTAGTTGTGAACTAGCTGTCAATAAATTACAATCCAAATGCAATTTATTCCAATTTAACCTTAATGTCGGTAAACTAGACTTAAGTGCCGGTAAAAAAGATTACCATATATTGCAGTATCGGTTTAACTTAATGCATGAAATATAAAGAGAAACAATATCCACAACACATAACACAGAGATTTTGACGTGGAAAACCGGTAAGGGAAAAACCACAATGGGAAATCTTACCCAGAATCAGATGATACTACTGTAGATAGTATGTGTATGCAAATGGGGTTTGCACATGCAGAAAGGCCAACTACCTAGAGCTCATTGCTCAATCACAAAATAGGAGTCACACTGAATACACAATTGGATGGTTAAATCCAATGATAATGTACTACTCAAAATAGCATCTCCAATGCTGGATTCAGTACCGATTAAGCTTTTAACAGGAGTGTCAAAACACCTTCATAACCTTCCTTCAACCTTCGAATAATGTCTGCGTGATTCACACAAGGATCTACTTATTTTTGTTCTTCAATATTCAAATACACTCATCATTACCATATCTCTGATAAGATCTTATAATCATTTATACAAAACCTAAGACCAAATGAATAGGTTATCTCACTAAAAGATATTACAATTAAATCAATTACAAATAAGTCTTGATGCGATAGAACATGTCGTCTCAATACATTTACCACAATAACCAAACGATAAACAATCTCCATAGCGTTTTGTGCTGACCTGGAATAGATAACATGTACCGATCCATAACCTAGACCTATCCACTGGTAAAGGCAAATATATCAACTTGATTAGACCAATAAGAAAAACACCAAAACCAAACTTCCAATCCATGTCTTCGACATAACTAAATGATCTCCAAATGATAACAAGTCATTATCATGGCCGGTGAATAGTATAACTTGCTGGTGAACACATATTGATGATTGTGCAGAAGCCACTAACCATACCGGTGATTATGCAGAAGCCACTAACCATACCGGTGAACATAATGTAAACCTTCATGAAGACAAGTGTTGACATCAATGACAAAACCAATGCAACACATGACAAAGTCATCCATAATACCAACATTTATTGCATGCATGACAAACTAAATTCCTTTGCATAGGCTTGAAGTTCATTTGATTTGGTCTCATCCTGCATTGGTTAGATATATGTGCAGACATCCCACAAGAATAGCATCTCTTGATTTGAAAAATTATTTATTACTATTCTGCACATATTTGACTTATGACCAATTTGTTTTGCATATGAAACACTAACTAGTAAAGGTAGGACCATTGTTCATATTATTTGTCTTCCTATTATTCATCCTACTTGTGTATTGATTTTCCATATGACCAAATTTACCAGAAACAAAACATTTACCATTGAATTTATAGGCATTAGGTTGTCTTACAAGAGGTTTCTTGTTCTTTTGTTGATTATTGCTCTGACCAGAACCAGAGGATTCTCCTTTCTCAAATCCAAGTCCTCAGATTTCTTTTCCATGTCTCTGACTTTCCAACATCTTATCTAATTGGGCTGAACTATCTTTGAAATTTTCTTTCTATTCATTAGTAGTAGTTAGCTC
Organism: Cryptomeria japonica; assembly: GCF_030272615.1. NCBI lineage: Eukaryota > Viridiplantae > Streptophyta > Pinopsida > Cupressales > Cupressaceae > Cryptomeria > Cryptomeria japonica. The sequence continues at coordinate 264,540,916 of NC_081409.1, read as the reverse complement.
ATCTCTCAAAATTATGATCCGCCTTTCAAGTTCTTGCCCATCATTCTCTGTTTGCACCAATTCAAGCTTCAACTGATCATTCTCATATGTCAATTTGCAATAGTCATCAGATATGTACTTCAATGACAATAGATTGCATCTCATTCTTCAAAACTACATTCTCCCTAGCCAACTTCTCACATTCATCAGTCTTATCTTGTAGGATTTGGTTGTCAACACTTAGTTCTTCTTTTTCCTACAACTTATCCATCAACTCCTTTCTCTTTTCTCTATAAGTGTTCAATTGATCTTTCAATGTCTTAATGAAGTCTTCAGCTGCATTCAGATTTCTTTTTAGGCTACTCTTTTCTTTCATCGTTGCATTAAGGTCTTCAAGTGCCACACTAAGCTATCTCTGCAAACTAGAGTCCATTGATTCAATCTTCTAGATCTTCCTCAAGCTGTTAGGCTTGTTTTGATGCACGGGGATATGATACCATTCATTGGAATCAATGAACACTAAGAGGGGCGGGGTGAATAAGTGTTGTGCAAAATACTAATTTATAAGATTGATTCGTTAACCACTAGATACAAAGAACAAAAACTATAATACAGAAACATAAAGCAAATAACCACACAACCATAACACCAAAATTTTGATGTGGAAATCCAGTGGGGGAAAATCCATGGTGAGATTGAGTACCCATCATATTATTATACTATGGCTAGTAGTAAAATAATATTACAAAAGTGGAATGCACTTGCATTCAAAAACACTGCCTAGAACTCACTCCTCAATTACAAAACAGAGCTACAATCCCGGAGGACTCACTGTCCTACAAATGAGATATAGAAGAAAATATAATGTCTGAACTAGAGTATAACATCTACAAATGCTAGGAATCAGTTCCGGTTAGGCTCAAGAATGATCCACTATCACTGCTCTGAAAAGCCACTCTTTTTTGCTCTGCTACCATGTACCAGATCATGAAAACTTAAGATGCGCACATGAAGTTGTGCTCAATCACTTCCAACACAATATTTCATACTCTCACTCTCTCAAAACAATCAATCATAGGGTTTTATATATCCGCACCATCAAAAGAGATGTTCATCAAGTCAGCTTCACAAAAATTCAAAGTATGAAACATATAGTCTCATGTTGGCTTAAACCATTACAAATCTATATACTAGAACTAAAAAATGTAATCGCAAGCTTCCCATAAGTCAGCCCAATCACCTCAAACTCATCAAAATCCATCAGAATCACCTCAAGGAATCCAAACCACATGTTACACCATCAAATATAATGATAACTCTGTTCTTCCTTCAATACTGGATATCAGACCAAGAAACTTGTTCTAGAATCAACAACAGAGGCTAAATTTGCATGAAACACTACCTCATAGATCCAATCAACTATTCCAATTATTGCAACAAGAACTTAGTCACCAAAATGAATAATGCTTACCAGATCCATACACTGTGGTCCACCGACCAAACTTATGCTTCATGAACAACCAAACCTACTTAAGACTTGGGGTAATCCCAATCTCCATATACCATATAGTTTTACAAGGCTGAGTTGCTATTAATGGCAACCCCTAAGTAATATCCATGCATCTAATGTCATCAATATCCATCAGAGAATCACTGGAATAGTGTCTTTTTCCAACAGGCCAGTGGCACTGGCTACGGCTAGAAGACCCTAACTGAGTGTCATCTCTATTCCTTTCTCTTGCTCTGCATGTGCTGCAAGTTGGGTTTGGGATTTTTTCTGTGTTCTCGGGGGGTATGTGGTTCATTGTCCATTTTGGATTGGTGGTCTGGGGTCTCATCCTATGTTTCAAGCTCTATGTTTAGTGTATCTAATGCATGGATTATATTGGTTAAGGCTCGATCTTGATTTTCCTTAGGGGTGCTTTTTCTCAGTGTTTCTTTGCATGGTTATGCATCTAGGTTCTCTGTCACAATAGTCCCTTTCTTTCAAGGTTGTTGTAGTGGGAGGTTCCTCTTCTCCAAATATGCACCATAATTCGGTATTTGGATCGAATGGATTCGGTTCTGGTGATGCATCTTCACAAAAGGGGGAGTTTATGCTTGTGAAGATGAATGGTTGTTTGGGTAGGTGCAAGGACATGCCTATTCTTGTGATTCATCTTGAAGCCATTGAGGAGGATGTTACTTATTTATCCAACCATGAATTGATATGTAAATTCATGGGGATCCGTTTCTCCCTACCATTATTGGAATCTTGGGTATGATGCACATGGAGTCTAAAAGGGGATATGGAGGTGTGGCTTGCTGCTAATGGTTGCTTTTTGGTTTTTCTCTTGTATCTCAAATAGAAATAAAGCCTTCGAGGGGGGCCATATTTCTACAATTAGGTTGGGTTTTTTGTTAACCTTGGCATGTTGGCTTTAATACATCAGAGGAGCTTCCTTCATGGGTCCCGATTTGGGTGAGGCTTCCATGGTTTCCCTTGGAGTTTTGGAGAGAAGATAGTTTTCATAAAGTTGCCTCACTATTGGTTAAACCAGTTGGTCCTTCACGTCAAACCTCAGATAAAAAGGTAATTACCTTTGCTTGGGTATGTATTGAAATTGATTTGAGTAAACCCCTATCAGATTCCATGGAAATTCATTTGGGTTCTAGCTCTTGGATGCAACAAATTGATTATGAGACTCTTCCATTCCATTGTAGGATTTGCCATGAGTACAATCTTTTTGTAGTGCATGTATCCAAAATCCAATCCTATCAGGGATTTTGGTAATGGTAAAACTCATCCTCCATCTAAGAAGGATAAGGGGAAAACTCCGATGATGGAAGATAAGGAGAGATCTATACCAGTCAAGGCCAAGCATAAAGGAAGAGGTCAAAAAAGGACCCTAAATGATAGACAAAGAAATCAAGGTTTTAACAGATTTGACATGTTAGATTTTGAGGAGTAGGTTGATGATTCCCTTGTGGATATTCAGACCACTAAGCCAATAGTTATGGATATTTGGAAATAAACTACTAAGAAGGATATCTCTCCTCCTTTTGTTCTTCAAGGTGGAGGTCCAGATGCTCAAATAGAAACTAATTCTCTTCTACTGAATTCCAAAATTGTGGAGAGTGGCAGATGCAAAGAAGGAAATGACTTCTCCCCCCCTAAGGGACCCAAGGTTAAGGACACTGGAAAACAAGGCAGGGCTTCTCTTGTTTTCGGTCTACATCAATTTTTTTAAAGAAGGGACCTGTAAAGAAGATTGCAAAGGTGGGTCATAAGAATGATCAAGAGAAGGTTAAGTTAATTGGTGAAACTCTAGTGGAATTGGGGTTAGTGAAGACCATTGACTCTCATTTCTCATAGACCCAGAAATGATTGTGTTATCTTGGAATGTTAGGGGTATGAATAACATCCCTAGACAAAAGGCTATTCAGGATCTTATTAAGTATCATTGTCTTGATGTTGTTTTTATTTAGGAAACTAAATTGACTGTTGAGGGATTGCTCAATAAATCTTTTGGGATCTGGTCTCTTGGGTTTTGTCAAGGTGTTTGGGCTCTTGGCTGTTTAGGTGGGTTGGCTTGTCTTTGGGACCCACAAAAGGTTACTCCCCTTTGGTTGATCTCAAGTCATTCAACTATCTCTATTGTTTCCTCTCACGTGGAGTCTGGTAAAATTTGTCTTTTTACTAATGTTTATGCTCCTACTGACTTTGGGGGCAAAGTTAAACTTTGGAAGCTAATTGAATTTGTTTTCTCTCTGGTGCCTATTCTTCCTTGGATTTTGGTTGGGGATTTTAATGTAGTTTTCTTCTTGGAGAAGAAGAGAGGGGGCTTGTATAGGCTGGACCATTCTTCCATTCTTATTCATGATAGTATTGATTGTTTAAATATTATTGATGTGAAGCCAAATAATGACCTCTTTACATGGAACATTACAAGATGTAGGGCAGAGGCTATCTCAGAAAGGCTAGATAGGTTTCTTGTATGTTGCTTTTGGTTGGAGGATAGAAGAACTTCCAGTTTAGAAATATTAGATTGGAAAGGCTCAGATCATTGGCCAATTAAATTCTCAGCTATTTCTTATAGGACCTCAAAGAACCCTTCTTTTAAATTTCAGCTCATGTGGTTGCATGATTCTTAACTCCATGACTTGATAGACTGGTTGGTGGCAAGAAGGGAGGCTAGCTTATGGTAGGGCCATGTATTCCTTAGTTAAAAGATTGTAGTATGTGAAGTATAAGCTTAAGAAGTGGAATAAGCATCGGTTTGGGAATTTACATTAATAAGAGAGTGGCTCAAGGCCAGTTAGATAGTATCACTTGGCTGATACGTGATCAGGAGCTTACTCAGGAACTAAGTAGGGAGGAGGCTTGGGCTATTAAAGAGATGGATTAATGGGAGCTTAGAGAAGAAAATTTTTGGAAGAAAAATTATTGTATTGATTGGTTGTAGTAAGGTGATAAGAATTCTTCTTTTTTCCATAATTCTATTAAAGCTAGGAGAAATAGTAATTTCATTTCTCCTCTTGTCTCTTCAGTGGGTGTTCTTCTCTCCTCTATAGGAGTCATCTCTTGTGAGGCTTCTCAGTACTTCTCTTCTTTGTTCATTGAATATTCCCTTGATGCTGATGAAGAGGTAGTTGCAATCCTTGATTGCATTCCCTCCTTGGTTTCTAATGAGATGAATGAGGCTCTCCTTTGAGCCATTTCTCTAGTGGAATTGGAAGGTGTTGTAATTTCAAATGAAGAAGGGTAATTCGTCAGGCCTTGATGGCTTCCCTATTGGAGGTGGTTCAAGAATCTCATAGAAATAAGCAAATGCTAAGGGCCATGAATTGCACCCTTTTGACTCTTATTCCCAATAAAAGGATGCTAATAGTCTAGACTAGTTTTTTCCCATTTCTTTGTGTAATGTGGTTTACAAGATCATCACCAAGTTGATTGCAGAAAGATTGAAACCATGATTGAAGACTTTGATCTCTAAGGAGCAGGGTGGGTTTGTTTCTGGCAGATAGATATTGGACAGGATTGTGATTGTAGCTGAGGTTTTTCATTCTATGGCCACTTCTAAAGATAAGGCCATGTTCATCAAATTGGATATGGCTAGGGCTTATGATAGAGTTAAGTGGTCTTTTCTTCAGGAAATTCTCCTTTCTTTTGGATTTAGTGGTGATTGGGTTAATTGGGTCATGAGTTGTGTTACTTCCACATCTTTCTCTATTCTAGTGAATGGATATCAATTAGAGTTGTTTAGTTTCTCAAGGGGTATTCGTTAAGGTGATCCCCTTTCCCCTTATTTTTTTATCATTATTGTGGAGGGGCTTGGTAGGTTTATTAAGTCTTGGGTTGGATTGGGACTTATTCAGGGATGGAGCTAGGGCAATAGTCTCCCTTCATCTTCCCATCTCCAGTTTGTTGATGATACTGCCTTGATGGGCTTGGCTAGAATTAAGGAAGAGGTCAATTTTAGAAAGGCTTTGGACATTTATATGGATGCCTTAAGGAAAATAGTTAATGAGACCAAGTCTTCTATTTTTTTCTTTAATACTCATCGCCTTATTCAAAGAATAATTGCTCATTATTCTCAGATTTTAAATTGGTTCTTTATCTTTGATTTATCTTGGGATCCCCCTTGGTATGTGCTCTCAATGTAGAATATTTTGGAAGGAGATTTTGGATAAGTTTCAAAAGAGGGTCAGTCATTGGACTTTTAGGTGGCTATCTAATTTACAGATGCTTTGTGCAAGTCCCCTCCAGTTTTATTAAGGATTTTGATGCTCTATCTTGCTTTTTTCTTTGGTCTGGTAATCTTCTTTGTTCAAAATGGAGTTTGGTCAGATGGAACGCTATTTGTAAGCCTCAAGATGAGGGGGGTCTTGGGATTTGGTCTATTGGTTTGACTGTCGAGGCTTTAGCAGCTAAGTTATACTGAAGGTGGTGTATGTGCCAAGATGAGGGCTAAGCTAAAATCCTTACTCATAAATACCTTTAGGGTGTTAGTAGCCAAGATGTTCCTTGGTGTATTTTGGATGGTAAGGGGTCCATTATTTGGGAGACCCTCAAGAGGGGCTAAGATCAACAAGGAGAGTATTTTTTGGGTTTGCAATAGGGGTTCATAGGTGCTTTTTTGGCATGAGTCTTCAGATGGTCATCCTCCAATCATTTCTGAGTTTCCTCTTCTCCAATCTCTTTGTGGTGCCTTAACTATTGTTAGGTGGAGAATGGTGGAGGACTATAAGAATACTAAGGTTAAGGGTCAAATGGAGGTGACTTGTCAGAAGGATCCTCAGGATTGGCCTCCTGGTGGTACTTGGAAGGAGCGCCATGAATTAACTGATATCCTTGCTCATAGACTTTGTAGCTCCCTAAGGGTTAGGGATTCTTTGGCTTGGAGCCCGAATCCGAAGGGAAAATTTACTGTGGCTTCAAGTTATTTGGAATTGGCTAGACAACGGTATGGAAGGGATAGGTGCCTTGATGTAATCAGGTGTGGAATAGGTTCTCCTAGCCTAAATGTAATTTTTTCTTTGGTTGGTGGCTCAAGATAGGTGTCTCACTTGGGAGAATTTGAGAAAGAGGGTTTTCCATGGCCCTTCCATTTGTGTTATTTGCAAGGCTACTAAAGAATGCTCCTCACATCTTTTCTTCCAGTGCTCTTATGCTAGGGAGGCTTGGAATCACTCATGTGTGAATGCTTCTTCTCTTGTTGAATTTTGGAGCAGTCTCGGTTGTCCCCTAGCAAAGGATTCTTTCCTTTAGATTGCTTGGGTTTTGGGCCCCGCTTTTATTATTTGGAGTCTTTGGCTTGAATTAAATCAAAGGATCTTTCACCTGAATAAAAAATGTTTAGCATGCATCTGTGGCTTTAGATTCTGAGTAAGCTACTAGACACTATTTTGGCTATGTGTGTGACTTATCTGAGACTAATGACGATAGTGATTTGGTAGTTATGAGAAATCTTAACTTGGTTGGTTATAGCTCAACTTCCTCTTTTGGTACGAGAGTTAGGGACGAAAAACAAAGGATTCAAAGAGATGGGTAGTGCTTGTTGGAAACCAATAACACTGAGAGGGGCAGGGGGTGAATCAGTGTTATACTGGAATAGTAAATTTTAGCCTTATTAAAATATGCATACACCAACCAGTATACCAGTACATACAAAATTGAAAGAAGTAAAGCAACCAATAAGTCAAAAACTTAAATGAGAATCATAACACACAGATTTATATGTGGAAAAACTCAACGAAGAAAAACCACAATGAGATTTGTTACCCAAAATATCAATCCACTATCAATATGGAGAGATATTACAAAATATGAGGGGCATACACTTGTAGGAAGTCTTACAACCTAGAGCACACTCCTCAATCACAATAGGAGCCTCACTGACTAAATAAAGTTCCAAACTACAATCCAGAGAAGTGTGAACTACTAAGATAACATCTTCTATGCCAGAATACAATTCTGGTTTAAGCTCTGTTTGTTCTAGTCTAAATCCCTAAACCCCTTTACCAGAATAACCCTTACAATAGTTTCCTCACATACATAATCTATCTGAATAATTTTGCATCATATTACATTCACATATTCATCACCATGTCTATATTACAAAAATGATCTAATCTTAACTGACCTATATACCCTATACAACTTTTTATGCCTTATGTCAGCTTACAAAGATATATACAATATCATATTACATGTTGGCCATATAATATAAATGTATAAACATTAAAAAAAATTGTCTATGCCGGATCCAAGATATGTTAGCCTCCAATGCTGATAACCTTTACTATACCATGTCGACCTACATTGCTGGTGACCAAAGAAATCCTTCTGTCCTATTGGTGCTGGTGCTAGTGTAGAATCTATGAAGTGTCTATCGGTACACCAAAGAACCAAAATGTGAAGTCAGAACACAAAATCATGTTGTCATCAATGACAACATAGTGAAACCAGCCAATAGAGTGTCAATTACCAACAATCTTCCTCTTTTTGCATTGATGGCAACACTCATGTGAAAAATGGTCAAGATTTCATCTGCCTATTTCATCCTGTCCTGCTCCCCCTGAGATGAATATGCTAAATACTCCATATCTCCAAAACTCCAAAACTTTTTAACTCCCCCTAATGTATGCAAATATTTTATTCTTTTTCACATCTATACTACTCCCCCTTTGACATCAATGCCATTAAAAAGAATTTGAAAAGGAATGGCAAAGAATAAGAACTATACAATGAATATCCCCAAAAATTTCTTACCGGAGCTTGACCAACTTCAAGATTTCCGGATAAACCTTCTCTAGTATCTCCACATAAGTATCCCAACCAGTTTTGAATGTGTCAGAAATAAATACAAGTCCACTCAATAAATGTGCAAAATATTTTTTATCATTTACCTTTGTCGGTGTGGGCTTTCCCACCATATCCATGCATTCTTTCTTGTGTACACAAAGTGAATCCAACCGAGGCCTCACCAAGCCTCTTAGACTTTTGGCTCTTCAAATTATTTTGTCTCTTTCCTTTTCAAGAGCAGAAATTTGGTTCTCCAAAATCAAAATCCGACCATCAATTGATGTAGTCAATGAAATTAATCCATCAAAAGAAATAGAAATACTTGCAATTTTCTCCTAAATGTCTTTTATCTTTTTATCTACATTTGTTGTAAGTATTTTAGTGTTACAACATACCCTATATATTTGTACATTGTTTCAAGGAGTTTTCTATTAGTATCAAAATTTCCTCAATCTTTTTCTTCTCTATTTCAATTACCTGATTAAAAGCATGTCTCTAAGCCTGAGTAAATATTTCTAGTGCTTGTCGGTTTGAGATTTGTTATAAGGATTGAAAGTCCTTTGATATATGCTTAGTGATTACCTTAAGATTATTAGATGGGCTCGCTTAATTTTCAATCTTACATTCTGGGACCAATCTATGTAGAAAAATGATTGATTGATCTATAATCCCTTTGTCTATGGATCCCTCCTTCATCAGTTTTTGTGCTTCCATCATCATAAGTTCAGTGGGACACATCTTTGTGATGTTTTAATTTTCTAACTGAGAAGTGTCAATTGACAATAATGATGGACCAACAATCGGTTCCCTGCCAGATTCCCTTGTTTTCTACTCTGATGTTTTATCCTTTATAACCTCCTCACTTGCATCAGTGGCTTTGCCACTTGGTGCAGTTTGTGAAACTACCAATTCCTCTGTCAGAATAGTAACCTCAACCTGTACATTTGTATCAAAAGGAAAAAATCCTCAATATTAGTATCTTGTACAATATTAGTTTGTTCACTCTCTATATTAACCGGTATCTTAGTATTTGTCTATGCATCTGTATTTATTGGGGCCTCAATTTTCACTGTCTTATTATTTTTCAAAACTGAGGGTGAAGTACCCATAATCCCCTTTCATTTTCTTCAACTGGGGTATCTACAGTGTCTGTCTTGGTTTTTGACGAAGTAAAGAATCCTCTATTTTCTCCTAAAAATTTACCCTATGCTTTTTGAGTCTCCTTTATTATTTCACTCACTCTCCCTAGCATCATACTAGTTATCCCATGTTTGCTATTGAAAAATTTTCTATCTATTGCCTCAAGTGTCTTTTCCATTTCATCTTGAGCTATAGTAACATAGATAGATAATAGCTCTTAAATTTTAATGTGTTTATCCTCTTGCATAGCTGATAATCTTCTAGCATCCAATATGTTATACAACTCAGCTAGTATTTGATTTTCTATCTCTATTAAGGCTTTCTTCTTGTAAAGCGGAAAATCGAACCCTAGGTGTTCCCCCCACTCCAAGGAGAGAGAAAGGAGGTCACCAGGATTGACGGTTTTCACTCAAGAGAGAATTTACATTCAAAAGAGGGGTTGAAACTCACAAGATCCAATCCCACACAATGTAAGACTGGATTCTAAATGAGACTCAAGGGTTGAGACATCAAGGATACCCTCTTTTGTAAAGAATGTAGATAGAAGGATTGAACTAGGAGTGCACGTAAAGTAAGAAAGATTCGCTTGTAGATGGAGATTGGGACAGAGGATGAAGCTACAGACCTGAAATTAGCAGTAAAATGTCAAGATGATGCCGTCCTGCAAATTTGAGCGAAAATTGATGAGACGATGGCGCTCGAAGTGCACACGGTCCTCCGAAAAATCCGTGAAACAAAGGGGGATCTGTTCGTCTCTGCACAAGGATTCCAAATCTTCAATTATAGCCGCGTACCTGTAACCTACACACAGAAAAGAGAGGACGATTGGGGGGTTAGGGATGAGGGGTTTTCCTTTAGGTCAAACCCCAGTTTTGGAATTAACAAAGAAATGAGAATGCTGTAAATGTAATGTAATCAAGTACTGATACCTTGTTGAAAGAATGTTTGTATTCTTACATGCGAAGGTGTAATGATGTTGTATGTTGTATGTTGTATATTGTATGTTGTATGTTGTAGGTGATCTCCTCTTCAATGGTTGAATCCTTGTCTTGAATGCAACACCTAGCCTTGAATGGACACTTAGAATACTCAATTGCTTGAAGGAATGCTTGAATGTTTGAATGTTTGAATATCACTTCCACCTCTTGCACACATATGTCTTTTGCCCTTTTTTCACCACCACCCTTTCTGGGAGGGGAAATGAAGTTTATATACTTGTCAATTAGGGTTAGGAGACTGATTTTTCCAACCTTAGGCCGACCTAGGAGCATTATTTTCCAATTTGCAAACTTGAAGACCTGATGCCCAATAAGAGACCGGGCGTAAAATAGGGCCAGGGACCAGGGCGCTGGGCGCCATGGTCCTGAGGGACTAGGGTGCTAGGCGCCATGGTCCTGAGGGACTAGGGCACTGGGGGCCATGGCCCCACCTCCTGGGACAACAGGGTGCAAGGAGGATCAGGCCAAGGTGCAAAAAGATGCAGTTTTTGATGTCGCAAGTAGGTTTCGGGGTCTCCATTTAGGTTCAACGTTGCGCCGCCATCGTGAAGACCCAAATGCAGTCAAAATTGCAAGTGTCGCAATTTTACGACGCTACATTTAGCCCCTACTTTAGTGGGAGTATAAGCGTACGCCCATACTTCTGGTAAAGTACAAGGAAACAACATTGAAAGACTTTCACCATGTCAAGGAGGCAAGATACACCAAGCCCCTAGTGGATTAAGGATCTTACGACTTCGATTGACAAAGTAAAAGGGAAGATCATGAGGGAGAACCATGACTGCCAGTAGTAAGGTTCCCTCACTATGAGTCATGCAAGAAAAATACCAAAAATTTTCAAGGCAAAGCTAAGTTCGTCAAGAAATTTTTAGGAATCTTGAAGAGATATGGACGGAGTGTATGCCCCCTATGTTAAAGCGATCGCACATGCCTCATCAGGGGTCATTGCTTTAAGGTAGTGATACACATAAGAAATGAGAAGGGAAAGGAGCATGTTATCACAAAGATTTAGCTCCCAAGTGTGAGATAAGCCCAAGGATAATAGACACAAAACACAAAGCACGAGGTGACTTCGCTTTCCTTGGGGTCAGTATGTTGTATGATAATTCATGTATATCATATGTATGTATGCATAACCGTTCTTCATTCCCCAAATCAAGGAAGGTCACCTAGAAGGAGGGAACACATGTGTCTTTTGAGTCAACATGAGAGAGACGCAAAAGAGATCTCAATGCTTTGCATCGTCCTCAAGTAGACAACACTAAGGACAACAAATAGAAGAATGAGAATAACACATAGAAGAAGTAACAAAAGAGATCAAGAAAGGAGGAGAGAGTCTGCTATGCTAATGAACTAGTCTAGCACATCATCCACCCCCCGATCTTGTTGATCAATATTTCGGGAAGGCAGGAAACACGCTAGAGGAGGAACATCCAACACAACAGATGGAGCTATCACAAGATCCAAACAAGGGCTATGTTCATGTTCCAAGCCACGTTGTTCTTGTCTAGGAGCTAGGATAAGTGCTTTAGAAAATTCGTTAGATAAATGGTTATCAACATCAACATATTCATATTCACTATTAGAAGAAAGAGGAGTAACATTTTCATCATGAATAACATTTTCATCTATATCATCATCAAGATTTATAAAAATAGGATCTTTAACTCGCACAGGATCACAACCATCATGCATCTTATGTTTAGGAGATTTTGGCTCAATTTTCGGTTGAGGAGAAAATGGAATAATACTAGATGAAGGTGTTTTTGGGGATTACAAAGTTTGAGAAGTAGCTGCACGAGCTCTAAGACGACGCTTTCGTCAGCATTCACGCGCAGAACAATTTCGTCTAGTCTTAGTAGGAAGTTGAGAAGATTGAGGAGGAGGAATGTTCTCATCCTTATCACTTGGGTGTTTAGGTTGTGGTCTCTTAGGTTGGACAATAGGAGAAGAAGAAGGTCTCTTCTCTCTATAAGAGGAAGGAGGAGGAACTGCTCCATATAAAGGAGGAATATTTGGTTTAGGAAGGAGACCAAGTCCATCATGATGAGGAGGTATAGGTCTACCTTTAGAAAGTTTATTAGACATAGACATAGTCACATCCATAAGGATGGGTTGGGAATCTTCTTGAGGAAAGACATTAGTTTTATCTTTCAAAGGAAGAACTTCCTTCTCAAGAACGATAGGAATATCAAGTTTGGGTGTTCTAGATTCACTTAGAGATAGGATCATATCTTTTTTCCACTTTTGATAAGATTTGAAAAGATGATCACTCCACGGTGGAAGAGATTGGAATTGTTTAGGCCAAAAATAATCAATAGGAATGCTAGAAGTTCTTTTAGTTGGTTTAAAGAGACTATGATTGACAGTAACAACTTCACCATTATGGGGAAATTTCAAACACTTGTGAATAGGAGAAGCAATAGCTTTCATGGAAGATAGCCAAGGATAGCCTAGCTTCACACAAAATTGTTTGGATGATGGAATAATAGCAAATCTCACATCAAGGGGTTTGTTATGGACCGCAATAGGTAATGTAATAGAACCAATTGCAGGAGAAGAAAATGCATCAAATAATTTCACAACCACATTTGTTTTGTCATAGATCACTTGATTCAATTGCAAAGTAAAAAGAAATTCTCCAGTAATGATATTAACCATGCAAGAAGGATCAATAAGCACTCCACGGCAAGGTGTATTCTTGACTTTTGCAACTATATATAAAGGACCATCAGGTGCCCTGATAGTTTCACTAGAATCAAATGTGATGGAAGGCTCTTTAAGGATTTTCTGCTGCTCTACAAAGTTAATCACATTCGGAGTCATAGACACAAGACCATCAGGTGAGAAAGAGGAATCATTAGTCTCAATCACATTAGAGGTATGAGAAGGTAATGGATCAGTAAAAATCTTAAGATTTTGGTTAGGAGGAGCTACAGATGTGTTGCCTTTATCATTCACACCTGAAACAAAGATAGTATTATTATCAATCAAATCTTGAATTTTACCCTTTAAAGAAAAACATTTTTCAGTATCATGCCCAGGTTAACGATGAAATTGACAAAAAGATTTGTTAATCTTTGCAGGATCTATTTGCTTTATAGGAGGAAGAGTGAGCACATTTTGTTCCAATAACTTATTCATAATACTATGCAATGATTTATTCAAAGGATTAAACTTTCTTTCTTTCTTGAAAAACTTAGAAATAGGAGGCACACCTGATGCTGCATTCACATTGTTGTTGATGATGTTTCCATTGAACTTAATGAACTCTCTGTTTGGTTTAAACTTCCCAAATGGTTGTTGACTACTATCACCCTTATCACTTGGAGCCATAGGATTTGCTTGTTCCATTTGACTCATAGTCAGTTGATAATTGTGAAGAGTTGCACACAACTGTTGGAAAGAAGTAAACTCAGAAAACAGAAGTTTTTCTCTAATATCTTTTTGTAAATTAGAAATAAAGATTCTTTGAATATCATTTTCAGGTACTGGAAAATAAATTTGAGCACACAAATGCTTATATCTACCAATGAAATCAGTCACTTTTTCTTTAACACCTTGTTTACAATGCATTAAATCAATCAAAGTAACCTTAGGACCTATATTGTTTTGAAATTGTTGAATAAAAGCATTTGCAAGTTGTTGGAAAGAAGTAATAGAATAGGAAGGCAATGAGCAATACCATTGTAAAGCCTTATCTTTGAATGTTCTAGTAAACAGTTTTGCAAGCAACCTTTGGTCATGAGCAAAATCAGTACATATTGTTTGAAAAGTCTTAACATGTGTTAGAGGATCACCTTTACCATTATAAAGCTCCAATTGCGGGATTTCAACATGCTTAGGGGGGATAGCTCGAACAATGTCAAGAGAAAGTGGGCTCGCAACATCAAATGTGGGCACACTAAACTTAGATTGATTCATAGAAGCAATTTGTTGTTGTAAAGAAGAGTCAGTTTGTGCAAGATTGTTAATGGTCGCTTCAGTCGAAGAGTTCATATTAGACACGTTAGATTGTGATGGAGGTATTATGTTATTGAAAGAAGGTATTGATTGAGAGTAAGGTGGCGGGACACTATGATAGTTAGTCATAAGAGATGATTGGAAAGAAGGAACACTACAAGGAGGAATGGAATGGTTAAATGAATTGCCCCCTTGTGTCATGTTCATTTGTGGAGATGTAATAGGAACACTCATTGAAGGAATGAATGAAGAAGTCAGATTGAATGAAGGAAGAGTGTTGATTGAAGAAGAAGGATTGCCCCCATGACTGGTGATCATAGGTGGAATGTTTTGTATTGAAGTAGTCATTATGTTTGATGTAAAATTAGGTATACTAGCAATAGAAGTTGTTAAAGGAATAGAATGATTGACTTGAGTAGGAGGTTGTGTATAACCTAAAGTTTTGGCACAACTCTTCATAGGCATCACATTCGAATCCACAATGTGTGCAATACCATGCAAAATATCAATTCCATTCTTATCACTTTGAACCATACGTTTTAGACCCTCAATTAATGAAAAAGCTTGACTATCGGGGTATTCTTGAGACATCCATTGCTGAAAATCATCAAATTGGTTATCCAATTTTGAAAGTTGTTCTACAGAAACCTCATGGAGAGCTTCTTCATCATTAAGAGGATTAGACGAATTACCCATGTCCTCATTAAAAAGGCCATTCAAATTAGGTTCCATCTCCTCGGTAATTAAATCTTGGAAAGACTTAATTCTAAGGCTTCGTCTAACGGGAATAGTGTAAGTAGGGCTTATTGTTGTAAAACTCATGCACTAGAGAGAGAGCGAAGATTTTGAATTTTGAAAAATAAAGTTGGCAAAATTGAACAATGAGATAATGATTATCCAATTTGAACTTCGTGAAAGAAGAGGAAAACACAACTTCCAAGAAAGGAAGGCACAAGTGAAAATTAGGGCCAAGGGGGCAGCACTTAATTTTAATTGTTATCTTGAAAATTGAGATCTTGAATTTTGAATTTTTTTTCAAATTTAGAGGTAGCAAATTTCAATAAAATCAGCCAATCTCCCGGATTTAAGCTGTTAAATGCAATCATGACAAAATCCTGAAGTTTCAGAAAAAATGTCGGGGACCGTGGCGAACGGAGTGCACACAGTCCTCGCAACTTTTTTTGAAATTTTCAGGGATGAAAGTTATGATGATTTTAAAGCTACTTTGAAAAAATTGAGTGATTTTATGATCTGTAGATAGGCCAAATTAAAGTTGCAATCTCAAAATTGAACCCTACCAAGATTGTTGAAAAGTGCAAAATTTGAATTTTGAAAAAGAGAGGGAAACTGAAATTTGGAATTTTATGATTTTAGAGGGAATACCAAAAGCAATGCAAGCTTTGAAATTTAAAAATTGACTCAATTTCATGCAAAATTCAAATTTGAAAGCGGAAATCAAAGTTGTTGCAATTAAACACTTAATTTCAAAAGTCACAAACTGCAAGAATTTGAATAAAGCACTGAAATTTCGAATGAATGCCAACACACTTTTCAGATTTAGGACTGTAAGAAACACAATTTTAACACAAAATTTCAATTTCAACAATTTTTGAATGATTAAAAGCCATAATCCAAGCAATCACTAGACCAAATTTGACTTTAATTTTGAAAGTGTTAGAATTGATGAAATCAGCCAAGATTCTGGATTCTAGTAGAAAAATACAGTAAGATCTAGCTCTCGAAATTTCAGAAAAAATGTCGGGGACGATGGCGCTCGAGGTGCACACGGTCCTCGCAACTTTTTTCAAAATTTTTAGGGATGAGAGATATTATGATTTTGTTGCGGAATCCAAAGTTACAGCCGATTTGGAGGTGTTTTGATCAGTGAAATCATCGATCAAAGGTTGAATCAAGAGGGTTTTAAAAATTAGGGTTTTGACACTTAACCACTGAATTTTCAGAATTGAAGCACAAATATGAATTGACAATTTGCAATAGAAGGGTAGATCTGAAACAAGCATTAACAATTAAACATTTCACAAGCTCAATTACTAAAAAGAAAATTTAGGGTTTTTATGCAATTAACCTCTAAAATTTGCAAAAGATCAAACATGGAAATATAATTAAGGAAGCAAATTTTTCAGATTTAACCATGAATAATCGGAATTAGGATGTTCACATTGGGTTCACCAAAATGTAAAGTAGAAAATCAAACCCTAGGTGTTCCCCCCACTCCAAGGAGAGAGAAAGGAGGTCACCAGGATTGACGGTTTTCACTTAGGAGAGACTTTACATTCAAAAGAGGGGTTGAAACTCACAAGATCCAATCCCACACAATGCAAGACTAGATTCTAAATGAGTTTCAAGGGTTGAGACATCAAGGATACCCTCTTTTGTAAAGAATGTAGATAGAAGGATTGAACTAGGAGTGCATGTAAAGTAAGAAAGATTCGCTTGTAGACAGAGATTGGGACACGGGATGAAGCTACAGACCTGAAATTAGCAGTAAAATGTCGAGACGATGCCGTCTTGCAAATTTTAGTGAAAGTTGACGAGACGATGGCGCCCGGAGTGCACACGGTCCTCCCAAAAATCCGTGAAACGAAGGGGGATCTGTTCGTCTCTGCACAAGGATTCCAGATCTTCAATTACAGCCGTGTACCTGCAACCTACACACATAAAAGAGAGAATGATTGGGGGGTTAGGGATGAGGGGTTTGCCTTTAGGTCAAACCCCAGTTTTGGAATTAACCAAGAAATGAGAATGTTGTAAATGTAATGTAATCAAGTACTGATACCATGTTGTAAGAATGTTTGTATTCTTACATGTGAAGGTGTAATGATGTTTTATGTTGTATGTTGTAGGTGATCTCCTCTTCAATGGTTGAATCCTTGTCTTGAATGCAACACCTAGCCTTGAATGGAGACTTAGAATACTCAATTGCTTGAAGGAATGCTTGAATGTTTGAATGTTTGAATATCACTTCTGCCTCTTGCACACATATGTCTTTTGCCCTTTTTTCACCACCACCCTTTCTGGGAGGGGAAATGTAGTTTATATACTTGTCAATTAGGGTTAGGAGACTGATTTTTCCGACCTTAGGCCAACCTAGGAGCATTATTTTCCAATTTGCAAACTTGAAGACCCGATGCCCAACAAGAGACCGGGCCCAAAATAGGGCCAGGGACTAGGGCACTGGGCGCCATGGTCCTGAGGGACCAGGGTGCTAGGTTCCATTGTCCTGAAGGACCAGGGCACTGGGCGCCATGGTCCCACCTCCCGGGACAACAGGGTGCAAGGAGGATCAGGCCAAGGTGCAAAAAGATGCAGTTTTTGATGTCGTGAGCAGGTTTCAGGCTCTCCATTCAGGTTCAACGTTGCGCCGCCATCATGAAGACCCAAATGCAGTCGAAATTGCAAGTGTCACAATTTTACGATGCTACACTTCTAAATATCCAAGTATAATAGGATTGCTTCCTCTACCTCTCTTTGTTCATCATTCTCTAAGTTTTTATAATAAAATTTAACATTCTTCAACATGCCATCTTTAGTGATTTCATCTACTATTTCTACACAAGTTTTAGGTGGTATGATAGTCACATTACCAGTTTCAAATGCTAAGTCAATGTCACTCTTCTTCTTCCTCTTAGCAGTACTAGATGCAGCTACAGGTGTAGCTTTAGGTGCTTGATTGTGACCTTCCTAACCGATTGCTTCTAGCTTTGTTTCCTCCAGTTTCTTCTTAACAACCCTCTTAAATGCTAATGGTGTGTCATCCTCTAATTCATATTTTGCAGTAATGCATTCAATATGAACTTTTAGATCCTTCCTCTTTTTGCCTTTCTCCGGGATAGCATCAATTAGTGCCTTGATGTCCTTTGAGACCTTTTGCACAAACTTACTCATTTCTCTCTTTTCTTCCAGTTGAACTCTGTTTCAACCTCTTGAGTTTTCTGTTGTGCAGTACCACACGACTTCTCTGCCTCATCAACTGGTGCATCAATCAACATTTTTGCATAGGCATCAAGAATTTGTGCATCCACCTCATAGCCCATTCATTCAATCCAAATCTTTTGGGGCTTAACTTCTTCCATGAGAGTCTCATCCTTCTTTACCATAAAGCATATGTCAGTAGAGTATTTTTCTACAATATGATCAGGTACCCTTATCCTAGACCTCATATTTTTGAAATGCCTTAAAATACCCCCATATCTTATTATATCCTTGACTTCATAATGCAGCAATTGACTATTTCAATTGTCTTCCTACCGGAATGTCAAAAGGCCATTGCCTCTTACCAAGTCTATCATTTAGAAAATATAACATCAAGAAGACTAACAAGTTCCCATACCATAATGTACCCTTCTTCTCACCCTTAATATTCCCTAAGTTTGTTAACAACTCATCAAGCATCCAACCACATATATCTAATTTTATATTTTCTCTCATCATTTTGTATGCAGCCAAAATGCATGAATTGGAAACAGAATTTAGTCGCTGTGACAAAGTTACCTTATATTCAATAATCATGCTATAAAATTTGATGTCCGTGTCAGTGATAGTGCTCACTTTCATGGATCTTTTGTTAGATGTAGAGTCGGTGATCTTCCTCACAAAATCATTTAAAAATTTCTTGTCTAGATGTTTCCCAACCGATGGAAAACTAGTGATTGACCAGATGACTTCCTTGGTGATTTTGTAAAGTCTATTTAGCCATATAAATTCCCCAAGTACTATGCTCAAGACATATCTGATTATCTCATCCTCAAACTCTGAAATATTTAGAATGTCTATAAACCCTAGGTCTTCAATATGTTTATATGTCAGCTCTTCCAAATTCTCGCATTAGCTCACTCATACACATGCCCTTAATTTCTGAAGTTCCCAAACCCTTGATATGATAGTGAATATATGCCCTAACATCCTCTACATACACAACTCCCTCTATAACTAGATAAAATGCTCCAATCGAATCTTCCAGGGTAGCCACATATGGATATCGCTTGAAAATTGGCCTAGGATAGTCCTTGACCTCTACTACAATTGGGTTTGCAACAAAAAAATGAATAGAAAATGATCTCGCTTCCATGTTTAAAGATAAATACCTTTTGATCACTCTCAGTGAAAACCTTCAACAAATTCTTCTAGACGCAGGTGAAGTCATTCAAGAAGAAATCTGATTGCTTTGAATTGCCTCTGATCATACTTAGTTTCTTTGAATCACTCTGAATGTAGGGTGAATAACAATGAAGTGTATTCGACCTTGTAATCTTCGAGAAAAAACCCTAGTCTTCCATTGACATAAATGACTACCGGTGAAAGATACTAGATTTTGCTCAGAACATATCCATATCAGATAATCCTCTACAATATATTGAACATCTTCAAAACCCTCTTCCCGAGGCATGTTCAACATCTTCATGAATTTTGCCTACCCCTAAGGCATCTGCCTCAGATACCGGATGAGCTTCCTATCGCTGCAGGAGAAGCCTCTTCTATTAGATAAGTAACTGGGACACTTCCATCTGATGATTGTTCTTCAGTCTTCCTAACCCATCTCTAAGTATGATCTTGTCGGATTTCACTAACCTTCTCTTATCCTTTCTCATTTGATCCTCCATTACTAACTGGTGGATTTCTCCTTCTCTAGAACTTAGCAATATGTCCAACTCCATTACATGCATAACATGTAACATTGTTCTTCTAAATTGCTTTGCTAAAACTGGTGAAATTGCTTGACCTCCACTGATTAGTCATATGTCCAAATTTTCCACAAGCATAGCATTTTACATTCATTCTGCAATCTTCTATCTTATGACCAAACTTATTGCATTTAGAACATTTACTGGGAGCATAATCAAGGTTCTCATTTGCTCTGTTTCTACATTGCCTAGCCATGTGACCAAATCTATTGCAAACAAAAAATCTACCATTGAATTTATAAGCATTGAATTTTCTTACCAGTGCCTTATGGTTTTGATCTTCATTAACAGTACCAAAACTTTGTCCTTGATCAAATCCAAGTCCACTAGAATCTTCAATCTGCCTCTGTCTCTTCAATAACTCATGAGGCTATATTGAAATGATCTTGAATTTTTCTTTATACTCACTTGCAGTAGTTAAATCTACTCTCAATATTATTATTTGTCTCTCAAGCTCTTTCTCATTACTTTGGGATTGTACCAAATCAGTTATCAACATATCATTTTCATGAACCAACCTACCACACTCTTCAAATTTGTTCTTCAGGGATACAACAAGATTTTCTTCCTTTTTATTTCTATCCTCAATCTCCTTATACATCATCACAGTTATAACTTGCATTTCTTTTCATAACCATGTTCTCCTAACTCAATTTTTGACATTTTTCCTTAAGTGCATCTTTCTCTTCATCATCCTGATTTTGTAAAAGTTCCTTCCTCCTATCTTGAACAGATGATAGCCTCTCTTGTAGAAAAAGAATGAATTCCTTAGAAGAATTCAATTCATCTTGTAGCTTTAATTTCTTCAGCCTTTCAACATCATAATCTTCAAGTGCCATCTCAAGTTGCTTCTCCAAAGCCATATTCATGGATTCCGATTTTAGGATCTTCCTCAAGCTATTAAACTTCCTCTGAGGCACAAGTCTTTGATACCAATTGTTGGAAACCAATAACACTGAGAGGGGGGGGTGAATTAGTGTTATACTGGAATAGTAAATTTTTGCCTTATTAAAATATGCATACACCAACTGCTATACCAGTACGTACAAAATTGAAATAAGTAAAGCAACCAAGAAGCCAAACACATAAATGAGAATCATAACACACAGTTTCATATGTGGAAAATATCAAAGAGGAAAAACCACGGTGGGATTTGTGACCCACAATATCAATCCACTGCCCATATGAAGAGATATTACAAAATATGAGGGGCTTCCACTTGCAGGAAGGCTTACAACCTAAAGCACACTACTCAATCACAATAGGAGACTCACAGACTAAATAAAATTCCAAACTATAATCCGAAGAAGTGTGAATTGCTAAGATAGTATCTTCTATGCCAGAATATAGTTATGGTTTAAGCTCTGTCTATTCCGGTTTGAATCACTAAACCTCTTTACCGGAATAACCCTTACAATAATTTCCTCACATACATAATCTCTCTTTATAATTTCACATCATATTACATTCACATATCCATCACCATGTCTATATTACAAAATGATGTAATCTTAACTAACATATATACCCTATACAACTTTTTATGTCTTATGTTGGCTTACAAAGATATATACAATATCAGATTGCATGTCGGCTAGATAAAATAAATGTATAAACATTAAAACAAATTGTTGATGCTGGATCCAAGATATGTTAGGCTCCAATACTGATAACCTTTACTATACCATGTTGGTTTGCATTTTTGGTGACCAAAGAAATCCTTCTGTTCGACCGGTGTCAGTGTAGAATCTGTGAAGTGTCTGCTAGTACACGATAGAACCAAAAAATGAAGCCGGAACACAAAATCATGTTGCCATCAATGATAACATAGTGAAACCAACCAGTATAGTGTCATTTGCCAACAGTGCCTTCCACCTCCTGAGGGATTTTTGAAGATAAACACTGATGGCTATTCTAGAGGGAACTCAGGGCATGCGAGTATTGGCGGCATTGGTAGGGATAGTAAAGATGAAGTTGTGTTCTTCTTCTCTTTATACAAGGGAGATCAGTCTAATAATTTGATGGAGGCTCTCTTTGTTCTTTATGTTGTGGAGAGAGGGTAATCCCTTGGGTGGAAATGAATTATCTATGAATCTGATTCTCAAGTGGTGGTGGATTTGTTGATGAAGCAAAGATTAGACAATGTTAATTGGCAACTCAAGTTCCTTAGTTGTAAGGTAGATTTTTCAAGTTTTTTCTTTTTTGGAACATATTTATTTTCGACATATCCCTCATGAATGTTGTTGGCCATTTGAAGGAATTGATTATGTGTTGCATTGATGTTTCATCTTTGATGTCAACACTAGTTGTTTGGGATGCTTTACCAACATATGATGTTTGGTTTTTGGATTGGATTGGATCATCATGATCTGGTATGCTCTGCCATGTTTGGGTTATGAAGTTGACTTATTTGTGCTACTTTGATTCATGTACAGTCGGTTGGTTTTGTTCTAGCAATTGGACGCTATCTTGTTTGCTAGTAAACTTGGTTTTTGGTTACCGCGAGGGTTTCACCGGCAAGCCTTTGATGAAGATCTTTGATGATATGCATAAGTGGTGTTCATGCGGCTTCTGGTAGAGATTTAGGATGCTGATGGTGATCGTGTTCGAGAATTAGTTGATTGGGATCATTGCTTTGGCGTGTATGGACATATATTAGGTCTCGGTGTATCTAGGTTATGGATTGACTTAATGTAATGTGTGGATTGGACCTATCGATGTGTTTTCGAGATGTCTTATGGGTTGGATATTATTTGTTTATTCTTAGGCTGACACGTTTTGTAATTATGTAATTGTTTTATTATTTTGTGGTCGACGTGATTCTTTATGGTCGAGGGTTTATATATATATGATGTAAGATCTCATTGTAGATCATCATGGTATGGGATATGGATATGTAAGGAGCGAATAATATAATAATCATTTAGGCAGAGGATTTGGTTGATCATTGGTGATCAAGTTGGGTTTATGTAAGAGTATTTAGTCCTTCGGTATTGAGCTTAACCAAAACTGTATTCAGCCATAGGAGATGCTATCTTTGCAATTCATTCATTTCTTTGGATTGTAGTATGGATTTCTATGTAAGTGAGACTCTGTTTATGATGAGTAGTGCGCTCTAGGTTGTTGGCCTTTCTGCAAGTGCAGCTCCCTCAATTATAATTCACATACTTACTACAGAAGTATTATCTGACTGTGTGTAGGCTTCCCATCATGTTTTTTCCCTTTACCGGGTTTTCATTGTATAAATCTTGGTTTCATATGGATGGTGTTTATTCTTTGATGATTGATTATGCTTAATTGGTTTATCTGCTATTTCAATATTTGGTTTATGCATTCTGATATTCATCTTTTGGGTTTTGATATTAAATTTTAAATTGCTTAAGGTTCCGGTAATCTGGTAACAATTGATTCACATCCCCCTCTCATTTGTCTTTTGGTTATTTGAAATATCTAACAATTGGTATGAGAGCTTTGGTCATCTATGCAGAAAGCATAACCACTTGAGGAAGATCCTATGGCGATTTATAGTTCAAATTCATCTAGTTCATTTGGAGCTATCTTTCGGAGAGATATTCCTAGGCTTGATGGAACAAATTACACAGTATACATGATTCAGCTGGAGACTCATCTGAGATGTCTTGGTAAAGAGATTTGGGAGATCACATAGAATGGTGTTACACCTCATAATCTGGCATCTGACAATCTTCCTCTGACAAACTTGGATAAGGAGCTTGAGAATGATTGTAGAGAAAGAGAAGCCCTCTTGTGTGCACTTTCTGATCAACAAATAATGAGGTTAACTAGCAAATGATATACAAAGGCTAAATGGGACAAGTTAGAGACTCATAATGAAGGTGACCCTACTGTGAAAATTGCTAAAATTGATGGTTACCGGGTGAGATATGAAAACCTGAAAATGGAAGAAGATGAAAGGATTAGTGCATTCATGGAAAGGGTAAATGAGATTGTTATGGGAATTCAATGTTGTGGTGGAACTATGAGTGAAGATGAAATAGTTTCTAAAGTTCTAAGAGCTTTACCACTGGATTAAAAGATGAAGGATACTGTAATAAATGAATTGAGGACAATGGATAATACTTCTCTCAATAGAGATACCTTGGTTGGGAAATTATCTTCTTTTAAGATTGAAGAATTTGGACTCTCTAGAGTTGTGAAGATTGAACTTGCTTTTCATGCATCTGCATCATCAACCGGCAAGCAAGATTGGAAATATTTATATGAAAAGGAATTTGATGATATGAAGAGAGAGGATGGAGAATTTGAGCAACTTGAAGCCCTATTTTCTAGAAGAGTACCTAAAGGATCAATAGGAAGTAAGTATGAAGGAAAATAACCTTTTAAATGTTTTGCATGTAATAAGATTGGTCATTTTGCATCTAGATGTCCTAAAAGGAATTCAAGATTTGACGAAAGAGCTAGACTAATATTTTAAGATTGACCCTGGATATCAAAACAAGTATATGTATAAGAAAAATAGAGATAAATCATGCTACATAGTGGATGAGGAAGGTGTGACTGGTTCTGGTGATGAACTGACAAAAGACTCTGCTAGTGGTTCCGACAATGGAAAGGAATGGGTGTTCTTGGCTATTAGAGAAGATGTTTCGGCACTAGAAGATAATGTACCTGAAGAGAAGGCACTTGCTATTAAAATTAAAGATAAGGATGAATGGGTAATTGACAATAGATGCTCACATCATATGATTGGAGATAAAAGGAATTTTATATCTTTGCAAGAATTTGATGGCGATCTAGTTAGATTTGGAGATGACAAAGCATGTATGATCAAGGGAAAAGGAACTATATCATTGGATGGTAAGAACAAGAATAATAATATTTATTATTTTCAAGATTTAAGGCATAATATTTTGAGTGCAGGACAATTGGTGGATAAGGAATTTCAATTACAGTTCAAGGATGAAAAATACAAAATCATTAATGGATCTAGTTTGGAGATTGCAACCAATACACAGACAAAAGGTAAAATATTTCATTTGAATTCTGCTGAGAAGACATGTTTGATTGCACAAATTGATGAGAGTTGGTTATGGCATAAAAGGCTATTTCATGTGAATTTTGATTGCATTGGAAAGATCAATTCAACTAAAGTAGTTAGAGATGTACCTAAAATTGTGAAGCCCTATAATTCGATATGTAAAGAATGTCAAATGGGAAAATAGGCAGAACCTCTTTTAAGAGTATACAAGATAAATCTAATGATGTTCTTGATCTTATTCATACTGATATGTTGTGGCCCTGCTAGAGTTAAAAGATTTCAAGGTGATAGATATTTTATGCTAATCATTGATGACTGTTCTAGAATGATGTTGGTTATTTTTCTAAGGGAGAAATATAAGGCTTTTGAAAAGTTTAAAATCTTTAAAGCTAAAGTTGAGACAGGATTGAAGATTAAATTTTTAAGGTCAGATTATGGTGGAGAATTCACATCGGGTGAGTTTACTAACTGTTGTGAGAAGCATGGTATAAGGAAACAATTTTTTGTACCTCAACAAAATGGAGTTGTGGAAAGGAAGAACATAACTATCTTGGATGTTGCTAGAACAATGATGATGAAAGCTAGTCTACCTCATATCTACAAGAGAGAATCAGTGAGAATAGTGGTTTATACATTCAATAGAGTACATATAAAAGGAGAAACCGGTAAGACACCTTATGAATTCTTGTTTGGCAATACACCTAGAGTTAACTATTTCATAATTTTTGGTAGTAAATGTTCTATTAGGAGAGATGCTATCATTGGAAAATTTGATCCTAGATTTGATGAATGATTTTTTCTTGGTTAACATAATGAAAGAAAAGCATATAGATGTTATAAAAAAAGATTGTAGACAAATCTGGAGAGTGCTAATGTCAAGGTGGATGAGCTGACTAGAAGTTAAATCAGAGTTTATGAGCAAGAAATGACAGTGTAAATGATTATATCTGAATCGGTAACACCTTTACCAGAACTAAATGTTGAGCCAATTACTCTAGAAATATCAGAAAATTAAACAGTAACTAAAGAACATGGAAGAGGAATAGAGAGTCAGAAGACTCCTAGGTATGTGAGATTGAATCATTCAAAATATCAGATCATTGGGGATAAGAACAATGGAGTGATGACAAGAAGGAGATTGGCAACTAATGAGGTATGTTTAATTTCTCAAATAGAACTAGTAGTAGTAATTAAAGCATATAAATATGAATGTTGGATGAAAGTTATGGAAGAAGAGTTAGATCAGATTGAGAAGAATAACACATGGAATTTAGTTTTCCGGCCTAAAAATAAGAATGTTATTGGAACTAAATGGGTTTTTATGAATAAATTGAATGAAGATGGACAAGTTCTAAGGAATAAAGGTAGATTGGTTGTAAAGGATATTCTCAGAAGGAAGGAATTGATTATGGTGAAACTTTTGCACCTGTATCTAGGATTGAAGTTGTAAGATTATTTCTTGCCTATGCGGCACATAAGAACTACAAGGTTTTTCAGATGGATGTCAAGTGTGCATTTTTTAATGGGGATCTTGATGAGGAAGTTTATATTGGAAACCTGAAGGTTTTTCACTTTCAGATGATACAAACATAGTTTGCAAGTTAAGGAAAGTTTTATATGGATTAAAACAGGCACCTAGAGCTTGGTATGCAAGGTTAAATAAATATATTTTGAAGCTTGGATTCACTAAAGGTAATGCTGACAATAATCTATATTATAAGATCACTGGTGATGATATACTGATTATTGAAGTATTTGTTGATGACATCATTTTTGGAGGTGAAGCTAAGTTGTGCATGGAATTTTTTAAGAATATGGAGAAAGAATTTGAAATATCTTTGATTGGGGAAATGAATTTTTTCTTAGGTTTGCAGATTACTCAGAGTGATAAAGGTATTTTCATCTATCAAACTAAGTATGCTAGGGAATTGTTGAAGAAATTTGGTATGGTAGATTCTAAACCGGTAAGTACTCCTATGGTTACAAGTGAGAAATTATCAAGGAAAGATGTTTTTTCACCGTTAAATCATACAAGATACAAGTCTATGATTGGAGGTCTGCTATATTTGACTTAGACTAGGCCTGAAATAATGAATGCTATTTGTATTGCATCTAGATTTCAGAGTGATCCTAGAGAAAATCATGAGTGCGGTGAAAGTAATTTTTAGATACTTGCAAGGTACATCTGAATATGGTTTGTGGTACCCTAAGTATGATGACTTTACTTCATGTGCATATACAAATGCAGATTGGGCTGGTGATGTTGATGACCAGAAAAGTATTTCCGGTGGAGCTTTATTTCTTGGAAAGAAGTTGTTTTCATCGATCAACAAGAAACAATCATGTTATTCTTTACCTACTGCTGAAGCTGAGTATGTTGTTGCTGCTACTAACTGTACACAAGTTCTATGGATGAAGCAAATGTTGAAGGATAGTAAAGTGCATTGCACTAGACCAGTAGTTATTCACTATGATAACTTTGTTGCTATTGACATATCAAAGAGTCTGGTATTTCATTCTAAGACAAAACACATCTCTGTCAAGTATAATTTTTGAAGGAGAAGGTGGAAGAGAATGAAGTTAGACTGGTTTATGTGAACACTAAAGAATAGATTGTAGATATTATCACTAAACCTTTGCTTGAAGAATCATTGGAGTACCTAAGAGATAGAGTAGGGTTTCTACCCCTCCGACAGAGAACTGATTGATGTTATTTGACATCACTCCGGTGTGTATTATCTGAGATATTATTCATTCTGATATTGATGTGGGGATGCTAGTACTCAGAGGGAGTAGTTAGCCTTGTGTTTTAGTGGTTTTTGTTTTTACTTTGATATTTTTGTTAGATTTCTAGCATTGATGTCAAAGCGAGAGAGATATATGTGAAAAATAGAGCTTTACAGAGATATCATTCACAGAGGGAGTTTGGTCTTTATTTCAAAACTTCATTGCTATATCTTTCCGTGGGAGATTGTTGGTTATCTTCCATTGGGGGAGACTTATTTGGCATTCTTGGCAATTGGATGCTTTTCCCATCTAGTGTTACCATCAATGCCAAAGAGGGAGATTGTTGGCCATTTGGAGGAATTGATTATGTGTTGCATTGATTTTTTGTCATTGATGTCAACACTAGCTGTTTGGGATTCTTTATCGACACCCTTTTGGTCTCGATAGGATGTTTGGTTTCTGGATTGGATTGGATCATCATGATCTGGTATGCTTCGATATGTTTGGGTTATGAAATTGGCTTATCCATGCTACTTTGATTCATGTTTAATTCATTGGTTTTGTTCTAGTGATCAGATGGTATCCTGTTTATTGGCAAGCTTGGTTTGTGGTTCCAGCTAAGGTTTCGCCAATAGAGCTTTGATGAAGATCTTTGATGATATACATAAGCGATATTGGTGTAGCTTCTGGTGGAGATTCAGGATGTTGATGGTGATCATGTTTGAGACTTAGTTGATTGGGATCATTTCTTTGACATGTATTGACCTATATTGGGTCTCAGTATATCTAAGTTATGGACCAGATTAATGTAATGTGTGGATTGGACCTCTCAATGTGTTTTCGAGATGTCTTATGGGTTGAATATTATTTGTTTGGTCTTAGACCGATATGTTTTGTAATTGTTTTATTGTTTGGTGGCTGACCTGATTGTTTATGGTTGAGGGTTTGTATATATATGATGTGGGATCTCATTGTAGATCTTCATGGTATGGGATATGGATATATAAGGAGCAAATAATGTAATAATAATCTAGGAAGAGGATTTGGTCGATCATTGGTGATCAAGTTGGGTTTATGTAAGAGGATTTAGTCCTCTGGTATTGAGCTTAACCAAAATTGTATTCAGGCATAGGCGATGCTATCTTTGTAGTTTAGTCATTTCTCCGGATTGTAGTATGGATTTCTATGTAGTCAGTGAGACTTCTTTTGTGATGAGAAGTAAGTTCTAGGTTGGCCTTCTTGCAAGTGTAGACACCTCAATTTTAATTCACATACTTACTGCAGAAGTATTATTTGACTCTGCGTAGGCTTCCCACCATGGTCTTTCCCTTTATCGGGTTTTCTACGTATAAATCTTGGTGTCATATGGATGGTATTTATTCTTTGATTATTTCTTATTCTTAATTGGTTTATTGGCTATTATGATATTTCATTTATGCATTATGGTATTGATCTTTTGGGTTCTGGCATTAAAGTTTAAATTGCTTAAGGTTCCAGAAATCTAGTGACAACTAATTCACCCCCCCCCCACCTCTCAGTTGTATTCCAGTTGTCAAGTGGGATGCTGAGTGCTTCTCTCCAGTTGTCTTCTTGTGGTTGTGAGAGTTGTGGGTTTGTTTGGGGTTTACTCTAGTGGGTGCCTCTTGGTTATGTAATTCCTTTTCTTTATCAATAAAATTTTACCCCCTCTTTTTCAAAAAGAAAAAAAAAAGAACTGTGGAGGAAGACTTAGCTTTTGTAAAGATAAAACTTATTCTATACAAAAATTTCTTATTAAAAAGGTCCCAAATATTGTAACCTTTCACACCACAATAGCTAATGAAGGCACATTTTATAGAATTGTTCTCCAACTATGACAACTTCTCTATAGAAACATTTTTATATGTCACACTACAAAGGAATCAAATATGTCTTAATGAGAATGTTTGTCCCAAGCATAACTTCATAAGTGCCTTATTAGCAAGAGAGGGTGTATGAGATATACTAAATAGGTAATAAGCTATGAGAACCAATTATACCTAAAAAAATCTATCTAATCCATCCACACTCAGCATACACCTAGCCCTCTCATTAAACATCATATTTTTTTTTCATTAACTCCATTCTTTTGAGGGATGGATGGAGTTTTCTTAGTCTTTGTATCCTATGATTCTTAAAGAATCTATAAAAATATACCAAATATAACTTAGAACAATTATCAGCCCTCAAAATATTAATCTTTCTACTAGTCCAACCACCTACAAGTGCTTTAAGATCTTTAAAATAACTAAGGACTTTTTAGTTTCTAATGAAATCTATCCATGTCCTTCTCCTATAATCATTAATGAAAGAAATATAACATTTAGATTAAGAAATTTAAGGTACATTAATAAAGTCAAACACATCTATTGGACTAAATCTAACACCATAGAAGGTTTATGGGAATTACAATAAAATTAAATGTAGTTTCCTTTTTCAAACATGTATTGTTCATAAAAATCAAATTTAAGATTATAATATTTTTAATTTTTAGGGTCCTGAAACCCTTCTCGCCTATGTGACCCATCCTTTGGTATCACAACATTATTTTCTCTATTAGTAGCTTAGACCCCAAAGCATTAGTACCTTTAGGTACCCATAAAGAATGACCATAGAGCAGACACAACGCACCATTTTGTTGCTAATTCAAATGATGAATTTGAAGATTGAGTAGAATTTCTACCAAAATAATTGTAGATATTATATTGAACCATGAACACATGTAACTACAATAGAATGTGAATTGAAACACCCTTAGAAAGAACCATAACTCCTCTAACAATCTTAAGCCCTCCACTTGAAAAACAACTTTCCCACTATCATTTAATTTACTTATAAGAAAATTATTCCATCCCAAAGTAAGAATATGTACTACACCATTGATCTTCTTCACTCATTCATTAGGGATCCAAATCAAGACTATAAAATACCTAGCTTTTTTAACATGAGAATCATCTCCAAAGTGCACTTTTTGACCATCATATCTCCAATGTATATATATATATTTGTGTGTGTGTAGGTGTCTAAAAATAGTCAATTCCTACCATGCCATACTCTAACATGTCCGCGTGATCTTATTTTAGGGTTTTCGCATCAATTAACATTTCTTCTATGTCGTGCACTTGATCATTATTATTTGTCAGCATCTTGTCATTCTTTTGCGCTTTCTTCCTCTTTCAATTGCATTTCTTGCATTTTCAATTAGGTCTAGTCAGTATTATCATGACTTTCAATCTTTGCTTGGTATCAATCATTTTGTCTTGTCAATTGGATATCGTCAATCCTAGTCAATGTCGAATTAGGGTTTTGTCCTCAATCTTTATCATTGTCAATCTGATCTTGTCAATTTGGCATCATCAACCCTTCTCGATTATCAAATCAGGGTTTTGTCCTCAGTCTTTGTCAATTTCAAACAATCTTTGATCAACCATTGTCATTCTGGATCATCCTATGTCATCAATTTGTCAATTCTTTGTCAATTTACGACCGATTTGTCATTAGTTTTTTCTCATTCGACCTTTCATCAACTCAACCTTTTATCAATCTTTGATCGATTTGTCATCAGTCTCTTTCAATCATCAAATATTTATCAATTTTGGATCGATTAGCCATTGATCTTTTGTCTTTTGTCAACTATCAATTTTGTCCTTTCATCAATTATCAATCAATTGGTCATCAATCTTTGTCAATCAACATCGACATTTTATCAATTAGCAGTCCTCATCATTTAATCATCATTGATTCTTTCTTACATCAATTGCTTTTTTGTCATGACCTAATTGATGGCTTTGATGTTTGCCATGATTCCTATGTACATTTCTTTGTGAACCCGACGTGAACTGACCTATTTTTTGTCTTTTGAGTGCTTTAGAGGTATTTTGTAGGTCCAATTTGCAGAAAAGAAGCATTTATAGGGAGTTTCAACACTCTTGTGCCTATGCAAAATTTTCGCATCTGTGTAGTGCTACTTGTGTGCTTGTGTACAAATTTTTGCACTTGTGTGAAACTTTATGTGCCTGTGCAGGACCTTTATGCACCTGTACAAAAAATAGGGATTTCGGTTATATGACTTAAAAATTTGATTGTATTGACACTATTGAAGGATTGTAATATCAAATTAGGCTTCAATTTTGATAGATTATGGCTTAAAATGAACTCACATAGTGTTAAGTATGTTGGTTAATGAACAACGACCCTCACATAATTTGATTCTTTCATGCACTTGGGTTAAAAAAGAACTCCACACTTTTCAATTTAGGCACTAAAATGAACACAAATCTTTTAATTTTGTTGAAAATTAGGTGCAATTAGTCTAATTATAGATAAAATGAACTCACATAGCCTTATTAGCATTATTAATAAACAAAAAATACTCGCATTTTAGTCATTAGGGTTTTTGAGGTCATAAGTCCCACATTTCAGTTTTGAGAATTATAAGCTTGTGCAATTTAGGGCTTGGGTTGTGCATTATCTATTTTGGGCATAGATCCATCATGGCTCTTTGATATTTGTACAAAATTCTTTCATCTTAGTGGGTTTTAGAGTCCAATCGGGTGAATTTTCAATACAAAAATGGGGTTTTCATGCATTATATAGCTTTAATTTTGCAAAATTTACCCTCTGTCTGAGAAATTTTTTTTTTTTTGCAAGTGCACTAAAATTTCGTGCCTATGTGCCCTGATTTTGTGCTTGTCTGCCCTAATTTTGTACTTGTGCAAGGTACTTTTGTGCCTGTGCAAGGCGATTCTACGCTTGTGTACCCTAAAACTATGCCTATGCAAGGGCAAAACCTAAGGTATAACTGGTCAATTTTACTTGCAGAATATGATGATTTCTTTTTGTTTCATGCATTTTGACTTTTTGTGTTATTGATGATCAGTGTAGCACCTTGGCAAAACTTTTGATGAAGACTTATTCACAAACTACTAACGTGTTTGTTGCAGGACGTGGCCAAAGAATTTCATCAAAACTAAGTGTCTGCAATTTTTATAGTTGCACACTTCATTTATAAGAGTTAATGAACACCATATTTTCCATGTCTTATTTTATTTCCTGTGTGTGTTTTTACCTTTAGAAGTGGACCTTCCTCTCGATTTTCCTAACATTTTGTATAGGCATTGGTGAGAGGGAACGACCCAACGTGGTGATAGGCTAAGGCCAAGTTCTTCAAAACCACTCTAAATAATTTTGTTTGCAATGAAAGTTGTAAGCAACGGGTGCTGGAATGGCATAGCGATGATTAAATTCATCGGGTCTATGCCCATCTGAATGGATGCCCTGACTAAAACCCTTTGTGCTTAGAGACCAAAAACATTCTAGTCATTGGTACAAGAGGTCAGACCTCTGATCTTGTCTCACATTTTACGGCTCTTAGTAGAGATACAAATTTCACCATTGGGATTTTTCATGGGAATTGATGCTTGGCTAGCTCAGAGAAGTGACTACCATGGACGGGAGCCAATGGATTCAAGAATATAAGTATCCACTTTGAGTAGGAATAGCTGGCAAACCAAGTGAGATCCAATGACTATTGTCCTGGCCAACCATAGTATTTGTTGTTTAAGATGCATGATTGTCTTGGGTCCAAGTCAAACAAACATCTCAAATCTTCTATCCTTGTTAAAGGTTGAATTGAAAACAAACTCTCAAAAGTGATCATTATAAATAAACAAGAATCCAAACAAACTTCAAAAAAAGTCAAACTTGGGTCAAAGGACTTCAAAGTATTTATCCAACAAATTATAAAGATTGTATAAACATGGCTTTTCAAAACATTGGAAAACCTTGTTTCAACATTCATGCCACTTAGGGCTAGGTTTTGTATAGTCCAACTTAGGTCTTAGGATATATTGTCATCTTCCTTCATTTTAGTCCATTTCATTGTAGGTGTCCTTATTTTGCACTTAGGTTTAAAAATCATTTCCCTAGGTCTTCATTTCATTTTCATACCCAAGCTAGGTTGCAATCTTGCATTATCATTGTCATCCCAAAATTAGTTCTTCACTTACGTCATATGATTTTCCTTGCATACTCCTTTCCTGCATTAGATCATGCCGTTTCATAGTCCAAAACTTTAGGCCATAACATATTCCAAGTTTTGTCAATATTTTTATTCATACCTAAAGCTCATATCATTTCATTTCATCTTCTTAGGTCATATTAATATCATATTTTAGGTCTTTACCCTACGTCCTTGTCAATAGTCATTGTGCTTTTGTATAATAGTCCCAAAATTAGGTTTTCCCAAACTTGAAAATTCAAATCTCTAGATTAAACCTTAAGTTGTTGTTGTAAATGTTATTGCAATTTCCAATTCAATGAACAAGTTATATGCTAGATTGTGTATTTTCAATTTTGATATTATTTCTATGACAATAATATTATTGTATTTATTTTCTATAGGTCTGAAGGATGAACATGTATCGATTTCAATATTCTTCCTTTTCTTTTGAATGATGTATATATAGCAAGGTAGTCATGATCAAGTGCCACCTTGATCGGACATGTCTTTTAGACATGTCCGACCAAGATGTCACTTGGTCGTGACTGTCTACTGATTCACTTTGGTGTTTATGATAAAAACTCGGTGCCATTTGTATATATTAATAGTTCGATATAAACATACCCAATAATGAATCGGTGTCAAAGCAGAGTATGATATAAACGAACCCGATAATGAATCAGTATTAAAGTAGATTATGATATAAGCACACCCGATAATGAATCGGTGTTAAAGTAAACAATAACAATAACTAATAGAATTATATGCTATCGGGTTAATACCCCGATAGTATATTAATGCTGATTCATAAATGAATCGACATTAATATGCTATCGGGTTACTAGCCTGATAGCATCTAGATCGACACTTAATGATGTTAAGAAGGTCATCGATCTAACCCATCTTTATCCAATATCAATATCATAATCAAGATCAAAGTTACAGTCTGATAAACATATTCAGTTCAGATAATCTAATGGCATAGATGAGTAAACCAAAAACAAAATATAGGAGATTAATAAGTTAGGAAAACCTTATCTTGAAGAAGCTACTAATGCATTAACAGTTGTTAGGGAGTCTTGACCTTGTCCAGAATTTGTCCTCTTTTCAAATATCCTTTTGTCAAACCTAGCTTAGTATCCAAGCGTATAGGTGAGACATTGTCAATTTTTCCTATTATCATTTAGTCCTTTTGTCTTTTGTCAACTGAGGTCTTGACTACATTTCAATTTCCCAAGGTTGAGTCTTTAGGTTTGCATTTCAAAAGTTTGCCAAAATTTCAAAAAACAACAAAACACATAGGTTGCATTCTTACCTTAAGTTGCGTTTTCATGTCCCAAAGTCGCATTTAATTGCATGCCATTGTCATTTTCATAAAATTCATAAGTCCAAAAATGTAAGTTGCATTGCCAATCATTTCAGTTGCACTTAGTTTCATTGCATTCCCAAAATCCAAAAAGTCAAAAAAATAAGTTGCATTGTCATTTTCCTTAAGTTGCGTTAGTTGCATACATCATGCTTAAAGATCAAAATCCCAAAAATATTGCATTCCAAAGTGACATGCATGTTGAAAAAAGGTCCAAGTCCAAGAAATCACAAGAATCAACACATCAAGCCATGTCTTTTCCAATGGATGATAACCAGTTGAGACAATCACAATTATATCCAACACAACAATGAGACAATATCATACAACTAAACTTCAATCCAAATGTTGGCCCACATACAAACATGCTACCAGAGTATGGAATCATTCAATTGAGACCACCACCAAATTTTAAACAAATATTTATACAAATGCAACTAGAACTTGGTAGTGTTAAACCAAGATCACCCTCAAATCAAACAACCATTCAAAACCAAACCTCAAGTTTGCATCCAAAACATCAAAATCTTAGTTCGAACATGGATGATCCTAGCCCACATGCAGTTTAGTTAGAGAAAATGAAGAGAGAGAATCAAAATACCACCAATCATAAGAGAACCAGACTCGGACTCGGAATCAGAACCGGAATTGGAATTTGAGTAATACCAACCTTCAAAAGTAATCTATCCTTCCTACCAGTCTAACTTACACATGGTCCAACAAATCCAAACAACACAACCAATGGTGAAATTTCAACAATATGTCCAACCAAACATACAATGTAAATAATTGGTTCAACCAACTATCAAGTATCAATATCCAACTCAGTCAACAAATAAATATCAACAATTTCAACCAAACATTCCAAAACCAAAGTTTCAACTCACACCGGGCCAAGTATCAAACATGTCAGACCAATTCAACAAAGTCCCAAAACAAATCCAAAATCAAAACCCAATCCTGTCAAAACCTCGCAAGTATTCAAATGTGTCTCCAAAGAAAGGTGGCTTTATTACTCAACTCTTAAAGAGAGTCCTAAGTGATTCTTATGAGAAAGATCAAAATCATACACATATTTCTAGCAACAACTCATCCCTTCATAAACAAATTGACTTTCCAGTGACATCTATTCCTACATCTTTTGAATTTGTGTAAGAGCCTTCCATATCACCCTCATCAAATGATCCACCCAAGGATGAAATTCCCCAAGGGTTGTCCATAATTGATTGCCAAGCGAATCTAATTAACGATGCACGTCCATGCCAGACTTCAGAAAAGATAGACCCAATGCTACCATGTGCTTCATTTCCCATCATGGCTATTGTAGAGGATCCTATTCAAAGTCCAACTCCCTCATGTCAAAGAATTGATTCCTTTTCAGAGTCCCCTGCACATATCCAAATTCAAACCCCATGTCAAGAGGATGATTCAAAGCACAAACAAATGAGTCCTAAAAAAAATCAAGATCAAGATCTTGAAACCCTACCATTTCCTCTAATTATTGACCAGGATCCCATCTCCCCAAAT
Organism: Cryptomeria japonica; assembly: GCF_030272615.1. NCBI lineage: Eukaryota > Viridiplantae > Streptophyta > Pinopsida > Cupressales > Cupressaceae > Cryptomeria > Cryptomeria japonica. Next base: position 264,504,191 of record NC_081409.1, on the reverse strand, counting down.
ACTCATATTGATCCCCCCATTCCTATTCAAGATCCCAATGCCTTTTCAAGTCCCTTTGATCTTCCACTTCCTGAGCAAGGTCAATATATCCCTTCCATTATTTCCAATGATCCCATTGAAAGTCAAGAGCAGAGAACTTTTAAAGAGGAATCCAACGATTTTCCTCCTTGTCGGGATCAAAGTATCCTTTCATCTTCAGATCCTCCATAAGACTCTATTGTCCCTTTAGATCCTCTACAAGATTCCTTTGTTCCTCCATCTTCATGTCCTCACCCTCAATATACAACCCGAGACCTCATTTCCTTTGATGATCCCATTATTCATCCCACTCCATTTTATGAAGAGCCTATCATTGGTCCATGTCCACCACATGATCCTAGTCCCCCTGTCATTGATCATAATTCCCCTCATGATCCTGATTGCCCTAATGATTCTAATATGTTGGCACAAGATGTTCATGAAAACCCTACATGTAAAATGGGTTCCTCCACTTTGGTCAAGTTTGATCTACTTCATGATCCCATTGTTCCCATGATATCACATCCACCTCATAAAAGACTTGTGTCTTTTTCCCCAAGTAAAGAGTATCCCATGGGTCAAAATATTCATAAAGGAAAATGAGTAGACCTTCACAAGAAATAACCCCTTCGTGTTATAGAAAATATTAATGGTCACATCCTCAGTAACATTCCTCAAGTTGGTATCCCTACAAATTCAAAATCCAAACATATGCCTTCTCCTTTATCACTTCCATCCATTTTAGGTCCTTATATCCCTATCCCCTATTCAAGGTCAATAAAGGAAAACATCTTTGAGCACCTTCCATCCACCTAAAAGACCTTCATATCATTCCTATCCACACACACATTCCTTTCCCTTTCCAAGCAATTTGGATGCCAGGCACCAAAGTTATAAATCAAAAAATCCACATATATTTAAGGATCGACATGTCCAATATAATCAGCCAAAGAAAAATATGATCCAAAAAGAAAAAGGGAAATAAATTTTCAAAAGGCAACAATGGCCTACTAAGAAAATAAAAGAAAAATAAAAATCTATATGGGTTCCTAAATCCTTTGTAGAAGCAATGCGTTCTAAGGAACCACAAAAACATGAAAAATAAAAAACCATGTGGGTTCCCGAGTAGCTCCTAGAAGCACAAAAAGAAACACTAAAATTAGCATTCACAATTTCTATTCCTCCATCCAAACCTTCAAAACCTATTCCTCCATCACCTCCTTCATCCATTATGGGTCCTTATGGCCCAAAATCCCTGGCTATTCTTCCATCAAAATCCTGATATCCCAAATCCATTTTTCCTCCATGAGTCCACTACCCCTCAAGGTGTGTGCCAATGTTGATCTTGCCCACATTTCCATATAATCAATCCTAATTATTCCAATATCCTATCCATTATCCAATGCATATTTTTCATCCTTTCGTCCCTCTGATCCAATCCTTGGCCTAAATCCTTAGTTCCATCTGATTTCCATGTCATTATCCTACCAAAGTCTTTTGAGAAATACTTTTAAAAGCCATGGTCCATTTTTCAAGGCTACCATACAAATAATGAGATGCTTGATTCTTTCTTCTATATTCTATCATGTGTCTATTTTCTTCCAAAAATTCAAAGAAGTCCAAAAAATACAAAAAAATGAAAAAGTAAAAAAAAAAGAAATAAATCAAAAAAGTTGAAAAAGAAACAAATACAAAAAAAAAAGCAAAAACAAAGAGGAAAAAAAAGAAGAAAAATAATTCGTCCTCTAGTGAAAACCTAAAAAATAGGTGCCTTGGGCAAGTACCATGAACAAAACCTGACAAACAGGCGTCATGTGTAATCTGTGAGCATCTTGCATACTATACTTGGGGGTATGTTTTGTCCCTCCTCTCCTATCCTATCATACCCTTGTCATGTCCTTCATTATCCTATCACCCTCCATTATCCTATCGTCCCTCATGTCCATATCCCATTTTCCACCTTTGATCTTGACAAGGCTGAGGATTTTCTTGAGCATCATGCTTCCTATTCATAACTTTCAATCTATCACAACTTTTGGTCTATATTCATTGGCTTATTACAATATTACATCCATATTAAATTGGCTTATTGCAATCATTCGTCATTATCCCTTAACCTATCACATCCTTATCGTATTCATGTTCCTTATCCATTTTTTATCTTTCTTATCATGTCCATATCCTGTCACCATCCATACACTCTTTTCTGTCCCTTGATCTTGATCTCACATAAGCACATAAAAGTGCAAATAGGGTTTCAAAAGCCTCTTCACATGCCCTTCAGTTGATGTCATTTCTTTACATTTCCATATCCAATCCCTTATCCCATCACATGGTAGCCCTTGGGAAGTGAATTCTCTCCACCTTTTCCATACTAAATGGCCTTTGTCTTTCTTCTATCCACCAACATTTTTGCAAGCCTGTTTATCCATTTTAGCTAGACACTAGGAGCAAAATCATAAAAAACCATAAAAATCAAATAATGACCTACAAAAAACCCTAAAAGTCAAATAATGTCCTGAAAAAATCCTTAAAAATTGAAAAATGTCTTGAAATAATAATAAAAATTGTAAAATGCCCAGAAAAAAAATACAAAAAAATTAAAAAGTTCAAAAAACCCTAAAAATTGGAAAACATAAAAAATCCTTTGCATTTCATTTTGCCAATAAACTATCCCTCTTGTACACAGACAGACATTTGAGAAGATGTCAAATAGAAACACGTTATAACATTGTACTTAAACAAATCATGCATTAACATATGAATTGTGTTAGGACCCGAAGGCAACTGAGGGGGGGGGGGGATTAGTTGACAATGAATTTCAACCCAAATATAACTTAATTAAAATTGATACTTAATACTGGAAAACCAAACTTAATGCTAGTTGACAGATTAGCAGATAATATTAGTATTGGTGAAGCTTAATGCATAAAACAGAAAGAGAAACAACATCCACAACACATAACACATAGATTTGTATGTGGAAACCCTGTAAGGGGATAAACCACGGTCGGAAACCTTACCCACAATCAGATGATACTACTATAGATAGTATGTGTAAACAAATGGGGTATGCATATGCAGAAAGGCCAACTGCCTAGAGCTCACTGCTCAATCACACAATAGGAGTCACACTAACTACATTTGGATGGCTAAATCCAATGATAATGTACTGCTCAAAGTAGCATCTCCAATGTTGGATTCAGTACCGATTAACCTCTAATAATCACCTTCAAACCTTCAATATGCTTTGCTCATACGATCTTCAATATTCCCACATACCATGATACAATACCATATATTGTTGCAATACCTCCTCTACTACTTCCTCTATCTCATCAATTGAGATCTTACATATATACCAAAACCTAAGACCAAATGTGTAGGTCAGCTCACTAGGAATATTACAAATAAATCAATTACAAATAAGTCAAGATGTGATGCATCATGTTGGCTCAATACATTTACAACAATATCCAATCAATAAGTCATCTCCATAACATGTCGTGTTGATCTGGAATAGATAATGCATGTCGGTCCATAACCTAAACCAATTTGCCGGTAACAACAAATATGTCAGCCTAATTAGACCAATAACCAAAATACCAAAATAAAGTATCCAAACCTTGTCTTTGACATAACCAAGTGATCTCTAGATGATAACACGTCATCCTTAGTGTCGGTGAACAATATACTAGTGACTATGCATAAGTCACCGAACTTGCCATTGAACATAATGTGCCAGTCCAACATAACAAAAGATCTCCAGAAGGATAAGTGTTGACATCAATGACAAAACTAGTGCAACACATCCATAATATGAACAATCTCCCCCTTTGGCATTGATGGCAACACAATATGGAAAAACATCTAAGTGCAAAAAATAGAATGCCAAAAACCAAAAACCAACAACCTCCCGAATAGATCAATACCAGAAATCAAAATACAAATGCAGAGAGTATATATCTCCCCAATGAATAATCTCTCACCCTAGGATAATGTTTCCTAAATACAAAGTTTTTCCATAGATATCTCTCCCCCTTTGACATCAAATGCCAAAGCAATACAAATACCAGATCATACAACCAACTCATATATCCAATTACAATAACCAATTGTTATAGCCAACTACTCCCCCTTTGAAGTAACTCTCCTCCACCAAAGCTGGAAAAAGGTTTCTCTGTTAATTTCTACCAATTTGATGTTAACTTCAACTATCTAAGTCTCTACCGGTGAGGGTATTACCCCAAGTTGCTCTCTGAGATATTCAAAAGTTTCCTTAGGCAAAGACTTAGTAAAGATATCTGCAATCTGCTCTTTAAGATTCACATAAACCAATCTCACTTCCTTTGCTTCAACATTCTCTTTCAGAAAATTATATTTGATAGAAACATGTTTAGTTCTAGAGTGAAATACTGGATTCTTTGATATATCAATTGCTATTGAATTATCACAATAAATTATTCTAGGTTCTTTGCATTTTGCCTTTATGTCCTTCAACATTTTCTTCATCTATAATACCTGAGTACAATTAGTTTCTTCTGCAACATATTCTGATTCTACTGTTGATAATGATGTACAACTCTATTTCTTGCTCAACTATGAAATCAATCTGCTACCAAGAAAGAATTCTTGGCCAATGGTTCTCTTTCTGTCATCTACATCTCCTGCCCAATTTGCATCGGTATATGCACATAAATCAAAATTTTCATCTTTAGGATACCATAAAACAAGATTTGTTGTGCCTTGTAGATAACAGAAAATGCTTTTCACCGTTGATTCATGATTTTCTTTAGGATTACTCTGAAGTCTTGAAACAATACATAATGCATTCATTATATCAGGTCTTGTTTGTGTCAAATATAGTAAACCTGTAATCATAGATATGTATCTTGCTGGATTAACAACGGCTGAATCATCCTTCAATGTCAATTTATCAGTTGTAGTCATAGGAGTACTTACCAGTTTAGAGTTTTCCATATCAAATTTCTTTAGTAGTTCCTTCAAGTATTTTGTTTGACATATGAATATACCCTTATCAGTCTGTGAAATCTACAATCCTAAGAAGAATTTTTTCTCCCCAATCATAGACATTTCAAATTCTTCTTGCATCTTATGAGCAAAGTCTTTACACAATCCATCTTCTCCTCCAAAGATGATATCATCAACAAAAACTTCAATAACCAAGATGTATTCATTAGTCACTTTGAAATATAAGTTGCTATCAACATTACCTTTAGTGTAACCAAGCTTCAAAAGATATTTGTCCAATCTAGCATACCAAGCTCTAGGAGCTTGCTTCAATCCATACAAAGCTTTCCTTAATCTGCAGACCATATCTTCATTATTTGTCAATGAAAATCCATCATGATGTTCAATGTAAACTTCCTCTTCAAGATCACCATTCAGAAATGCACATTTTACATCCATTTGATATACTTTATAGTTCTTATGTGTTGCAAATGCAAGAAATAATCCGAGTGCCTCAATTCTAGCTACCGGTGCAAAGGTTTTATTATAATCAATTCCCTCTTTCTGTGAATATCCTTTACACACTAATCTTTCTTTATTTCTGATAACCTTACCATCTTCATTAAGTTTATTTCTAAATACTAATTTAGTTCCAATTACATTTTTGTCTTTAGGCTGGGGAACCAATTTCCATGTATTATTCTTTTCAATTTGTTCTAATTCACCTTCCATAGCTTTTATCAAAAATTTATCTTCACATGCATCAGTAACAGATGCTGGTTCAATTTGAGAAATTAAACATACTTCTTCATTTTACAGTCTCCCTCTTGTCATTACACCTTGATACTTATTCCCAATTATCTGACTTTCAGAGTGATTCAATCTTACATACCTAGGTTTGTTTACTTGTTGTTGTTCTTCAGTCATTGTGGAATTCTTTGATGATGCTAGTGTGACTAAATCCACATTTTGTACTGGTGCACTTTGTATAGGTTCATTTATGATCATCTCAACTGCCAGTTCAAAATCTATAGACCTTGAATTTCCTCTAAATTGTTCATCTATCTTCACATTTGCACTCTCAATGATTTTCTACAATCTTTTATTAAAACATCTATATGCCTTGCTCTTAGATGAATAACCAAGAAATATTCCTTCATCATTTCTAAGATCAAATTTACCAATATACTCATCTCTCCTAATATAACATTTTCTTCCAAATATTCTAAAATATTTAAGAGTAGGAGTATTACCAAACCATAGTTTATAAGGTGTCTTATCGGTTTCACCTTTGATGTGAACTCTGTTGAAAGTGTAAACCATTGTATTCACTGCTTCTCTCCAATACACATGAGGTAGATTTGCTTCCAATATCATGCTTCTAGCTACATCCATAATAATTTTGTTCTTCCTTTTGACAATTCCATTCTGCTAAGGTGTTTGAGGTGCTAATAGTTGTCTTTTGATTCCATTCACTTCACAGAATTTTATTAAACTCCTTAGATGTAAATTGACCTCCTTGATCTGATCTCAAACATTTGATTTTCTTACCAGTTTCATTCTCTACCATTGCCTTGAATAACTTGAATTTCCCAAAAGCTTCTGATTTCTCCCTAAGAAAAGTAACCCAACACATTCTAGAATAATCATCAATAATTAGCATAAAGTATCTATCTCCCTATAGACTTCTTGTTCTTGCCGGACCACACAAGTCAGTATGAATTAAATCAAGAACATTATTGGATTTCTTAGAAATACTCTTAAAAGTTGTTCTAACTTGCTTTCCCATTTGACATTCCTTACATACCGGGTTATGAGGTTTCACAATCTTAGGTAAATCCCTTACGGCCTTAGATGAACTAGTCTTTATAATGCAATCAAAATTCACAAGACAAAGTCTCTTATGCCATAACCGACTTTCATCAATATGTGAATCAAGCATGTATTTTCACTGTTATTCAAATGAAATATATTACCTCTAGTCTGATTACTGGTTGCAATCTCCAAACCAGTTCTGTTCATGATTTTGTATTTACCATTCTTGAACTGTAACTGAAATCCCTTTTCAACTAATTGACCAGCACTCAAAAGATTATGCTTCAAACCTTCAACATAGTAAAAATTGTCAGTATTGTGCTTACCATCAAAAGATATAGTCCCCTTTCCTTTGATCAAACAAGCTTTATCATTCCCAAATCTTACTAGACCTCCACTATAGTCCTAAAAAGATAAGAATTTACTTTTATCACCAGCCATATGATGTGAACATCTAGAATCTATCATCCATTCATCTTTTTCTTCAATTTTACCTACCAGGGCTTGTTCTACTGGTGGAACAATAGGCACTAATTGATATTCTTTTATTGCAACAAAATCCCATCCATTGTCTGTCGGTTCCTCATCAGAATCATTAGTAAATCCTTCCTCAGCATAGTAACATGATTTATCTCTATTCTTCTTAAATCTGTATATCTGATATTCATGGTTCGGCTTATATGTTCTTTTAGCTTTTTCTCTCAATCTTTCATCTCTATTAGGACATCTAGATGCCATATGACCAGCTTTATTATAGTTAAAACATTTAAATTGTGCTTTTCCTTCATACTTACTTACAATAGGACCTTTAGGCATTTTCCTTTCAAATAGTGCTTCAAGTTCTTCCAGTTCTTCATTTTTCTTTATGATATCTTCAAGTTCTTTTTCATAAAGTGCTTTCCAATCATACTTCTCAGATGATGATAATGATGATGCAGATGATGATGCTTTGAAGGCTAAATCTGTCTTAATTGTACCAACAGGACCAAATTCCTCAAGCTCAAATGCTAAAAGTTTTCCAACCAAGGTATCTCTAGATACTAATGTATTAGGCATTGTGCTCAACTCATTAATAGCAGTTACTTTCATTTTATATGCCGATGGCAATGCTCTTAAAACTTTAGAAACAATTTCATCATCCCTTAAGGATCCTCCACAACATTGTATTCCCAAAACAATTTCATTAACCCTTTCCATAAAAGCAAAAATTCTTTCATGTTCTTCTATTTTTTAGATTTTCATACCTGACCCAAAAGCATTCCAGTTTTGCAATTTTGACAGTGGTATCTCCTTCATTCAATGTCTCCAATTTATCCCAAATAGCTTTAGCAGTAGATCGATATGATAACCCCGTGATTTGCTGATCTGACAATGTGCTCAAAAGTGCTTCTCTTGCTTTACAATCATTCTCTTGATCCTTACGGAATGTTGGTGGATTAGGTTGATTTGATGCAGGACCAGCATAGCCATTCTTTGTAACATCCCATATGTCTCTTCCAATGCAATTCAGATGAGTCTCCATTCTGATCTTCCATATACCATAGTTAGTTTCATCAAGTTTCAGACTGTCCTTCCTGAAAAAGTTTGTTGGCATAGAATCTCCTCAAGTTGTTAGACTTCTCCAAAAAGAGGACTTAGCTCTGATACAAATTTTTAGGACCCAAAGGCAACTAAGGGGGGGGGGAGGGGGGCGTTGAATCAGTTGACAATGAATTTCAACCCAAATATAACTTAATCAAACTTGATACTTAATACCAGTAAACCAGCCTTAATGTCAGTTGATAGATTAGTAGATTATATTAATACCGATGAAGATTAATGTATAAAATAGAAAGAGAAACAACATCCACAACACATAACACAAAGATTTGTACATGGAAACCCTATAAGGGGAAAAACCTCGGTGGGAAACCTTACCCACAATCAGATGATACTACTACAGGTAGTATGTGTATACAAATGGGGTCTGCACATGCAGAAAGGGTAACTGCCTAGAGCTCACTACTCAATCACAAAATAGGAGTCACACTGACTACAATTGGATGGTTAAATCCAATGATAATGTACCGCTCAAAGTAGCATCTCCAATGCTAGATTCAGTACCGGTTAAGCATTGATAATCACCTTCAAACCTTCCTTGAACCTTCACTATGGTCTGCTCATATGATCTTCAATATTCATGCATACCATGATACAATACCATATACCATTACATTACCTCCTCTGATACTTCCTCTATCTCATCAATTGACATCTTACATATATACCAAAACCTAAGACCAAATGTGTAGGTTGGCTCACTGGGAATATTACAATTAAATCAATTTCAAATAAGTCAAGATGCGATGCATCATGTCGGCTCAATAAATTTACAACAATATCCAATCAATAAGTCATCTCCATAACATGTCGTGCTGATCTGGAATAGATAATGCATTTCGGTCCATAACATAGACCAATTTGCCAGTAGCAACAAATATGTCAACCCAATTAGACGAATAGCTAAAATACCAAAACCAAGTATCCAAACCATGTCTTCGACATAACCAAGTGATCTCTAGATGATAACACATCATCCTCAGTGCCGGTGAACAATATAACCTCTCGGTGACCAATATACTGGTGATTGTGCATATGTCACTGAACTTGCCGGTGAACATAATGTGCTGGTTCAACATAACCAGATATCTCTAGAAGGATAAGTGTTGACATCAATGACAAAACTAATGCAACACATCCATAATACCAACAAATTGGTCAATCAACCAAGCTTTCAAAATGATCTAGTTGTCCTATCAACTAAACAACATCAACATTATTGGTCCTTTTGTCAACATTATCATGGGTCTTATACGGGGTACTGGATTCCCTGAAACCAGACAACATGATCATCCTTTTACCACAACACTATCACTTTGGCAACAAAGATCAGGGTGTTTGTTTGACTTGTTTGAATTTGTGAGTCTTATCTTTTTATTGATTTATCTTTCACTTTGACCATGTTCCTATGTTGCTCGATGATTTCACTAAGTGATTTAGAGTGGTTGGGATGGCTCATGGTCCTTTTTTTTTTGTCTTCTGTTTGCGGAGTGTTTCGTAGCATTCTGGGGCATGTATGTCTTAGGATGTTTTGACTCACTCCTTGTCTGCGATATGTCTGATTTGCATAAAGGGATTGCATTATCACACTCGCCTTCATTGCCATGGTGCGCTACATCAATTTTGCAATATCAAAATAAAGGTTTTCACCTACTTTTTGTGCATTTGTGCAAGCAAGATTTTCTTTATCACTAACTCTTCTTCATCTAATTTCTTCTTACTAACATTTCTTCTGTTAGTCCTCATAGCTAGTTCAGTTTAGTGCTCTGATACAGAGAAAACATTTGCATCTTGCATTCATTAGTTAACACATTTACATATCATAATCATTTATTGCATTACAAAATAAAAAAAATTAAGCATTAACATTATTATTCATGGCATATCGTATAAGAGAAAAAATCCAAAAATAAGTGCATATTTTATTCATTGCATCACATGAGATGTACATAAATCATCCATACATAGAATCATATAGAAAGAAAGTGCAAATGCATAACTGCCTATCATATATATATATATATATCAAAAGTGTCGGAGGATAAGTATGACCCATAGGATAATTACATAAGAGAAAAAAATGTCTAAAGCATAATGAGCAAGTGTGTCCATGTCACTATGTTGTTCATCAGTCCTTGTCTCTATCCTGTCTTGAGAATGAAGCTCCTTTTGTCCCCAATCCTGGCTTAGAGGCCTCCTTGGCCCAATCACTCCCATGCTGCTTTGTGTCCTCCAAGAGCGTGATGGGCTCTCTGTCCTAGACCGTGACCATCCCTGATATGAAGGTGCCTTCTGATCTGGAGGTACAATGTTCTCATATATCACTCTCCAATGTCTTATCTCATCTCCTAAATCAACTAGCATCTATGCCATTTCTCGTACACTAGCATCTCTGATCGAACTGATGTATCTCTGCAGAGCCTCCTCTGATCTCTAAGCCTGGGATATCATTGTGTCTCAAGTAGCTATTAGACTAGCTATCTCTACTATATAAGCATCCCTCCTAGCTGCCCACTTCTCTTTGTCACAAATTCACTATCTCCTCTCAGCTTCTAATTGATCCCTTTCTAACTAAAACTCAACAATCTACCTCTCCAGCAATGCAATATTATCCTACTGACTGCTTACAGTCATCCTATGTGTCTGAAGCTCCTCCATCTGGGATATGTTATCCCTAATGGATATATCCTATAGTGGCTCATCCTCCACCTGATCTACATGTATAGGGCTCTCCTCCTCCTCTCTATCCTCCTCATCATCCTCCTCGCAGTCATCCTCATCTTCCTTCTCCTCCTCTCCCTCCTCATCATCATCCTCCTCCTCCTCTGCCTCAAAATCCTTGTCATCGTAGTCCTCATCCTTCTCCTCCCCCGGGAAGTCTCCCTATCTCCTCAAAACAGGGATATCTAGATCTGTCAATGGTATTGGGCGATGTTGTGCAAACCATTTGTCATAAATATCAGTAGTCCCTGCATCGCCCACATTTGACCCCCAAACCCACTGTCTGGGTTGTAGTTGTGCGATATCACTGTAAGAAATGTGGGATTGTATCATTCTCCCCACCCTTTAGTCTCCCTAAATGATCAAGCAAAGTATTCACTCGTCAGTACATCTTGCTTCTCGTCGAACTGTCATCTCACCTTCTCCGAAAAATACATCTCTATAACTCTCTAATGGTTCACTAACCATCCTATCAAGTACCTCTCCTGTCGGCAGTAAGATAGATGCTCATCATCCTCTGGCCATATGGGGCATCCTCTGTATGGTCTCCATGTCAACTCTCTCAGTCTGTCCAGCTAGTGTCGCTAATATAATGTGTACCCATATGGTGCTTGACTCAATGCACCACTGTAGTAGTATACGTATGGCTTGTGTTCTATAACCTACCTCTCTGCAATTGGTCTGAACACTGCTATGTGCTCAAATGCCCATACCTATAGTAATGTCACCCCACAACTAGGTGTTTGAATGCCCTTGTAAGAAATCTGGTGGAGCTAGAAGTATAACATGACAAGCATGCAAGGTCCCCATGAGTATATCATACTCTCTGTACACATCCACTCGAGAAATCTACCCCATCCTATAGGGATCCATGCCCTTGTCTATCTGGAGCTAATAGACACGCTATCACTACCCCAATCACCACAGATCATCTGTCAAACTATGTCACCATCATCTCCTAGCAAATTTATGACTCTAACACCTCTATATCGTCTGCAACACACTCAAATAGTCTACACAAGGCATCCATTCCTTTTGATGGACTATAGAACAACCTCTCCCCCTGAATCCGAATCTGTAGGATGTGCAATACATCTCCTAGTGTGACTATCGCCTCACTTATCGGGAGATTAAATAACAATGTCTCTGAGTGCCACCGCTCTACCAAGGCGGTTAGTAGTCTTGTGTTTCCCCTAATCTCAGGTATGAACATGATATCTATAATCCTAGTGCCTCTAGCATGTTTTGGTATCTTGTCCTTAATCTATGGCACAACTAAAAGCAATCAGGTCTGTCCTCTCGTGTGATCAATGGCGGTCACCGTACCTATTTTCACAATGGGGCACCATTTTTGTCAGTGTTTAGGATTTCATCCTAAGGTCTACACTTCATTTTTTCATGTGTCACATCGGTTCATTTGT